>NC_062280.1:115070120-115708870 GCF_902655055.1 Lutra lutra | reverse complement strand
TAGGTTTATGGTCTCATTCTGCTACGCTGTGGCTTTGGGTTTTTTTCTCTCCTATCTTTCTCCATCTCTTTGAGGCATTAGTGGTTATGAGTGCACATTTGTAGCTCAAGTGCCTGGGTTTGTGAGCCCGTACTGCCTTTAAGCCCTGTATGCCTCACTTTTGCCCATTGGTAAAATGAGGATAATAATAAACTCAATTCACAAGGTTGTTGTGAGGATTAAGTGAGTCAGTGCATGTAAATGCTTGTAGTACTGTAAATGTTTAGAGTGATAAGCCTATATTCTGCTGTTGGTTTTCATCTCCATGTATACATTACTGTTGGATTAGTGTCTAGCTCCCCTAGGGCTGAATTGTTAAGGAAACAGCGGGTCAGGGAGGAAAGTTAATGTTATTTATATTTGAGTAATTTTAAAGCTAATTAGCTGTTAGACAATATAGTTGTGAAGTACAGAAGATGTTCTCTTTGTTCGGTGATACATTTCCAGTTGTAAATTTTAATCACGCAAATTAAATACTAAATGTGTTTCAAGTTTGCTTTTTAAAAGTTTTCCCTCTAATATAAGTATTTTCCCCCGTAAGGACATGATTAAAAATGAAGAATGAATTATATTAGCAGATTTAAGGTTTAATTTAAAAATGGTTTGCATGAATATCAAGAAACTCATTAGTTTCAAATGGGTTTTACATTTTTAACTTTAGGTGCAGATTCTTGGCTCTCACCTTGTCTGTAGGCTCTGTGTATCTCCCATGCTGTTCCCCCATCTACCTGTCATACTAATGAGCATGATGTGGGAGGTAGAAGTGGACATTGGAACCTAGAACTTAGAGCTTCATTAGGATCCTGCTATTTGCAGTGGTTGGGGCTTTGGACCTTGGAAAGTTGAGCATCTTAATTTCCTTTTAGTGTAGTCTTAGAAACTGTCATCTGAGCCTTTGGTGAAGGAGAGCTGGGGAGTACCCACTCAGCCACCCTACACATCTCCAGAGGAAGACAGCACCGTAAGGGAAGGATGCACATGCAGGGAGATGTGGCCTTTACCATTTTCAGATCACGCTGTCTTTTTGAAGGAATGTTAGATTTAAACTGCTCCTCACAATGTCTACTTTTTTACTTCCTTTTTAGGACTTTATGGACAACAGCCTACCAACCAAGTCATCATTCGGGAGCGGTATCGAGATAGCGACAGTGATCTGGCACTGGGCATGCTGGCTGGAGCTGCCACGGGCATGGCCTTAGGGTCTCTGTTCTGGGTCTTCTAGAATCCTTCAGATCTGGATGTGCCTAGCTTCTGATGCCCTGTGTTCAATACTATAATTTGCAGGGTGTTTCTGTTGGTGATAAATGTTTTTAATAATAGTTTGAATAGTTCTTTTGAAACTGGTGACATCATATAACTAATCCATCTACTGTAGAGAAGACTTCTGACTTCTGTTTAGCTAAAACGTGGACTCTGGCTTACTGGCTCATTCCAGAAATTTCTTTGTAGAACTCTCAGAATACTTTATTTGAACATACTTGTTTTGAAAGGCTTTTTCTTTTCAGTTAGGTGTAATGCTTAAGGACAATTTACTTTAGTGTTATGTTAATAGTCTGATGGTGTATGAGTGAGTTATGTGGCAAGGAGAACTGCAGCTTCTTTCTGTTTAACCTCAAACTTTCAAGCCTCAGATCAGAACTGGCTGCATGTAACTTCAGGAGTTGTGGGCTGGTAAGTTCTCAGGAACTTCGCTGAGGCAGTGGGGTTGGTATTTCCATGATATGGGTCCAGTTACTGCTCAGGATGATGGGGGAAGGGCAGCCCTCCCTCTCCCCTTCCCCCCTTTAAAATGATTCTTCCTCATTTTATTCTTTGTTTTCTTGGTAGCAATACTTGGAAAATATCCCACATTAGGAATTGACTTGAGCCTTAAAGTTTTAGGGCTTTATCCTTTAAAACTTGAAGAAGGCAAAATAGTTACAAGTATGTGGAGGTAGGTTTGTTATTCAGAGACATTATGATTTTAGTGTCTGTTCTGAGTATTTTTATTGCCACCTCAGCCTACTTATAGCTAATTTTTCTACCTGTTAAGAAAGTGCTATTAAAAGAATGGTGAGGAAAATGGAATGAGAGCCATAGTTACAGTGTTACTGTGTCAGGCCTCCAGAGATTACACTGTGCAGAGGATGCTCTTTTCTGTCCTTCTAAAGGCTGTTAAAGAGCAGGTGTCCTGTTTTGTGCAGGACTGGGGCATTGTGGCTGTCCCCCAAGCACTGGGGTGCATGGAGCCCTTGTGGTAGCATAGTGAGGGCTCTTGGGACCTTGGCTGTGGGGAAGACTCAGGTTATAGATGGCAAATGAGGCCTAAGGACTTGAAGTCAAGATATTCCTCAACCTGACCAGGTTGCAAGCTTTGTTTTTATTCCTGACTCAGAGAAGCTTAAACATTTAATTTTGAGTCCCAGCTATGTGTAAAGCTCACAAAACCCAAAATCCTGCCCTTCTGTTATTTATGTAAATTTTTAAAGCACCTAATTAGTGCAGTTTTCTGTCCTGCATGCTTTAAAAAATGTACTTCTACTAAGGCAGTTTAGCACAGTAATAGTCCCTGTCCTTGCACTCCATGTAGCCATGCTTCCACAGAATATGCTCCTAGTAACACAAAATATTTTTATTTTCTATGGCCAGTTACATACATAGCTCATTTGTTTTATTGGTCAACTGATTCTATCTCTGAGCAGACTTAAATAGATTTCCATTTGAAGCCATCTGCCAAGCGACCTTTCCTGGACAGTTGTGGTGAACCTACTGCCACTGTAGAGTCTGTATCTAGCTGAAAGGAGGTACACTTGACTGTCACCTCTTTGGATATTTGGGATGGTGGAAAATTGCCAGATGATGTGTGACAACGCTGGTTTTGATGGTTAAAAATGTTGCTTTTATTATTTTACATCCTATATAGTAAGAATGGCTTTGTTGAGATTGTAGTCATTACTAGAGCTGGATGCTTTACTAATAAAATATTAAACAGTTTTTAATGTTGCATTGGGGTATTAATTTTGAACATGGAGTTACTGGAAACACAGACTACTGAGTTATATCACTGAAATGCCCAGGAAGCAGAGTCCCCCCACTGACAGAAAGGGAGGTGTGAATTGAAGCTTGGGCACATGTTGTGCACCCTGTTGGCCAGCCCGATTGGGTAGATATAGTTGAGCCTGGAGAAATTCACTGTTGGTGGTGACTTGATGCTGACATGAAATGCATAGTAGTTATAAAGATGGGCTGAGATACTTCATTTCCCTGGTCCAGCTTCTGAAGAGGTTTATTTTGTGATCACTTCAATTTAGGTAATCCTAAATCAACGAGTTAGATGAGGTAGAAGGAACTTGTTCAGGTGTTAGTAAGCATTTCACTTTCATTATGTACTTCTATATAACGGACCCGAAAGAAGTTGGCCACTGACATTGCACATTTGCTAGTCTGATTGTTCTTTTAATTCCTGGAGTGTACTTCAGGTCTTAGTAAAGAGAAGGGAGAAACCAGTGGCTGTGTTTCAGATGATCATCCTGAAACAGGCCTGGCCAGGCCCCAAGACCTGGATCATAAGGAGATGTTCTATGGTTGAGATGAATGGCCCAAGTTTATTTTCTACCTCAGTTATGATCCTGTTTCATTTTTCTTTCTCCTTCCCAAGTTTATATAGACATAGGCATGGAATGCAGTTCCATTATTCCCCCCAGAACTGATCTATTTTCTGACTGCTTCCCTGTCTTTCGTAGTCTCTTGTGTCCACAGAACCTGTTTTTCCCTATATATGCACATTTTATGTTTATAAGTGAAAATGTTAGTTCATTAAATGATTAACTGTAAAGCATGTTTCATTGTGACTTCTTTTTTTAAAAAAAAAATTACTTAAACTAAAAAATAAAACCCAGCTTACCCCATTTCTCCCACCACCCGCTCCCGACTTCTGGCAACCACCAGTCCTTTTTTTTAGGTTATTTTACAGTAACACCCTGTTAGCTATTTCTGCTGCATCATGGGCAATAAGAATGGCACTTACTGAGAATTCCCTAAGTGCTGGGGAATGTGTTACCACATCAGAAAACAATGAGTCATTAAATTCTTACAGTGACTCTGTAAGGCAGCTATCATCCAGGATAGCCTGGATTCATCCTGGCTGATTTCATCCAGCATAGCCTGGATGAAACGGGCTCAGAAGTTAAATACTTTCCTCAGGAGCACACAGGTAGTAAGTGAAATGGGTTTGTATCTGATACTAAAGCACATTCTTTTTCTCTCTACCATGTGCATATAAATAAAGTGTAATTTCCACATGAAAATAGATGGCATGAAGAAGTAGAAAACTAATGGTATCATAATCCTCAACCAGATCTACTTGGCAGTGTGGGTTCAGTAAGTTCTCCAATATTTTGGGTGCATGATTTCGTGGTGTTTGTTGTTTTAAAAAAATCACATTTTCGGAGCGTCTGGGTGGCTCAGTGGGTTAAAACCTCTGCCTTCGGCTTGGGTCATGATCTCAGGGTCCTGGGATCGAGCCCCACATCGGGCTTTCTGCTCGGTAGGGAGCCTACTTCCTCCTCTGTCTCTCTCTGCCTGCCTGCATACCTGTGATCTCTGTCAAATAAATAAAAATCTTAAAAAAAAATAAAATTTAAAAAGAAATTTACATTTTCTTTAGATCCCGAATTTCCTTGGTTTCCTATGGGCTAGTTTTTCTGTTTACCTAGTGCAGACTTTGATTAAATGGTGATGTGTGGTTGCATGTTACAGTTTAAGATGAGGAGTCTCATACCAGAAGCCCTGGATCTCTTGGTTTCATCTCTTTAGAAAAGAATCATCCAGAATTTTGCCTAGAGACAATTTCTGGACGTGGAGGAGAATAGACACTCCATACACAGACTGTAGCCCTTCCCCTTTTCAGCCTGACTTTGTCACCATCTACTGCCAGGCTGACCCCTGCTGCCTCCAGCTCCTTTTAAAACCTTTTTTTTTTTTTTTTTTTAAATAGGCTATACATATGCATAGCTCAAGAATTTTTAAAAAAATGAGATTCAGTAAGGGGTTTTCCACCTGCCCAATTCCTCCCCCCGTCTTTGCTAAACTACTACCACTGCTGGTTTATCCTTCATGAGCTCCTTCATGCATATATAAGCTAATACAAATATATTTTTTCTCCTTTTTACACAAAGGGTGGTGTATATACCCGTGGTACTCAGACTTTTTAGACTCAGGATCCTTTTACGCTGTTAAATTTTTGGAGACCTCCAAAGGGCTTTTTATTTTTTATTTTATTTATTTTTTAAAAAAATATTTAATTTATTTGAGAGCATGAATGAAAGAGCAGGAGCGGAGGAGGCAGAAGCAGACTTCTCACTTGGCAGGGAGCCTGTTGGGGGTGAGAGGGTCTGATCCCAGGACCCCAGGATCATGATCTGAGCCAAAGGCAGACACTTAACTGACTGAGCCACCCAGGTGCCCCCAAAGAGCTTTTTTATTTTTTAAAAACATTTTGTTATTTGAAAGAGAGCAAGTGGTGGGGAGGGGCAAAGGGAAGGAGAGAGAGAGAAGCAGACTCCCTGCTGAGCAGGAAGGCTGAGGGAGGCTTGATTCCAGGACCTGGAGATCAGAACCTGAGATGAAGGCAGACAATGTTTAACCAACTGAGCCACCCAGACACCCCACCCCCTCAAAAGAGTTTTATAAATGTGATTTATATTCATTAAAATTTACCATATTATAAAATAAAATCCAGAGGGGCACCTGGGTGGCTCAGTGGGTTAAAGCCTCTGCCTTCAGCTCAGGTCATGATCCCAGGGTCCTGGGATCGAGCCCCGTATCGGGCTCTCTGCTCAACAGGGAGCCTGCTTCCCACCCCCCTCTCTGCCTGCCTCTGCCTACTTGTGATCTCTCTCTCTGTCAAATAAATAAATAAGGTCCTTATAAAATAAAATCCAGAAACTTAAAAAAGGTAAACCTATTGTGAGATATTAAACATAGAATTTATAAAAAATATTTTCCAAAACAAAAATCAGTGAGGCAAATCGTTTTTACATTTGGAAAAATTTCTTTAGCATGTGGTTTAATGAAAATAGCTGGATTCTCCTATCTGCTTCTGCATTCAGTCTATTGTAATTTGTTTTGTTGTTGTTGTTTTGTTTTGTTTTGTTTTAGTTGAGAAATAGAAGGAAATCTGGACATGGACACGTGGTTGGAAAGGGAGGACCTAGCAGACACCCTGAAAGGATCTGGGACACTCTCAGGGGTCCTTGGATCATATTTGAAAACTGCTGATGTATGCTGTTCTATACCTCATTTTTCTTTTTGTTCTTTTCACATAACAGGTCTGAGGTATTTCTATATAAGCAAATAAAGAACTTCCTTATTCATTTGATTTAACCTTTAATTTAGTCCAGTACCCATTTGGTTTTTGCTATTGCTAACAATTATGCTATTATGAAGTTATTGTACAAAAGTTACTCATCCCAGTGTGGGGCTCTTGAAGGGGTTGTGTTCTTGCTAGCTATGTAGAACTAGTGGATGTCAAGCTTCCCTGGAGCATAACTTTCCAAAGCTCTTACCTTGGATCACACCAATGCCTAGAAGTAAGAGTCAGCCTCACTGTATGCAGAGACTGCTGTGATGAGCCACTTCAGATCTCAGGAGCTGAGTGCCAAAAACTTCACTAAGTCCCAGTCCTGTGGTTTGGATAGGAAGGGGAGAGTTGTGCTGCAGGCTGTCATTCAGGGACCACACTGGCTTCCATCTGGTTGTCTTAGAGTCCTTCCATGGATGCTTCTAACATCGTGCTGGAAGAGAAAGATGGTGAAGATATATCCATTCCTCAGGCTGGCAGTGATGCTCAACATTTTCATATTCCAGTGGTGAAAGCTAGTCACATGGCCCTGGCTGCAGGGTGTAGTCCAAGCTCAGGAAGAAGCTGCCCTGACTGTAGTTGCTGATGAACATACAGTAAATGGCAGATAATAATGGCCAACTATCCTAGACATTCAATGGAAATCAATTTCTACTAACCCTTATTTGCAAGATATTTATTGATTTGTACAATAGGTGGTTGCAAATTACATGTAAATTATTGGTTCACACAGCACAAATTGTCATTTGGTCACAGATTTTTTTGTTCTTGTTCAATTATTTCTTTTCCTATTTACCAGTTGATGGGCAGGTTTGGACCTAGAGAAAGACAGCCACCCTTTCCAGTAACAAATGTAGTCATTTCATCCATTTCTTAAACTCATTCATCCCATCAAGTATTTACTGGGCATTGTGGCAGATTATATCATTGCCCCTGACCTCATTGTTCCTCCTCCTCCCTTCCCTGAGAGTTACACATTCTTGCCTGCTTCTGCATGATGTACCGTGTCTCCGCAGCCACTGGGAGGAACAGACCTCCCTTCCTTACCTGAGTTGTGGTATGTGGCATGCTTTGTCTCAGGAACAGTGAGGTTGCAGTGCCCAGGTGTTGAAGACAAGTGCATATTCTTGGGGCTCAAGTCCAGAAAGGCTGGAAGGGTCCAGGGTGGACTGGAGTCTTGAGTTTTCACCAGTTTCCAGGGCATTTTTTCCAGCCTTGATGCCCCTGGTCCCATTTTCTCCAAGCACTACCTGGCAGGAACACTTCTGCTTTCCTCTCACCTCTGCCAGTAGTACCCTCCCTTCCACCCTTTCTGTGCCTACTGACATTCTAGGGAACCTTTCTTCCTCTTCCAGCTCAAAACAGCGAGGAAGGGAGTGACACAGTGGGAAGCAGGCATTTGACCCTGGCTTTACACAGCTCTCTGGCCATTCTGCCTGGTCAGTGGTAAATCAGGTCAGAGGCACCTCCCCTGAGCCCTAGTCATCCAGATGACATTTCTTGAGCAGGTCATCCCCCAATGGACAGTGAACCTTGGGTGCTCCTGAGCAGTCTTTTAGGCAGGGCCCTGCCTAATTGTTGTGGTAACCTGTCAGAGGCCAATTGAGCATCTCATGGGCACAGGGAATGTGTGCCAGGTACAGTGAGAAGCTGAGGACTTGGGTCCTTGTGGAGAGGTGTTGTGGGTATGGTCCCTATGGAGGCTGTTCATCCCAGTCCTCAGGAGCTGCGTCTTATGCCCAGGTGGGGATGGCAGGTACAAGGGCAGGCTATACCTGCTCAGCTGATGAGCCGGAGGGACCATGGGAAGGACTCTGGGGCCAGCACTAAGGGAACATAGCATGGCCTCCTGAAGTCTAAGTATAATAATGACAGAACCATGACATGGATGGAACTAGAGGGTATTATGCTAAGCGAAATAAGTCAATCAGGGAAAAACAATTATCATATGATCTCTGATATGAAGAATTTGAGAGGTGGGGTGGGAGGGGGGTTATGGGGGGGAAGGAAGGGAAAATGAAGGGAAAGGAAAAATGAAACAAGATGGGACCAGAGAGGGAGACAAACCATAAGAGACTCAATCTCAGGAAACAAACTGAGGGTTGCTGGAGGCAGTGGGTTGGGAGGGGTGTGGGGTGAGGGTGGAGGGTGGGATAGGGTGGTGGGGTTATGGACATTGGGGAGGATATGTGCTATGGTGGGTGCTATGAATTGTGTAAGACTGATGATTCACAGACCTGTACCCCTGAAACAAATAATACATATATATATATATATATATATATATATATATATGTATATGTTCATTAAAACAAAACAAATAAAAAATAATGACAGAACCAGCCCACAGACACACAGCAGTGGTCTAGATGTTTCTTCTTTTCCACTCTGTGTTTTTCCTAGACCAATGGTTCTCTGAGTATGGTCTCAGACCACCAGCAGCCTCCAGGAATCTATTAGAAATACAGACTCTGGCTCAGCCCAGACCTGAATCAGCAAGTCAGGCAGGTTGATTCCACTGCAAGTTCAATTCTTGAGAATGGCCAAAAATAGACTTCTTCCTCTCACCCTATCCTCACCCTCTGTCCTCCTCCTTCTCTCTGTCCCTCTAGCCTTAATCTCCCTCCCTCCCTTCCCTACTCCTCTCTCTCTGTTCCCTGTTCCCACTTCCCTGATGGGGAGCAGCTGCACTTTCTCCTAGGAGCAGCTGGTTCTGAGAATCACCACTGGGTGTCAGAGCAGCCCCAGGAATGTCTGCTGTAAACCCCTCCCAGACCTGCCTGTGTCTCCCAGGGCTCCTACACTTACCCAGAAGAGGACGTGCTGGGATGAGGGTGTGGGCCTGATTGCAGAGTAACAGAGTCCCTGCAGCCATGCTCCGGCTCCCTAGTCACTGGCCTGGGCTGAGGCAAAGGTTCAGTGTTGCCCTGTCTTCTGTTTCCAGGATTTTGGGGCTGAGAAGTGGCCCCTGATTAGGTCCTGAGAGGACGGGTTTGCTGAAGGTCACCCTGAGACTCTGTCAGGGAAGAGGGTGTTGCCCTGTCCTTCCTAACTGCCCAGTTAGGAGCACTTAGTGAGCACTGAGGTGGTGCATCTGCTAGAGTCTGTGGTGGGGACCAGAGTAGTGCCCAGGACCATGTAGGCTGTCATGAGGGGTGTGAAGTTCACACCCAACCCTCTCTCCTGCCAAAGTGTATCTCTTGTTCTGGTCCTCCCTCCATACAGCTTCTCTAAACTCCTAGCTTTGAGTTCTGCTGGGAGCCCTGGCCTGGGCCTCCCAGGCTACTGAGGACTCCCTATAGATATCCAGTCCATATAGTTGGCCTCCCTGCTCTGCCCCTCCTGCCATACTGGTATTGTGGTAGACCCTAGGCAGCCTGTCTCAGGCCCTGTCCAGCCTTGTGGCTACTTCTTCCACATGGAAGGGCAGTGTTCTTCTCCTGAACACCCATCCCAGGCTTTGCCCATAATCCCTGCTGGGCTAGACCCATTTGAGCCCTCTCCTCCATTTCAGGCCAGAGTAGCGACCCACACACTCAACACACACTGAGCTCTGCTCAGTGCTGGGCACTGGGGCTGGATATACAGACTAGTTTTCTTCCTTATGGAGCAACCACCCCAACTTAGTGGATGCTGCAGAGTGGTGGAAGGAGCTGTAATGGAGGATGGGGGGTTATGTTGGGTTTCCAGACTGGGGCAGAGCCGTGAGTGGCCTTCAGCAGGGTGGTTCTGAGGACATGGACTTGGAGAAATGTTGGGAGGTGCTGGCAGCTGTGTGGTGGGATGCCAAGCCTTGGGACGATTGGAAATGTGCTGTTAAGCAAGCCTTGGCAGGACTTGCTGAGGGTTGGCTGGAGGATGGAGGGGATCCCTGACCAAGCTCCTAGGCTCCATCTGGTGGCCTCCGGATGGGGCTGGGGCAGAGACTCGGGAATGTGCTGTATGAAGGGTGAAGTTTCTCTTGCATGTTTTGATGGGAACATCTGGAGGGCAGGACAGGTCTGGGCACAAGGGTGGTAATTAAGGTCTGGAGCTGGTGATCAGGGGCCGAGGCATTCTCAAGGACATACCTACTGGGATGTGAGGCAGGCAGACGGCATGGAGGGTTGGAGAAGAGAAGACTTCGTTGAAAAGGGTGTATCAGTGGTGTGGTCAGGGGAGGTGGCAAGAGCAGATGGCCACTAGGTTTGGGAGTTGGAGGTCATCAGTGCCTTGACATGGGTCTGTGGAAAGCAGAGAGGACTGGAGTGGATCTGAGGCACTTACCCTTCCTCAGGCCTTTATGGCAGGAGCCTGCCAGCTGGTGGTGAAACTCCTCTTCCTCTCTAGGGACTAAACCTCTGAATACACTGGGTGACACAGGCTGAGCACCTCACAGAGTGGGCATGTGGACTCCAGACATGCAAAGACCCTCGCAAGGGGGCCTGTGGCCATGTGAGGAGGGGAGGGGTCCAAGTGGTCAGGAAGCTACACATGGACTTGCCCAGCTGGGAACAAAGACTTGGTGTGTGCCCTAGAGACAGCATCTGCCAGGTTTGGCATTCAGCATCTGACATGGTTATCACCATCACCAACTCCACCATTTAAACAGGTCTGGCCTGAGTCTCCCCAGCTCTGTGAGTGGTGGTACCTCATGCCACAGGGTCTGCAAGGAAGCCTGGTCGCCAAGGCAGGAAGGTGAGTGTCTGTGCAGTGGGGACCAGGAAGGAAAACTCTAGAGAGAGAAGGGCCCATCTGTCTCCTCTTCCTCCTCTCAACATTGTCCCTGAGCCTCAGCAACCTCATCCTTAAAATGGGGACATGACAGCAGCTGCCTCGAGAGGTGCTCAGGAGTAGAGTTAACACATATGAGACACACTTAAAATATGCCCCACTCAGAGAGAGCACACTGTGTGCTGCTCTTGAGGTCATTCCCACATGCCAGGATACTGAAGCATAGAGGTTAACACTGCGGTGGGCTCCTGCAGCTGTCCCTCCTCCCAGACTTGGGTTCCAACATGTGCTCAGCACCTGGTATGGAGGTAGGGGCTCAATAGTCATGGAATTGGGCCATCTGTACACTGGGCTGAAGCCTTGGCCCATTTAGAATGGTCAGGATTTCCAGACACACTAGGAAGGTAGCAGACCCCTAGTGCCACATAGTGGGAAAGGCCTCTGGTCAAATAGCTAAGTCCTTAGCACCATGGAGGGGTTTTCCTTTCCTTAGCAATTCAGGCTGAACCCCATCACAGATGTTGACCGGACTGGACTGGGCCTCCCTTAATTTTACCTATGGTGTGTTTCTGTTCTCTGGTCCTTTAAACTCAGTGTTCTCCCTACCCCCACCTGCTCCCATGGACATACTCCCTGCCTCAGTATTCCCCCCCACTCCTTTGTACTTGCTGTCCCCCCATGGACACTGATCCCTGCCCCAGTGTTCCCCCCCCCCACTCCTTTGTACTTGTTCCCATGGACACTGCTTCCTGCCCCAGTGTCCCCCTCCCCCACTCCTTTGTACTTGCTGTTAGGGAAGCCCCATCCATGGGGGGAGGGCAGGGAGCCCCAGAGTCCCGCCCCCCACTCCTTTGTACTTGCTTTCCCCCCCATAGACACTGCTGTCTGCCCCAGTGTCCCCCCCACACTCCTTTGTACTTGCTATCCCCTTCATGGACACTGCTCCCTGCCCCAGTGTCCCTCCCCCACAACTCCTTTGTACTTGCTGTTTCCCCCATGGACATTGCTCCCTGCCCCAGTTTCCCCCCCCATTCCTTGTACTTGCTGTCCCCCCACAGACACTGCTGTCTGCCCCAGTGCCCCCACTCCCACTCCTTTGTACTTGTTTCCCTCCACGGACACTGCTCCCTGCACCAGTGTCATTCTACTTCCCATCCCATTCTGCACCCCTCCCAGCACACATCTGCTCCCAGCTCATCCTTTCGATCTCAAAGTAGCACCTTCTCAGGCAGTCTTCCCTGATCTTCTAGACAGGCCTCTCATTTCTTTTATTGTGCCTTCTTTTTTCTCTGAGTTCCTCTTCAGCTTTTCCTTTTACACATGCATATTTGTGTAATTTTTCAGTCATGGCTGTCAGTGAATTTCATTCTTTTGCATGCAGTGTCCAGTTTCCTCAATACCATTTAATTAATTAATTAATTTGAGAGGGAGACCAAGAGAGTGTGAGCAGGGGGAGGGACAGAAAGAGAGGGAGAGAAGCAGAATCCCCACTGAGCATGGAGCCTGAAGCAGGGCTCTATCTCACTACACTGAGATCATGGCCTGAGCTGAAACCAAGAGTTGAATGCTCAACCGACTGAGTCACTCAGGCATTCCCCCTCAACACCATTAATTGAAGATGCTATTCACTCCCCATGGTATATTCTTGCCTCCATTATTATAAATTAATTTACCATATATACTTCGTTTATTTCTGGGCTCTTTATTCTGTTTCCTTGATCTGTGTATCTGTTTTTATGCCAATACCATACTGTTTAGACTAAAGAAGCTTTGTAGTAAACAGTTGGCTCTTGAACAACATGGATTTGAACTGTGCAACTCCACTTATATGTGGACTTTTTTACATTAGAGTACTGTAAATGTATTTTCTCTTTCTTATGAGTTCTGAAATAACATTTTCTTTTTTCAGCTTATTTTAAGTATACAACATAAATACATATGACATGCAAAATATATGTTAATCAACTGTTTACATTATTAGTAAGGCTTCTCTGTAGGCTATTATAGTAGTTAAGTTTTGGGGGGAATTAAAAGTTATACAAAGATTTTGATTACATGAGGGGTTAGTGCCCCTAACTTCCACATTGTTCAAGAGTCAACTATAGTTCAAAATCAAAGAGTGTAATTCCTCCAGCTTTGTTCTTCTGTCCTACTCGTTTTGGATATTCTGGGTCTTTTGTGGTTCCATAGTAATTTTTGAATTATTACTTCTAGCTATGTGAAAAACATATTTGGAATTTTGAAGAGGATTTCATTGAATCTGTAGATTGGTTTGGGTAATGTAGACATCTTAACAAATTAGTTCTTGCAATCCATGAGCATGGAATGTCATTCCATTTATTTATGCCTTCTTCAATTTTCTTCATCAATGTCTTAGAGTTTACAGTAAAGGTCTTTTACCTTCTTGGTTAAATTTACTCCTATGTATTTTATGCTTTTTGACACAATCATAAAAGAGGTTATTTTCTTGATTTTTTCCCTAATAGTTTGTTATTATTGTATAGAAACACAACAGATATTTGTATATTAATTTTGTATCCTGCAAACTTACTGAATTCATTTATTAGTTCTAACAGGTTTTTTTTTTTAATTTAGTGAGGCCTTTAGGGTTTTCTATATAAAGTATCATGTCATCAACAAATGGTGACTTTTAATTTTTCCTTTCCATTTTGAATGCCTTTATTGTTTTTTCTTACCTAATTGATGTGGCTTAGACTTCAAGTATTATGTTGAATGAAAGTGGTGGCAGTGAGCATGTTTGTTTTGATCCTGATCTTAGAGGAAAGTTTTTCAGTTTTTTATCATTGAGTATGATATTAGCTGTGGGTTTGTTATGTATGGCCTTCATTATGTTGAAGTTTGTTTCCTCTATACTCACTTTGTTGAGAGTTTTTAATCATAAATGGATGTTGAATTTACTAGAAATCAGCCTATTCAGATTTTCTATTTCTTCATGAGTCAGTCATAGGAGATTGTAACTTTTAAAGAATTTATCCATTTCTTCTAGATTGTCCAATTTGTTGGCAAATAATTATTCATGGTAGTCTGTTATGATCCTTTGGATCTATGGTATCAGTTGTAATCCTTCTTTCTTTCTTTCTTTTTAAAAGATTTTATTTATTTATTTGACAGAGAAAGATCACAAATAGCAGAAAGGCAGGCAGAGAGAGAGGAGAAAGCGGGCTCCCTGCTGATCAGAGAGCCTGATGCGGGGCTCAATCCCAGGACCCTGAGATCATGACCTGAGCGGAAGGCAGAGGCTTTAACCCACTAAGCCACCCAGGTGCCCTGTAATGCTTCTTTCATTCCTGATTTTATTTGAGTCTTCTCTCTCTCTCTCTCTCTTTTGTGAGTCTACCTAAAGGTGTGTCAATTTTGTTTATATTTTCAGAGAACCACCTTTTAGTTTCTTTTTTTAAAAAGATTTTATTTATTTATTTGACAGAGATCACAAGTAGGCAGAGAGGCAGGCAGAGAGAGGGGAGGAAGCAGGTTCTCCGCTGAGCAGAGAACCCGATGCGGGGCTTGATCCCAGGACCCTGGGATCATGACCAGAACCAAAGGCAAGGGCTTTAAGCCACTGAGCCACCAAGGCGCCCCCAACTTTTAGTTTCATTGACCTTTTCTATTGTTAGTCTCTATTTCATTGATTTCCACTCTGATTTCTATTATTATTTTCCTTCTAGTAACTTGGGGAATCATATTTTCTTCTTCTAGTTGCTTTAGATGTAAAGTTAAATTGTTTATTTGAGATTTATAATTTTGACCTGTCTAGATTTTAGTTCTTTTATCTCTGTAGTAAGGGATTCTCTAGTGTTTTCTAGTCTTTATTTCAAGCCCAACTAGGTCTTTATAATTGTTTTATTTTAATTTTTTGTTTAAATTCAATTGTTTTGTTATGTTCAGTTAATAGCATATAGCACCTCATTAGTTTTGATGTAGTGTTCAATGATTTGTTAGTTGCTTATAACACCCAGTGCTCATCACCACAATGTAAGGCATGCCCTCCTTAGTAACATATAGTATATTATTAGTTTCAGGGTAGAATTTAGGGATTCAGTAGTTGCATATAATATCCAGTGCTCATTATATCAAATACCCTCCTTAATGCCCATCACCCAATTACCCCACCTCCACTCCAGCAACCCTCAGTTTGTTTCCTATACTTAAGAGTCTTTTATGGTTTGCATCCCTCTCTGTTTTCATCTTATTTTATTTTTCCTTCCCTTGCCATATGTTCATCTGTTTCCTTTCTTAAATTCCACACATGAGTGAAATCATATGGTATTTGTCTTTCTCTGGTTGATTTATTTCACTTAGCATAATACTCAATGATTTTCCATCCATGTCATTGCAAATGGCAAGACTTCATTCTTTTTGATGGCTGAGCAACATTCCAGTGTGTGTGTGTGTGTGTGTGTGTGTGTGTGTTGTGTATAACATCTCCTTTATCCATTCAACTGACCAACGTGGACATTGTTGCTATAAACATTGGGGTGCCTGTGCCCCTTCAAATCACTATGTTTGTATCCTTTGAGTAAATACCCAGAACTGCAAATACTCAGTCATAGGGTAGCTCTATTTTTAACTTGTTGAGGAAACTCCATACTGTTTCCCAGAGTGGCTGCACTAGTTTGCATTCCCACCAAGTGTAAAAGTGTTCTCCTTTCTCTGTATGCTTGCCAACATCTGTTGTTTCCTTAGTTGTTCATTTTAGTTATGCTGACTGGTGTGAGATGGTATCTCATTGTAGTTTTGATTTTTATTTCCCTGATGCTTGGTGATGTTGAGCATTTTTCCATGTGTCTGTTGGTCATTTGTATTTCTTCTTTGGAGAAATGTCTGCTCATGTCTTCTGCCCATTTCTTGACTGGATTTATGTTTTTTGGTGTTTAGTTTGATAAGTTCTTTCTGGATATTAGATACTAGCCCTTTAACTGATATGTCATTTCAAATATTTTCTCCCATTCTGAAAGTTGCCTTTTAGTTTTGTCAACTTTGCTGTGAGAAAGATTTTTATCTTGATGAAGTCCCAGTAATTCATTTTTGCTTTTGTTTCTCTTGCCTTTGCAGATATGTCTAGAATGAAGTTGCTATGGCTGAGGTCAGAGAGGTCGCTGCTTGTGTTCTCCTCTAGGATTTTAATAGATTCCAGTCTCAAATTGAGGTCTTTCATCCATTTTGAGTTTATTTTTGTATATGGTGTAAGGAAGTGATCCAATTTCATTCTGCGTGTGGCTGTCCAATGTCTTTTTTTCCATCGGATATTTTTTCCTGCTTTTTTGAAGATTAATTGATCATAGAGTTGAGGATCCATTTCTGGGTTCTCTGTTCTATTCATTGATCTATATGTCTGTTTTTGTGCCAGTACCATACTGTCTCGATGATTACAGCTTTTTTTCTTTTATTATGTCATGTTAGTCACCATACAGTACATCATTAGTTTTTGATGTAATGTTCCATGATTCATTGTTTGCTTACAACACCCAGTGTTCCATGCAATATGTGCCTTCCTTAATATCCATCACTGGGCTAACCCATCCTCCACCCCCCTCCTCTCTAAAACCTTCAGTTTATTTCTTGGAGTCCATAGTCTCTCATGGTTCATTTCCTCCCCAATTTCCTCCCCTTCCTTTTTCCCTTCCTTCTCCTAATGTCCTCCATGCTATTCCTTATTTTCCACAAATAAGTGAAACCATATAATTGACTTTCTCTACTTGACTTATTTCACTTAGCATAATCTCCTCCAGCCCCATCCATGTTGGTGCAGAAGTTGGGTATTCATCATTCATTCATTCATTTCTGATGGTTAAGTAATATTCCATTGTATATATATCACTGTATATATATCAACCACATTCATCTGTTTAAGGACATCTCGGCTCTTTCCACAGTTTGGCTATTGTGGACACTGCCGCTATGAACATTGGGGTGACTACAGTTTTGTAAAACAGCTTGAAGTCCAGAGTTATGATGTCTCTAGCTTTGGCTTTCTTTTTGGGGAATGCTTTGTCTATTGGGGTGTCTTTGTGATTTCATACAAATTTTAGGATTGTTTGTTCCAGCTCTGTGAAAATGTTGACAGTACTTTGATAAGGATTGCACTGAAGATATAGATTGTTTTGAATAGCATAGACATTTTAACATTTTAACATTTTTGTTAAACATTTTAACAATTTAAATTGTTAAACATTTTAACAATATTTGTTCTTCTAATCCATGAATGTGGAATTTTTTTCCATTTCTTTGTGTTTTCCTCAATTTCTTTCATAAGTGTTCTATAGATTTCAGAGTACAGATTTTTTACCTTCATTGTTAGATTTATTCATAGGAATCTTACAGTGTTTGGTGAATTGTAAATGGGATTGCTTTCTTGGTTTCTCGTTCTGTTGCTTTATTAATGGTGTATAGAAATACAACAGAATACTGTGCATTGGTTTTATATCCAGTGATTTTGCTAAAATAATGTATCAGTTCTAGCAATTTTTGGATGGAGTCTTTTGGGTTTTCTATCATATCTTGGAAGAGTGAAAGTTTGACTTCTTTGCCAATTTGGATGTCTTTTATTTCTTTTTGTTGTCTGATTGCTGAGGCTGGGACTATTTTGAACAACAATAGTGAGAGTGGGCATCCCTGTCATGTTCCTGACCTTAGGGGAAAAACTCTTGATTCTTCCTTGTTGAGGATGATATTCGCTGTAGGTCTTTTGTATATGGCTTTTACAATATTGAAGTATGTTCCCCCAATTCCTATATGGTGGAGGGTTTTTATCAGGAAAGGATGCTGTGTTTTGTCAAATTCTTTTTCTGCATCTATTGAGAGGATCATATGGCTCTTGTCCTTTCTTTTATTGATGTGATGTATCATGTTTATTGATTCTCAAATGTTGAACCACTATGGCAGCCAAGGAATAAATCTCACTTGGTCATGCTGAATAAAGCTTTTAATGTATTCTTGGATATTATTGGCTAGTATCTTGGTGAGATCTTTGCATCCATGTTCATCAGGATATTGGTATGTAATTCTCCTTTTTAGTGGGGTCTTTTGTTTTGGGACCAAGATAATGCTGGCCTCATAAAATGAGCTTGGATGTTTTCATTCCATTTCTATTTTCTGAAACAGCTTCAGAAGAATAGGTATTGGGCCATCTGGGTGGCTCAGTCAGTTAAGCATCTTCCTCTGGCTCAGATCATGATCCCGGGGTCCTGGGATTGAGTCCTGTTTTGGGCTCCCTGCTCAATGGAGAGCCTACTTCTCCCTCTCCCTCTCCCTGCCACTCTGCCTACCTGTGCTCTCCTATCTCTCTTTCAAATAAATTGGTAAAATCTTAAAAAAAGGAATAGGTATTAATTTTTCTTTAAATGATTGGCTGAATTCTCCTAGGAAGCCATTTGACTCTGAACTCTTGTTTATTGGGAGACTTTTTGATTACTAACTCAATGTCTTTGCTGGTTATGGGTCTATTAAGTTTTTCTATTCCTTCCTGCTTCAGTTTTGATTATTTATACATCTCTAGGAATGCATCCATTTCCTCCAGATTGCCTAATTTGTTGGCATTTAATTGCTCATAATATTCTCTTATAATTGTATTACTGTGGTATTGGTTGAGATCTCTCCTCTTTCATTCATAATTTTATTAATTTGGGTTCTTTCTCTTTTCTTTTTGATAAGTCTAGGTTTATCAATCTTATTCTTTCAAAGAACCAACTCCTAGTTTCATTGTTCTGTTTTTGTTTTGTTTTGATTTGATTTCTGTATCATTGATTTCTGCTCTAATCTTTATTATTTCTCTTCTGCTGGATTTCGGTTTTATTTGCTGTTATTTATCCAGTTCCTTTAAGTGTAAGGTTAGAGAATTTTCTTCTTTCTTGAGGAAGCCCTGTATTGCTGTATACTTTCCTCTTAAGACCACTTTTGTTGCATTCCAAAGGTTTTGGACTGTCATATTTTCATTTTCATTTGCCTCGTTGTATATTTAATATTTCTTTAATTTCTTGGTTGATCTATTCATTCTTTAGTGGGATGTTCTTTAACCTCCATGTATTTATGTTTTTTCCAAATTTCTTCTCATGGTTGACTTCAAGTTTCATAGCACTGTGGTCTAAAAATATGCATAGTATTATCTCAATGTTTTCGTACCAGTTGAGACCTGATTTGTGACACAGTATGGGGTCTATTCTGGAGAATGTTCCATGTGGACTCAAGAAGAATGTATATCCTGTTGCTATAGGATGAAATGCTCCTTATCTATCTGTGAAGTCCATCTGGTCCAGTGTGTCATTCAAAGCCCTTGTTTCCTTACTGATGTGCTTAGATGATCTATCCATTGCTGTGAGTTGGGTGTTGAAATCCCCTATTATTATTGTCAATGTGTTTCTTTAATTTGGTTATTAATTGGTTTATATAATTGGCTGCTCCCAAGTTAGGAGAATAAATATTTAAAATTGTTAGAGCTTCCTGTTGGATAGACATTTTAAGTATGATACATTGTCCCTTTTCATCCATTACACAGTTTTTGGCTTAGAAATGTAATTTGTCTGATATGAGGATTATTAATTCAGCTTTCTTTTGAGGTCCATTAGCATGATAAATGCTTGTCCATCCCTCACTTTTAATCTGGAGCTGTCTGTAGGTCTAAAATGAGTCTCAGTCTATGGATGGGTCTTGTTTTTTTAATCTAATCTGATATCTTGTGTCTTCTAATTGAAGCATTTAGCCCATATACTTTACTTTTATTTTATTTTATCATTTTATAAAATTTTATTTTATTAGTGATCCAAGATACATCGTTTATGCACCATACCCAGTGCTCCATACAATACATGCTTTCCTTAATATCCACCATCAGGCTCACCCATACCCCCAAATCCTCCCCTTCAAAATCCTCGGTTAGTTTCTCAGAGTCCACAGTCTCTCATGTGTCATCTCTCTCTCCGAATTCCCCCAATTCACTTCTCCTCTCCTTTTGCCAATGTCTTCCATGTTATTCCTTTTGCTCCACAAGTAGGTGAAATCATATGATAATTGACTCTCTCTGCTTGACTTATTTCACTCAGCATAATCTCCTCCATTCCCATCCATGTCGTACAAAAGTTGGGCATTCATCCTTTCTGATGGAGGCATAATATTCCATTGTATATGTGGACCATATCTTCTTTATCCATTAATCTTTTGAAAGGCATCTTGGTTCTTTCCACAGTTTGTCAACTGTGGCTATTGATACTATGATTGATACTATATTGATAGTATATATTGATAATTGATACTATATTGATACTATGAACATTAGGCCCTTCTTTTCACTACTTCTGTATCTTTGGGTAAGCACCCAGTAGTGCAATTGCAGGTCATAGGTTTATTTTTAATTTCTTAAAGAATTTCCACACTGTTTTCCAAAGTGGCTGCACCAACTTGCATCCCCACCAACAGTGTAAGAGGGTTCCCCCTTTCTCCACATCCTCTCCAACACACGTTGTTTCCTGTCTTGTTAATTTTGGCCATTCTAACTGGTGTAAGGTGGTATCTCAATGTGGTTTTGATTTGAATCTCCCTGATGGCTAGTGATGATGAACATTTTTTCATGTGTTTGTTAGCCATTTGTATGTCTTCCTTAGAGAAGTGTCTGTTCATGTCTTCTGCCCATTTTTTGATGTGATTATCTGTTTTGTGTGTGTTGAGTTTGAGGAGATCTTTATAGATCTTGGATATCAGCCCTCTGTCTGTACGTCATTTGCGAATATCTTCTGCCATTCCGTGGGTTGCCTTTTTGTTTTGTTGACTGTTTTCTTTGCTGTGCAGAAGCTTTTGATCTTGATGAAGTCCCAAAAGTTCATTTTTGCTTTTGTTTCCTTTGCCTTTGGAGACATGTCTTGAAAGAAGTTGCTGTGGCCGATGTCAAAGAAGTTACTTCCTATGTTCTCCACTAGGATTTTGATAGATTTCTGCCTCACGTTGAGGTCGTTTATCCATTTTGAGCTTATCTTTGTATATGATGTAAGAGAATGGTGAAGTTTAATTCTTCTATACATAGCTGTCCAATTGTCCTAGCACCATTTATTGAAGACTGTCTTTTTTCCACTGTATATTTTTTCCTGCTTTGTCAAAGATTGTTTGACCATAGAGTTGAGGGTCCATATCTGGGCTCTCTACTCTGTTCCACTGGTCTGTGTGTTTGTTTTTGTGCCAGTACCATGCTGTCTTGGTGATCACAGCTTTGTAGTAAAGCTTGAAATCAGGCAACGTGATGCCCCCCATTTTTGTTTCTCTTTTTCAACATTTCCTTAGCAATTCGGGGTCTCTTCTGGTTCCATACAAATTTTAGGATTGTTTGTTCCAGCCCTTTGAAACATGCCAATGGAATTTTGATCAGGATGGCATTGAAAGTATAGATTTCTCTAGGCAATATAGACATTTAAACAATGTTCATTCTTCTGATCCATGAGCATGGAATGGTCTTCCATCTTTTTGCATCTTCTTCAATTTCTTTCATGAGTGCTCTGTAGTTCCCTGAGTACAAATCCTTTACCTCTTTGGTTAGGTTTATTCCCAGGTATCTTACGGTACTTGGTGCTATAGTAAATGGAATCGATTCTTTAATTTCCCTTTCTGTTTTTTCATTGTTAGTGTATAAGAAAGCAACTGATTTTTGTACATTGATTTTGTATCCTGTCATGTTACTGAATTGCTGTATGAGTTCTAGTAGTTTGGGGGTGGAGTCTTTTGGGTTTTCTATATAAAGTCATGTCATCTGCAAAGAGAGAGGGTTTGACTTCTTCTTTGCCAATTTGAATACCTTTTATTTCCTTTTGTTGTGTGATTGCTCTGCTAGGACTTCTAATCTTCTAGTCTTGAACAACTGTGGTGAGAGTGGGAATCCTTGTCATGTTCCTGATCTCAGTGGGAAGGCTTTCACCTTTTCCCCATTGAGGATGATATTCACTGTGGGTTTTTCATCGATAGCTTTTATGAAGTCGAGGAATGTTCCTTCTATCCCTATACCGTGAAAAGTTTTAATCAGACAAAAGGTTGATATGCAGGATCTATAAAGAACTCCTCAAACTCAACATACACAAAACAGATAATCATAAAAAAATGGGCAGAAGATATGAACAGACTCTTCTCCAATGAAGACATACAAATAGCTATCAGACACATGAAAAAATGTTCATCATCACTAGCCATCAGGGAGATTCAAATTAAAACCACATTGAGATATCACCTTACACCAGTTAGAATGGCCAAAATTAATAAGACAGGAAACAACATGTGTTGGAGGGGATGTGGAGAAAGGGGAATCCTCTTACACTGTTGGTGGGAATGCAAGTTGGTGCAGCCACTTTGGAGAACAGTGTGGAGATTCCTCAAGAAATTAAAAATAGAGCTTCCCTATGACCCTGCCATTGCACTACTGGGTATTTACCCCAAAGATACAGATGTAGTGAAAAGAAGGGCCATCTGTACCCCAATGTTTATAGCAGCAATGGCCACAGTCACCAAACTGTGGAAAGAACCTAGATGCCCTTCAATGGATGAATGGATAAGGAAGATGTGGTCCATATACACTATGGAGTATTATGCCTCCATCAGAAAGGATGAATACCCAACTTTTGTAGCAACATGGACGGGACTGGAAGAGATTATGCTGAGTGAAATAAGTGAAGCAGAGAGAGCCAATTATCATATGGTTTCACTTATTTGTGGAGCATAACAAATAGCTTGGAGGACAAGGGGAGTTAGAGAGGAGAAGGGAGTTGGGGGAAATTGGAAGGGGAGGTGAACCATGAGAGACTATGGACTCTGAAAAACAATCTGAGGGATTTGAAGTGGTGGGAGGTGGGAGGTTGGGGGAACCAGGTGGTGGGTATTAGAGAGAGCACGTATTGCATGGAGCACTGGGTGTGGTGCAAAAACAAGGAATACTGTTATGCTGAAAAAAAAAGTTTTAATCAGGAACGGATGCTGCATCTTGTAAAATGCTTTTTCTACATCAGTTGAGAGGACCATGTGGTTTCTCTCCCTTTTCTTGTTGATTTGTTCTATCACATTGATTGATTTGCGAATGTTGAACCATCCTTGAAACCCAGGGATAAATCCCATCTGGTCGTGGTGGATAATCTTTTTAATGTACTGTTGGATCCTATTAGCTAGGATCTTGTTGAGAATCTTGGCATCCATATTCATCATGATATTGGTCTGAAATTATCCTCTTTGGTGGGGTCTTTGCCTGGTTTGGTTTGCTGGCTTCATAGAAAGAGTCTGGAAGTTTTTGTTCTGTTCCTAGTCTTTGAAACATCTTCAGGAGACTAGGTATTATTTCTTCTTTGAATGTTTGGTAGAATTCCCCAGGAAATCTGTCAGGCCCTGGGCTCTTTTTTTTGAGAGGTTGTGTTGTTGATCACTGTTTCAATCTCATTGCTAGATATTGGTCTATTCAGGTTGTCAATTTCTTTCTGATTCAGTCTTGGAAGTTCATAGGTTTCCAGGAACATTTCTGGGAATGCATCCATTTCTTCTAGGTTGCTTAACTTATTGGCATATAACTGTTGATAATAATTTCTGATGATTCTTTCTATTTTCTTGGTGTTAGTCGTGATCTCTCCCCTTTCATTCATAATTTTATTAATTTGGGTCCTCTCTCTTTTCTTTTGGATTAGTTTGGCCAATGATTTATTGATCTTGTTGATTCTTTCAAAAAACTAGCTTCTCATTTCATTGATGTGTTCTACTGTATATCTAGTCTCTATATCACTGATATCCACTCTAATCTTGATTATTTCCCTTCTTGTGTGTGGGGTTACCTTAATTTGTTGTTTATTCTCCAGTTCTTTAAGGTGTTAGGAGAGCTGGTGTATTTGGGATTTTTCAGTTTTTTTTTTTTTTTTAGTGAGGCTTGGATGGCTATGTATCCAAGCTTTTGCCGTATCTTATAGGATTTGGACCAATGCATCTTCATTCTCTTTGGTTTCCATGAATTGTTTAAATTCTTTGATTTCCTGGTTGATCTAAACATTCTTAAGCAGGGTGTTCTTTGGCTCCAAGTGTTTGAATTCCTTTCAAATGTTTTCTTGTGGTTGAGTTCCAGTTTCAAAGCATTGTGCTCTGAGAATATGCAGGGAATAATCTCAGTCTTTTGGTATCAGCTGATTCCTGATTTGTGACCCAGTATGTGGTCTATTTTGGAGAAAGTTCTATGTGTGCTTGAGAAGAATGAGTATTGTGTTATTTTAGGGTGAAAAGTTCTGTATGTATCTATGAGGTCCATCTGTTCAATGTGTCATTCAAAGCTCTTGTTTCTTTATTTATCTTCTGCTTGGGTGATCTGTCTATTACTGAGAGTGGTGTGTTAACATCCCCTACAATTAATGTGTTCATATCAATATGACTCTTTATCTTGATTAACAGTTGTCTTATGTAGTTGGCTGCTCCCTTATTGGGGGCATAAATACTTACAATGATGTCCTTCTTCATCTCTGACTACGTCTTTAGTTTAAAATCTAATCTATCTGATGTGAGAGTATCTACCCCAGCTTTCTTTTGAGGTCCATTGGCATGAAAGATGCTTCTCCATCCCTTCACTTTCAGTCTGGATGTATCTTTAGTTCCAAATGTGTCTCTTGGAGACAGCATATGGACGGGTCCTGTTGTTTTATCCAATCTGCAACCCCGTGCCATTTTATGGGAGCATTTAGGCAGTTCACCTAGAGAGTGATTATTGAGAGATACGTTTTTATTGACATTATGTTGCCTGTGAAGTTGTTGTTTCTATAGATTGTCTCTGTAAATTTCTATTCTATGTCACTCTCAGTTTCTTTCTTTTATAAAACCCCCCTTAATCTTTCTTGTAGAGCTGGCTTGGTGGTCACATACTTATTAGGTCACATTAGGTCACAATGATACCTAATCATTGTCTGAATAATTGTTACCCTGAATTCCCTTTCCAAAATACTGTTTATGTCCGTATCCAATAGTTACGTGGCAGAAGGCACAGTCTCTGAATTTTTCCTCTGTTGGGTGTGCCTCCTCCTAGTTATTTTGGTAAGAGGTGGTTGAGTAGATGTATAGCTGAAAATATCAACCATGATCCAGGCAAGGTGCATCCTGGAAAGTCTTGGAGCAATTGGAGGTCACCACCAAAAAGTAAGAAAAAAGAAAAAAGGGAGAGAGAAAGAGAAAGATAGAGAGAAAAAAAAAAGAGAAAACCTAGCCAAAATGAGCCCCCAAAGTAAGATTTATAAGGTATATAAATAAGAATGGAGAAATAAAAGGACCAACAAAAGTAAATGACAATAAAAAAAATCCAGCCAAAATGAACCCCAAGAATAAGATTTATATAATACCAGAAGAAAAATAAATACACAGAAATACTGACAGAAGAAAAAGATGGTGACGATGGTTATAAATCTTCAATGTGGGCAAA
This sequence comes from Lutra lutra, assembly GCF_902655055.1. Classification (NCBI taxonomy): domain Eukaryota; kingdom Metazoa; phylum Chordata; class Mammalia; order Carnivora; family Mustelidae; genus Lutra; species Lutra lutra. Next base: position 115,683,362 of record NC_062280.1, on the reverse strand, counting down.
GTTTATTTTGGTTCTTCCTGGGTGTATCTTGATATCTTTGTTAAATTTCTTAACTTTCCAGAGATAAGGGGAGATTAAAATTGGTTTATATATAGGGGTAGTATTGAATAGGGAAAAAGGATTACCTTGATTCTTATATCTACATGTATATTTAAAAAAAAAAAGAAAAAAAAAGAAAAAAAAACAGATATATGTATGAAAAAAGTTCAAGTAAAAGGTTTTTATGGAATATGTTGTATTAATCCTCTAGTTGTAATGGTAAGTAGGTTAAAAATAATTAAAAGACCCAGAGTCCTGGGAATGAATTAAAAAAAAAAAGTCGTATCTATTAAATATACAGGGTTTAGGGCAATACCTGAGGTTAATATATTGTTTCCTCTAATGTTGGGGTTTTACAGTTTTATGGGGATCCTGTGGTGGTTGTCCTCCTGTTCTCTGGCCTTGACTTTTGGGGGAGGGGCTTGCTGCATTGTTCTCCTGTCAGTCTTGCTTGCATTGAGTCATCCTGCCCCCATCAAGGGGCTGGGCTCTGCAGAAACTGTTTTTTCAGGCTTTTGTTCTCTAGAGGTTTTTGTTCTTTGGTGGCTTTTTGCAGCTTTTTGGAGGTTTAGAGGAAAGCAAACTGCACTGAGACCTCCACCTCAGAGAGAAGCTTCAGACTGCTCCTATCTGGGTGGTTCAGAACACATGGAACCCCTCTGCAAACTTCACTGAACAGTGCAACCCCCCACAGGTGCTGTGCATCCCAGTCACTGTCTTAGTAGTTGTGTGAGGCACTGCTTTTCTCTGCACCCCTGCGCCACTAAAACTGTGAGAGATATTGGTTCAGGGAGCCTGCTTCCAGTGGCTGTCTTTACCAGAACTGTTGTCGGGAGTCTAAGCCCATGTTGGGTGCACTCACATCCAGCGGAGCTGCAGGTCGTGTACAGCTGCTGCTGAGGGATCCTGATCAGAGATCATGCTGGGTTCTCTCAGGCACGGGCTGGGAATGTTCAGGCTTTGGTTGGTGTCTGAAGGCAATGGTCCTAGTGAGAGCCGGCTGGCACCCACACCAAGCTCTCTCAGGTGTGGGTGGGAGTGTGCTCAGACCCTGTGATCCCACAGGGCATGCAGAGCTGGGAAGGCTGTGGACCTAGAAAGCATCAGCTGGCACCCATAGCAGACTCTCATGCATTGGCAGGAGTGGGCCTAGCTGAGCGGTGGTGCAGCAGCAGAAAGCCGGGGCTTCAGGGACCACAGACTAGAGGCTCTGTTGCACTATCTCTGGCATGGGTGGTCACTGGTGATGGTTGTCCTGGGTCCACAGGCTTAAGCCTGTGCCCATGACCGCTTGATTCCACCAGTTACCCCTTAAGATCTTTTATTGTTTTTGAGTGCTTTTAACCAGACTGCAAGTTAATGCTGGTCCCCAACCACAGGGAACTTTTGTATTGGGGTATTACTTTCTATAGTTTTTTTTTTTTAAGATTTTATTTATTTATTTGACAGACAGAGATCGCAAGTAGGCAGAGAGGCAGAGAGAGAGAGAGGAGGAAGCAGGCTCCCTGCCAAGCAGAGAGCCCAATGTGGGGCTCCATCCAAGGACCCCAGGATCATGACCTGAGCAGAAGGCAGAGGCCTTAACCCACTGAGCCACCCAGGCACCCCGGGGTATTACTTTCTAATGGGTTACTTCTAGGTGCTCCCTCTCCCTTCTGTTTTTCCAATGATATCAGTCTGAGTGCTCCTACTCCACTTTACCTCTCCACTGATGTCTTCTGCCCCCATAGAGATCTAGAAGCATATAATCTTACATCTCAGGCTAAGTGTTCTGGTAGATATTTAGCTCGCTTTAGGGGACTGGTTGAAACTTTTAACCAGACTGCAAGTTAATGCTGGCCCCCAACCACAGGGAAATTTCGTATTGGGGTATTACTTTCTAATAGGTCACTTCTAGTTGCTCCCTCTCCCTTCTGTTTTTCCAATGATATCAGTTTGAGTGCTCCTACTCCACTTTACCTCTCCACTGATGTCTTCTGCCCCCGTACAGATCTAGAAGCATATAATCTTACATCTCAGGCTAAGTGTTCTGGTAGACATTTAGCTCACTTTAGGGGACTGGTTGAAACAGGGTATCCTACTTCTGCATCATCTTGCCCCTCCCTGCCCATTTACATTAGAGTAACTATTGAAAGATACGAGTTTAGTTCCAATGTGTTACCTCTAAAGACTGTTTCTGTAGACTGTCTCTATCTCTTTCTGGTGTGTGTTACTTTTGGGTTTTCTCTTCACTTACAGAATTCCCTCTAGTATTTCTTGCAGGGCTGGCTTAGTGATCACAAATCCTTTTAGTTATGTTTGTTCTGGAAGCTCTTGATCTCTCCTTCCATTCTGAATGGCAGCCTTGGTGAATTAAGTATTGTTGGCTGCATGTATTTAGTACCCTGAATATATCATGCTAACCATTTCTGGTCTGCCAGTCTCTGTGGCTAGGTCTGCCACTAGTCTAATGTTTCTACCATTGTAGGTTAAGGAGCTCTTGCCTCAAGCTGCTTTCAGGATTTTCTCTTTATCTCTGAAATTTGCAAACTTGACTATTATATGCCAGAGTGTTGATCTATTTTTACTGATTTTGAGGGATGTTCTCTCTACCTCTTGGGATTGTATACCTGTTTCCTCTCCCAGATTAGGGAAGTTCTCAGCTGTGATATTCTCAAATATACCTTCGTTCCCTCTCTCTCTCTTCTTCCTCTGGGACCCCAATAATTCTAATATTGTTTCACATTATGGTATCACTGATTTCTCAAAACCTCCCCTCATGGTCAATTTGGTGTTTTCCTCTCTTTTCTTCATTTTCCTTCCTTTCCATCTTCTTGTCTTCTATGTCACTGACTTACTCTACTGCCTCATTTACCCTAGCTCTTAGAACATCCACTTTAGACTGCATCTCAACTAAGCATTTTTAATCTTGGCCTGATTAGTTTTTATTTCTGCTCGATGAGATTTTCTAGTGTCTCTTATGTTTTTTTCCAAGCCCAGTTGGTAACTTTATAATCATTATTGAATTCTAGCTCTGACAATTTACTATGTCCATATTGATTAGATCTGTGGTAGAGTATTACCTCTGGTCTTTCCTTTGTAGTGAATTCTTCCTTCTAGTCATTTTGCCCAGATAAGAATGGATGACCAAGAGAACAAGATCAAAAATATCAACCATGACCCAAGTGAAATATATACTAGACAAATCCAAAAGAGGACAAAATACAAAAAAGAAAAGAAAAGAAAAGAAAAAAAAGGAAAAAAAGAGAATATAATTTCCCAGATGGACAAAACAGGGTGAAACACTGAGTCCTGGGTGTATTTTGGTTTGTGTGTTAGAAAACACTAAATTTCAAAATTGTAAAGTAAGCAAAACTTTACACACACACACACACACACACACACACACACACACACACACACATTGAAAGGAAGCCAAAAGTGAAGAATATATACATAAAATGTGAATGTAGAAATGAGAGTTAGAAAAAGGACTTAGAGCACCTGGGTGGCTCAATTGTTTAAGTGACTGCTTTCAGTTCAGGTCATGCTGCTGGAGTCCCCGGATCGAATCCTACATTGGGCTCCCTGCTCAGTGGGGATTCTGCTTCTCCCTCTGACTCTCCCCCATCTCTTGCACTCTCTCTCAAATAAATAAAAAAGAAAAACTAAAAAAGGACTAAAAAACAATGAGTTGATAAAATAAGAAAGAGTTGAAAAAGAAAAAAGTAAAGAAAAGCAAAATTTTTTTTTTTTTTTTAAAGATTTTATTTATTTATTTGACAGAGAGATCACAAGCAGGCAGAGAGGCAGGCAGAGAGAGAGGAGGAAGCAGGCTCCCTGCTGAGCAGAGAGCCCGATGCGGGGCTCGATCCCAGGACTCTGAGATCATGACCCGAGCCGAAGGCAGCGGCTTAACCCACTGAGCCACCCAGGCGCCCCAAGAAAAGCAAAATTTTAAACTGGAAGATAAAAGAATCATAAGAAACCCCCTCAAATTATATGTACTATTTCCTCCTACTGCTGGAGTTTTGCAGCTCTGTGTACTCCATAAACTTGGTATTTGTCTGTTCTTCTAGCTGGTCTTCTGGGGGGGACTGCTGTGCTGATTTTCAGGTTTCTGCCTGGGTGGAGTTGTACCACCCCCTTGCCAGGGGCCCAGGCTCAGTGTAAGCTGCTTTTTGTTGTTCTATGTCACTTTTTTTCCCTGAAGGCTTTCCATATCACATTAGTGGATAAAAATAAAAATGGCCACACCCTGATCTCCAGTCTCTGAGCTGAAAGATCCCATCCCCCTCTCCCTTCAGTAAACCCTCAGGGAAGAGCAGTCTTCACTTTTGTGTGCACCTAACTCTGTAGACTCCTGTGGTGTGCACCCACATGGATCCTCTCAGTCATGGTGGAGGCTGACTGTGATTCTGTCCTTTTCAGGGTCCCCACATGGACAGTGGTCATTCTATAGTGCTGCGGTTCCCAGTTATGGCATCCTGGTTTCCCTGCCCTAATGCTTGGGAACTCTGCCAACTCAGGCACCCCCCCTTCTTTCTGTGTCCCTGGGGATCCTTAGACCACACCGTCCCACCTAGCATTCTGACCCTCTTTGCCACCTGAGCACTTTTCATGCAGGGAAGTCTCTCACAGGAGCAGACTTCTAAAAGTTCCAACTTTGCCCTCTGCTGCTGAAAGTGCTGCCCACTTTCTGATAGCTTGCTTTCAGAGGCTCCCTTCCCCCATCACTTATCTCCTGATATATCCCCTCAGATTTACTTCTCTGCAACCCCTACCTTACAAGAAGTGGTTGATTTTCTATTTGTAGAATTGAGCTGCTCTTTTCTTACATCTCAGGTTGAATTTATAGGTTTTCAGAATGATTTAATAGTCATCTAGCTAAGTTCAAGGGACCAGATGAAATGAGGACACTACTCTTCTGCCATCTTGCCTCCATCCCCTATAATTGTTTTAAATTCTAGTTCAGATGTCTTCCTTATACCCACATTGATTAAATTCCTGGCAGTGAGTACTACCTCCTGTTCCTTCTTTTGAGGTGAATTTTTCCATTTTGTCATTTTGTCCAGAAAAGAATGAAAGACAAAACAACAACAACAGAAAACAAAAACCCACCACAAAAAACCCAGCTAGATCCTTCATGTGTTTTGGTCTGCTTGTTGTAAGATACTAGATCCCAAAATAAGAAAGAAAAAAAAAATAATAAAATGGAACATAATGAAAGGAAACAAAAATTAATACATATGTAAACTATACATAAAAATAAAAATTAAATAAATATAAATAAAAATAGTAAATAAATTGAATAAATAAAAATAAAAATAAAAATAAAAAAAGAATAAAAAAAGGAATTGAAAAAAATAAGAAAATTACTGAAAAAATAATACTAAAAGACTAAAGAATATAAATACAAAGTATGCATACTATTGTCCCTAAAAGCTGAAGCTTTGTAGCCCTCTATGATCAGTAAACTTGACAGGAGCAAGTTGTTTGTGCTGGCCTTCTGAGGGAAGGGACTGTTGCGTTGATTCTCAGGTGGACTTGCACTAATGGAAAAGCCACCTCCAGCGTGCTGAGAGGTGTAATTGGCTCCAGGCTTCACTCAGTGGTGCCGTTTTGCTCCCTGAACTCTTTCCTTTACCCACTGATGGGTGGGATGAATATGGCTGGGCCCTGCTCTCTAGCTCTGGAGCTGAAAATTCGGTCTCCCCACTCTTCAGTGAGCTGTCACAGAAAAGCAGTCAGTCTCGTTTCCCTGGTTTCCGTCAGAATTCTGTGTTCACCCAGACTGTGACTGAGTTTTTTTTTTTTTTTTAATTGCAGGTATGAAACTGAGTTAAAACTCCGAATTTTAGGATCTGTGCTGCTCTTCCTAGGTAAGGGGGGGGGGTTCTCCATAGGCTTCTGCCTTTTGCTGGACCCCTCCTAGGAAAACAGTCTCATGATCTCACAGTGGTTCACAGTTTGTGGGGACACAGAGCAGAAAAAGCATGTAGACTCGCTCTTCTCAGCAGCCTCCCTGTTCCTATGTCTGGGAACTCTGCCACACTCAGGCACCTTGGTTCTTCTTGTGACCCTGGAGATCCTCCAATCACACTGTCACACCTGGGATTCTGTCCTGCTCTGCCACCTGAGCAGCTTTAAGCCAGGAGCATCCCCCACTGTAGCAGACTTTGGAAAAGTTCCGATTTTGCACTCTACTACATATACTTTGTGATAGCCTCCCTATGCAGGCTCCTTCCCCTCCACCATATCCTCAGCTATATCCCACCAGATTCAAGTCTCCACACCACCTACCTTCGAAACTGTGGTCTCTTTTCTACTGGTTGATTTGCAGCATTTGTTTTCTCACACCTCCTACTGATTTCCCAGGGATTCAGAATGATTCGATAGCTATCTAGTTGTATTTGAGGGATGAAACCAACTTAGGGTACCTCTACTCCTCCATTATCTTAACTCTTCTCCATCCTAATTGTTGTTTTAAATACTAGTTCAGACATCTTATTTATGTCTGTATTGATTAAATCCCTGGCTATTTTTTCTTGCTGTCCTTTCTTTTGGGGTGAATTCCTCTGTCTTGTCATTTTGTCTAGAATGAAGAAAAAAATAAAAGAAGCTGGATACTAGGTGTGTTTGGTCTGTTTATTAAAAGAATCTAGATCCAAAAAATTAAAAAGTAATAAATAAATAAAATAAAAATAGTGAAATAAAACTAAAAAAAATAATAAAATTATAATAGAATAAAATTAAAAAGGAAGCCAGATCCTATTTTCCGTAGTACTGAGGCTTTGCAGCCCTCTATGATCAGTAAGCTTTGTTCTGGCTGGGGGTTTGTGCTGGCCCTCTAGGGGAGGGATCTGTTGCACTGATTCTGAGGTAGACTTGCCCTAGTGGAGATGCACCTGCAGGGTGCAGTGGAGCGGGCTTGGTGTAAGTGGCACCAGTGTCCACGAGGTGGTGCTGTTTTGCTCCCTGAAGTTGGTCAACGCTGATGGGCATGGCAAAATATCTTGGCTATTTAAATTTTTTCTTTTTTTTCCAGTATAGTTGACACACTATGTTACATTTGTTTCACATGTACAAACACAGTGATTTCACCACTCTATACACCAAGCTATTCTCACCACAAGTGTAGCTACCATCCGTCACTATGCAGTGTTATTATGATATCATTAACTATATTCCCTATGCTGGACTTTTCATTCCCATGATTTATTAATTCCATAGAAGCCCATATGTTTCACTCCCCTTCACCCATTTTCTTGCCTTTTTTAAAAAAAATGTGTACTTTTATCCCTTGCTCTTTGTATTGTATTAACCAAAAAATTTTTAATCTCCTTTCTCTGACTTGGAGATTATACATTCTCATGCTTACTCTTACGTCTGCATACCAGGCTTAATAAAGTCAAATTTTCCTCCCAATTGAAACTGAATTCTTAGAATGTTTACAACCCTTATCCCCCATCTATTCCCGTCTATCGTTGTCCAGTAGTTTAACTCCTTTTTATATTCTCCAGTGTATCATCATTGTTTTTATAGTAAACAGTTACTTATATTTACCTCATTTGCTATTTCTTCTCCATGTAATCTCTTTTAGGAGTCATTTCCAGTGGGTATGTGAGTGATAAGTCATCTCAGTCTTTACCTGAAAATATCTTTTTTCTCTTATCACTCAGGAATGATTGTTTAACTCAACAATAGGAGACTAGGATGGTAGTGGTTTTTGTGTTTGTTTGTCAACATTTAGGATAGTCAACAATTGTTAGTCCTCAATTTTTACTTTGAGGTTTGCTGTGAATATAATTTCTGTTCATTTTGCTAATAATCTGTCTTTACTCTCTACTTGATTTTATGTTTTTTTTTTCTTTTTTTTTCCTGTTTATCAGTTTTTGCAACAAACAGTTTAGGCATTTTTTTTTTAACCTTACTTAAAACTTGTGATTTATGAATCTGAAGATTTTTTTATTTTTGAGAAAATCCTCAGCCACTTTCTTTTAAAAAATTGTATCTCCTCCATTCTATCTTTTCTCTTCTTATAGAACTTCTATTAAGTAAATGCTGGACCTTCACTTATTCTACCCCATATATCAACCTCTGTCATATTTGTCATCTTTGGATCTTCATTCTGATTATCTTTCTCAGATCTTTCTTCCAGTTTACCATTTTTCCCTTTAAATTATCTAATTTACTATTGAACCCATCCATTGGGATTTTTTAAAAAAAATATTTTTAAAAGATTTCATTTATTTATTTGAGAAAGAGAGAGAGAGAGAAGGAGTGAGGAGAGAAAAGCAGACTCCCAGCTGAGCAGGGAGGCCAAAATGAGGCTCAATCCCAGGACCCTGAGATCATGACCTGGGCCCAAGGCAGATGCTTAACCATCTGAGCCATTCAGGCACCCCTTCCCTTGGATTTTTTAAAAAAGATTTTATTTATTTATTTGACAGAGAGTGATATGGCAAGAGAGGGTACACAAGCAGAGGGAGTTGCAGGCAGAGGGAGAAGCAGGTTCCCTACTGAGCAGGGAGCCTGATGCAGTGCTTGATCCCAGGGTCTGAGCTGAAGGCAGATGCTAAGGACTGAGTTAGCCAGGTGTCCTGTCCATTTGGATTTTTAATTAAAGTTAATATAATTTTCATTTTAGGAATATCTACTTTTGTAACTTTCAAAACTCTGTACTTTAAAAAAATTGTGTCATCTTTATGTTCCTGGGTCCTTTGTAGATATTAATACTTGAGCCTGTAATTTACTCATTCCAAAACCCTCCCAACTAACTAACTAGGCAGTCACAGCGTCAGCTTATATACTTCATCGTGTAGACTTTAGCTCCTTTTTTTGTTTCTAGCATGCAAAGACCTGTCTTATTTCTTATCTGCTCAGTTATGCCTTTAAAAATTGTTGCTTTTAATTTAGAACTTCTTGATTTTTGTGGTAAAAGGGTTTTGGGGGTTATTTCAGTCCACCATCTTTTAGAACTTGGGAATCAGTGCATTATATTCATTTGAGGAAACTGTCCATAGCAGGGAAGTGGCTTGGCCAATATCAACCAGCAAGTCAATTGCAGAGCTTGAATAAGAACTCATATCTCATAATATAATACATAAAGATGTTTCAATTTTTGAGACTTAAAAGCCAATTTTTGAGACTCAAGCCATTGGGACTCAAAAGCTTAGTTTCCTAATAGTGAGTAACTGAGCCAGTTCCTTTAAGCATTCATGGTTTATAATATGTATATATATATATATATATATCCATCCATCCAGTCCTTCCTTCAACAGGTGTTTGTGACATGCTGGTCATATGCCTGGCTATGCTAGTGCTGGGATGTGGCAGTAGGGAGGTACTGTCTCTGTTCTAAAGGTGCTTATAGTATGGTAACAAATAGAAGTAACTAGATGCCAGTGCAGGGCTGGAAAGTCCAGGCGAGAGCTGGGCACTCAGGGGGAGAACCAAGTTCAAGGAGACAGTTAGAAGAAGGTGGTTTCAGGGCATTGCCACCCCAGATGTCATGACCAAGATCAGAACTTGAGTGTGGTTTGAGTTGGTCAGACACAGGAGGAGGTGGGGAGAGTTTTTTTGATCTGAGCCATGGCCTGCAGGTCCCTGGAGGCTGGGATTTTCCTGATGACTGCAGGCCCCTCAGTGACCTCAGTGAGGCTGAACCTCAGGGCAGAGATGGGTAAAGGTCAAGAGGCAAGGTCAGGAAGGTCATCAAAAACCATCAGGAATTTGGACTTTATCTTGAGGTGATGAGGAGCCATTGAAGGGTGTGAAGAAGGGGAGAAATTGGCTGAAGGGAAGGTCAGGAAGCTGTCAGATCTGGGGCAATATAGGAGGCAGCTGGAATAATCACAGCTAGACTGTGGGGGTAGGGATGGATGCAGCTGTTTCAGGAGACTGTGGGTCTGTGTCTGATCATTGTCTCTACCACAGTCCTAGTTATAGGGTGGGTGCCTATAGAGCAAACATCTTCTTCAGTTCGTTCAACAAGTGCCTCCACATGGCAGGCTTTTTAGGCAGGTCAGTTTTCCCTCCTGTCCACTGTATCCTCCTAGCTGTCCCCACCAAGTGGGAAATGGGCCATGGGGCTCTCTTCATTAACTTACATGGACTTCCCTGGCTCATGTTTCCCCCAGGATCCAGAAAGTGGTTATGGTAGGTGTTTCAAATGCTTTCTTCAAGAGTATAAAACAAGTCCTTGTGCTGAGCTAGGGTCAGCTATGTCTGTGCACGTGAAACTTCCATGCTGAGTGCAGCATGACCACATCAGGCACAGCTCCTTGCTGTTGGCTCTCTGCTCCTCTGTAAGGTTCTCTCTTCCTCTTCCTGTCCCATTTCCTGGTTGCCCGGGCTCAACACTCCCTTCAGTGGGGGAAATGCCTGTTTTTCTTTTACCTGGGTATCTGAATATGTATGGCCTCTCAAAGAAGGCAAGATACAAATGATGGATACCCTTGTTGGCCATGCAGTGAGGGACCGTCACCCCAGGTGTTGGCTGGGGAGCCCGTCTGCTAGCCCATAAAGGGGATTGAGAGACACTTCAGGGATATGAAATTGTCTACAGTGAAAATAGAAAAATTAACTGATGTTTATGCTTGTGCTCATTTAAGCTCCAAAGATGACTTGTGTAAGAAGCAGCCACCTAAATTGTGGAAGAGGAAGAATCAAGATTAATTGAAACAGTAAATCAACATTCTGTGTGTGGGGGAGAATATATTTCCAGCGCATTTTTCACCAGCTCATCAAAGCAGCACCGTTTAGCACGCTGATTTACAAATGTGAACAGAAATGACTAGGACATCAGACTGCTTCGCTGGGCTACCGAATTAGAGGATCCCTCTGAGAAAGTCACTCTGGCATTTGAGTGTAGAGTCAGGCCACCTGTGTTAGGTGAAGTCCCACTTTCCCCAGTTCTATTGGTGAGAAGCTACTCTGGCCAGTTGGACATGCACACCAGTGGCAAATGAAGGGCTCCCCCAAATATTATTTCACTGAGATAAGTCCTTGATGATAGATGGATATTAACATTTGCTGTGCAGGCATTCCCCACTGTGTTTTTTCCCCTTAGAACTTAAGTTGATCTAACAGGCTTAATCTGTGTGCTTACTGCCTGTTCCATCTCACTAGAGTGTAAGCCCCATGAGGGCCAAGGGTTTGTCTGCTCCATGTCCTGCCCTGTCACCTGCCCTTGACACACCTGGAACATCAGAGATGCTGCAGGAGCATGTGTTGATTGAATGACGGAGCCTAGCCTTGCTGTGGGGACCTGCCCTGTCTGTTACTGTGTGCTGTCCAGCACAATTTGCTCTCACTGCAGAGCCCACATGCCTGGGTCAGGGCCAGTTTCATGATGTTACTCCACAGACATTAAGGAATACATCTTGCTGGGAGCATTAATGGCTGAGAAGAGAAGAGAAGCCAGAGAAGAGAAGGCACGTGTTTCCTGATCCCCCTATCTTTCCACTGCGGTAGGTGCTAAGGCCAGGATGCTGATTTGTTCCAGTGGAGGAAGCCCTGCCTTGCTGATGTTCCTTCTGTGGGACAAGTGTGACAGCAGCCTTCTCGGTGGGCATAAGCAGACATGTCTGGCTCTGAGTGGTCTGGCTTTGGGAGGCCAGCTGTTTGTAGGAGCTGCCCAGCACCTGGAGACTGTGGTCTGGTAGGAAGCTGAGCTTGGCTAATCTTCTACCACTGGGATTGCTCCCACCCGGCTCATTGTTCAGGAAACCTGGAGGGAGCCCTAGGGCTATTTTTGGAAAATCTTGTTTATTGCACCACATTTTATGCTGACGGAACAGGCACAGAGGATTGGATAATTTGCTCAAGGTCATATGCCTGCCAACGTGGCAGATGTAAAGCCAGATTTGACTCCTAGGACCATTTTCATCCTACTGGCCCATCCTGCCCAGACTCCTCCAAGCTGCTAAGCAATCTGGGGAGGGAACCTGAACATCAGCACTGGGTTACCTCTGGAGGCTCTTGTGCCTGTGGTCTGGACTCACAGGTGGTCAAGTCTCCTTCGGGAGGCAGGGAGAAATGGAAGGCAGTGGCTTTGTCAGGGTCTGCCAAGGGCCCAGCGTTCCTCATGTACCCTCTTGCTCCTGGTGTCCTTACAGCTGAGGCTCAGGCATGCGGCCTCTTGCCTGGACTCACACAGTGAGAGATGGTGGGCCAGGGTTGGTCTCACGCCATTGTCTTGAGTGTCCTTTGCATAGAACCTGCCCTGCAGCACTTCCATTGTCCTGTGGCAGTTCCCAGGGATGCTGCAGCTGCCAAGGGTTTTCATGGCACTTGATCTCCTGTGCTGGTACTTCTGCTATCAGAGGCAGAGCTTGGCTCACCTCCTGCTACCTGGGGATAACTTATGGTTCCAGCAGGGCCACTTTTTCCTCGGCCTCCCCCCTGGACAGTGTCCAGTTGAGGCCACCACATGCACCTGTCTAGTTGTGTCTGGCCTTTGGGATTTGAGGGGCATTGTCTCAGCCAGCTTTGACACCCCAGGGACCAGGTCTTCTGGCATGGGAACAGGACCATGAACCAGCTCTTCCACTGAAGAAACCAGCCCTTAGCACAGAGGTGGGGTCCAAATGTGAATGGAGCAAGGCACAGCAGCACCTATATAAATGTATGGCATACATGTGGGTCATATGCACACACATCGACATGGAGATGGGTGCCTTGAAACCAAACACGTGCTTAGGTTTTGTGCATGCCAGTTGCCCCATATGTGTGCACATGGTTAGACACACACCCACACAGGCAAACAGACATGCAGAGAAGTGGGGTTGCAAAGAAATAATCTTATTTGGCTCCCATATACATTGACCTCTGATTCCATTTCTGTGGAAATAAATCATACTTTTTTTTTTTTTATTTTATAAACATATATTTTTATCCCCAGGGGTACAGGTCTGCGAATTGCCAGGTTTACACACTTCACAGCACTTACCATAGCACATACCCTCCCCAATATCCATAACCCCACCCCCCGTCCCAGCCCCTCTCCCCCCATCAACCCTCAGTTTGTTTTGTGAGATTAAGAGTCACTTATGGTTTCTCTCCCTCCCAATCCCATCTTGTTTCATTTATTCTTCTCCTACCCCCTCAACCCCCCATGTTGCATCTCCTCTCCCTCATATCAGGGAGATCATATGATAGTTGTCTTTCTCTGATTGACTTATTTCGCTAAGCATGATACCCTCTAGTTCCATCCACGTCGTCGCAAATGGCAAGATTTCATTTCTTTTGATGGCTGCATAGTATTCCATTGTGTATATAATACCACATCTTCTTTATCCATTCATCTGTTGATGGACATCTAGGTTCTTTCCATAGTTTGGCTATTGTAGACATTGCTGCTATAAACATTTGGGTGCACGTGCCCCTTCGGATCACCACGTTTGTATCTTTAGGGTAAATACCCAGCAGTGCAATTGCTGGGTCATAGGGTAGTTCTATTTTCAACGTTTTGAGGAACCTCCATGCTGTTTTCCAGAGTGGTTGCACCAGCTTGCATTCCCACCAACAGTGTAGGAGGGTTCCCCTTTCTCCGCATCCTCGCCAGCATCTGTCATTTCCTGACTTGTTAATTTTAGCCATTCTGACTGGTGTGAGGTGATATCTCATGGTGGTTTTGATTTGTATTTCCCTGATGCCGAGTGATATGGAGCACTTTTTCATGTGTCTGTTGGCCATCTGGATGTCTTCTTTGCAGAAATGTCTGTTCATGTCCTCTGCCCATTTCTTGATTGGATTATTTGTTCTTTGGGTGTTGAGTTTGCTAAGTTCTTTATAGATTTTGGACACTAGCCCTTTATCTGATATGTCATTTGCAAATATCTTCTCCCATTCTGTCAGTTGTCTTTTGGTTTTGTTCACTGTTTCCTTTGCTGTGCAAAAGCTTTTGATCTTGATAAAATCCCAATAGTTCATTTTTGCCCTTGCTTCCCTTGCCTTTGGAGATGTTCCTAGGAAGATGTTGCTGCAGCTGAGGTCGAAGAGGTTGCTGCCTGTGTTCTCCTCGAGGATTTTGATGGATTCCTTTCTCACATTGAGATCCTTCATCCATTTTGAGTCTATTTTCATGTGTGGTGTAAGGAAATGATCCAATTTCATTTTTCTGCATGTGGCTGTCCAATTTTCCCAACACCATTTATCGAAGAGGCTGTCTTTTTTCCATTGGACATTCTTTCCTGCTTTGTCGAAGATGAGTTGACCATAGAGTTGAGGGTCTATTTCTGGGCTCTCTATTCTGTTCCATTGATCTATGTGTCTGTTTTTGTGCCAGTACCATGCTGTCTTGATGATGACAGCTTTGTAATAGAGCTTGAAGTCCAGAATTGTGATGCCACCAACTTTGGCTTTCTTTTTCAATATTCCTTTGGCTATTCGAGGTCTTTTCTGGTTCCATATAAATTTTAGGATTATTTGTTCCATTTCTTTGAAAAAAATGGATGGTACTTTGATAGGAATTGCATTAAATGTGTAGATTGCTTGAGGTAGCATAGACATTTTCACAATATTTATTCTTCCAATGCAGGAGCATGGAACATTTTTCCATTTCTTTGTGTCTTCCTCAATTTCTTTCATGAGTACTTTATAGTTTTCTGTGTATAGATTCTTAGTCTCTTTGGTTAGGTTTATTCCTAGGTATCTTATAGTTTTGGGTGCAATTGTAAATGGGATGGACTCCTTAATTTTTCTTTCTTCCGTCTTGTTGTTGGTGTAGAGAAATGCAACTGATTTCTGTGCATTGATTTTGTATCCTGACACTTTACTGAATTCTTGTACAAGTTCAAGCAGTTTTGGAGTGGAGTCTTTTGGGTTTTCCACATATAGTATCATATCATCTGCGAAGAGTGATAGTTTGACTTCTTCTTTGCCGATTTGGATGCCTTTAATTTCCTTTTGTTGTCTGATTGCTGAGGCTAGGACTTCTAGTACTATGTTGAATAGCAGTGGTGATAACGGACATCCCTGTCGTGTTCCTGACCTTAGCGGAAAAGCTTTCAGTTTTTCTCCATTGAGAATGATATTTGCGGTGGGTTTTTCATAGATGGCTTTGATAATATTGAGGTATGTGCCCTCTCTCCCTACACTTTGAAGAGTTTTGATCAGGAAGGGATGCTGTACTTTGTCAAATGCTTTTTCAGCATCTATGGAGAGTATCATATGGTTCTTGTTCTTTCTTTTATTAATGTGTTGTATCACATTGATTGATTTGCGGATGTTGAACCAACCTTGCAGCCCTGGAATAAATCGCACTTGGTCATGGTGAATAATCCTTTTGATGTACTGTTGAATCCTATTGGCTAGTATTTTGGTGAGAATTTTTGCATCTGTGTTCATCAAGGATATTGGTCTGTAGTTCTCTTTTTTGATGGGATCCTTGTCTGGTTTGGGGATCATGGTGATGCTGGCATCATAAAAAGCCTTTGGAAGTTTTCCTTCAATTTCTATTTTTTGGAACAGTTTCAGGAGAATAGGAATTAGTTCTTCTTTAAATGTTTGGTAGAATTCCCCCGGGAAGCCATCTGGCCCTGGGCTTTTGTTTGTTTGGAGATTTTTGATGACTGTTTCAATCTCCTTACTGGTTATGGGTCTGTTCAGGCTTTCTATTTCTTCCTGGTTCAGTTGTGGTAGTTTATATGTCTCTAAGAATGCATCCATTTCTTCCAGATTATCAAATTTGTTTGCGTAGAGTTGCTCATAGTATGTTCTTATAATTGTCTGTATTTCTTTGGTGTTCGTTGTGATCTCTCCTCTTTCATTCATGATTTTATTTATTTGGGTCCTCTCTCTTTTCTTTTTGATAAGTCTGGCCAGGGGTTTATCAATCTTATTAATTCTTTCAAAGAACCAGCTCCTAGTTTCGTTGATTTGTTCTATTGTTTTTTTGGTTTCTATTTCATTGATTTCTGCTCTGATCTTTATGATTTCTCTTCTCCTGCTGGATTTAGGGTTTCTTTCTTGTTCTTTCTCCAGCTCCTTTAGGTGTAGGGTTAGGTTGTGTACCTGAGACCTTTCTTGTTTCTTGAGAAAGGCTTGTACCGCTATATATTTTCCTCTCAGGACTGCCTTTGTTGTGTCCCACAGATTCTGAACCATTGTGTTTTCATTATCATTTAACTTCTTTAACTTCCTGGTTGACCCATTCATTCTTTAGAAGGATGCTGTTTAGTCTCCATGTATTTGGGTTCTTTCCAAATTTCCTCTTGTGATTGAGTTCTAGCTTTAGAGCATTGTGGTCTGAAAACACGCAGGGAATGATCCCAATCTTTTGATACCGGTTGAGACTTGATTTAGGACCAAGAATGTGATCTATTCTGGAGAATGTTTCATGTGCACTAGAGAAGAATGTGTATTCTGTTGCTTTGGGATGAAATGTTCTGAATATATCTGTGATGTCCATCTGGTCCAGTGTGTCATTTAAGGCCTTGATTTCCTTGTTGATCTTTGGCTTGGATGATCTGTCCATTTCAGTGAGGGGAGTGTTAAAATCCCCTACTATTATTGTATTCTTGTTGATGTGTTTCTTTGATATTGTTATTAATTGGTTTATATAGTTGGCTGCTCCCACGTTAGGGGCATAGATATTTAAAATTGTTAGATCTTCTTGTTGGATAGTTCCTTTGAGTATGATATAGTGTCCTTCCTCATCTCTTATTATAGTCTTTGGCTTAAAATCTAATTGATCTGATATAAGGATTGCCACTCCTGCTTTCTTCTGATGTCCATTAGCATGGTAAATTCTTTTCCACCCCCTCACTTTAAACCTGGAGGTGTCTTCGGGTTTAAGATGAGTTTCTTGTAGGCAACATATAGATGGGTTTTGTTTTTTTATCCATTCTGATACCCTGTGTCTTTTGATTGGGGCATTTAGCCCATTAACATTCAGGGTAAGTATTGAGAGATATGAATTTAGTGCCATTGTATTGCCTGTAAGGTGACTGTTATTGTATATTGTCTCTGTTTCTCTCTGATCTACTACTTTGAGGGTCTCTCTTTGCTTAGAGGACCCCTTTCAATATTTCCTGTAGAGCTGGTTTTGTATTTGCAAATTCTTTCAGTTTTTGTTTGTCCTGGAAGCTTTTAATCTCTCCTTCTATTTTCAATGATAGCCTAGCTGGATATAGTATTCTTGGCTGCATGTTTTTCTCGTTTAGTACTCTGAATATATCATTCCAGCTCTTTCTGGCCTGCCAGGTCTCTGTGGATAAGTCTGCTGCCAATCTAATATTTTTACCATTGTACGTTACAGACTTCTTTTCCCGGGCTGCTTTCAGGATCTTTTCTTTGTCTCTAAGACTTGTAAATTTTACTCTTAGGTGATGGGGTGTGGACCTATTCTTATTGATTTTGAGGGGGGTTCTCTGAACCTCCTGGATTTTGATGCTTGTTCCCTTTGCCATATTGGGGAAATTCTCTCCAATAATTCTCTCCAACATACCTTCTGCTCCCCTCTCTGTTTCCTCTTCTTCTGGAATCCCAATTATTCTAATGTTGTTTCATCTTATGGTGTCACTTATCTCTCGAATTCTCCCCTCGTGGTCCAATAGCTGTTTGTCCCTCTTTTGCTCAGCTTCTTTATTCTCTGTCATTTGGTCTTCTATATCACTAATTCTTTCTTCTGCCTCATTTATCCTAGCAGTGAGAGCCTCCATTTTTGATTGCACCTCATTAATAGCTTTTTTGATTTCAACTTGGTTAGATTTTAGTTCTTTTATTTCTCCAGAAAGGGCTTTTATATCTCCCGAGAGGGTTGCTTTAATATCTTCCATGCCTTTTTCAAGCCCGGTTAGAACCTTGAGAATCGTCATTCTGAACTCTATATCTGACATATTACCAATGTCTGTATTGATTAGGTCTCTAGCCTTTGGTACTGCTTCTTGTTCTTTTTTTTGTTGTGAATTTTTCCGCCTTGTCATTTTGTCCAGATAAGAGTATATGAAGGAGCAAGTAAAATACTAAAAGGGTGGCAACAACCCCAGGAAAATATGCTTTAGCCAAATCAGAAGAGATCCCAAATCGTGAGGGGGGAGAAGGGGGATAAAAAGGGGTTCAGAAAGAAAAAAGAAAAAAAAAAAGAAACTATTAAAAAAAGAAAGCCGATAAAGAAAAAATATAAAAAGAGGAAAAAAAATATATATATATTAGATAAACTATTTAAAAAACGTTAAAAAAACGGTAAAAGTTAAAAAAATTTAGCAGAAGAAGAGAAAAAGAAAAAAAAATTGAAAAAGAAAGAAAAAAAATTAAAATAACTGCAAGGCTAAAAAATCATGGGGAGAAAGCCATGAGTTCCGTGCTTCGCTTTCTTTTCCTCTGGAATTCTGTCGTTCTCCTTGGTATTGAAACTGCACTCCTTGGTAGGTGAACTTGGTCCTGGCTGGGTTTCCCGTTGATCTTCTGGGGAAGGGGCCTGTTGTAGTGATTCTCAAGCGTCTTTGCCCCAGGCGGAGTTGCACCGCCCTTACCCGGGGCCGAGCTGAGTAATCCAGTCGGGTTTGCTGGGTTTGCTTTCGGGAGCTTTTGTTCCCTGAGCGCTTTCCGTAGAGTCCGGAAGATGGGAATGAAGATGGCGGCCTCCCGGTCTCTGGCCCGGTGGAGCCGAGAGCCCGGGGCCCCACTCCTCAGTGCGCCCCCAGAGAAGAGCGCCCAGTGACTCCCATCACCCTGGCCTCCGGCCGCGCTCCGAGCTGACCGAGCCCGCGACCGGTTCAAGGCAACCCCGCGCTGAGAGTCACTCCTCGGCTCTCTCTCTGTAGCCGGCTTCCCCGTTCTAATACCGGTAAGCTCTGCGACACTCAGACACCCCCGATCCTTCTGTGACCCTGATGGACCTGAGGCCACGCTGACCCTGTTTGGGCTTCACCCCAGTTAAGCCTCTGGAGCGATGTCCCTCAGCGGAACAGGCTTTTAAAAGTCCTGATTTTGTGCTCCGTTGCTCCGCCGCTCGCCGGGAGCCGGCCCCTCCCCCCGCGGTCTATCTTCCCGTCGCTTTGGATTCACTTCTCCACCAGTCCTACCTTTCAGAAAGTGGTTGATTTTCTGTTTCTAGAATTGCTGTTCTTCTTCTCTTCAATCTCCCGTTGGATTTGTAGGTGTTTGCAATCTTTAGATAAGCTATTTAGCTGATCTCCCGCTACCCGAAGTAGTCTCAGCCTGCTACTTCTCCGCCATCTTGACTCCTCTTTGGAAATAAATCATACTTTAATGAGTGATTGAGCCAAATGTGGCCGAACTCAGATCACAGGAGTGGTGTTGGCTGGGGAGACACCCCAGTGCCCAGGCCCATGCACACTAGTTGCCTCTACAGTGCCAGGTCATGCTTTTGCCCAAGGCCTGATGCTGAGACCCCCTGCCTCTCAGCCCCCCCACTCCATGCCCCGTGCCTTCCATGCTACCCTGTGTGCCTGCCATGTGGAGTTCTGGTGCCATTTCTCACACTCTTCAGAGAGGATCTGTGTTTTCATTGTGCGTTCCTGCCCCAAGGCCAATAGATCTGTGTGGGTCAGCATACTGGTTCCAGCAGGTCTGGCAGAGCCCCTGGGTGAGCCACTGTGCTGCTCTGCCTCAGTTTTACTTATTTTAAGAAGGAAAAGTGACCTTACATGAGAGGGATTGTGGTGAAAAATAAACTGAAATAATTATGCAGAGAATCATAAATGCTTGAGAGGCTGTAGGTCTCAGGAAATGGGTGCTGTTTGTTGGGGAGGCTGTCCATTCTCCTTTTGCCCCCATCCTGATCCCTTCCTCTGCTCTGTGTCCTGCCCTGGATGTGGAAGGGCAATCCTTCTCACATGCTCCCTGGGGTACACTTGCCTGTTAGCATCCAGAAGGGTTTGATCAACAGGGGACACTGGTAGGTGAAGGTATGAGGAGAGAGGGTTGGGGCATCTCTTTCCTTTCTCCTCCTTGCTGGGGTCTGTTTCTGGGTGCGTGCTCACGCTGCCCTTCACTCAGCCCTGAGGAATGCCATGGCCTTGCTGCAGATGGCTCCCAAGGCCATGTCCTGTATACTCTTAGTCCCACCCAGGCCTCAGTCCCTTGCCCTTTATGTGAATCCCTGGGATAATGTTATCCTGTCTGGAAAGAGGCACTAGTCTTGCCCAGAGAGTGGGAACCCTGGCAGGTGGGCTGGGGTCTGACAAGAGGGCTAGTCCACAAAGGAGTGGACCCACTGTGTGGGTCAGAGAGGAGGAAAGGCATTTGCTGAGGTCCCACAGAGTCCTGGGGATCGCAGTAGGGACATTACCTGATTTACTACTCACACTAAGCCAGGATGTGGGTGTTATTGTACTTTACTTGCATGCATAGGTGGGGCCATGAGAAGTGGGTGACTGCCAGACTCACAGCAGCACAGAACTGGAGGCCAGATCCCCCCATCATGGCTCTGACCTGTGCAGGGTCCTGTACAGGGATGGCCTGGCTGTTGACCCTGGGACATAGCATGTGGTGAGCCATGGAGAGGTGTCAGCCCTTCCTGGCCCAGCTGCCTCACCTGAGAGGAAGTTAGATTCTGCTTGGGGAGATCTATCTTTTCTGGAATACCTCTGCTGGGATTTTCACGTGGCCGTTCTTTTTTTGATCAGTCCTGCCATAGAGGAAATCCAGTCGCTGCTTTCCTGGCAGCCTTCAAATCTTCCTGAACCCTAGGCTCAGCCCTGTGCAACCAGATGAGCCCCTCGGCACAGGGGATAGATGTCCCCAGGCAGGAGACATGACAAGCTCGGGGCACCTGTGGGGCTGCAGGGAAGGAGCCCTGCCCACAACACTGTTCCTCCATCCTTTAGCTGCAGGGTTTGCCTCTTCCCGTATACTGGGAAGATCCAAGACGCCTTCCAGAGAGGCACTTCCAACATGGGTGATACCAAACAAGTGAACAAGACATGTAGGTGCAGAGAAAATAAGATGGACCCAGCATGAGAAGGTCCACACACAAAGCACATACCACAGGTCCTATCTAGGAACTTTCCTCTGGCCAAAAAAAAAAAAAAAAAAAAAAAAGAGGGAAAATGCCTGGAATTCATTTGCAACCAAGGGGTTCTTGCAGGCTGTTTCAGCAGTGGCTCCTGGAGTGTGGGATCATGAGCTGACATTTCTCCATGGGGTCCGGCCTGAGATAGCAGAACTTTGCATTTCCTGGCCTCATGGAGTCAAAGAGACTGCTGGCAAGGCCCTGGCTCCATTACCTTTGCTCATTTCCCCTTCCTCTTTGTATGGGGTTGGTTAGGCAGCTGTTTGTCTGCGGTAACTGAGGCTAAGCCTGGAGGAGACTCCCGGAGGTTAGGCGAGGCCCTGGCCATGGTTGGCCCCTGCATCACCAGGAATAGGAGCCCCTGATGTTGAGACCTTGCCACACTGGCAGCACAGCTTCTACTGTCCCTCTGGTCACCTGTTCCTGCTTCTCACAGGTTGGGGTTGTAATGACGAGGGGTAGGAGAGAGCAAGAAGATGAACTGAATTCATAGATTATGAAGAAATTGTGATGGGGGTTGCCATTTCTGTTTTAATAATCCTTAGTCAGAATGTACCTCTCTGAGCCAGGCATGGGATTTCTGGTCTGTGTCTGTGGTGCTAACAGGCCTCAGTGACATGGGCTGGACATGGGTTGGGCAGTGACAGATGTCTGAGGTGTGCTGGGTCCCACAGGAGCAGGTCTGCAGAGAGGGTGATCTTGGTGCTGGCCACAGTGTCCAGGGAGTAAAAGCCTGGCAGCGCTCCTGGGAGTCCCCGTGGATGGTACTGCCCCTGCAGCATCCCATGAGAGAATAAGCCTGCCTTTCCTGGAATAGGCCTTATCACGCTGCACATTGCACGGAGCCCAGACAGTTCTGCCTAGACGGTTCTGTGGGCTCCACAGAAGAGCCTTCCTCTGCAGAGTTCTGCCTTGGGACTGGGCCTTACTGGTCCCTATACAAGCAGGGAGGGGGCAGGGAAAGCAGATGGGGCTGCTTTCATATGCACTTTCATATTCATATGCACTGTTTCCTTTTCAGACTTCATTTTGAAAGGAAGTCCACAGCTGAAAGTGCTTGGGAGCACTGAGAACCTCACAGCAAGGCTGCCAACTTGTTCTTTGGCAGAATGCTGTGAACGTCACTCCTCCCACATGGCTTCTGTGCACCACGGGGGCAGCAAACAGGCATCATGGCATCTGCAGAAGGACCTGGAGTGCAGAAGTTTGGTGCTCTCGGTCTGTGCTGGCCTTCCTTGACTTCTCATCTTCTCACCCCCTCCTTTCCCATAGCCCCACAGAGGAATGGACTGACAGAGAGTTAGGGAGACCCCTCTTGGGGCAGGCACAACATGAGGGCGTGGACAGCCACAGATTGGGATTAGAGGATTGTAAGGAACCTCTGTCAGAGGACCTTTGAGGTTCCATATGTGGATAAATGTGGGAAAAATTGTTTCATGAGTTTGATGATCACCTCAGAATCATTTTTCTGGGTAGCCAAATGTGTTCACATTCATAGCTTACTATAAAATATAGACATCAGGAGACAGGCCCTTTTATATTTGTGAATATTTTTGTATCACCTTGTGACAGCCTCATAAATATTGTTGAAAGATGGCCGCTTGACTCTGAAATATTCTTGCCACCATGGTAAATGGCCTGTCCCCGGTAAGTATGGATAGCAGTGCTCAGGGTGTCTGCACAGGTAGGGTGAGCTCTCGCTTTCAGGTGGGTGGGCAGGGGTGCTCCCTGGCGGTGGGGGCTGGGATGCTCAGTGGAGATGGAGGGTCCAGGCTGTTCCAATGTCCAGCCAGAGCAACTGGATGGCCAGAGGTGTGCTCTGAAGGGTGGGGGCCCAAGGATCACCAGGAGGCTGCTAGGCACCTTTTGTCCATGTTATCCCCAGGATATTCTCCAGGATACCTTGCAGTACCAGGCTATTCCTGTCTTCATCTGACAGAGGAAGCAAGGGATGGAAAGTTCGGTGTCAGGCCCTGGTGCTCCAGTGTGAGAGGCAAATTGGAGTTTAGCCAATGCCAGGCTGACCCTTGGGTCTCAGTGCCATTCAAGAGACTGCTGGTGTCCAGGGATCAGAGAACCAGGCTGCTGCCTCGGCCCCAAAGGGTAAGTCTCCACAGGGCACTGAGCTGCATTGTAAGGCCTCCATGCCTGGACACAGAGCCCCAAGCCTGAGCCACGCTGTAAGCTTTTGTAGCTGTGGTCACCTGTGATCTCCTCATGGAGTTACTGGAGGAAACAGTTGATTCATGCACATTTAGACCATGATTGGCAAATGGGAACCATTCACTGTGGTCACCAGCTACTGCTGCTTTTGTTAGTGTGTAGCAAGTGGACCCTGCTGTGTTCTTCTGGTGTCCTCTGTGGCCTTGCAGATATCCTGAAGGGTCTGACTCACTCAGGCTCACTGGGCCCATCTTTTCTGTTATGATTGTCATCTGGAGTCTGACCACGATCTGCATACTTATGCACGGTGGGCTGGAGCTTCACATCCATGATTTCATCTAATTTCCCCAGACACCCACAAAGCAGGCTCTGTTATTCCTTTTCCACATGAATAAACTGAAGATCAGAGAGATTGGGGAGCTTTTTTAAGTCACAGAATTTGAATGTGTGTCCTATTTTTCCTTAAAAGATGCATAGTTACTGTATTTTATTGTAGTGCACTGCACCATATTGCCTTGCATGGCCTCCCATGCTCACGGTATGAGCTAGGAACTTTTTGAATTGATACAACCTGAAGTCCCATTCCATGAATGTCAAAGTAGTCTATCAGTGACCATCTGGACTATTGGGTGCAGAATGAAAGGCAAACTTTAGGGCACACAATAAGCACACCATGGTGTTCTGGAATTTTCCTTGGTGTTAGAGACTGATTTTGGGGGTCTCAAGGCACCAGGTCCTGCATTAATGGCTCACATGTGCCTGGAGGAAATAAGCCCTGGTGATTATGAGAAAAGAAAATGATTTTGTGATTATTAACCTCACCATGTCCTCCTGGGCTATCCTCTGTCAGATAGAATCTAATAGCTCTCTGAGGGAATGGGGTGGATGGGGTTGATTAACATCCCTTGGCCTGTGACAGGTATACATCTGCATTTACCTGGGTACTGTTGCAAAAGTGTGGTCCAAGAGCAGTGATGATTTGTGGGATGCTGCCAGTTACATGTCTGGTGGCAGGGAAGCCAAGCCCTCCCAGGAGGAGGGTTGAGCTCTCCAGGAGATGTTGGCTCTTCTCTTTGGTGCATGCCTCTTTATAGGACCACCCCTGAGGACAGGCCTTGGTACCCTTCACCTCTCTCTTTCCTGCCTAGCCCTTTTTGCCTTGCAGCAAAGATTTTTGCTTCTGCACTCAAAATTCTGGATTCTAGACCCAGCTATGCCTCGCCCACTGCCCCACCATTGGGCTGGCCAGGGAATTCTGCCTCCTCCTTGGACCCAGCATCCCCCTCCTACCCTGTTTGGAAGAACCCTTGGAATGATATCTGACAGCCCTGCCCTGGCTGCCCTCACTCCCTGGCCTTACGTGGGCTCCCTAGAGGCTCCACTGGATCTGCTTCTTGTTGCCTTCCCACCTGTTTCCTGTTGTCACCCCAGGCCCATCTCACTGCTCCAGCCACTCTGACTTTTTCTCTGTCACTCACATGTGCAGGTGTACAAGCCCTATCCTCAGGGCCTTTGTTCTTCTCCCCCACCCCCTGCCTCAGAAGGCCCCTCACATTCTCACACTATTGTTCAGTTTCCTGCTCAATATTACCTTGTGAAGCTCTGATCTGCAAAAGCCTCTGTCACTTTTCTCCCCTACTTTTTAAAATTACTACCAGGCAGGAAATGATATATTTCCCTGTTTACCATCTGTCTTTTCAGCCACCCAACACCCCCTGCTTTGCCTGCTGTGGCTTAGCCCAGCATCAGGGGTTGTGCCAAGGCCACTGCTGTTGGAGAAACAGAGACATGAGCCCAGACCCCTGACAGCAGAGCAGAGACCGGAAGCTCTGGAATTCTTGGGGACTTGGGACAGGCACATCTCTCAAGGAAGGTCTTTGGTATTGAGCCCTCAGGAATCCACTCTGGGTCAACTCTCCATGGGCCCTGGATGTACATGATCTCCCCAAAGGGTCAGAGTGATGGTGGGGCTCAGAGAGATGCAGGGCTTGCCTGAGTTCTTCACTTATGCCACTTTCCCCTCTATCAGGCCCTGGTAGAGATACAACAGTATGGGGCAACTTGCTGCACTCTCAGGTTCAGCTCCTGCTGGCTGGGTCCTCATGGCATCTCACTTATTTATTCAGTGAATGCTTGCTGATAACACAGGGCCAATGGCTGGGAATACAGATGTGACACTGTTGTCAGGAAGGGTGGACAGGAATTAGCAGAGCAAAGAGAGGAAGGAGAACAAAGCCCAGAGGGAGAGACATTCCCTCTTCAGTGCTTATCACCATGCTCTAGCTCAAACCCAAGACTCATGGGAAGACATGTACCCTGAGTGCGGATGAGCTCATCCTCACTCTAATGGCATTGTGTGGAGGTAGTGTCAATGTACATCTTAACTACAGAAAAAGTTCCTGGAGAAGAAAGTTGTTGGGGGTAAAGATTGAATAGTGCTCTAGTTAGCTATGGCTGCATGACAAATACTCCCAAAATGTAACTTAAAACAATCAGTTTTTCAGAAAATCTTTATTTAAATTCAATTTAGTTAAGATAACACTTTATTATTACTTTCAGGGGTAGAATTTAGTGATTCATCAGTTGCATGTAACTCTCATTACATTAAGTGCCCTCCTTAATGTCCATCACCCACCCAACTCCCCTCCAGCAACCCTGTTTGTTTCCTATAGTTAAGAGTCTCTTATGGTTTGCCTCCCTTTTAATTTTCACCTTATTTTATTTTTCCCTCCCTTCCCCTATGTTTATCTGTTTTGTTTCTTAAATTCCACATATAAGTGAAATCATATGGTATTTGTCTTTCTCCGATTAAATTCTTTTGCTTAACATAATACCCTATAGCCATCCACATCATTGCAAATGGCAAGAATTCATTCTATTTGATGGCTGAGTAATATTCCATTATATATACCATATCTTCTTTATCCATTCATCTGTTGAAGGAAGGGTTCTTTCCGTAGTTTGGTTATTGTGGACATTGCTGTTATAAACATTGGTGTGCGTGTACCCCTTCAAATCACTATGTTTGTTTCCTTTGGGTAAATACCAAATAATGAAATTATTAATAAGGTAACTCTATTTTTAACTTGTTGAGGAATCTTCATACTGTTTTCCAGTGTGGCTGCTCCAGCTTGCATTCATACCAACAGTGTAAGAGGATTCTCCTTTCTCTGCATGCTTGCCAACATCTGCTATTTTCTTAATTCATTTTAGCCACTCTGCCTGCTGTGAGGTGGCATCTCATTGTGGTTTTGATTTTTATTTTCCTGATGCCGAGTGACATTGAGCATTTTTCCTTGTGTCTGTGGGTCATTTGTATGTCTTCTTTGGAGAAATATCTGTTCATGTCTTCTGCCCATTTCTTGACTGGATTCATGTTTTTTGTGTGTTGAGTTTGATAAGTTCTTTCAGGATATTGGATACTAGCTCTTTATCTGATAAGACATTTGAAAATATCTTCTCCCATTCCATAGGTTGCCTTTTAGCTTTATTGACTGTTTACCTTTGCTGTGAAGAAGGTTTTTATCTTGATGAAATTCCAATAGTTCATTTTTGCTTTTGTATCCTTTGCCTTTGGAGACGTGTCTATAAGAAGTTGCTGGGGTCAAGGTCAAAGAGGTTGCTCCCTGTGTTCTACTCAAGGATTTTGATGGAGTCCTGTTTCACACTGAGGTCTTTTGTCCATTTTGAGTTTTTTTTTTAAGATTTTATTTATTTATTTGGCAGAGAGAGATCACAAGTAGGTGGAGAGGCAGGCAGAGAGAGAGAGGGAAGCAGGCTCCCCGCTGAGCAGAGAGCCTGATGTGGGGCTCAATCCCAGGACCCTGAGATCATGACCTGAGTTGAGGGCAGAGGCTTAACCCACTGAGCCATCCAGGTGCCCCTTGAGTTTATTTTTTGGTGTGGTGTAAAAAATCCCTTAATATACTCTTAAGCTCTCACATTCTTACACACATGGACTCATACTCACTCTCACAAACTCTCACAATTGCCTGAAGAAAACCCCTTCCATTCAGGGGTGGAAGCACATCTGCTCTCTACTTCCTCATGTACAGGATGCAGCTGTACATTGGGAGCACCTGGGAGCTTCTTTTTAGAACTTTAGCAACTTTTTAGAATTAATATTCTCAAGTGTACAGAAATGTACCCACCACCTGGCTTCAAAAATTATTAAGATTTTGTCACTTTTGATTAATAATAATTATTTCTTCCTATTTGACAATTTACCTCTACCTACCCCATGTTTCTCTCCATCACCTCTCCCATTATGGATTCAGATTTTAAATTATTGTTTGCTTTATAATACATTATAATCATTATTCTTTTTGATGTTCATATTACTCCAAGTTTACCTAGCAGAAGCCCCTTCAAGGTACCTTCTGAGTCCTTTTGACTAAAGCATTTCCTTTGTTTTGGCCAGAAAAGGCATGCCAGTATCACCTGTCGTTTTCCCTGGCTCAGCTCCAGAGTCAGTCATTTCTCATTTCTCCAAGAAGCCCTGGTTTCTGTGGGTGAGGGGGTATTTAGAAACCAAAAACTGCACTCTGGGTGTGATCATTCCTGCCAGAATATCAGTTTCTAGGCACTTTCAGTGGGTAGAGGTGATAAATATTATTTTTTTTATATATTTAATTTATTTGTCAAAGAGAGAGAGAGAGAGAGAGAGAGACTGAGTAAGCAGGGGGAGGGGCACGGAGAGGGAGAAGCAAGCTTCCTGCTGAACAGGTAGCATGATGTGGGACTTGATCCCAGGACTGCGGGATCATGACTTGAGCCGAAGGCAGACACTTAACCAACTGAGCTACCCGGGCATCCCAGGAAACTTGAATCATGCGTTTGTATTAATATTTTATTTAAAAAATATTTAATTAATTTATTTATTTGAGAGAGAGAGAGAGAGCAAGCACAAATGAGTGGGGGGGAGGAGTAGAGGGGGAAGGAGGGAAAGAAACTCAAGCAGACTCTGCGTTGAGTGTGGAGCCCTACATGGGGCTTGAATCCATGACCCTGAGATCATGACTTGAGTCAAAACCAGAAGTTGGATGCCTAACCAACTGAGCCACCCATGTGCCCCTGTCTTAATATTTTAAATTCCATTTTCACATTGCAGGTTTTTTTATTTTACATTTGCATCTTTTTTCTCTTATAGTGAAAAATTTGATTTCTAACTGTATTAGCTGTATTAACACATATGTCTCCCTTTGTTTCATACTCTCATCTTGGCCCTGTTTGCCTCAAAAAGCCCATGCTGTTCATTGACTGTCCATTGTTCACTCTGCCACTGGGGCCGCCTAGAGGATGGAGAATGCCATCTCCCTCCAACCCAGAGCCTGTGGCCTGCCCAAGTTAAGCCCACAGTGAGTTGCTGCTCATTGTGAGAAAAGTGGCAAGTCTGGAGATGTGGGACATAATGAAAGTTGAACTGTGGAGGACTTACAAAGTCTCTAGTCTGTGGTCTTCTGTCAAAGACACTGGCTATTGTTCTGAATCACAATCTAAGGTGTCTGCAGAAGTGAGAATATCACAACTATGTGCTCTTGTCATTCTTTTAAACTACTAAAATTTGTATCATTCTTCAATAGCTCATATTACTTTTTATGCTGACACTTGGAAAAACCTATAAGATTGTCATAAGCCTTGGAATAGTGAGGCCAATGTGCAGCTGAGAGGAGGGTGACCCATGTTGGGCAGTTTCCAGGAACTGAGAATCGTTTCTCTTCCTTCTACAACCTGTTGACAAGGCCCTGTGATACCTTCAAGTGATTAGCTCACTTGTTCTCTAATTTGAGATGTACCTAGGATGTGATGTTTCCATAATGTTCTGTAATGTTCATCTGATCACATGAGAACTCCCTCACTGCAGTCTGTTGAGTACATGGAGCCACTGTGCACACCCAGTGATGATCAAAGCAGGGCACAACTCTCATAGTTGGAGGCATCTTCATGCAATCAGCTGCTGATGAAACAAAGTAACTGGAACTGGAATAGAGAGAGCCACCTGGGCTGCAGGAGCACAAAGGAAGGCAGTCTGGAGGGTCAGGACTGCTTTATGCTTATACTAATTTAGAGGATGAGCAGAAGCTGGCAAGGAGGGAAGGGAGGGGACTAGTGGAGGGAATGGTAGAAGGGAATGCTAGGGAGCAAAGACAGCATGGTCTCTGCAGGAGTGATGCTGTCTGGACTTCTGGTGTGATGCTGAGTCAGATTTGCAGGGAGTGCCTGAGTGGGTTGGTGGCCCTTCACTTCTACTGCATGGGTCCTGCCAGCCACCCTTCCCCCCACCTGCCACTGAGTCCTATTGTTTGTAAAACTCCAGAGCAAGGAACAGGATGAGCAAGTCTCAGGCAGGTGACCAACTGGCTTACGATGTACAAGGAGCTGACACAGGGCTGAACACATGTCAACATTCAACAGACATTCCAGCTGTGACTAGCAGGGCCAAGCCTCTTTGGGATGAAACAGTGAGGCTGATGTGGTTGGCCAGTTTAAACTTTAACTGAGTTTGTATTTGCTAGGGTCATAGGGTCCAGCTGAGGGAGGAGGCACAGAGGCCAGCTTGTCCTGCCAGACCTGGAACACAGTGGTTATTATGGTAGACAGGGGCTGAAAGCTCTGCCCTTTCCACTACAGAACATGTTGAGTTCCAGCCACTGGCCTCCGAGGTTTTTGTCAGGTGGGTGCAGTCAGTAGCACCCATACATTTCTGACAAATCATCTGCCTCCCCTCTGAACCCTGACAGGTCCTAGAGAGAATGCAGTCCTGGCCAAGTGTGGATCACAGTTTTATCTTCCAGAGTAAAGTAAATCACTCTTTATTGGCTACCTGGAAAACTCTGGGTTGTATTTGTGCCAGGTTTGGTGGTAGAGCCAATCAGGAGAGATATTTCTTATTTTAGCTGGATTCTGGAGACAGAATTTGGTTTATACAGGACGCTGGTATTGGATGAGGAGAGCTATGCAAATCAGTGAGAAAAATAGGACTGTTTAAGAAATGAGTTGGCGCAACTGTACAGGTATCTGGGGGAAAGGAGAATTTATCTACCTCCTATCAAAGTAAGTTTTGGGAAAACCAAGGCATTAAAAATAAAATATAAAACCATAAAGAAAACTAGAAGAAACTTGAGAATTAATTTTTTTGTAATCTTATTTTAAAGAAAGCTTTTCTAAGCATGAAAACAATAAAACCGCAAATAAAAAGTGATATATTCAACTATAAGACAGTTAAAAAATGTTCTATATTGAAAACTAGAAATAAACAATATCAAGAGGCAAACACAGACTAAGGTAGATATTTACATAAAAAGTACTCCTATCGTTACTAGAAGGGTTCCTACAATAACCCAAAGAAAAGTAGTAAAGGCTATGAGGACATAGAAAAAATCTTTGCTGGAAAGCAAAAGCAAATAGCTCTTAAACCACCACCACCAACAATAAAATTTCAACCTTACTCTTCCCTTCTACTGAGAGAAATATAATTAAAAGTCTAATGAACTACCATTTCCAACTACTAGATGATCAAGGAGCATAGTCCCTGTTGGTAAGCTTGTGGGGTCATGGGCATTTTCATATATTGGTGAAGGGAGTATAAAATTGATACAGTGTCTATGGAAGGCACTTGGCTATATCTGTCAAGGTGGAAAGTGCATAGAAATGATCTTACAGGTATACAATCAATCATGGGAGTGGCATTTGTCCCAGATGTGTACTGCTATGCTGTTTGCAGTTGCAATACATTAACATCTCACAGTCTATCAATAAGGCACTAATTAAGTATATTCTGATATATTCAAGTACAGAATATAACTAAAAGTGCAAGGAAGCTCCCTAACTATGGGTGTGTATTGATTACCAAAGTGAAAAATGTGAGATGAGGAGAGTGTGTTGTGTTTCATTGTGGAGTGAAATCTGGGCAAATATGCACATGGCCTTGTGTCTGGATGGAGGACAAGGACACAGGGGTTGGGGAGAAGGAGGTAGGGGATAATTTCACTCAAAGGCTTTTGGATCTTTTAAAAATTAATCATTGATTAAATTAGATTTTAAACTAAAGACTGTAGTCAGAGATACAGAAGGACACTACATCATTCTTAAAGGGACTATCCACCAAGATGATCTAACAATTGTAAATTTCTATGCCCCCAATATGGGAGCAGCCAATTACATAAGAAAACTGTTAATCAAGATAAAGAGTCATATTGATATGAATACATTAATAGTAGGAGATCTTAACATGACTCTCTCAGAAATAGACAGATCATCGAAGCAGAAAATCAATAAAGAAACAAGAGCATTGAATGACACACTGGACCAGATGGACCTCATAGATATATGCAGAACATTCCACCCTAAAACAACAGAATACTCATTCTTCTCAAGTGCACATGAAAGCTTCTCAAGAATAGACCACATACTGGGCCACAAATCAGGACTCAACCGATACCAAAAGACTGAGATAATTCCCTGCATATTCTCAGATCACAATGCTTTGAAACTGGAGCTAAATCACAAGGAGAAGTTCAGAAGGAACTCAAACACCTGGAAGCCAAAGACCACCTTGTTTAAGAATGCTTGGATCAACCAGGAGCTCAAAGAAGAACTGAAAGAATTCATGGAAACCAATGAGAATGAAGACATTTTGGTCCAAAACCTATGGGATACAGCAAAGGCGGTCCTCAGGGGGAAATACATAGCCATCCAAGCCTCCCTCAAAAAAATTGAAAAAAATCTAGAACACAGCAGCTGTCTCTACACCTTAAAGAACTGGAGAATCAACAACAAACCAAACCAACTCCACACATAAGAAGGGAAATAATCAAGATTAGAGCTGAGATCAATGAGGTAGAAACCAGAGATACAGTAGAATGTATCAATGAAACTAGAAGCTGGTTTTTTGAAGGAATCAATAAGATCGATAAACCATTGGCCACACTAATCCAAAATAAAAGAGAGAAAGCCCAAATTAATAAAATTATGAATGAAAAGGGAGAGATCACAACTAACACCAAGGAAGTAGAAACAATCATCAGAAGTTATTATCAGCAGTTATATTCCAATAAGCTAAGCAACCTAGATGAAATGGATGCATTCCTGGAAAACTGTAAACTCCCAAAATTGAACCAGGAAGAAATCAACAACCTAAATAGACCAATATCTAGTAACGAGATTGATGCAGAGATCAAAAACCTCCCAAAAACCAAGAGCCCAGGACCTGATGGATTCCCTGGGGAATTCTACCAAACTTTCAAAGAAGAAATAACACCTATTCTCCTGAAGCTGTTTCAAAAAATTCAAGGAGAAGGAAAATTTCCATACTCTTTCTATGAAGCCAGCATTACCCTGATCCCCAAACCAGGCAAAGACCCTACCAAAAAGGAGAATTTCAGACCAATATCACTGGAGAATATGGATGCTAAGATTCTCAACAAGATCCTAGCAAACAGGATCCAACAGCACATTAAAAAGATTATCCACCATGACCAGGTGGGATTCATTCCTGGGCTACAAGGATGGTTCAACATTCGCAAATCAATCAATGTAATAGAACAAATTAATAAGAAAAGAGAGAAGAACCAGATGGTCCTCTCAATTGATGCAGAAAAAGCATTTGACAAAAATCCAGCATCCACTCCTGATTAAAACGCTTCAAAGTGTAGGGATAGAGGGAACATTCCTGAACTTCATCAAATCTATCTATGAAAGACCCACAGCAAATATCATCCTCAATGGGAAAATGCTTGCAGCCTTCGTGTTGAGATCAGGAACACGACAAGGATGCCCACTCTCACCACTCTTGTTCAACATAGTATTAGAAGCCCTAGCAACAGCAATCAGACAACAAAGAGAAATAAAAGGTATCCAAATTGGCAAGGAAGAAGTCAAACTCTCTCTCTTTGCAGATGACATGATTCTTTATATGGAAAACCCAAAAGACTCCACCCCCAAACTACTAGAACTCATACAGCAATTTAGGAACGTGGCAGGATACAAAGTCAATGTACAGAAATCAGTGGCTTTCTTATACACTAACAATGAAAATACAGAAAGGGAAATTAGAGAATCAATTCCATTTACCATAGGACCAAGAACCATAGATACCTGGGAATAAACCTAACCAAAGAGGTAAAGGATCTGTACTCGAGGAAATACAGAACACTCATGAAAGAAATTGAAGAAGACACAAAAAGATGGGAGACCATTCCATGCTCTTGGATCGGAAGAATAAACATTGTTAAAATGTCTATACTGCCTAGAGCAATCTATACTTTTAATGCCATTCCAATCAAAATTCCACCGGTATTCTTCAAAGAGCTGGAGCAAATAATCCAAAAATTTGTATGGAACCAGAAGAGACCCCGAATCGCTAAGGAAACGTTGAAAAAAAATAAAACTGGGGGCATCACGTTACCTGATTTCAAGCTTTACTACAAAGCTGTGAT
The DNA here is from genome assembly GCF_902655055.1 of Lutra lutra. NCBI lineage: Eukaryota > Metazoa > Chordata > Mammalia > Carnivora > Mustelidae > Lutra > Lutra lutra. Next base: position 115,649,759 of record NC_062280.1, on the reverse strand, counting down.
CACCAAGACAGCATGGTACTGGCATAAAAACAGACACATAGACCAGTGGAACAGAGTAGAGAGCCCAGATATGGACCCTCAACTCTATGGTCAGTTAATCTTCGACAAAACAGGAAAAAATATACACTGGGAAAAAGACAGTCTCTTCAATAAATGGGCTGGGAAAACTGGGCAGCTATATGTAGAAGAATGAAACTCGACCATTCTCTTACACCGTACCCAAAGATAAACTCAAAATGGATAAAAGACCTCCACGTGAGACAGGACTCCATCAGAATCCTAGAGGAGAACATAGGCAGTAATCTCTTCGATATCAGCCACAGCAACTTCTTTCAAGATATGTCTCCAAAGGCAAAGGAAACAAAAGCCAAAATAAACTTTTGGGACTTCATCAAAATCAAAAGCTTCTGCACAGCAAAGGAAACAGTCAAGAAAACAAAGAGGCAACCCACGGGAATGGAGAAGATATTTGCAAATGACAGTACAGACAAAAGATTGATATCCAGGATCTATAAAGAACTCCTCAAACTCAACACACACAAAACAGATAATCCTATCCAAAAATGGGCAGAAGATATGAACAGACACTTCTCCAAAGAAGACATACAAATGGCTATCAGACACATGAACAAATGTTCATCACCACTAGCCATCAGGGAGATTCAAATTAAAACCACATTGAGATATCACCTTACACCAGTTAGAATGGCCAAAATTAGCAAGACAGGAAACAACATGTGTTGGAGGGGATGTGGAGAAAGGGGAACCCTCTTACACTGTTGGTGGGAATGCAAGTTGGTGCAGCCTCTTTGGAGAACAGTGTGGAGATTCCTCAAGAAATTAAAAATAGAACTTCCCTATGACCCTGCCATTGCACTACTGGGTATTTACCCCAAAGATACAGATGTCATGAAAAGAAGGGCCATCTGTACCCCAATGTTTATAGCAGCAATGGCCACGGTCGCCAAACTGGAAAATACCAAGATGCCCTTCAACAGACGAATGGATAAGGAAGATGTGGTCCGTATACACTATGGAGTATTATGCCTCCGTCAAAAAGGATGAATACCCAACTTTTGTAGCAACATGGACAGGACTGGAAGAGATTATGCTGAGTGAAATAAGTCAAGCAGAGAGAGTCAATTATCATATGGTTTCACGTATTTGTGGAGCATAACAAATAGCATGAGGACATGGGGAGTTAGGAGAAGGGAATTGAGGGAAATTGGAAGGGGAGGTGAACAATGAGAGACTATGGACTCTGAAAAACAATCTGAAGGGTTTGAAGAGGTGGGGGGGTGGGAGGTTGGGGGAACCAGATGGTGGGTATTAGAGAGGGCACAGACTGCATGGAGCACTGGGTGTGGTACAAAACAATGAATACTGTTATGATGAAAATTAAAAAAAAGATTATAAAAAATTAATCTTGATTAATTAATTGTTAATAATAATAAATAATATATCATTCATATAAAATATATTAATAAATTGCTATTTAGTTGTTAATTGTAATTATTTAATTGATAATTAATTAAATCATTTATGATAATAAATAAAAAATCTTTTAAAATATTTCTTTATTTTAGAGTGGGTGGGCCAGAAGAGGAAGGAGGGGAGAATCTTAGACTCTGAGCTGAGCATGGATCCTGACATGGAGCTTGATCCCCTCAGTTTGTGAACCTGAGATCACAAACTGAGCCATAATAAAGAGTCAGACACTTAACCAGTTGAGCCACCCAGGTGCTCTGAAGTCTTTTATGTCTTTTAAAAAAATTAACATATAATTTATTATTTGTTTCAGGAGTATAGGTTTGTGATTCCTCAGTCTTACAGAATTCACAGCAATCACCATAGCACATACCCTCCCAGACTCCATCACCCACAGCACATCCCTCCCACCTGTCTCCCCTCCAGCAACCCTCAGTTTGTTTCCTGAGATTGAGAGTCTCTTCTGATTTGTCTCCTCTGGTTTCATCTTGTTTCATTTTCCGCTCCCTTCCCCTAAGATCTTCTGTCTTGTTTCTCAAATTCCTCATATCAGTGAGATCAATGATAATTGCCTTTCTCTGACTGACTTATTTCACTTAGCATAATAACCTCTAGTTCCATCCACGTCATTGCAAATGGCAAGATATTTTTGTTTTTGTTTTTTTGTGATGGCTGCCTAATGTTCCATTGTATATACATACCACATCTTCTTTGTCCATTCATCTGTGGATGGACATAGGGGTTCTTTCCATAGTTTGGCTATTGTGGACATTGCTACTATAAACATTGGGGTGCACTTGACCCTTCAGAACACTACATTTTTATCTTGGGGTAAATACCCAGTAATGCAATTGCTGGGTCAAAAGATAGCTCTATTTTCAATTTTTTGATGAATCTCCATACTGTTTTCCAGAGTGTCTGCACCATCTTGCATTCCCAGCAGCAGTGTAAGAGGGTTCCTCTTGCTCTGCATGCTCGCCAACATCTCCTGACTTGTTAATTTTAGGCATTCTTACTGGTGAGAGGTGGTATCTCACTGTTGTTTTGATTTGTATTTCCCTGATGCCGAGTGATGTTGAGCACTTTTTCATGTGTCTGTTGGCCATCTGGATGTCTTCTTTGCAGAAATATCTGTTCACGCCCTCTGCCCATTTCTTGATTGGATTATTTGTTCTTTGGGTGTTGAGTTTGCTAAGTTCTTTATAGATTTTGGATACTAGCGTTTATCTGATATGTCATTTGCAAATATCTTCTCCCATTCTGTCAGTTGTCTTTTGGTTTGTTGATTTCCTTTGTTGTGCAAAACCTTTTTATCTTGAAATCCCAAGAGTTCATTTTTGCCCTTGCTTCCCTTGCCTTTGGCAATATTTCCAGGAAGAAGTTTCTGTGGCTGAGGTCAAAGAGGTTACTGCCTATGTTCTCCTCAAGGATTTTGTTGGATTCCTATCCCACATTGAGGTCTTTTATTCATTTTGAGTCTATTTTGTGTGTTCTATAAGGAATTGTCCAGTTTCATTCTTCTGCATGTGGCTGTCCAATACTCCCAACACCATTTTTTTGAAAAGACTGTCTTTTTTCCATTGGACATTGTTTCCTGCCTTGTCAAAGATTAGTTGACCATAGAGTTGAGGGTCCATTTCTGTGCTCTCTATTCTGTTCCTTTTGTTCTATGTACCTGTTTTTGTTTCAGTACCATATTGTTTTGATGATTATAGCTTTGTAATAGAGCTTGAAGCCTGGAATTGTGATGCCGCCAGCTTTGTTTTATGTTGTTGTTGTTGTTTTTTCAAGATTCCTCTGGTTATATGGGGTCTTTTCTGGTTCCATATAAATTTTAGGATTATTTTTTCCATTTCTTTGAAAAAAGTTAATGGTGTTTTGATAGGGATTGCATTAAATGTGTAGATTGCTCTAGGTAGTATAGACATTTTCACAATATTTGTTCTTCCAATCCACGAACATGGAATGTCTTTCCATTTCATTGTGTCTTCCTCAATTTTTTTCATGAATATTCTATAGTTTTCTGAGTACAGATTCTTTGCCTCTTTGGTTAGATTTATTTCTAGGTATCTTCATGGTTTTGCATGCAATTGTAAATGGGACTGACTCCTTAATTTCTCTTTCTTCTGTCTTGTTGTTATATAGAATGTAACTGATTTCTGTGCATTGATTTTATATCCTGACATTTTACTAAATTCCTTGGATGAGTTCTAGTAGTTTTGGGAGAGAGTCTTTTGGGTTTTTCATCTGAAGTATCATATCATCTGCAAAGACTTCTTTGTAGATTTGGACGACTTTATTTCTTTTATTTCTTTTTGTTGTCTGTTTGCTGAGGCTAGAACTTCTAGTATTATGTTGAATAGCCATGGTGATTGTGGACTTCCATGCCATGTTCCTGACCTTAGGGGAAAAGCTCTGTTTTTCCCCTTTAAGAAAGATATTCACTGTTGCCTTTTCATAGAAGGCTTTTTTGATATTGAGGTATGTACCCTCTATCCCTATACTGTGAAGAGTTTTGATCAAGAAAGGATGCTGCAGTTTGTCAAATGCTTTTTCTGAATCTTTTGAGAGTGTCATATGGATCCTATTCTTTATTTTATTAATGTATTGTATCACATTGATTGATTTGCAGTTGTTGAACCAATGTTGCATCCCAGGAATAAATCCCACTTGATTTTGATGAGTAATCCTTTTAATGGACTGTTGGATCCTATTGGCTAGGATGTATCCATGTTCATCAGGGATATTGGTCTGTGATTCTCCTTTTTGATGGAGTCTTTGTCTGGTTTTGATCAAGGTAAAGGCTGGCCTCATAAAATGAATTTGGAAGTTTTCCTTTCATTTCTATTTCTTGGAACAGTTTCAGGATAATAGATATTAGTTCTTCTTTAAATGTTTGGTAGAATTTCCTGGGAAGACATCCAGCCCTGTGCTCTTGTTTGTTGGGAGATTTTTGATTACTGCTTTAATTTCCTTACTGGTTATGTGTCACTTCATGTTTTCTATTTCTTCCTGGTTCAATTTTTGTAGTTTATACATCTCTAGGATTGCATCCATTTCTTCCAGATTGTCAAATTTGCTGGTGTATAGTTGCTCATAATATGTTCTTATAATTGTTTGTATTTCTTTGGTGTTGGTTTTGATCTCTCCTCTTTCATTCATGATTTTATTTATTTGGGTCCTTTCTCTTTTCTTTTTGATAAGTCTGGCCAGGGGTTTATCAATCTTATTAATTCTTTCAAAAAACCAGCTCCTAGTTTTGTTGGTTTGTTCTACTGTTCTTTTGGTTTCTATTTCATTGATATCTGCTCTGATCATTTTTATTTCTCTTCTCCTGCTGGGTTTAGGCTTTATTTGCTGTTCTTTATCTAGCTCCTTTAGGTGTAGGGTTAGATTCTGTATTTGAGACCTTTCTTGTTTCTTGAGAAAAGCTTTAATGCTAAATACTTTCTTCTTAGGACTGCTTTTGTTGCATCACAAAGATATTAAACTGTTGTGTTTTCATGATTTTTTAAGTTCTTCTTTAATTTCCTGGTTGATCACCCATTCTTTTTTTTTTTTAAAGATTTTATTTATTTGACAGACAGAGATCACAAGTAGGCAGAGAGGCAGGAAAGGGGGGGAAGCAGGCTCTCCACTGAGCAGGGACCCCAATGTGGGACTCGATCCCAGGACCCTGAGATCATGACCTGAGCCGAAGGCAGAGGCTTTAATCCCCTGAGCCACCCAGGCACCCATGATCCATCCATCCTTTACTAGGCTGCTCTTTAGCCTCCATGTATTTGAGTTTTTTCCAACTTTCCTCTTGTGGTTGAGTTCTAGTTTCAAGGCACTATGGTCCAAAAATATTCAGGGAATGATCCTCATCAGTTGAGACCTGATTTATGACCCAGGATGTGATCTATTCTGGAGAATGTTCCATATGTCCTAGAGAAGAATGTGTATCCTGTTGCTTTTGGATGGAATGTTCTGAATATACCTGTGATGTTCATCTAGTCCAGTGTGTCATTTAAAGGCTTTATTTCCTTGTTGATCTTTTGCTCAGATGGTCTTTCCACTTCAGTGAGTGGGTTTTTAAAGTCCCTACTATTGTATTATTGTCAATATGTTTCTTTGATTTTGTTATTAATTGGTTTATATAATTGGCTGCTCCCATGTTAGGTGCTTAGATATTTAAAATTGTTAGAACTTCTTGTTGGATAGACCCTTTATGTTTGATGTAGTGTCCCTCCCCATCTCTTATTATAGTCTTTGGCTCAAAATCTAATTTTTCTGGTGTAGGGATTGGCACCCCAGCTTTCTTTTTGTGTCCTCTGGCAGGATGAATTGTTTTCCATGCTCTCATTTTAAATCTGGAGGTGTTTTTGGTTCTAAAATGAGTCTCTTGAAGATAGCATATCAGTGGGTCTTTTTTTTTTTTATCTAATCTGATACTCTGTGTCTTTTGATTGGGGCATTTAACCCATTAACATTCAGGGTAACTATCAAAAGATATAAATTTAGTGCCATTGTATTGCCTGTAAGGTGACCTTCTGTATATTGTCTCTGTTCCTTTCTTGTCTATTTACTTTTAGGCTCTCTCTTTGCTTAGAGGACCTCTTTCAACATTTCCTGTAGGGCTGGTTTGGTATCCCCAAATTATCTAAGTTTTTGTTTGTCCTGGAAGCTTTTTATCTCTCCATTTTTGATGACAGCCTAGCTGGATATAGTATTCTTGGATGCATATTTTTTCATTTAGTGCTCTAAATATATTATGCCAGTCCTTTCTGGCCTGCCAGGTCTCTGTGGCTGGGTCTGCTGTCAATCTAGTATTTCTCCTTCTGTAGGTTACTGACCTCTTGTCCCAAGCTGTATTCAGGATTTTCTCTTTGTCTCTGAGATTTTTAAGTTTTACTATTAGATAACATTGTGTGGACCTATTTTTATTAATTTTGAGAGGGTTTCTCTGTGCCTCCTGGATTTTGATGCCTGCTTCCTTCCCTAAATTAGGGAGGTTCTCTACTATAATTTGCTCCAATATACCTACTGCCCCCCCCTCTCTTTCTTCTTCTTCTGGGATCCCAATTATTCTAATATTGTTTTGTCTTATGGTATCACTTATCTCTTGAATTCTCCCCTCTTGGTCCAGTAGTTGTTTGTCTCTATTTGCTTAACTTCTTTATTCTCCATCATTTGGTGTTCTATATCACTAATTCTCTCTTCTGCCTCATTTATCCTAGCAGTAAGAGCCTTCATTTTTCATTGCATCTCATTAATGGCTTTTTTGATTTCAACTTGGTTAGACTGTAGTTGTTTTATTTCTCCAGAAAGAGATTCTCTAGTATCTTCTATGCTTTTTTCAAGCTCAGGTAGTATCTTTATAACCATCATTCTGAACTCTAATTCTGACATCTTATGAATGTCCATATTGATTATGTTCCTAGCAGTTGATACTGCCTTTTGTTCTTTTTTTTTTAAGGTGAGATTTTCCACTTTGTCATTTTGTCCAGAGAAGAATAGATAAATGAGAGAACAAAATACTAAAAGGTTAACAATGACCCCAGAAAATATACACTAAAAAAATCAGAAGAGACCCGAAATTGTGGGGGAAAGAAAGAAAAAAATAAATATCATCAGGCTAGTGAATAGAACAGAGCCACATACCTGATTTTGGGTGTATTTTGTTCTGTTAGAAAAAGCTGCCTTCCAAATTTTTTTTTAAGATTTTATTTATTTATTTATTTGTCAGAAAGAGAGAGCACACAAGCAGGCAGAGAGGCAGGCAGAGGCAGAGAGAGAGGCAGGCTCCCTGCCGAGCAAGGAGCCCAATGCAGGACTTGATCCCAGGACCCTGGGATCATGACCTGAGCCGAAGGCAGTGGCTTAACCCACTGAGCCACCCAGTAATCCCTGCCTTCCAAAATTTTAAAGAAAAACTTACATAAATGTATAAATATAAGTGTAAATGTGATGAAGGGATGGAATATGACTGTATAGATGAAAATTAAAAAAATGATTTTAATAAAAAGGAATTGGTAAGATAAGTTGGTTGAAAGAAGAAAAGAAAAAATTAAAAAAATAAATGGAGAGAATGTGATCAGGTGGGAGAGTAGAGAAAGCCTTAGACTGCATTTAGGGTATATTTTGGTCTGTTAGAAGAAACTGTATCCCAAAATTTCAAAGAAAGAAAGAAAAAAAATATATATATAAAATAAAGTTAAATACAGTGAAGGGATAGAATAATGACTGTAGAAATGAAAATTATAAAAAGATTTTTAAAAGGTATTGATAGGATAAGGTGTTGGTTAAAATAGGAAAGAAATTAGAAAAAGAAAAAAAGAAAATTAAAAAAAAAATTAACTTTGAGGGGCGCCTGGGTGGCTCAGTGGGTTAAAGCCTCTGCCTTCGGCTCAGGTCATGATCCCGGGGTCCTGGGATCGAGCCCCGCGTCAGACTCTCTGCTCAGCGGGGAGCCTGCTTCCCTTCCTCTCTCTGCCTGCCTCTCTGCCTACCTGTGATCTCTGTCTGTCAAATAAATAAATAAAAAAATCTTTAAAAAAATTTAACTTTGAAAAATGAAAGAATCATGGGAAAAAAGCCATGAATTCTATCTACTGTATTCCCCTAGCACTAGAGTTTTGCAATTCTCATTGATTGGTAAACTTGGTCTTGGCTGGATGTTCTTGCTGATCTTCTGGGGGGAAGGGCCTGTTGCTGTTATTCTCAAATGTCCTTTCCTGAGGTGGAATGGCACTGCACTTGCCAGGGGCCAAGCTAATTAACCTGCTCAGGTTACTCTCATTAGCTTTTGTTCCCTGAAATCTTTCTGTACAACTTTGGAGAATGAGAATGAAAATTGATTCCCAATCTCTGGCAGGGAGGATTCAAGAGCTCAGGGCCTGCCTCTTCAGTGAGCCCTCAGAGAAAAGCAGTCAATCACTCCTGTCTCCCTGGTCTCCAGCCACACTCTGGGCTCACCCAGCCTGTAACCAAGTGTTTCTATCTCTGGTGCACAGCCCCGTTTGGAGACTCCAAACCTAGCAGATTCCTGTAGCATGCTCCTGCACCACTCTTCCTGGTGGAGGAAGGAGGGGGTCTCCCTAGATCTGTTACTTGTGGGGTTCCTGCTTGAAGAGTAGTGGCCAGATCATGGTTTATGGCAACCCAAGCTGAGAGCCCACTCTTTGGCTCTGTCTTTATAGTTGGCCTCCCCACTCCAATACCTAGGAGCTCTGCCACACTCAGGCACCCCAGGTCTTTCTGTGATCCTGAGGGCCCTGAGACCACACTGTCTCAGCGAGTATTCCACCCCCTGCTTAGCCACTGGAGCGACATGATTCAGTGGAGCAGATTTCTAAAATTTCTCATTTTGTGCTCCACTGCTCTATCACTTGCTGGGAGCCGGCTAATGGAGACTCCCTCCCCCCATGATCTATCTTCCTGTGTATTGCCTTGGATTCACTTCTCTGCATGTCCTACCTTCCAGAAACTGGTCACTTTTCCATTCATAGAATTGTTGCTATTCTTTTCTTCAGTCTCCTGTTGAGTTTGTAGGTGTTCAGAATGGTCTGATAACAACTATCTAGCTGAATTCCTGGGACAAAATGAAATTTAGGTCTCTTACTTCTCTGCCATCTTGCTCCTCCCCACCCCACCCCCAGCCTTTTATGCCTTTTAAACTTTCCCATGCTGATGTTAGGAATAACGTCTTACATATTAAATTTTACATATTAAAATGATTTTTAAAAATTGCTGGAGAGAAAGTGGTCTGGTTGATGGTGATAGGTTTCTTCCAGGGAGTCCTGTGTCATACCTCTGACCATGAAGGAAAGGTGGGGATTTCCAAGACCACAACTGACCTGGGAGTCCTTAGGTCATGTGGGGATTTGTGGTCACCACTCTCAGGACATGATGATTAGTTCACATCCTAGAGAAAATGGAGGCCTGGAGAAAATGCCCTATATTTCATTCAGATTTTGCTCTGCAACACATGCTTACAACATCTCCATGTCTTAGAGCCAATAGCATCTATTTCTTGCATTTGTATCTGTGGGTGGCTGGGAGGCACCAGAGACCTGCGTGCTGGCAGGTTTGCAAGAGGGTATCCAACTGTGTATGATGAGTGTTGCATCTGTTATCATCTCATTTGTCAAAGCAAGTCACACAGTCACTTTTGAGCCCTGGGGTGGAGGAGAATGATTCATCATAGGTGGGTCTGAGGGAAGAAGCTTTAAGGCCTATAGTGTGTACAGCCTGCTTCCCTGCACACTTACTTCATGTGTCCCTCCCTAGAAACTGCAGGATACATGACAGTTTTAAGGAAGAGTCTTTCTTTGTCCACCTTGTTTTCTTCCCAAAGGTTTCATAGTGAAAGTTGAGTGAGTAGATAAATTGCTTCTCCACTTGAAGGAAAGTATGGAAAGGGGTATAAATAACTAGAATGAAAGGACAAAGATCACTCAGCATATTAAGTCTTAATACAATTACTGAAATGCTGTCTCTGCAGGACCCAGCCACAGACTATGGAAATCTGTCTAAATGCCTCCCAAACAAGGGGAGAAGTAGGGATGGGTTGATGCAAGTGGAGGCAGACCTCTGAAAGACCCCAGAATCTCAGTGTCTGGCAAAGACAACACAGTGCTGAGGGATGTCCCACAGCAGTGGTTTGGGGGAGGATTCAGAGCTTGGAGCAGTGCTGCACTCTGCATCCCACAACATCACAGTAACACTAACACGGGTTCAGGAGTGCCTGGCTGGTACTGATGGGGAGTGCATGTGAGTGCGTGGGAAATTCTTGACATGTAGCAGTGATGCAGCACTGATTCACCTCTGTCCATGAGGGTGCCAGGGAAGAATGTTGGCTAAAGATGATGAACACTGGTGGGTCAGACATCATGCACAGAAAACCAACTATCTGTAAAATTGAGGAAGATTCATGCATCCAGGGAAGAAGACAGCACAGGCATGTGGAGTAGAGAGGAGAGACCCAGGGAACTAGCAGTACAGTTATCTCTAACTGTGAGTTCTTGGGCTGGGGACAATGTCTCTGATATGTTGGTATACTTAGGGGTGATGGAGGCCAGCTTGGTGGGGAGTGATTTTCCCAAGTGGAGATGCATGAAGGGTGGGAGTGGCTGCCAATGTTACATTCTGAGTACATGTGCAGGATGGAGATACAAGCATGGGCTCTACTGAAAGCTAGGTAAGCAGACATCAGTGGGCCCCCTTGGAACCTCAAGAGTGTACCTTGCAAAGAACATGTGATGTCCAGGGTTTGCAGGGATATCATTCATAATCCATATGAATTCTGGCACATTGATGAATTTGTTGTAGGGACATTTTATGGATGGCACTTTTATAATCCAGAGATGGTCCCATTGAAACTAAGATCATTAGAGCTCAAACCCAAGCTAGGTAGATAAGATTTGGTTACATTGAGAGGGCCCTGGTATAAAGAGGGAGAGACTATTTTATTTTAAGGATTTTAAATTTATTCATCAGATAAGAAGAAAGCCAGCAAAAGCACAAGCAGGGGTAGGGTCGGAGGGAGAGGGAGAAGCAGACTCCCCTCTGAACAAGGAGCCCAGGCGTGGGACTCAATCCCAGGACCCTGTGATCATAACCTGAGCCAAAGGCAGATGCTTAATCAACTGAGCCACCCAAGCACTCTGGAGCAACTTCTTAAAGCATTGCTTCTATTGGTACAACTTAGTGCAGGAGGAGGTAAGCTCTGGGTCAGAATCCATGCCTGGTGTCATGCTGACTGAAGCTCTTCTTACAGAGCCCACCAGTGCTGGTGCTCAGCAATCCTGCAGTGCAATTGTGCACCTGGCTGATTTTGTTCCAGTGTATCTCCTGAGACAGGGTTAAGCTTGAGGCATCTACTAGCAATTTTATTAACCAGGCTGTACACAATAAGAATAATAGTCACAACCAAGGGGAGCATTTCCATAGCTTACAGGTGCTGAATTTGGAGCAAGCAATCTGGATGCTGATCAAAGGCAGTGTGGCTACTTTGGAGCAAGAGGTCCTTCACTTCTTTGTCTATGGTTGGGTAGGGCCTGGTCAGGGTCTGCTAATAGAGGCCACCAGAACCCAGGGTTTGTGCTTGGATTTCATATCCTAATGTGACTGACATCCACTAGGTGATGGGCTTTTTTCTCCTCTGAGGTTCATACATTTCGGCTATTTGTCCTGGAGCTATAATTTCAATCGCCTACAAAATCTGTGATGAATTTGGTTTAATTAGCCAGCCTTTATAATTTGAATAGTGAGGCAAACCTGGTGGCTTTAGCTTCCTGGCTGGTACTGGACCAGATGATGATCTGGGCCAAAAAATCTGTAGAATCATGATCTCTAAGCAATTTGGCAGGGGTTTTCCTTTTGGATTTTTATCCAAAGAGGGTCACCCTGCATAATCTTCCCCTGATCAAGTTGCCAGCATGTGGAAAACTGTGAGAGAAGGGGAAGATCACAATGGTGAGGGGAGGACTCATTGAGTGAACAGATGTGAATGACATCCTCCCTGATGTCAAAGGAGTGGGAGTTCCCTGAAGCACTAGGGGTGGGGAGAAGACTGGTAGTTGAGGGCAAGGTGTGGAGACATGAAGGTCAGGAATCAAGCAGTATTGGAGGCTGGGGTGAAAATTCTGTCCATTTGGAGAACCACCTGTTGTTTAAAATCTTGAGGAGCACATCTTTGAGTAGTGCTAGTGTGCCTCTCTACATGTCTAGCTGCTTGGAGTTGGCAAACTAGGTGGAAATTCCTCAAGATTCCACATTATAGAGCCTGCAATTGATCCACTTAGGAGGTGAAATGTGTACCTTGATCTGAATCTGTGATTTATGGTGAGCCAAATGGGATGAGCACATATCTGGTTAAGAAGGAGATCTCATGATGGGCAGGACTGATGCTTTGGCATGTTGGTATGTCAAGGTGTTGAGCAGCGGACAGGCCACTTCTGTGCACATTTTACATTTAGTGAAGAGCTTGCTAATTCCCTTGGGCATTTTAGGTGACACTAGGTACTCAGGCCATTAGATCTCATGCCTTCACATGCTAGGGGTGGGACCCATGATATCCCATACGGTTAGGGGATTAGGTGTAACAATAGCAATGTTCACAGAAACAGAGGGAGTGAGGGCACCTGTTGCACCTGCTTTTGTTAGGAGGCACAACTTACTGAGTGAGGGTGGCCCTATTGTATCAGTTAGGACTTGGTGTTCCAGAGCCACCTATAAATAGCAGAATCTCTCCCTTCTCTGAAGGTCATTGCCTAGCACCTTTATCTGGAAGCCCACCCTTGGATGGGGATTGCCACTAGCATGGCATGGCTGTTAACTAACACAACAGAAATAAAAAATCTTAGCCAATTCTCTTAACAGTGGACAGCTAGGTCCACCTTTAGGGTTGAGAAATACACCTGAAACAAGATGGGATTGGGAGGGAGAGAAACCATAAGTGACTCTTAATCTCACAAAACAAACTGAGGGTTGATGTGGGGAGGGGGGCTGGGAGATGGGGGGTGGAGTTATGGATATTGGGGAGGGTATGTGCTATGGTGAGTGCTGTGAAGTGTGTAAACCTGGTGATTCGCAGACCTGTACCCCTGGGGATAAAAATATATGTTTATAAAATAAAATAAAAAATAAATAAAATAAAAAAAATGAAAAAAAAAAAAAAAAGAAATACACCTGAAATTGAATACCTGCTGGAGAAATTAATCCCCTGTAGTGTGTTAGCTGGCAGAAGATACATTCAAGGCACCTCAAAGGGCTTCAATGAGTGATGCTCTGAGGTTTGGGAGGACTCTGGTAGTTTCTTCCCAGCTTTCACTTCGGGATGGAAAACTGAGGCAGTCACTCTTCATAGGCAGTACACTGCCAAGCAAAGCAGTGTGAATGAACACCAGCAAGCAGTGAATCTATCTTTCCAGATAGAATTACATTCCTGGAGAGCCAGTCCACAATTCACAGCTAAAAGGTATTCCCACTGGCCAATAGCAAGCATGCCTCTCCCATCCTGTTTGTGATGCCAGTGTTAAATTAATATCTGTTAAGTGGAGGACGAGGTGCTGGATGGTGATCCATGATTCAAGAGACCACAAGAGAAATTTCAGTGAAGGAGTTTATTACTCATAAATCCTGGAGCAAGGACATAGGATGTCTCTGGAAATCAAACAGGGAGGTCAAGGCAGAGTGCAGAGAGGGAGAGCTATAGGACATGTTACTTATGAATTTTTTAGACTCTGTGGGTAGAGGGCTTTGGGGTTTCTGGGCTAAGGCCAGTCTGGTTAATTCAAACCAAAGAAAATGGAATTTTGGTGAGCTCCACAGGTGTCTTATCTAAGGGGTGCCCAAGGGAAAAGCTCTGGAAGGAGGGGAAGACTGTTGAACACAGTGGCCATTGCAGAAGTCCTATCAGGAACTAACTTGTGACTCTGTGGGCCATTATCTAGGGTATGCACTTGCATGAGGGGCTAGTGTCAATCTAAGATCCCCACAGGCCAATTAGCCAAATGAAATGAATGTTGAGGCAGCAGTACTCTGGAGTAGCTTAGTTAAATTCTTGACAAGACCCTAACAGGTAATGGCTTAATACAACAAAATTGTATTTCCTATTCACAGGACTCACCTGGGCTGCTGAATAGATCTTAGGGTAACTCTTTTCCCTGTGGTCATTCAGGGACGTAGGCTGATAGAGGCTCTGCCATTTTGAACATGTGGCTTCCAAGGGGAGGAGTGTGGGAGGTTTGGAGCATGGCTGGAGCTCAGGCACAGGCACTCCCAACTGCAAGGAGGGTGGGATGCAGACTGGCTGTGTGCTCAGGAGGACAGCTGTCTGGTGTCTGCCACAGTTGCTTATGGATGCTTTAGAGGTGTGGAAACCATCTATGACCAACAAGTGTCACTACACTGCTATTCATAATGGCGAAAACCTGGGAACAACGCAATGTCTAGCAATGAGAAATTAACAAAAGTATCTATGCAGTGAGACTTTGCATAGCTACTAGAGGTCATGTTTTGGGAGCTATTTAAGGAAGAGAATGATAACATAATATATTAACTGAAAAAAGCAGGGTACCAAACCGAATGTTCAATATCTCACCTTTGAAAAATATATACCAGATAAAAATGCACTGAACTAGTAACAGTGGGTCTCTCTGGGCAAGAGAATTATGGGTAACTTTTATTTCTTCTTCATCTTTCCCTATTTCATAATTTTTTTTTGCAGTGAACACAAATTTATAATCAGGAGAAATGATGCAAAACCAATGCTGATTTACAAAGAGCAGATTTGAAGGCCCTTCTCTCCTCTCATGTCTCTGTAGCGACCTGGTCTGTGTTGATTGATATTTACAGTGGGCTGATTAGGGAGCCCTGCTGCAGCCTGGTGGAACTAAATTGGCTATTGCCTGGGCAGGCCTGGCAGCAGACTCAGACATTCTCCATCTCTCTTTTTTCTACTCTGATTCTCATGGAAAGCAGAGCATGGGCTCACAGTGCAGCCCAAGCCTTTGAAGGAAAATGAGGGGATGTCCTGAGGGGCCCTGGCCCAGGCAGAACCCCACTCTGGCATCAAGGTGCTGTTGCTGCCCTGGGAGGGCTATGGAGAGAGCATACTCCCCACATGTTCACTGTGTTGTCTATTTACTCCATAGACCAGCTCTGAAATAGTGTTTGCTCAGCCAACCACTGAGAAGGGAGCATGAGGTGGGGAATCACACAGTCATAAATGGTTGAGAATGTGTGCAAAGATGTGCCTGATTGCAAAGTCTTATAGGATAGTTTCACTTCCACTGAACTGATAGAAACTTAGTAAGCTTTTCCTTTCCTGAGGAATGTACTATAAGAGGGCAATGCTTTCCTCTGTGGACTGAGGCTGTCATGATGTTGTGACTTCTTGGGTTTTGAAGGTACTTCTCTGTTGGAAGCAGGTTCAGCAGGGTAGACTGAATGGAGGATTAGCACCTAGGGGCCAGATAGATTAGCCTGGAAACACCAGCCCTCCTGACAGAGCCCAGAAACAGGCACCAGTGGGTGGATGCAGGTGAGCCAAGGGCATTTAAGGTAAGTCAGGAACAGTACACCCCCCAGAGGTCTAGGGGCTGGTGGCACCATTGAGGGCCTGGCTCCTCCTGCACGGTGTCTAGCACTACTGAAATTAATTTTTATTGCTATTTTGGTAAATCTCATACTGCCAGGAATAGACTGCCAGTCTCCATTTATACAAGTAGAAATTGACAGAGGATTTAAGTACTGGGGTGGGGTCCAGGACATGTGGCTGGCTGGGAAGCTTGTGGGTTGGTCCCAGATTCCTATTCCCTGCTGTCACTGCGTGGCCCCTGTATGAGACTGGCTATTCCATAGGAGCTAACAGGAAGATCTCCAGAAACAAGGCCCTTGGAGGCCGTATCAGGAATCCAGAGCTCAGCTCCTGGCTCAGGGCTGCTCCAGGTGGGCACATGATAAGGCAGGACCTCCCTGGACTGCAGCTGGTGGATCCCACAGGTCAGGGTAAATAAACAAGAATGGTCATATAATAGAACTTCCCTATGACCCTGCCATTGCACTACTGGGTATTTACCCCAAAGATACAGATGTAGTGAAAAGAAGGGCCATCTGTACCCCAATGTTTATAGCAGCAATGGCCACGGTCGCCAAACTGAGGAAAGAACCAAGATGCCCTTCAACAGACGAGTGGATAAGGAAGATGTGGTCCATATACACTATGGAGTATTATGCCTCCATCAGAAAGGATGAATACCCAACTTCTGTATCAACATGGACGGGACTGGAAGAGATTATGCTGAGTGAAATAAGTCAAGCAGAGAGAGTCAATTATCATATGGTTTCACTTATTTGTGGAGCATAACAAATAGCATGGAGGACAAAGGGAGTTAGAGAGGAGAAGGGAGTTGAGGGAAATTGGAAGGGGAGATGAACCATGAGAGACTATGGACTCTGAAAAACAATCTGAGGGTTTTGAAGGGGCAGGGGGTGGGAGGTTGGGGGAACCAGGTGGTGGGTATTGGAGAGGGCACGGATTGCATGGAGCACTGGGTGTGGTGCAAAAACAATGAATACTGTTATGCTGAAAATAAATTTAAAAAATTAAAAGAAAAAAAGAGTGGTCATTGGTGCAGGGGGACGAAGACAGGCTAAGTCCAGCCTCAGAGATGGAGAGGTTGGGTCAGGGGAAAGCCCCATGGTCAATCTATTCACAAACATCAGAGATAGGGGTATGCCCACCTTGTCTTCAGTGACACTGTCCCTGACTCTGTCCTTGCTTTTCAGGATTCCTGGAGTGTTCCTTTCTCTGTGTCTGATTAGTTTGACCTATAACTTCCCAGGCAAAAATCTGTGTTCAGGCGAGGGTTTGACACCACCCTATGCAGGAACACAAGTAGGCTTGTTGGTGGAGAAGGGCTGGGCTCCTATGGTTATTGTTACCTCCCTCTGAGCATGTCATGCTCTTCTGCAGGGATTTCTATTTCCAGTCTCATGCCTAATTAGATTATGGAAATCTCTGAGACTTCAACCAGTAGACAAGAAATTAATTAAAGCTCAGAGCAACAGCAAAGATTTTTTTTTGAATGGGGTCTTCTTGGTAGTTTCCAAATTGCAACAAAAGTAGCAATATTAAACCATGCTTTAAAGAGTGCTCACCACAAACCAGCACTTTTCCTACATTATCTCATAAACCTTTATTTTACTTATGAGGAAATAGACAAGGGAGCCCAAACATCAACAGAATCCCAAAGTCAGTAGAACAGGTAGCACCAGCCCAGTTGCTGACTCCCTGCTCTCCAGCACTGGATCACTCCAGTGGCTGCAAGCTTTAGGCCCCCGTGCTTCCGCCCCACTATCCTTCCTGTGTGATAGAACCCTGTGTCTTGTCACTGTCACTGGCTGTGACAACTATGTAGGGCTGCCCTTCTTCACACAATCTAAACCCCTCCATCACCCTCCTGTGGGTGGCTTATATCTCACTGGTTTAAGCCTGAGCAGGGATGGGGAAGCTCTGGGAAAGTTCCTTAGCTCTGGGCAAAGGTCCCAAGGAGGAGGACAGCCTTTCTTGCCTTTGGTGTTTTCATGTCTGGATGTGGCCTGTTCCCAGCTCAACAGCGATGCCATAGTCAGCAGATGGTACAGCCAAGGACAGGAGAAAGCTGCGCTCCATTGTTATGGGAGACCATGCATACTTACTGTTAACAGTGCCTTCAGTTTGCTGTGGCTCCCTGCTAGAGTCACTCTAACTGAGATGGACCCAGGTCTGGACTGACATCTTTTTATCTTAATTGATTTAAGTTTGCTCTAATCCCTATGTGATAAAATTTTTATTCCAGAATGTGGACTCAATCTTTTCAAGAAATCCCTGTGTGGTCTTCATGCAACCCTGAATTTAAGATCCCCCATTTGTATGTAAGGAACTAGATATTCTGGACACTTCTTATCCCTGCAAGCCATGACTCTAGGGTCTACCATGGAGAATGTGGTTAGGCCTCTCTTCCCAAGTAAATGCTTTCACAGTCAGGTTTGCTTTTGGCAGAGCACAGGACACACGGCATATAATTTTTACAGTCTTTGTGAATACTATGCACATTTCTGAAGATCCTAAAGGCCTAGCTGCCTTTTCAAAGGTGAAATGAGAAAAGGGAGGGAAACCTAATGACATATATGCAGTGAAACAGAAGGTGGAATCTGGTGTGACCTAATAAGTATAGACTGAAACCCACCATGTCCCCTGCCTTAAATTGCTCTGCTGCGGCTCCTCCAGTCTGGGGTGCCCTTCAATGAATGGTGATAAAAAATGGCCCTGATGGGATTACTGAGGATATGATGAGAATTTCCAGATGATAGCCACAACCAGACCCAGAGGAGGAGCCCATTTTAATCTGATTTCCCTAAAACTCATTTTTATTTTTTTAAGATGATCACATCATGGTTTCTCTTGGCAAATTTAATCTCTTATCTGAATACTGATCTTTTGTAATAGACCATCTTCCAGTTTTGTTGACCATTTCCTTTGCTGTGCAGAAGATTTTTATCTTTATGAAATCCCAATAGTTCATTTTTGCCTTTTTAAAAATAAACATATAATGTATTTTTATCCCCAGGGGTACAGGTCTGTGAATCACCAGGTTCACACACTTCACAGCACTCACCATAGCACATACCCGCAACAATGTACACAACCCCACCCCCCTCTCCCAAACCCCCTCCCCCCAGCAACCCTCAGTTTGTTTTGTGAGATTTAAGAGTCACTTATGGTTTGTCTCCCTCCCAATCCCATCTTGTTTCATTTATTCTTCTCCTACCCCCTTAACCCCCCCATGTTGCATCTCCACTTCCTCATATCAGGGAGATCATATGACAGATGTCTTTCTCCAATTGACTTATTTCGCTAAGCATGATACCCTCTAGTTCCATCCACATCATCGCAAATGGCAAGATTTCATTTCTTTAGATGGCTGCATAGTATTCCATTGTGTATATATACCACATCTTCTTTATCCATTCATCTGTTGATGGACATCTAGGTTCTTTCCATAGTTTGACTATTGTGGACATTGCTGCTATAAACATTCGGGTGCACGTGAGCCTTTGGATCACTACGTTTTTATCTTTAGGGTAAATACCCAGCAGTGCAATTGCTGGGTCATAGGATAGTTCGATTTTCAACATTTTGCGGAACCTCCATGCTGTTTCCAGAGTGGTTGCACCAGCTTGCATTCCCACCAACAATGTAGGAGGGTTCCCTTTTTTCTGCATCCTCACCAGCATCTGTCATTTCCTGACTTGTTAATTTTAGCCATTCTGACTGGTATGAGGTGATATCTCATTGTGGTTTTGATTGTATTTCCCTGATGCCGAGTGATGTGGAGCACTTTTTCATGTGTCTGTTGGCCATCTGGATGTCTTCTTTGCAGAAATATCTGTTCATGTCTTCTGCCTAATTCTTGATTGGATTATTTGTTCTTTGGGTGTTGAGTTTGCTAAGTTCTTTATAGAATTTGGACACTAGCCCTTCATCTGATATGTCATTTGCAAATATCGTCTCCCATTCTGTCAGTTGTCTTCTGGTTTTGTTGACTGTTACCTTTGCTGTGCAAAAGCTTTTGATCTTGATGAAATCCAACAGTTCATTTTTGCCCTTGCTTCTGTTATCTTTGGCGATGTTCCTAGGAAGAAGTTGCTGCGTCTGAGGACAAAGAGGTAGCTGCCTGTATTCTCAAGGATTTTGATGGATTCCTTTCTCACATTGAGGTCCTTCATCCATTTTGAGTCGATTTTCGTGTGTGGTGTAAGAAAATGGTCCAATTTCATTTGTCTGCATGTGGCTGTCCAATTTTCCCAACACCATTTATCGAAGAGGCTGTCTTTTTTCCATTGGACATTCTTTCCTGCTTTGTCGAAGATGAGTTGACCATAGAGTTGAGGGTCCATTTCTGGGCTCTCTATTCTGTTCCATTGATCTATGTGTCTGTTTTTGTGCCAGTACCATGCTGTCTTGATGATGACAGCTTTGTAATAGAGCTTGAAGTTGGAATTGTGATGCCACCAACTTTGGCTTTCTTTTTCAATATTCCTTTGGCTATTCGAGGTCTTTTCTGGTTCCATAAATATTTTAGGATTATTGGTTCCATTTCTTTGAAAAAAATGGATGGTATTTTGATAGGAATTGCATTAAATGTGTAGATTGCTTTACATAGCATAGACATTTTCACACTATTTATTCTTCCAATGCAGGAGCATGGAACATTTTTCCATTTCTTTGTGTCTTCCTCATTTCTTTCATGAGTACTTTATAGTTTTATGAGTATAGATTCTTAGTCTCTTTGGTTAGGTTTATTCCTAGGTATCTTAAAATTTTGGGTGCAATTGTAAATGGGATTGACTCCCTAATTTCTCTTTCTTCTGTCTTGTTGTTGGTGTAGAGAAATGCAACTGATTTCTGTGCATTGATTTTATATCCCGACACTTTACTGAATTCCTGTACAAGTTCTAGCAGTTTTGGAGTGGAGTCTTTTGGGTTTTCCACATATAGTATGATATCATCTGCGAAGAGTATTAGTTTGACTTCTTCTTTGCCGATTTGGATGCCTTTAATTTCCTTTTGTTGTCTGATTGCTGGGGCTAGGACTTCTAGTACTATGTTGAATAGCAGTGGTGATAATGGACATCCCTGCCGTGTTCCTGACCTTAGCGGAAAAGCTTTCAGTTTTTCTCCATTGAGAATGATATTTGTGATGGGTTTTTCATAGATGGCTT
The DNA here is from genome assembly GCF_902655055.1 of Lutra lutra. Classification (NCBI taxonomy): domain Eukaryota; kingdom Metazoa; phylum Chordata; class Mammalia; order Carnivora; family Mustelidae; genus Lutra; species Lutra lutra. The sequence continues at coordinate 115,629,017 of NC_062280.1, read as the reverse complement.
TGATGATATTGAGGTATGTGCCCTCTCTCCCTACACTTTGAAGAGTTTTGATCAGGAAGGGATGCTGTACTTTGTCAAAAGCTTTTTCAGCATCTGTGGAGAGTATAATATGGTTCTTGTTCTTTCTTTTATTAATGTGTTGTATCACATTGATTGATTTGCAGATGTTGAACCAACATGCAGCCCTGGAATAAATCCCACTTGGTCCTGGTGAATAATCCTTTTAATGTACTGTTGAATCCTATTGGCTAGTATTTTGGTGAGAATTTTCAGATCTGTGTTCATCAAGGATATTGGTCTGTAGTTCTCTTTTTTGATGGGATCCTTGTCTGGTTTGGGGATCAAGGTGATGCTGGCCTCATAAAAAGAGTTTGGAGTTTTCCTTCCATTTCTATTTTTTGGAACAGTTTCAGGAGAATAGGAATTAGTTCTTCTTTAAATGTTTGGTAGAATTCCCCCGAAAAGCCGTCTGGCCCTGGGCTTTTGTTTGTTTGGAGATTTTTGATGACTGTTTCAATCTCCTTACTGGTCATGGGTCTGTTCAGGCTTTCTATTTCTTCCTGGTTCAGTTGTGGTAGTTTATATGTCTCTAGGAATGCATCAATTTCTTCCAGATTGTCAAATTTGTTGGCGTAGAGTTGCTCATAGTATGTTCTTATAATTGTCTGTATTTCTTTGGTGTTCGTTGTGATCTCTCCTCTTTCATTCATGATTTTATTTATTTGGGTCCTTTCTCTTTTCTTTTTGATAAGTCTGGCCAGGGGTTTATCAATCTTATTAATTCTTTCAAAGAACCAGCTCCTATTTTCGTTGATTTGTTCTATTGTTTTTTATGGTTTCTATTTCATTGATTTCTGCTCTGATCTTTATGATTTCTCTTCTCCTGCCAGGTTTAGGGTTTCTTTCTTGTTCTTTCTCCAGCTCCTTTAGGTGTAGCGTTAAGTTGTGTACCTGAGACCTTTCTTGTTTCTTGAGAAAGGCTTGTACCGCTACATATTTTCCTCCCAGGACTGCCTTTGTTGTGTCCCACAGATTTTGAACTGTTGTGTTTTTTTTTTTTTAAAGTAGAAACATTCTTTTTTTTTTTAATTTTTTTTTTTAAAGACTTTACCTATTTGACAGACAGAGATCACAAGCAGGCAGAGAGACAGGCAGAGAGAGAGAGGAGGAAGCAGGCTCCCCGCTGAGCAGAAAGCCCAATGCGGGGCTCGATCCCAGGACCTGGAGATCATGACCTGAGCCGAAGGCAGAGGCCCAACCCACTGAGCCACCCAGGCGCCCCAGAACTGTTGTGTTTTCATTATCATTTGTTTCCATGAATTTTTTCAATTCTTCTTTAATTTCCTGGTTGACCCATTCATTCCTTAGAAAAATGCTGTTTAGTCTCCATGTATTTGGGTTCTTTCCAAATTTCCTCTTGTGATTGAGTTCTAGCTTCAGAGCATTGTGGTCTGAAAATATTCAGGGAATGATCCTAACCTTTTGATACCAGTTGAGACCTGATTTAGGACCGAGGATGTGATCTATTCTGGAGAATGTTCCATGTGCACTAGAGAAGAATGTGTATTCTGTTGCTTTGGGACGAAATGTTCTGAATATATCTGTGATGTCCATCTGGTCCAGTGTGTCATTCAAGGCCTTTATTTCCTTGTTGATATTTTGCTTGGATGGTCTGTCCATTTCAGTGAGGGGAGTGTTAAAGTTCCCTACTATTACTGTATTATTATTGATGTGTTTCTTTGATTTTGTTATTAATTGGTTCATATAGTTGGCTGCTCCCACGTTAGGGGCATCGATATTTAAAATTGTTAGATGTTCTTGTTGGACAGACCCTTTGAGTATGATATAGTGTCCTTCTTCATCTCTTATTATAGTCTTTGGCTTAAAATCTATTTGATTTGATATAAGGATTGTCACCCCTCCTTTCTTCTGATGTCCATTAGCATGGTAAATTGTTTTCCACCCCCTCACTTTAAATCTGGAGGTGTCTTCGGGTCTAAAATGAGTTTCTTGTAGGCAACATATAGGTGGGTTTGTTTTTTTTATCCATTCTGATACCCTGTATCTTTGATTGGGGCACTTAGCCCATTAACATTCAGGGTAAGTATTGAGAGATATGAATTTAGTGCCATTGTATTGCCTGCAAGGTGACTGTTATTGTATATTGTCTTTGTTTCTTTCTGATCTACTACTTTTAGGGTCTCTCTTTGCTTAGAGGACCCCTTTCAATATTTCCTGTAGAGCTGGCTTGGTGTTTGCAAATTCTTTCAGTTTTTGTTTGTTCTGGAAGCTTTTAATCTCTCCTTCTCTTTTCAGTGATAGCCTAGCTGAATATAGTATTCTTGGCTGCATGTTTTTCTCGTTTAGTGCTCTGAGAATATCTTGCCAGTTCTTTCTGGCCTGCCAGGTCTCTGTGGATAAGTCTGCTGCCAATCTAATATTTTTACCATTGTATGTTACAGACTTCTTTTCCCGGGCTGCTTTCAGAATCTTCTCTTTGGCACTAAAACTTGTAAATTTTACTATTAGGTGACGGGGGTATGGACCTATTCTTATTGATTTTGAGGGGATTCTCTGCTACTCCTGGATTTTGATGCTTGTTCCCTTTGCCATATTGGTGAATTTCTCTCCAATAATTCTCTCCAATATACCTTCTGCTCCCCTCTCTGTTTCCTCTTCTTCTGGAATCCCAATTATTCTAATGTTGTTTCGTCTTATGGTGTCACTTATCTCTCGAATTCTCCCCTCGTGGTTCAGTAGCTGTTTGTCCCTCTTTTGCTCAGCTCCTTTATTCTCTGTCATTTGGTCTTCTATATCGCTAATTCTTTCTTCTGCCTCATTTATCCTAGCAGTGAGAGCCTCCATTTTTGATTGCACCTCATTAATAGCTTTTTTGATTTCAACTTGGTTAGATTTTAGTTCTTTTATTTCTCCAGAAAGGGCTTTTATATCTCCCGAGAGGGTTTCTCTAATATCTTCCATGCCTTTTTCAAGCCCGGCTAGAACCTTGAGAATCGACATTGTGAACTCTAGATCTGACATATTACCAATGTCTGTATTAATTAGGTCCCTAGCCTTTGGTACTGCCTCTTGTTCTTTTTTTTGTGGTGAATTTTTCCGCCTCGTCATTTTGTCCAGATAAGAGTATATGAAGGAGCAATTAAAATACTAAAAGGGTGGCAACAACCCCAGGAAAATATGCTTTAGCCAAAGCAGAAGAGATCCCAAATCGTGAGGAGGGAGAAAGGGGATAAAAAGAGGTTCAGAAAAAAAAAGAAACAATTAAAAAAAGAAAACAAATAAAGGAAAAAAATATATATTAGATAAACTAGTTAAAAAAATTAAAAAAGAAAAGGGTAAATGTTAAAAAAATTTCACAGAAGAAGAAAAAAAATTGTCATAAAAGTAAATTAACTGCAAGACTAAAGAATCATGGAGAGATAGCCATGAGTTCTGTGCTTTACTTTCTCCTCTGCTGGAATTCTGCTGTTCTCCTTGGTATTGAACCTGCACTCCTTGGTAGGTGAACTTGGTCCTGGCTGGATTTCTTGTTGATCTTCTGGGGGAGGGGCCTGTTGTAGTGATTCTCAAGTGTCTTTTCCTCAGGCAGAATTGCACTGCCCTTACCAGAGGCCGGGCTGAGTAATCCGCTCGCGTTTGCTTTCGGGAGCTTTTGTTCCCTGAATGCTTTCTGTAGAGTTCCAGAGGTTGGGAATGAAAATGCCAGCCTCCCAGTCTCTGGCCCAGAGGAGCCGAGGGCTAGGGGCCTCACTCCTTAGTGTACCCTCAGGGAATAGCGTCCAGTAACTCCCATCTCCCTAGCCTCCAGCTGCACTCTGAGCTCACCCAGCCTACGACTGGTTCAAGGTAACCCCGAGCTGAGAGCTCACTTCTTGGCTCTGTCTCTGTAGCCAGTTTCCCCGTTCTAATACCTGCAAGCTCTGCGACACTCAGACACCCCGATCCTTCTGTGACCCTGCGGGACCTGGGGCCACGCTGACCCTGCAAGGGCTTCATCCCAGTTTAGCCTCTGGAGAGATATCCCTCAGTGGAACAGACTTTTAAAAGTCCTGATTTAGTGCTCCGTTGCTCTGCCACTTGCCAGGAGCCGGCCCCTCACCCTGCTGTCTATCTTCCTGTTGGTTTGGATTCACTTCTCTGCCAGTCCTACCTTTCAGAAAGTGGTCGATTTTCTGTTTCTAGAATTGCTGTTCTTCTTCTCTTCGATCTCCTATGGGTTTGTAGGTGTTTGCAATGTAGGTGTTTGCAATAAGCTAGCTAGCTGATCTCCTGCTACTTGATATAGTCTCAGCCTGCTACTTCTCCACCATCTTGACTCCTCTCTGCCTTTGCTTTTCTTGCCTTTGGAGATGTGTCTAGCAAGAGGTTGCTGCGGCCAAGGTCAAAGATGTTTCTGCCTGTGTTCTTCTCTAAGATTTTGATGGATTCCTGTCTCACATTGAGGTTTTCACCCATTTTGAGACAATTTTTGTGTATGGTGTAAGGAAATGGTTTAGTTTCATTCTTCTGAACATGGCTGTCCAGTTTTCCCAACACCATTTGTTGAAGAGACTTTTTTCCACTGGGTGTTCTTTCCTGCTTTGTCAAACTTTAGTTAACCATAGAGTTGAGGGTCTACTTCTGGATTCTCTATTCTGATCCATTGATCTATGTATCTCTTTTTGTGCCAGAACCATACTTTCTTGATGGTTACAGCTTTATAACATAGCTTGAAGTTCACAATTGTCATGCCTCTAGCTTTGGCTTTCTTTTTCAACTTTTCTCTGGCTTTTCAGGGTCTTTTGTGGTTTCCATACATATTTTAGGATTATTTGTTCCAGCTCTGTGAAAAATGCTGATGGTATTTTGACAGGAATTGCATTGAATGTGTAGAATTCTTTAGGTAACATAGACATTTTAATAATATTTGTCCTTCCAGTCCATGGAAACATTTTTCTATCACTTTGTGTCTTCCTCAACTTCTTTCATAAGTGTTCTATCATTTTCAGAGTATAGGTCTTTTACCTCTTTGGTTACATTTATTCCTATGTATCTTATGGTTTTTGGTGCAATTGCAAATGGGACTGATTCCTTGATTTCTCTTTCTTCTGCCTCATTGTTAGTGTATAGAAATGAAACTGACTTCTGTACACTGATTTTATATACTGCCACTTTGATAAATTCCTGTATGAGTCTGGCAGTTTTGGGGTGGAGTTTTTTGCATTTTCTATGTAGAGTATCATGTTGTCTGTGAAGAGTGTAAGTTTGACTTCTTCTTTGCTTCTATGCATTCCTATGGAATGGGAGAAGACAGTTGTAAATGTCTTATCAGATAAAGAGCTACTATCTATAAGAACTTATCAGACTCAACACCCAAAAAACAATAAATACAGTGAAGAAACAGGCAGAAGACATGAATAGACATTTCTTCAAAGAAGACATACAAATGACCAGCAGACACTGAAAAAATGTTTAACATCACTCAGTATCAGGAAAATACAAAACAGTGAGATACAGTTTACACTTGTCAGATGGCTAAAATGAACACGTCAGGAAACAACAGATGTTGGTGAGGATGTGGAAAAAATGAAAAACTCTTACACTGCTAGTGGGAATTTGAACTGGTGCAGCCACTCTGGAAAACAGTTTGCAGGTTCTTCAGAAAGTTAATAAATACCCGCCAACAGCCTCACCCATCCCCCCCACCCGCTCCCTTCTAAAACCCTCAGTTTGTTTCTCAGAGTCCACAGTCCCTCATGGCTCATCTCCCCCTCCAATTTCCCCTAATTCACTTTTCCTTTCCTTCTCCTAATGTCCTCCATGTTATTCCTTATGTTCCACAAGTAAGCAAAACCATATGGGTGAGCCTGGTGGTGGATGTTAAGGAGGGCACGTATTGCATGGAGCACTGGGTGTGGAACATAAACGAGGAATCTTGGAACACTGAAAAAATGAAATAAAAAAAGGAGAGTATAAAAATAGAACTACCCTGTGACCCAGTAATTACACTAGTAGGTATTTACCTGGAGGATAAAAACGTAGTGATTTGAAGGGGCACCTGCACCCTAATGTATATAGCAGCAACATCCACAATAGTCAAACTATGGAAAGAGCCCAGATGTCCATGGAAAAATGAATGGATAAAGAAAATGTGGTGTATATATATAATAGAATATTACTCAGCCATCAAAAGGAATGAAATCTTGCTATTTGCAATACTGTGGATGGTATTATGCTAAGCGAAATATGTCAATTAGAGAAAGACAAATACCATATGATTTTACTCATATGTGGATTTTAAGAAACAAAACAGATGAACATAAGGGAAGGGAAGGAAAAATAAAATAAGATAAATATAGAGAGGGAGGCAGACCATAAGAGACTCTTAACTGTAGGAAACAGACTGAGGGTTGCTGGAGGTGAGGTGAGATGATGAGGTAACTAGGTGATTGGCATTAAGGAGGGAACTTGATGTAATAAGCACTTGGTATTATGTGCAACTGATGAATCACTAAATTCTACCTCTGAAACTAGTAAATAAAGAAACAGACCTTCTTTCAGTTTCCTATAGTTATGAAGTTAGTAATTTCTCAGTTTCAGTCCCCTGGAATGAAATGTTTCATGAATGTCATAAGCACCTCCCTGGGAGTGGAGCCCATCATTGCATTGAGCTTTTCTATGGAGACAAGGTTTTCCAAAACCTCTCCTTCCCTAATGTGAATTTATTTAAGTTACCTCTGTTTTTATGAAACACATTTTTCAAGACACTGGAACAAAAAACTTGACAGTTTTTTGTCTTCTGAAGTTGATTTCCCCTGCATTTGGGTTGCTGAAAATCCAGTCTTTCTATCAAGCTCTCTTCCCTCTGTATGAGTGTGCCCTGGAAAAGGCCATCTTGGGAGTGGAGGATTTGATGGGCACAGCCATGTTTACCCTTAGGAGATGGGTCCTGGAGTTGTGCTGTGGGGTTTTCAGAAAACTGCTCTCCTGGGCTCTGCAATGTGAAGGGGCCACAAGATCCACAAAACCAGCTATAGGTGACAGTGTTCTGTGTGGCTTCAGACTGAATATACCTATCTATCTTCCAGAGGTCCTATTGTGAGTTCAAAAGTTCTGGGTGGGGTACCAGGTTTGACATTTCTCACCACAAGAGGCCAGGGCTACTGGTCTCAGGGCCCAGAGCTTGGACAGAGCAGGAGAGAGAGGCTTTTTAAAAATTTTTAATTCCAGTATGTTAATATACAGTGTTATATTAATTTCAGGTGTACCACTTAGTAATTCAACAATTCTACATATTACTAGGTGCCCATTACAAGTACACTCCTTAATCTACTAATCCTAATCTCCTTAATCCCCATAAACTGGTAGCCATCAGTTTGTTCTCTATAGTTAAGAGTCTAGTCTGTTTCTTGGTTTTCTCCTCTTTTATTCCCCCCATGCTCATTTGTTTTGTTTCTTAAATTCCACATAGGAGTGAAATTATATATTTGTCTTTCTCTGGCTGATTTATTTCACTTAACATTATACTCCCTAGCTCCATCCATGTTGTTGCAAATGGGAAGACTTCATTTTTCTTTTGGCTGAGTAGTATTCCATGGAGGCTTAGAGAAGGGGTCAGACCTTTTATGGGTCAGGATGTCAGAGAAAATGTTGGTCCTGCCAGGGGTCAGGAAGTCAGTGGTGGGGTCAGCCCTGCCAGGGGTTAGGGGTCAGGAAGTCAGAGAAGATACTGGTTCTGTCAGAGCTTGAGGAAGTCAGGGGAGAGGTCACCTCTGTCAGGCGTCAGGTGTCTTTACAGAAGAGTTTGATCCCTGCATGTGTCAGGAAAGACACATTGGGGAAATGGACCTAGTGGGCCATGGCATGGAGCATGGTTTCTGGTGTCCTGCCCCATGTAGACATAAGTCTTTTCTCCTCAGTGGGTCACAGGCTCCCTGAGGACTGGTCTGTGCTACATTTTCCTCTGTGAGCTAGGTGTTCATGGCTTGCATGTGCAAGTGGTTGTGCAGATAAGCAGAACAGAAAGAAAATATCTATGGTTTGAGGCTTCCATCTCTCATCTGCTCAAGGCAGATAAAATAAAAATGAAACCATTATTGGGTAATAATTGCATTAGCTAGGATTTTTTTTCCATTTTTTTAAATTTTATTTTTTTCAGCATAACAGTATTCCTTGTTTTTGCACCACACCCAGTGCTCCGTGAGCTAGGATTTAATAATAGCCTTTTTACAATGCTACCAAGTGTAAAAGGAGACACACATAGTTAAGGTGGACATCAGGACTTACTTTCCAGAAAGCACTGTTTTACTTGGTTAACATTTATGTATTTTTGATTTGTTTATTCTGATTTTAGGAATCCATTCAAAGAAACAGTAAAACTCAAAGCTGGAACAGAACCCTCTACTGTTGCTCAGAACTGTAGAGCTGGAGAGACTATTAGTTGCACAGGAGTGCTAAGGAGGGGTTTGACGAGAGCTCTGTAACCATTCATGGACTTTATGGGAGTTTGGAATAACAGGGAAATGCTTATGCTTTGGTGGTAAGTGAGAAAAGGCCGATACAAAAACATATGGTATCATTGCAACAGAGTGAAGTTGCCTACAGACAGAAAGAAACACCCTGGAGTATGACTAGTGGTTACCTTGGAGAGAGACACTGATAGCTGACTTAATTTATTTCTCTGTCATTTAAAAAAGAGCAGGGTGATGGGTATTAAGAAGGGCACATATTGCATGGAGCACTGGGGTGGTGCATAAACAATGAATTTTGGAACACTGAAAAAATTAAATTAAAAAAAAAAAAGGCCTGCTGTAAGCATTTGACAGTTGTTTAATAAAGACCTCATTACATCTGGATGTCTTCTTTGCAGAAATGTCTGTTCATGTCCTCTGCCCATTTCTTGATTGGATTATTTGTTCTTTGGGTGTTGAGTTTGCTAAGTTCTTTATAGATTTTGGACACTAGCCCTTTATCTGATATGTCATTTGCAAATATCTTCTCCCATTCTGTCAGTTGTCTTTTGGTTTTGTTCACTGTTTCCTTTGCTGTGCAAAAGCTTTTGATCTTGATGAAATCCCAAAAGTTCATTTTTGCCCTTGTTTCCCTTGCCTTTGGTGATGTTCCTAGGAAGATGTTGCTGCGGCTGACGTCGAAGAGGTTGCTGCCTGTGTTTTCCTCGAGGATTTTGATGGATTCCTTTCTCACATTGAGATCCTTCATCCATTTTGAGTCTATTTTCGTGTGTGGTGTAAGGAAATGATCCAATTTCATTTTTCTGCATGTGGCTGTCCAGATGGCCAACAGACACATGAAAAAGTGCTCCATATCACTCGGCATCAGGGAAATACAAATCAAAACCACCATGAGATATCACCTCACACCAGTCAGAATGGCTAAAATGAACAAGTCAGGAAATGACAGATGCTGGCGAGGATGTGGAGAAAGGGGAACCCTCCTACACTGTTGGTGGGAATGCAAGCTGGTGCAACCATTCTGGAAAACAGCATGGAGGTTCCTCAAAATGTTGAAAATAGAACTACCCTATGACCCTGCAATTGCACTGCTGGATATTTACCCTAAAGATACAAACATAGTGATCCGAAGGGGCACATGCACCCGAATGTTTATAGCAGCAATGTCTACAATAGCCAAACTATGGAAAGAACCTAGATGTCCATCTACAGACGAATGGATAAAGAAGATGTGGTATATATACACAATGGAATACTATGCAGCCATCAAAAGAAATGAAATCTTGCCATTTGCGACGACGTGGATGGAACTAGAGGGTATCATGCTTAGCGAAATAAGTCAATCGGAGAAAGACAACTATCATATGATCTCCCTGATATGAGGGAGAGGAGATGCAACATGGGGGGTCGAGGGGGTAGGAGAAGAGTAAATGAAACAAGATGGGATTGGGAGGGAGACAAACCATAAGTGACTCTTAATCTCACAAAACAAACTGAGGGTTGATGGGGGAAGGGGGTTGGGAGAGGGGGTGGGGTTATGGATATCGGGGAGGGTATGTGCTATGGTGAGTGTTGTGAAGTGTGTAAACCTGGCGATTCGCAGACCTGTACCCCTGGGGATAAAAATATATGTTTATAAAGCTGTAAAAAAAAAAAAAAAAAAGAAAGAAAGGATGAATCCCCAAGTTTTGTAGCAACATGGACGGGACTGGAAGAGATTATGCTGAGTGAAATAAGTCAAGCAGAGAGAGTCAATTATCATATGGTTTCACTTATTTGTGGAGCATAACAAATAGCATGGAGGACAAGGGGAGATGGAGAGGAGAAGGGAGTTGAGGGAAATTGGAAGGGGAGGTGAACCATGAGAGACTATGGACTCTGAAAAACGATCTGAGAATTTTGAAGGGGTGGGGGTGGGAGGTTGGGGGCACCAGGTGGTGGGTATTGTAGAGGGCACGGATTGCATGGAGCACTGGGTGTGGTGCAAAAATAATGAATACTGTTATGCTGAAAAAAAAAATAAAAAAATTAAAAAAAAAAAAAGACCTCATTACAAATAAGTGAGAAAACACAAATTTGGTTGAAGGAATGGGTGAAAGTATGTGGGGTGTATTTGTTTCCTGTGGCTACTGTAACAAATTAGCAAAACTTCAGCAACATAAAACACCACAAATTTACTGTCTTATAGTTCTGGAGTCCAGAAATCTAAAACGATCTAAAATCAAGGTGTTAACAGGGTGCATTCCCTTTGGAGTCTCCAGGGAAGTTGTTTCCCTGCCCTTTTTAGCTTCTGGAGGTGAGGGATTCCTGCATTCCTTAACTTGTGGTCAGTCTGTCCAAGCTCTGCCTCTACCACATGTCCTCTCCTGTGTTCTGCTCTATAAGTGTATAAGACTCCATCTTATAAAAAGCCAGTAATTGAACCATTCTTGTCTGGAAAACCCAGGATAATTTCCTCTATCCCAAGATCCTAAACATAATCAGAACTGCAAAGTGCTTTTTACTGCATACAGTAACATGGTTACTGGTTGTGGGGGTTAGGAAATGGACATTTTTGGGATTCCATCATTCTGCTTACCATAGGCAACAATTTACCACGAGGGTTTGAGAGGACCGTGGCTGGAACTGAGGAGCCCACTCAGCACATCTCCACCATCCTATAGGCTTGTTCTCTAAGGTTCTCAGAAAATCCAGTGTAAGAGCTTGAGAAGGATAAATTGATCACCTGTCTGATGTCAAGGTGGATCCTTCTTGGTAAATGCAACACCCACAAAGACCTCTGGTGGGGTTCAGTGGTAGAAGTTGGTGTGTCTGTGTTCCTGGAATTTCAACTGACAATTGACATTACAGAGAAAAGTGAGGAGGAACAAACCTAGGGGGGTAGAAGAGGGTGTGAACGTGCCTTGAAGCAACTTCTTGAAGAGTGGGAAACTGTAGTCAAAATTTATATTCCAGAAACCTGAAAGGAAGGCAGAATTATGGGGAGTGGAGGAAAAAAAAACCCTCAAAATGTTATACCTGGGATGCCTGGGTGGCTCAGTTAGTTAAGCACCTGCTTTCAGTTCAGGTCATGATCCCAGGGGCCTGGGATAGAATTCTGTATCAAGCTCCCAGCTCAGAGGGAGCTGCTTCTCCATCTGCCTGCCACTCTCCCTGCTTGAGCTCTTGCTCTCTGTCTGACAAATAAATAAAATCTTAAAAAACGATCTGAGAATTTTGAAGGGGTGGGGGTTGGGAGGTTGGGGGCACCAGGTGGTGGGTATTGTAGAGGGCACGGATTGCATGGAGCACTGGGTGTGGTGCAAAAATAATGAATACTGTTACGCTGAAAAAATAAAAAAATTAAACAAACAAACAAACAAACAAATAAACAACAAAAAAACTCCCCCAAACCATTACTTCTCTACAGTGCCTAACATTCTGCATGTTTTTAAAAACATTTTTATTTTATTTAGATTCAATTAATTAACATATAGTATTTATTTATTAATTTAATTTTAATTTTATTTTTTCACTGTTCCAAGATTCATTGTTTATGCACCACACCCAATGCTCCATGCAATATGTGCCCTCCTTAATACTCACCACCAGGATCACCTAATTTCACTACTGGGTATTTACCCCAAAGACAGAAATGTAGTGAAAAGAAGGGCCATATAGTGCATTACTAGTTTCAGAGGTAGAATTCAGTGATATATCAGTTGCATAAAACACCTCATGCTTGTTATGTCAAGTGCCCTCCTTAATGCCCATCACCCAGTTACCCCATCCCCCCCACCTCCCTCCAGTAACCCGCAGTTTGTTTCCTATAGTTAAGAGTCTCTTATGGTTTGCCTCTTTCTCAGTTTTCATCTTATTTTATTTTCCCTCCCTTCTCCTATGATCCTCTGTTTTGTTTCTTAAATTCTGCATATGAGTGAAATCATGAAAATTTTCTTTCTCTGATCAACTTATTTCACTTAGCACAATGCCCTCTAGTTCTATTCATGTTCTTGCAAAGATTTCATTCTTCTGATGGCTGAGTGATATTCCATGGTGTATATATACCACATCTTTATCTATTCATCTATCGATGGACATCTGGGCTCTTTCCATAGTTTGGCTATTGTGGACATCGCTGCTATAAACATTGGGGTGCATGTGCCCCTTTGAATCACTATGTTTGTGTCCTTTGGATAAATACCTAATAGTGCAATTGCTGGGTCATAGAGTAGCTTTTTTTTATTTTTTAAGATTTCATTTATTTATTTGACAGAGAGACAGCGAGAGAGGGAACACAAGCAGGGGTAGTGGGAGAAGGAGATGCAGGCTTCCTGCAAGCAGGCAGCCCAATGAGGGGCTCAATCCCAGGACCCTGGAATCATGACCTGAGCTGAAGGCAGACTCTTAATGACTGAGCCACCCAGACACCCCAGGGTAGCTCTATTTTTAACTTCTTGAGGAATCTCTATGCTGTCTTCTAGAGTGGCTGCACCAGTTTGCATTCCCACCAACAGCATTAGAGGGATCCCCTTTCTCTACATCCTCACCAACATCTGTTGTTTCCTGACTTGTTAATTCTAGCCATTCTGACAGTTGTGAACTGTATCTCATTGTGGTTTTGATTTGTATTTTCCTGATGCTGAGTGATGTTGAACATTTTTTCATGTGTCTGTTGGTCATTTGTACGTTTTCTTTGGAGAAATGTGTTCATGTATTCTGCTCATTTCTTGACTGTATTTATTGTTTTTTGGGTGTTGAGTTTGATAAGTTCTTTTTTTTCTTTTTAAGATTTATTTATTTATTTATTTATTTATTTGACAGACAGAGGTGTGGGGCTCGATCCCAGGACCCTGACCAGGACCTGAGCCGAAGACAGAGGCTTTAACCCACTGAGCCACCCAGGTGTCCCGAGTCTGTTAAGTTCTTTATAGATGTTGGATACAAGCCCATTATCTGATAAGTCATTTGAAAATATCTTCTATTCTGTAGATTGTCTTTTGGTTTTGTCAACTGTTTCCTTTGCTGTGCAAAAGCATTGTATCTGGATGAAGTCCCAACAGTTCATTTTTGCTTTTGTTTCCCTTGCTTTTGGAGACGTGTCTAGCAAGAAGTTGCTGCAGCTGAGGTCAATGAAGAAGCTGCCTGTATTCTCCTCTAGGATTTTGATGGATTCCTGACTCCCATTGAGGTCTTTCATCCATTTTGAGTTTGTTTTTGTATAAGATGTAAGAAAATGGTCCTGTTTCATTCTTCTGCATGTGGATGTCCAATTTTCCCAACACCGTTTGTTGAAAAGACTGTTTTTTTCCCCACTGGGTGTTCTTTCCTGCTTTGTTGAAGATTAGCTGAATGTAGAGTTGAGGGTTCATTTCTGGGTTTTCTATTCTGATTCATTCATCTATTTGTCTGTTTTTGTGCCGGTACCATACTGTCTTGATGATTACAGCTTTGTAATACAGCTTGAAGTCTGCAGTTGTGATACCACCAGTTTTGTTTTTTTTCAACATTCCTCTGGCTATTCAGGGTCTTTTGTGGTTCCATACATATTTTAGGATTGTTTGTTCCAGCTCTGTGAAAAATGTTGATGGTATTTTGATAGGAATTGTGCTGAATGTGTAGATTGCTCTGGGTAGCATAGACATTTTAATATTCATACTTATGGATTAGAAAAACAAATATGGTTAAAATGCCTACATGTTTCTTGAGTTGTTTTACTTCATTTAGTCCTTCATGATTAATTCAGCACATTTTTTGGAGTGCTTATTGTGACAAAAGGGCTGATGACACACAGTCCTTCCACACAGACTGTCACTTGATCCCTGTTTCTGGTGGGTACAGGATTTCTGCTCCACGTCATTTGGTCCACCATGCCACCTGGGGAGACAGTTCCTGAGGACTAGAGTGTGTTATAGGGACCCCAGGCTCTCCATCTACTTCTTTGGGTCTGCACAGTCTCCTCTAGTTAGACCACAAGGCTTCTTCTACCCCTGCTCTGGGTCTTGGAGGGATAGGAGGAGCAGGCCACTCTCTGGTCCATCCTCTCCCTGGAAGCTGAAGCCCTCCTGAGGTGGCTTTTCCTCATCTCTCTCTGTCCTTCTTGCCTCCCTTCTTTCCCTACCTTCTCAGGCCCTCTTTCTCTTCTCCCACGAGCCCATCCAACCCTCCTTTCTCTCATTTTCTCTCCACAGAAGGCACATCTTGGGGATGGAGCAACAAGAGTAGAAGAAACCCCAAATCCCCTGAGGTATCCTCCACTGGGGCAAGCCCTGCTCCTATTTCTTTTTGTTGTGTAAGTGAAGGCACCCTCATTCAGGAGGCAAAAAAGATAAACAAAAAGCAAAGAGAAAAGAAAATGATTTTGGAACAGGGCCCAGAGGCTGACCTCAGGGAAATAGGGCAGAGAGGTGCTGCATGCAACCAGGGCCCACATCATCCCACTGATGGAACTGGTGCCCACTGAGAGGGAGGGTGGGAGCCTGTGGAAGGCCACTGCCTCCTTCACTGTCGCCTGATTCCACACAGAGTTCTGGGGGTGCAGGGTGGGAGGGGTTGTGTTCCCTGGAAACATGAGGTGAGGGTCTGGGGCTGAGTGGGGTCTCAGTGGGGTCTGCAGGTTAAGTGAGTGCTTAAGGCAGGGTGGTGCTGCATTTTCTGAGCTACGCCTCTAGACAACTTTAGTCTGTTCCCTGCAGTGAAGGCTCTGTTCCCTGCAGTGAGTTTCCACAGGTGTGTTCTTGGAGAACCCACATCTTGGCACCTCTGCTGACAGTGGAGGGGATGGGTATGGAGGGGGACACAGGGTCTGGTGCCATCAGCCCTTTTCCATGCCGAAGATCAAGGGTTGTCCATGCTTGTTCCAGGGCTTGTTCAGTGCCATAGGCTACTTCCAAGCCATAGACTAAGTTGTGCCACTACCAACCCAGTTCATATGATGAATCCCTAACCATCAAAGTGATGGTATTTGGAGGTAGGACCTTTGACAGGTATTAGGGTTAGATGAGGTCATGAGGATGAAGCCCCCATGATGGGATTAGTGTCCTTGTAGCAAGGGATGACAGAGAGTTGCTGTCTCTCTCTGCCATGTGAGGACACAGTGAGTGGGCACCAACTACAGGCCAGGAAGAGGGGTCTCACCAGAACCCAACTGTGGGGGTGCCTCGACCTCAGAGTTCCAGTCTTCAGAGCTTTGAGAAAACAACCTTCTGTTGTTTAAACTTCCCAGTCTATGGTAATTTGTCATAGTAGCCCAAGCTGACAAGTAGATTTTGGTACTGGGAAGAGGCGTGCCACTGTAACGAATACCAGAAAATATGGGAACAGCTTTGGAATGGGGTGATGAGTAGGGGCTGGAAGAGTTTTGAGGTGTATTCTAAAATTATGAACGTTAAGGGTGATCCAGGTAAGACTCAGATGGAAATGAGGAACATGTTGTTGGAAACTGGAGGAAAGGTGATCCTTGTTATAAAGCTGCAAATAACTTGGCTGCACTGGTTTCTAGCATTTTGTGGAAGGTAGAACTCATGAGTGATAAAATAGGATATGTAGCTGAGCCTGTTTTTAATCAAAGTGTTAAAAGCACAGCCTGGTGTCTCCCAATTGCTTATAGTAAAATGTAAAAGGAGAGAGAAGAATTGAAGATGGACTTTTGAAGCAAAATAAACAAGAACTTGAAGATTTGGCAATTTCTTAGTCTATCCATATTGCAAACAACAAACAAGCTTGTTCTTCAGAGAATACTAAGGGAGTGATTGAACAACCGTCTGATAAGTAGGTCATGACATGTATGCTACTCATAGGCTTAATCAGCCATCATGGGAGAAACAAAGGCATCATAGATCAAGATGGCATCATACCAGCTGAGACACTGCCTGTTCTTGACAGTGGGGATGGAGAAATAGAGAGAGAACGAAGGAAGCTCTTCCTAGATTATACAGACTTCCTAGATTATACAGGGCCTGACAGGAGAGTTATTTGGCTGCCAATATGAGCCATTCTTCAAGGAAAGGGAAGAAGATCCTGAAGGTAATTCTGAGACAAATTGCTTCTGTTCCAACAGGTCAGGTAGCTTCTGATTGAAGACTTGGGATTGTTCTGTATAGTCTTAGGGAGAGGTGGCTTCAGCTATGGGGGCTGCTGATTCAGTAAGCCTGGATGGCAGGGCATCAAACCAAAGAGGATTGTTCTCAGGCCTTAAGATCAGATGGAATTGGCCTTGCTAGGTTTTGAAATTGCTTGGGAACCTTCACCCCTTCCTTCTCTCCTTTTCCTCCCCTTTGGAAGGGGATTCTCTGCCTGCTCTATCATTGTATTTTGGGAGTGTGTAATGTGTCTGTTTTCATAGTTCACACAGCAGGAGAGGAATTTTGCCTCAGGATAGTCCATACCCAGAGTTTTACCAACACCTGATTTGGTGACAACTTTCCTTTCCTTCCTCTTCCCCTTTCCCCATTCCCCCTTTCTCCCTTTTCTCCTTTTCCTTTCCCTTCCCCCTCCCCTCCCCTCCCCTCCCTTTCCTTTCCTTTTTCTTTGTTTTGTTTTCTTTTTCTTTTTTCTCCCTTTTCTCCTTCCTTCCTTCCATCTTTTCCCTCTCTCACTCTATCCCCCCTCTTTCTCCCTTCCTTATATTTTTATTTAATTATACTTGACACGCAGTGTTATATATTAGTTTCATGTGCATAACATATTGATTCAACATTTCTATACATTATTCAGTGCTCATCACAGTAAGTTAGTCACCACCTTTCACCAAACAATATTATTATCATCTTATTGACTATATTCCCTGTGCTGTACTTTTCTTTTTTTTTAAATTTTTTCAGTGTTCCAGAATTCATTGTTTATGCACCACACCCAGTGCTCCATGCAATATGTGCTCTCCACAATACCCACCCAGGCTCACCCAACCACCTACCCTCCTCCCCTTCGAAGTCCTCAGTTTGTTTCTCAGAGTCCACAGTATCTCATGGTTCATCTGCCTCTCCAATTTACCCCAAATCCCTTCTCTCCATCTCCCCATGTCCTCCATATTATTCCTTATGCTCCACAAAAAAGCAAAACCATATGATACTTGACACTCTCTGCTTGACTTATTTCACTCGGCATAATCCCTTCCAGTCCCGTCCATGTTGCTACAAAAGTTGGGTATTCATCCTTTCGGATGGAGGCATAATACTCCATAGTATATATGGACCATATCTTCTTTATCCATTTGTCCGTTGAAGGGCATCTTGGTTCTTCCCACAGTTTGGCGACTGTGGCCATTGCTGCTATGAACATTGGGGTACAGATGGCTCTTCTTTTCACTACATTTGTATCTTTGGGGTAAATACCCAGTAGTGCAATTGTAGGGTCATAGGGAAGTTCTATTTTTAATTTCTTAAGGAATCTCCACACAGTTTTCCAAAGTGGCTGCACCAACTTGCATTCCCACCAACAGTATAAGAGGTTTCCCCCTTTCTCCATATCCTCTCCAAAACTTGTTGTTTATGATTATGCTAATTTTGACCATTCTAATTGGTGTAAGGTGGTATCTCAATGTGGTTTTGATTTGAAACTCCCTGATGGCTAGAGATGATGAACATTTTTTCATCTGTTTGTTAGCCATTTGTATGTCTTTTTGGAGAGTGTCTGTTCATGTTTTCTGCCCATTTTTTTAAAATTTATTTTCAGCATAACAGTATTCATTGTTTTTGTACCACACCCAGTGCTCCATGCAGTCTGTGCCCTCTCTAATACCCACCATCTGGTTCCCCCAACCTCCCACCCCCCCACCTCTTCAAACCCTTCAGATTGTTTTTCAGACTCAATAGTCTCTCATTGTTCACCTCCCCTTCCAATTTCCCTCAACTCCCTTCTCCTAACTCGCCATGTCCTCCATGCTATTTGTTAAGCTCCAAAAATAAGTGAAACCATATGATAATTGACTCTCTCTGCTTGACTTATTTCACTCAGCATAATCTCTTCCAGTCCCATCCATGTTGCTACAAAAGTTGGGTATTCATCCTTTCTGATGGAGGCATAATACTCCGTAGTGTATATGGACCACATCTTCCTTATCCATTCGTCTGTTAAGGGCATCTTGGTTCTTCCCACAGTTTGGTTACCGTGGCCATTGCTGCTATAAACATTGGGGTACAGATGGCCCTTCTTTTCATGACATCTGTATCTTTGGGGTAAATACCCAGTAGTGCAATGGCAGGGTCATAGGGAAGCTCTATTTTTAATTTCTTGAGGAATCTCCACACTGTTCTCCAAAGAGGCTGCACCAACTTGCATTCCCACCAACAGTGTAAGAGGGTTCCCCTTTCTCCACATCCCCTCCAACACATGTTGTTTCCTGTCTTGCTAATTTTGGCCATTCTAACTGGTGTAAGGTGATATCTCAATGTGGTTTTAATTTGAATCTCCCTGATGGCTAGTGGTGATGAACATTTGTTCATGTGTCTGATAGCCATTTGTATGTCTTCTTTGGAGAAGTGTCTGTTCATATCTTCTGCCCATTTTTGGATAGGATTATCTGTTTTGTGTGTGTTGAGTTTGAGGAGTTCTTTATAGATCCTGGATATCAATCTTTTGTCTGTACTGTCATTTGCAAATATCTTCTCCATTCCCGTGGGTTGCCTCTTTGTTTTCTTGACTGTTTCCTTTGCTGTGCAGAAGCTTTTGATTTTGATGAAGTCCCAAAAGTTTATTTTGGCTTTTGTTTCCTTTGCCTTTGGAGACATATCTTGAAAGAAGTTGCTGTGGCTGATATCGAAGAGATTACTGCCTATGTTCTCCTCTAGGATTCTGATGGAGTCCTGTCTCACGTGGAGGTCTTTTATCCATTTTGAGTTTATCTTTGGGTACGGTGTAAGAGAATGGTCGAGTTTCATTCTTCTACATATAGCTGCCCAGTTTTCCCAGCCCATTTATTGAAGAGACTGTCTTTTTCCCAGTGTATATTTTTTCCTGTTTTGTCGAAGATTAACTGACCATAGAGTTGAGGGTCCATATCTGGGCTCTCTACTCTGTTCCACTGGTCTATGTGTCTGTTTTTATGCCAGTACCATGCTGTCTTGGTGATCACAGCTTTGTAGTAAAGCTTGAAATCAGGTAACGTGATGCCCCCAGTTTTATTTTTTTTCAACGTTTCCTTAGCGATTCGGGGTCTCTTCTGGTTCCATACAAATTTTTGGATTATTTGCTCCAGCTCTTTGAAGAATACCGGTGGAATTTTGATTGGAATGGCATTAAAAGTATAGATTGCTCTAGGCAGTATAGACATTTTAACAATGTTTATTCTTCCGATCCAAGAGCATGGAATGGTCTCCCATCTTTTTGTGTCTTCTTCAATTTCTTTCATGAGTGTTCTGTATTTCCTCGAGTACAGATCCTTTACCTCTTTGGTTAGGTTTATTCCCAGGTATCTATGGTTCTTGGTCCTATGGTAAATGGAATCGATTCTCTAATTTCCCTTTCTGTATTTTCATTGTTAGTGTATAAGAAAGCCACTGATTTCTGTACATTGACTTTGTATCCTGCCACGTTCCTAAATTGCTGTATGAGTTCTAGTAGTTTGGGGGTGGAGTCTTTTGGGTTTTCCATATAAAGAATCATGTCATCTGCAAAGAGAGAGAGTTTGACTTCTTCCTTGCCAATTTGGATACCTTTTATTTCTCTTTGTTGTCTGATTGCTGTTGCTAGGGCTTCTAATACTATGTTGAACAAGAGTGGTGAGAGTGGGCATCCTTGTCGTGTTCCTGATCTCAACACGAAGGCTGCAAGCATTTTCCCATTGAGGATGATATTTGCTGTGGGTCTTTCATAGATAGATTTGATGAAGTTCAGGAATGTTCCCTCTATCCCTACACTTTGAAGCGTTTTAATCAGGAGTGGATGCTGGATTTTTGTCAAATGCTTTTTCTGCATCAATTGAGAGGACCATGTGGTTCTTCTCTCTTTTCTTATTAATTTGTTCTATCACATTGATTGATTTGCGAATGTTGAACTAGTCTTGTAGCCTAGGAATGAATCCCACCTGGTCATGGTGGATAATCTTTTTAATGTGTTGTTGGATCCTGTTTGCTAGGATCTTGTTGAGAATCTTAGCATCCATATTCATCAGTGATTTTAGTCCAAAATTCTCCTTTTTGGTAGGCTTTTTGCCTGGTTTGGGGATCAGGATAATGCTGGCTTTATAGAAAGAGTATGGAAATTTTCCTTCTGCTTGAATTTTTTGAAACAGCTTCAGGAGAAGAGGTGTTATTTCTTCTTTGAAAGTTTGGTAGAATTCCCCAGGGAATCCGTCAGGTCCTGGCTCATGTTTTTTGGGAGGTTTTTGATCACTGTTTCAATCTCGTTACTAGATATTGGTCTATTTAGTTTTTTGATTTCTTCCTGGTTCAATTTTGGGAGTTTATAGTTTCCCAGGAATGCATCCATTTCATCTAGGTTGCTTAGCTTATTGGCATATAACTGCTGATAATAACTTCTGATAATTGTTTCTACTTCCGTGGTGTTAGTTGTGATCTCTCCCTTTTCATTCATAATTTTATTAATTTGGGCGTTCTCTGTTTTCTTTTGGATTAGTGTGGCCAATGGCTTATCAATCTTACTGATTCTTTCAAAAAACCAGCTTCTAGTTTTATTGATACGTTCTATTTTACCTCTGGTTTCTACCTCATTGATCTCAGTTCTAATCTTGATTATTTCCCTTCTTATGTGTGGAGTTGTTTTGATTTGTTGTTGATTCTCCAGTTCTTTAAGGTGTAGAGACAGCTGCTGTGTTCTGGATTTTTTTCAGTTTTTTTGAGGGAGGCTTGGATGGCTATGTTTTTCCCCCTTAGGACTGCCTTTGCTGTATCCCATAGGTTTTGGACCGAAGTGTCTTCATTCTCATTGGTTTCCATGAATTGTTTCAGTTCTTCTTTGACCTCCTGGTTGATCCAAGCATTCTTAAGCGAGGTGGTCTTTGGCTTCCAGGTGTTTGAGTTCCTTCTGAACTTTTCCTTGTGATTTAACTCCAGTTTCAAAGCATTGTGATCTGAGAATATGTAGGGAATAATCTCAGTCTTTTGGTATTGGTTGAATCCTGATTTGTGACCCAGTATGTGGTCTATTCTTGAGAAGCTTCCATGTGCACTTGAGAAGAATGAGTATTCTGTTGTTTTAGGGTGGAATGTTCTGTATATATCTATGAGGTCCATCTGGTCCAATGTGCCATTCAATGATCTTGTTTCTTTATTGATTTTCTGCTTCGATGATCTGTCTATTTCTGAGAGAGGCATGTTAAGATCTCCTACCTTAATGTATTCATTTCAATATGACTCTTTATCTTGATTAACAGTTTTCTTATGTAATTGGCTGCTCCCATATTGGGGGCATAGATATTTATAATTGTTAGATCATCTTGGTGGATAGTCCCTTTATGAATTATGTAGTGTCCTTCTGCATCTCTGACTACAGTCTTTAGTTTAAAATCTAATTTATCTGATATGAGAATCGCTACCCCAGCCTTCTTTAGAGGCCTATTGGCATGAAAGATGCTCCTCCATCCCTTCACTTTCAGTCTGGGTCTATCTTTAGTTTCAAAATGGGTCTCTTGTAGACAACAAACATATGGATGGGTCCTGTCGTTTTATCCAATCTGCAACCCTGTGCCATTTTATGGGTACTTTTAGGCCATTCACATTGAGAGTGACTATTGACAGATACATTTTTATTGACATTGTGTTACCTTTGAAGTCTTTCTTTCTGTAGATTGTCTCTATATTTCTGTTCAATGCTATTCTTAGGATTTTTCCTCTTTTATAGAAGCCCCCTTAATATTTCCTGCAGTGTTAGCTTGGTGGTTCCATAGTCTTTTAAGCCTTGCCTGTCTTGGAAACTCTTTATCTCTCCATCCATTTTGAATGTCAGTCTTGCTGGGTATTCTTGACTGCATGTTCTTCTCATTTAGTGCCCTGAATATATCTTGCCAGCCCTTTCTGGCTTGCCAGGTCTCTGTGGACAGGTCTGACGTTATTCTGATGGGCTTTCCTCTGTATGTAAGGAGCTTCTTTGTCCTGGCTGCTTTCAAGAGAGTCTGCCTACAATTATAATTCTTCATTCTTACTATTAGGTGTCTCGAGGACTTTTGAGAATCCAAAATCTTGGGGGGAGACTGTTCTGCCTCTAGTACATGAACTCTGGTTCCATTTGTGAGATTAGGAAAATTTTCATGGAAAACTTGTTCCACTATATCTTCTAGACTTCTTTCTTTCTCCTACCCTTCAGGGATTCCAATAATTCTGACATTGGAACATTTCATGGCACCATTTATTTCCCTGATTCTGTTTTCGTGGCTTCTAAGCTGTTTGTTCCAGGCTTCCTCCTGATCCTTTCTCTCTATCTGTTTGTCCTCCAGATCACTAATTCTATCTTCTGTCTCAGTTACCCTAGCTTTGAGAGAATTTAGATTAGATTGGAACTCATTGAGAGCATTGTGAACCACATCCCTGGTAGCTTTCAGCTCTGCCTTAACATTGTGAACATCATCCCTGGTCGCTTTCAGTTCTGCCCTAATCAATTCCGTTTGGTCATCCATGGCCTTCTCCAACCTAGCTATTGCCTGGATAATTGTTAGCCTGAATTCTCTTTCTGACATATTGTCTATGTTGATAGCCGGTAGCTCTGTTGCAGAAGGTCCATCCTCTGTATTTTTCTTCTGTTGGGCATTCCTCCTCCTAGTCATTTTGGTGAGAGATGACTGAACAGATGTAGCTGGTTGTATCGACCGTGGTGCAGTCTGGGTGCACCCTGGAACGCTTCTGAGCAATCAGGATTCCCCACCCAAATGAGAGAAAAAAGAAAAGAAAAAGAAAAAAAAAAGAGAGAGAGAGAGAGAGACAGGAAAGAAAGGGAAGATGAAAGAGATGGTTCAGCCCAAATGGGCCCCAAGTTAAGATTTATGAGGTATACAAACAAAAACAGACAAACAAAAAGACTGATAAAAGTATATAACAAGAGAAAAAAAATATATATGCAAATAAAGGAAGAACCTTGTCGAAAAGAACCCCAAGTGTAAGATTTATAAACTATCAGGACAAACACAAAAACACAGAAACACTGGTGGAAGAAAAAGATGGGAGACTGGTTTTAAATTCTCAGTGTGGGCAAGTAAGATTGTTTTGATTTTTCCTGGATGTATCCTGATATCTTTGTTAAAGGACTTAACTTTCCTAGGCTAAAGGGGGATTAAAAATTGGTTTACCTATAGGGGTAGTATTGATTGCAGAAAGGGGATTACTTTGAATTTTAACTCTATATGAATATTAGAAAATAAAAATAAAAAAGGAGTAAACTAGACTAAACTAAACTAACATTAAAAAAAATTCAAAAAATAGAAATGCAAAAGAAAAACACAGGTGTATGTATCACAAAGTTCAGGTTAGAAGGTTATTATGGAATTTGATGTACTGGACAGCTTGCTGTGATGGTAAATAGGTTAAAAAATTATCTATATAAAAAATGAGCCAGAATATGGGAACAAATTCAAAATAAAAGTTGTCCTATGAAGTAGTGGTGGTGGTTCTCTTGTAGTCTTTTTTTTTTTCTTTCTTTCCTGGTTGTTTTTCTGGGGGAGGGGCCTGCCATGTGGGTTTTCAGTCAATGCTGTTCCCTGAGTTAAGTCCTCCAGTCCCCCTCAAGGGGGTGGGCTCTGAGGAAACAAGTTTTTTCAGGCTTTTGTTCTCTGGAGGTTTTTATGTTTGTTCACCTTTTTTTTTTTTCCTCTCACCTTGACCACTTTTGATGGTTTTTGTAGGTTTAGAGGAAAGCAAACTGCACCCTGACCTCCTTCTCAGAGAGAAGCCTCAGTCTGTTCTTCTGTGGGTGTTGCAGAGCCCATATAAATCCCCCCTTGGCCACTGGCAGAGCAGGTTCCCAGTCGTGGTCCCTGGGGATGCAGGATTTTCTGCTTGTACCCAAAACCATGGCAGCGGTGGCTGTCTGGGCAGGTCCAGACCACCAGAGAGGTTCCAAGCAGTGATTGCACGCTGAGATTTTCCCACTGGCCCGGGCTGGGAGTGCCTGGTCTTTCTGGGTCTAAGAGTGCCCGGCTTGTGCACATCTCTCTCAGGGGAGGTTGTGGGTCACGCGTGCATCTCATGCTCTGAGAGTGGGGTGCAGGTCCGAAAGCACCAGCTTGGGCCTTCACGCACCTGTCTCAGGGGAGAGTTTAGGCTCTGAAACAATGGCGCGTGTCAAAGAGCGCCAGCTGGGCCTTTGTACCTCTCTCAGGGGAGGATGAGGGGCCTGCGCATCTCAGGCTCTGTAGCAGGGCTCGCGTGTTCTGCCGTCTGGCATGGCTTGCATCCCCTCACAGGGCCTGAACCCACGCAATCTCGGGCATGATGGCAGCTCAGGGACCAAGAACTGGTTTCTCCACTGCACTCTTTCTGGCTCAGAGCCAGGGGAGGCTGTCCTGGGACCGGGGACTTAAGCACCTGTCCCTAGCCGCCCTGATTCCCACAATCCCCCCCCACCCCCCACCCCGTGATCTTTTGCTCTTTTGGAGTGCTTTCAACCAGTCTCCAAGTTAATGCTGGTCCCCAGATGCAGGGCACTCTCGCTCGTATTAGGGGTATTACTTTCCAACAGGTCACCTCTGGTGGCTCCCTCCCCCTTTTGTTTATCTTCCCATTTCAGTCCGCCTTTCCCACTCTGCTTTACCTGCCCACTGGCGTCTTCTGCCCCTGTAGAGATCCAGACGTGTGTAATTCTGATCTCAGGCTGATTTCATGGGTGATCAGAGTTCTTTGGTAGGTAATCAGCTCACTTTAGGGTACAGGTTGAAAAGGCGCCTCCTCCTACTTCCCCGCCATCTTGTCCCCCTTCTTTCTAGATTCTGTGATCTTTGGGGGGAATGCTTTCTGCCTCTAGGACATGAACGCTGGTTCCACTCCCCAGATTGGGAAAATATTCATGGAGATTTGTTCAACTATATCTTCTAGTCTTCTTTCTTTCTCCTCCCCCTCAGGGATTGCAATTATTCTGATGTTGGCACGTTTCATGATGTCATTTATTTCCCTAATTCTGTTTTCATGGCCTCTAAGCTGTTTGTTTGAGGCCTCCTCCTGATCCTTTTTCTCTATCAGTTTGTCCTCTAGATTACTAATTCTATCTTCTGTCTCAGTTACCCTAGCTGTTAAAGAATTTAGATTAGATGGGAACTCATTGATAGCATTTTTAACTTCTTCCCTGGTGGCTTTCACTTCTGCCCTAATCAATTCCATGTTGTCATTAATGGTTTTCTCCAACCTAGCCATTGCTTGGGTAATTGTTACCCTGTATTCCCTTTCTGACATACTATTTATGTCTGTATCCAATAGTTCTGATGGAGAGGGCAGGGTCTCTGAATTTTTCCTCTGTTGGGCATTTCTCCTCCTAATCATTTTGGTGAGAGATGGCTGAGGGGATGTGTTGCTGAATATATCAACTGTAACCCAGGCAATATGCACCCTGGAACACTTCTGAGCAAATAGGAGTCCCCACCAAAAAGAAGGAAAAATGAAAAAAAGAGAGAGAAAGTGTGAGTAGGAAAAAAAAAAAAAAAGAGGAAGACCCACCCAGAATGGGCCCCAAAGGTCAGATTTATAAATTATACAAAGAAAAATGGACCAAAATAAGACCGACAAAAGTAAATGCCAATAAAAAAAAAACACAGCCAAAATGAACCCAAAGTATAAGATTTATATACTACCAGAAGAAAAACAAATACACAGAAACACTGACAAAAGAAAAAGATGGGAGGGTGGTTATAAATCCTCAGTGTGTATGAGGAAGGTTATTTTGAATCTTCCTGGGTGTATCTTGATATCTTTGTTAAAGGGCTCAATTTTCCTGAGATAAAGGGAGATTAAAAATGGTTTATATATAGGGGTAGCATTCATTGGGGAAAGAGGATTACCTTGAAGCTTATCCCTATATGAATATTAAAAAAATGGAAAAGCAAAAGAAAAACACAGGTATATGTATCAAAAAAGTTCAAGTTAAAAGGTTATTATGGAATTTGTTATAGTGAACCTCTTGTTGTGATGGTAAATAGGTTAAAAATTATGAAAAATTAAAGAGAACAAGAATAGTGGGAACGAATTAAAAATAAACATTGTATCTATGAAGTATACAGGTTTTGGGGCAATACCAGGAGATTAATATCTTCTTTCCCCCCTGGTATTGGGGTTTTACAGTTTTATGGGGACCCTGTGGTGGTTGTCCTCTTGTTTTTTTTTGGGTTGGCTTTCTGGGGGAGGGGCCAGGTGCACCCTTTTTCAGGCAGTCTTGCTAGAATTGAGTCCTCCTGCCCCCTACCAAGGGACTGGGCTTTGAGGAAACCGGTTTTTCAGGCTTTTGTTCTTGGAGGTTCCCCCACCCCTCCCTTGGCAGCTTTTGGTGGTTCTTCTGAGGTTTAGAGGAAAGCAAACTTCCCTCAGACCTCTGTCTCAGAAAGAAGTCTCAGTCTGTTCCCCTCTGGGTATTCCAGAGCCCATAGACTCCCCCTCTGCCATCTCCCACCAGCAGAGCATGTCTCCAGCCACAGTATCAGGGATTTCAGGAGCTCCCACTTGTCTCTGTACCCCAGTGCTACTAAAACTGTGAGCAATATTAGTCCAGAGAGCCTGCTTCCAGTGGCTGCCTTTGCCTCTGATGTCTGGCCAGGTCCGGACCAGGGGAGAGATCCCAACCAGAGATATTCACTTGGCCCAGGCTGGGAGTGTTCAGACTCTCACCAGTCCTAGAGAGCACTGGCTAGCACCCACAAGGACCTCTCTCAGGGGAGGGTGCAGGGTGCAACTCAGACCTCACACAGTGCGCATTTGTAGAGTGCAAAAGGCTATAATTCTAGAGAGCACCATCTGGCATCCACACCAGACTCTCTCATACGTGCCACCACCCAGATGCTCTCACGCACACCAGCAGCACAGGGACCACGGCTTGGATGCTTTGCTGCACTCTTTCTGGCTTGGTGCTGGTGGTGACCATCCTGGGTCTGTGGGCTTAAGCCTATGCCTGTAATGCCTGATTCCACCAATTTCCCCTTAAGATCTTTTGCTCTTTTTGAGTGCTTTTTACCAGACTCCAAGTTAATTCTGGTCTCCAATCACAGGGCAGACTTGTATTGGGGTATTACTTTCCAATGGGTTGCTTCTGGTGGCTCCCTCCCCCTTTTGTTTATCTTCCAATATCACTCCAACTTTCCCACTCCACTTTACTTGTCCACTGGCATCTTCTGCCCCCACAGAGATCTAGAAGTGTATAATCCTACATCTCAGGCTGATTTCATGGGTGTCCAGAGTGTTCTGGTAGATAATGAGCTCACTTTAGGGGACCTGTTGAAACAGCTTCTCCTATTTCTCCGCCAACTTGCCCCCCTCCCAGGTGTTGGACTCTTAACCCAGGCACACCGTCTATGATTTTATTTTTTACTAAAAATTTTAACTTTTGATTTAAAGTTAAATCATTAAACCATTTTCAGTGAAGTACATGTCTGTTTTTCCCCATCAAAGCAAACAGTGGCCCCAAGATAATTTATCCTATGTATTATATATTGGATAATCTATGCCAGCCTCAGTGAACTGCAGCCTCACTTCTATTAATTATTAACTGTGAATGAATGATTTGCCTTTTTCTGAACTCTGTTCTTTTCCACTGGTCATTTTGATTGTCCTTTAACTGAAAACTGATAACTGGTAGAGCAAATGCCATTTCCAAATTCTTCATGAATTCTTTGGCTTTTCTCTTTTATAAAAATTTTGAAAGAAACTTATTCCTTTAAAACCTTATTGTGGAAGAGAAGGAAAAATAAAATACGATGAAAATTGAGAGGGAAGCAAACCATAAAAGAGGCTGAAGTCTAGGAAACAAATTGAAGGTTGCTGGAGGGGAAGTGGGTGGGGAAAAGGGATAACTGGGTAATGGGCATTAAGGAGGACACTTGATGTAATGAACACTGATTTTATGCAACTGATTAACCACTAAATTCTGCCTCTGAAACTAATAAAAAATGTTATTGGGATTTTGATTAGAATTTACTGAATCTATAGTTCAATTTGGAAGAAACCAACATCTTTATAATATTGATTCTTCCAATCCATGAACATTATCAGTTTAGTTTAGTACTCTTTATTTTCTTTTAATAGCTCTATGATTTTATTCAGCTAAGTCTAGAATATCTTTTGTTAGATTTATTCCTATATACCTTAGATATTTTATATCTATTGTAAATGGCATATATTTTGGGGATTTTATCTTCTTATTTCATTTGGAACATATTCCTCTGTCTCTTCATTTGTCTCAACTCCCTGTGTTTGTTTTTGTGTATGAGATGAATCAGCTATCTCTCCCATTCTTGAAGGAGTGGACTTGTGTAGAAGAAGAACCTTATCATTTAACTTTGCTTTAGCTCTTGGTTGTCTCTTGAATATTTGTCAATGTTTAAATAGCTTGATTTTTGCTGTTGTTAGCTAAGTCTCAATTGTTGAGGATGTGCCAACACCTGTGAGTGTTCCAGAGGGAATGATCAGTCAGCACCTTGTTTAAGGCTGGCTCAAGCTAGACTCTGAGGCAGCAGCTTTTAAAGTAAACAAATACATACAGTCCTGTAGGACCACAACTAGATTCTGCTGGCCTTCAGACCAGACTCTCTGGAGTTTACCTCAGAGACTGACTGTATTTTTGACTCTGTTACCCCCTCAATATGTGATAGTTGCAAAATTTGGGGCTCCATATGAGTGTACGGGCTCCTTTCTGGGAGGTACCAGTGAGCCATGGAAGACCAAATGAACACTTAAAAATGGCATATCCCAGCCTACTTTCTTTGGGAGCCCTCCGTAGCCTCTAGGTGTGTGGTGAGCCTCAAGCTTGCCCTTTTCAGACTAAGTAAATAAGTCTTTTTCATAGGATGACTGGGAGTGTGTGTGTTTTTTACTCTGTTGTCTGTGCAGTGCCTTGGAAGGGGGGTGGCAGATTACCAAGAACTCTTTCTCTGAATATTTTAGAACCACAGGAACTCAAAACACAATCCTTCTTGACCACTGGACCCAGGCACTCAGGGAACATCCTCTGTGTAGGTGGCACACACAAGCTGGCCTTGGAAGGACCATGATGTAGTGGCATACAGGGTGGGTATGTTTTACTGAGTGCTTTAAATAGGGGTTGCAGGGTTCAGTGTTCAGGGTCAGGGGTTAGAGGAAGATGGTGGCTGCAGATGCTTGTGCTTAGAGGGCAGAAGGAAAACACCAACATCTTCTTCCCCAGAGAGAGGTCCAGCAAGCTCCTGTTCTTCAAGAAAACACTTTAAGAACAGCAAAATGAATCTCCTTTACTTATGGTCTAAACACTTTTCAAACTGCTGCTTTTGTGCTGGGTTCCAGTCTAAGTGTGTCTGTGCATGGGCCCTTTAGGAGTGGGTTCTCCATTCTCTACAACACTATAGCTTTCTTAGATATACATCCCCCTTGGTTTTCAGAACTGGGTGTTTTGGGGGCTCTTCTAACCAGTGCCTGATGTGGGGCACAAACCTCTTGCTCCTCTGAAAAGAAAAAACCCTTTTTTTTCTTTTAAGATTTATTTATTTATTTTAGAGGGGGAGGGGTAAAGGGTGAGGGACTGAGAATCCTACGCAGACTTGACGCTGAGCACAGAGCCCCAGGGTGGGTTAGTGGTAATGTCATGGCTCAATCCCATGACCTGAGTCAAAGCCAAGAGTCAGAAACTTAACAAACTACACCACCCAGGTGCCCTGGGAGATGTTCTGTCTACATTTGTGAGATCATACCTGACTCTGGGTTTCTGTGGTAAGGGTGGGATTTTTCGTGAGATTGCATCTGTGCCTCTCTTACCCCTTTTGATGTGGTTCTTTTATCCTTTGTTTTGGAGGATTTTGTCCAGATAGTTTTTTAGATTTTTTTCAGAGGGAGTTTTTCCATATGTATTTGTATATTTCTTATGTCCCTGAGAGGAGATGAGTTCACAATCTTCCTCAACTGTTGTCTTGAAAGGACTCCCTGTAAGTCAATTTCATTTGAAACATTTTCAACATCTGATTCTCTCTTTAATTAATGAGTTAAATCTTTGGCAATGTTTTATAGTATATGGTTATGACAAACATGGTTTCTATGATTTTGAAAGCTATACTTTCACATTGTTAAAGTTTTCAAGCATATATTCAAAATATTGAGATTATTGTAATAAATTCCCTTGTACCAGCCTCCATAGACACAATAGCAACACTGCTGTGAGGGCTGTATGTATTTCTCTCAGTTAATCTGTTCATGCCCTCCGTGGAGCAGGTACAATTTTTACTCCACTTATTTATTTATTTTTTGGTTATTTTAAAATTTAAATTCAATTAGCCAACATATAATATAACATTAGTTTCAAATGTAGAGTTCAATAATTCATCAGTTGTGTATAATATCTAGTGTTCATCACATGGCATGCCCTCCCTAATGCCCATCATCCAATTACCCTGTCCCCCCGCCCACCTCCCTTCCAGCAACAATGAGTTTATTTCCTAGAGTTACAAATCTCTCATGGATTTACTCCCTCTCTGAAGACTTCCCATTAAGTTTTCTCTCCCTTTCCCTATGACCTGCTAAGCTGTTTCTTATGTTCCATATATGAGTGAACCCATATAATAATTGTCTTTCTCTGATTGACTTATTTTGCTCAGCATAATACCCTCTGATTCCACCCATGTTGGCCCCTCTCTCTATTAGTCTGTTGTGGAAGAATACCTTTGCCCATGAGTCTGATCATGCGGAACTGCCCTTGTCCATGAATGAGATGGTAGAGGGGCACCCCCATCCATGAGCTAATGGTGGGAGGGTGTCCCTGTCCATGAATTGTTTGTGGAATTCTATCCTTATCCATGAATCTTACTTGGGGATCTGCTCCTGTCCAAGAGTCTGATGGTGGAGGGCTACACCTGTCTATGGATCCGATAGTGGTGGGCGGGCACTCTCTATGAGCAGTGTCATATGGCAGTCAGACAGCCCATTGAAGAATAGAGGCCTGGAAGCCATGTTTCTTGTAGGTGAAGGAGCCACCCTGATGACCAGCACAGGCTTTTAATTTGAGCTGGTGATAGATTTTACGGCCCAATTAGGCCCAAAGCACTGCTGAAGAGAGCTGAAGAGAGAAGGGAAAAGTTAGATTTTATATATCCAAACAGGTTGTTCTTAAAACAAGCAAGAAATAAACTAAAAGCACAAAGTGAAAGGAAGCATACCATAGGAATGGGAGGCTTGCAGGGACCATCAGTGAAAAGGAGCTCCTGTTTCTCACAGAGCCCAATCAGACACTGCCCATAGGCAAACAGTCACCATGTCAGAACTGGCAACTGCTCATTCCCTTGGCTTTGTTCTCTAAGAACATCATTTCCATGTTGATTCCAAGGGTCTTATAGCATCCACCTTGGAAGCACTGCTAAGGTGTTCAGGAGCTGCCTGTGCTGTGTGCATCTTTTGGGCCTGTAGGTGTGCACTTATTGGTGCTTTGGTGAAATGGCCTTGGTTAATCTTCCCACAGGGCTGTGATGTATATCTTCTATGGGGGCAAAGGCAGGGGAGAGAAGGACTACAGCTTGCATGGTGGTAAAAGAAAGATAGGATCTGAGTGCAGGTGTTTTTGGGTTTGGAGCACATGTTGCTTTGCTTTAAAAATTCTGTTTATAAAATGACTCAGTTTCCTTATCTGTTAGTTGAGCTCATGTGGCAATAGCCCCTTTACTGATAAAGTGCAAGTAAATCATTTGCAGTGTGTAAATTTTGTCAGAAAAAGGCCATTAACACTTGGCTTTCCCAGGGCTAGGCAATTATTTGTGATTCTTTCATATTACCCTGGAAAGGGTTGTCAGTTCAGAACGGGGCATCAGGAGTCTAAGTGGGGAGAGACATAGTGATGTGGAAGGGGGAGAAAGAACTGAGAATGCACTGCAGGTCTAAAAACTGTAGGTTTAGAAAGGGCAGGAAGGGAAGGAAGGGGAGGAAGAGGCTGGGCTAAGGATGGCTAGAAGCTTGTTTCAGGAAATTTGCCAGAGGATTTTGGACCTGGTTAAAGGACTACTTCCCAGGGATATTTCTGTGGAGACAAAGGCCCTGAAAGGGGTCACTGGGCTTGTAGAGGAGATGGGAAACACTGTGGCATGCAGGACATTCAAGTGGAAACTGGCCTCTCAGAAACTATGTGCATTAGGGGAACTATTCCTATGCTCTTTTTTTTTTTTTAAGATTTATTTATTTATTTGACAGAAAGAGAGAAAAAGATCACAAGTATGCAGAGAGGGCAGCAGAGCAGGGTGGGGGGGAAGCAGGCTCCCCACTGAGCAGAGACCACAGACGTGGGACTTGATCCCAGGACCCTGAGATCATGACCTGAACCAAATCCAAAGGATTAACCCACTGATCCACCCAGGTGCCCCTCCCCTGCTTTTCTAATTCAAGGGCCCAATTCTCTGTAATAATGATGATGATGATGATGACAATAATTAATATTTACTCTGTGCTTTCTATGAGCTGAGAACTGTAAGCATCTTCATTATGACATCTCCATCAATTCCCAAAATGACTGTGAGAAACAAGTACTAGTAATTACCACATTTGACAGATAGGGTAGAGAAAAGTCAAATAACATGTCCAAGGTATGGTCATGCAGGCAGTGATAGGGAGCAGAGATTCAAACCTGGTAATCCAATTCCTGGGTTGTGGGGCCATGCCACCTCTGTCCCCTCCAATGGCCAGGTAGTGTCTACCATCTATGTCCTACAGAATAGTCTCTGGAGGGACTCCTTAAATGTGAAACCTTAGGAAGCACAACAATGAGATGGAAGAGAGATGAGTGAGATCTATCAAGGGGGACAACACAAGACTACAACAGATTTACAGTTCTTAGGTTCTGAACTGGAATTTATTTACTCACTGTAGTTGGCAGCTTCTAACATGGTATTCAACGACAAGTAGGCCTAGTGTAAACTCCTCCCCTTGTGAGTGGGGTGGACCTAGTGATTTTCTTATAACATAGAATATGGCAGAATGATGAAGTGTCACTTTCAAGATTATGTCATGAGAAGATTGTGCTGTTTTGTGATCTGCTGTTTCCCTCTCTCTCTCTCTTTTTAAAATTTTATTTATTTATTTGACAGAGAGAGGTCACAAGTAGCCAGAGAGGCATGCAGAGAGAGAGGGGGAAGCAGGCTCCCTGAGCAGGGAACATAATGCAGGGCTCGATCCCAGGACCCTGAGATCATGACCTGAGCCAAAGGCATAGGCTTAACATACTGAGCCACCCAGGCACCCCCCTCTGTCTCTCTCTTAGTGTTGGATTATTTGCACTGGTGGAAGCCAGCTTCCTGGTGAGGAGTCCTATGAAGATGCCCATGGGCTCTGATAAGGAAGTGAGACCCTCAGTTCAACAGCCCATGAGGAAGTGAAGCTTGCCAACAACTGTGTGAGTGACCTTGAAACTTGTTCACCCCCATCCCTTCCACCACAGCTGAACATTCAGATGAGACCACAAATGAGACCAACAACTTGACTGTGACCTCATCAGAGACCTTGAGCCTGAGATGTCCAGGCCTTAATTACTGAGCTGCTGAAACCATGAGACCATATCTGCTTGTTTTAAAATGTTGTGGGATAGTTTTTTAGGCAAAATAGGAAATTAAGATACTCCCTATGAAGAACCTTCCAGTCCCCCTTAAATAAGGGCATCATAATATAATTAATACCTTAACTAGAACTATTCTAATAATAAAATTACCCTGGGATGATAGGCATAAACCTGAACCATCCTGGGCAAATCAGAACATAGGGAACAAAAGGAATACTTGTGGCATGTTTGGAATTCTCCTTGTGTGAGTTCCTAGCATCCTTCATGTCTCACATGTACCCTCCCTGGTCTGAAGATACTGGATGCCAAAATCTTGCGTCAGGAGCATCAGAGCTAGGGCTTGGCTTTCTCTACTTTTTTTATGTGTCCCCGGCATGATCTCTAAAGGCCCAGTCCTTATTATTTGATTGCCATGACGAGTTTGCTGTCCTCCAATTCTCTCCACTCACTGAATGCTGGGCCTATCTGTTAGGCTTTGGAATGAGTAGGGACAGAACCTCTTTATCCCTTAGTGTTTTCAAATGAATCTGACATCTTTGCATCTGTACTATGGAAGTGGCATTTGAGGCAAGGAAGACCTACAGCCTGCTGGGAATCCAAGCCAAGAGTGGGTGTTCCACTCCTGGAAACATGGTTCCAGTAGTCCTTCTGGTGACAGTTGAGTTTATATGGGAGCAAGGAACAGAGGCTCAGGGCAACCACCTACTAACACAATGATTTATCGTGGGAATGCTTGTGGACTGGAATTGGACCATTTAGCATGGGTTCCTCTGTGCATTTCTTATAGAACCTGCTTCTTGGTTTCTTCCTCTGAACTGACCATCCAGCCCAAATTCCAGAAGGAAGCATTCTAGTTGCTTTAACAAATTAACCCATTACCTATGTGTCAGGTCCTTATGAGCTTATCATCTCAAGGGTAACTGATATGTTACTTATGGGCAGATGCCTATGCAGGTGAACATAACAACTACCCCTGACAACAAATAGCCCAGTGTTGCTTTCCTCAACAGGGGCTGAGGTGGAGCCCATAGCTGAAGTGGGACATTGGTTACGGTGGCACCTTTAAGTCTCTTCCAGAAACACCCTTAGGCCCCTTCCAGAAGCATCGGTGTAACTTGGCTGCATTGTTATTTCAGCCATGTCTTGAGTGTCTTCTGCCCTGGCATGTAGACAAACTCTCACAATCACTTATGATAAGTTGTGCAGTGATAGCAATTTTTTTTGTCTGACTCTTTTGCTATTCTGAGTTCTGTGGTGACAGACGCAAATGTGGTCATAAGAGGCCTCACAGTGACAATGTCATGTCACCCATTCCCTGCCTACCCACCTCAAGGGTGGTAATTGAGATGCAATCACATTTGAGTTGTTGCATAAGTCCACATGGTATGACACTTGTGGCTCTAACTGTTTATCCTCACACTGTGAAGAAGCAAGAAATCACATTTGGTCAAAAAGCTCTGAGGTTTGCAGTACCTTTGGGCTCCATCCATCCATCAGTGGGGGCTCTTGCAGAAGCTTCTCCTTGGGAATTGCCTAAGTCCTCTTCTGAAGATGGATACTCACTTCTTTTGGACAGTGCTTGCTGACTCACTGTTAAGTATGCATTAAAAGTAATGGAGACCATTGATTTCTGTGTCAGACATTCTAATTCCCATTTCAAAGTTTCTTTCTTTTTTTTTTAAATTTTATTTTTTTATAAACATGTATTTTTATCCCCAGGGGTACAGGTCTGCGAATCGCCAGGTTTACGCACTTCACAGCACTCACCATAGCACATACCCTCCCCAATATCCATAACCCCACCCCCTCCCCCAACCCCCCTCCCCCCATCAACCCTCAGTTTGTTTTGTGAGATTAAGAGTCACTTAGGGTTTGTCTCCCTCCCAATCCCATCTTGTTTCATTTACTCTTCTCCTACCACCTTAACCCCCCATGTTGCATCTCCTCTTCCTCATATCAGGGAGATCATATGATAGTTGTCTTTCTCTGATTGACTTATTTCACTAAGCATGATACCCTCTAGTTCCTTGCTCCTGGATTGGAAGAATAAATAGTGTGAAAATGTCTATGCTACGTAAAGCAATCTACACATTTAATGCAATTCCTATCAAAATACCATCCATTTTTTTCAAAGAAATGGAACCAATAATCCTAAAATTTATATGGAACCAGAAAAGACCTCGAATCGCCAAAGGAATATTGAAAAAGAAAGCCAAAGTTGGTGGCATCACAATTCCGGACTTCAAGCTCTATTACAAAGCTGTCATCATCAAGACAGCATGGTACTGGCACAAAAACAGACACATAGATCAATGGAACAGAATAGTGAGCCCAGAAATGGACCCTCAACTCTATGGTCAACTCATCTTCGACAAAGCAGGAAAGAATGTCCAATGGAAAAAAGACAGCCTCTTCAATAAATGGTGTTAGGAAAATTGGACAGCCACATGCAGAAAAATGAAATTGGATCATTTCCTTATACCACACATGAAAATAAACTCAAAATGGATGAAGGATCTCAATGTGAGAAAGGAATCCATCAAAATCCTTGAGGAGAACACAGGCAGCAACTTCTTTGACCTCAGCCGCAGCAACATCTTCCTAGGAACATCACCAAAGGCAAGGGAAGCAAGGGCAAAAATGAACTATTGGGATTTTATCAAGATCAAAAGCTTTTGCACAGCAAAGGAAACAGTTAACAAAACCAAAAGACAACTGACAGAATGGGAGAAGATATTTGCAAATGACATATCAAAGTTTCTTTAAAAGGCCATAAAACATGAAGTTCTGATAAATCTTTTGAAGATAGGCATATAGGCAAATGCAACTTTACTTTCTCAGTTATTAGTGCTATTTTCAAATTGATTACCAACCAGGGTCCAATTCAATTTCTCTTAAGTATCTATTTAAAGTAGTTAAAATTTTTCAAGAAATTTAATCATGGGACACTTGCAACTTATTTACATAGTCAAACAAGAGTGAATTATCTTCCTTTGGAGCACTCTATCAAGTAATTTTTAGAAAAGTATCCAAAAACCACACTGAAAAGAATTTAGAAAAGTTTCAGGTAGAGAATTTAAATTCTTTTTAGAATATGAACTGTTCAGTGGAATTGTTGTTTGAAATCATTTTCAGACAGTACCTCACCATCTAGAGAAAATTAAATTACCTTGTGTTCAATGAAGGAGACACAAGGTAATTTAGAATCATTAAATAAGACCATTAGGAATTACTTGTCTCCCTTGCCTATAAGTCAAAACTCTCTCTCCATGTGTGTGTGTGTGTGTGTAATGTATTTCCCAAAA
Source organism: Lutra lutra (assembly GCF_902655055.1). Lineage (NCBI taxonomy): Eukaryota > Metazoa > Chordata > Mammalia > Carnivora > Mustelidae > Lutra > Lutra lutra. The sequence goes on along the minus strand of NC_062280.1, from coordinate 115,591,630 downwards.
CATTAAAAATAAAAAAAAATATTATTACATTTCTGAGAGCCCAAGTCATGTGTTCAAAGAAGGTGATTCCTTCCTTCCTTCCTTCCTTCCTTCCTTCCTTCCTTCCTTCCTTCCTTTCTTTCTTCTTTCTTTCTTTCTTTCTTTCTTTCTTTCTTTCTTTCTTTCTCTCCTTTCTTTTTGGCATTACCAGGAAATGAAGTGTCCACAAAATGTCTCTTTTTTCAGTGCAGAAATTTATAAGGTTGTACTACTCCTGATCTCTTGATGGAATTATTTCCAGCCAGCATTGCACATCTCATTACTTCCTAGACAAAATATATCAACCACAATTTAAGGTTTCCTGCATGCTTCTAATCATCATTAATATCTATTTGACAGTTTCCAACACTCATTGAAGGCACTAGTGCTGATGGTGGGCTGGACCACAGGGCTATGTGAGAACAGCCACAGGCCAGGGCTGATGCAGGTGGTCTCAATGGAGACAGCTCTTAAACTAGCATCTGTGCCAGGCCCCAATATGACTACAGCTACAGTTCCAGGTGAGGAAATTTTCTTACAGCAGGTGATACAGAGTAGAGTCTTGGTTAGCTGCTAACCACTGCCAGTGAGGCAGGTGCTGAAGGGAGGTTCGGAGCAGCAGACAGCTCTGTGGAAGGGCTCCTCCTAGAAGAGATGGCTTTTAAAATATCTGATGGTTAAAGAGTGGGAAATACTTATGCTCCAGCCCTTTGTAGGTGATTTCTTAGGTTTAATGGTAAGAGAGGAAAAATTTCAAGACATCCTGCTGGAAAGAAACTGGATTGACTTTGTTTAATCCAGAATTTTCCAAACATATTTCATCATAGCCTTCCATCCCTCCATACACCCCAACTGCTGCACTGTATTTTTGTATAATACCATTATTTTTTTGAAAAATGTTCTTCACATCACAAAGAAAACTTTCAGACAGCCCCAAGGAATGACGGAAACTTAACAAGCAGCTTTATACACAGACAGGGCTGCAGGAATTGCTCCACATGGCCTCCCTATAGCTCTGCCAGGCTCCTGCTATGCCCTCTTGCCGTCTACAGGAACAGGGCAGGAGGATGGGAGAGGTCCAGGCATGTTTTTCAGGCCAGCACTTTTGCTCATATTGGATTGAATGGACTGTGCTGCATGATTTCACCTTGTCTGGAAAGAGTCAAGGATAGTTCTCTTTCAGGTTCATTTGGTACTTCCTTAAAGGGGAAAGATTTGAGGCAGACAGTTCCCCATGCCTCATGTTGGTTTTATGTGGTGAAAGGGCTGGGGGTATAGGAGAGTCCTGGGAAGTAGGCAGGACTGTATCAGGGGGAGCCTTGTGTAACTCAGGCTAACAAACTTCAACTTTTCCTATAGCAAGCAGTTGTCAAACAGGGTCTAACAGACGCCAGGTCTCTGCAGTGGTGCCTCAGACCTGTGGCAAAAGCCTTATTTGAAATACTTTGAAAAATATTTTAAATGATTAAAAAACCCATTCAAATGTATCATGTATCATTTATGGTTCTTTATTCAAAAGCAAGAGGAGCTGATTCTGCAAATAAACACAATGCCTGGTGTTTGCCTGTAGCAGTGATTTGAAACTTTTCTTTTAAAGCAACAAAATCCAGACTGACTGATAGGAGCCATGTTTGTTAGAATACATTGATTTTACAATTTTTATCTATTATAAAGTTGATGACTTAGGGAAAGAAAACTGTATGACTTAGGGAAAGAATTATAAGGAAGGAGGTACAGGGAACAGGGATATTGTTACAAGGGTTCTACAGTGGAACATATGACTGTTACATGAGCTGTTATAGTAACCACTGTATATTTGTCTATACCAATGTGAATACTTGTCTATACGGATACTAAATATATGTTTGGGGTCTGTTGTGCTATGGAGCAAATGAAAAGAATAGAGGCTTTCTAACATTAGTAGGAACTATAATATCAAAGTGTGAACTAACTGCTGATTTTTCTAGAGTGATTGAAACTTTTAAAAAAAGATTTTATTTATTTATTTGACAGAGAGAGAGAGAGAGAGAGAGAGAGAGACAGCAAGAGAGGGAACAGAAGTAGGGGGAATGGGAAAGGGAGAAGCAGGCTTCCCGCCAAGCAGGGAGACTGATGGGGAGCTCGATCCCAGGACCCTGGGATCATGACCTGAGCCAAAGGCAGACACTTAATGACTGAGCTACCCAGGCCCCCCCACTGAAACTTCTTTTACAGATTTTTGTAATTCAGACCTCCTTTATGGAGGGTAAGTGGGAGATGGGGAGGTACTGCTGGTAAAGTCTTAGGGGGATAACATTTACAGTGTTTTGGGGCCATTCAAATCAGGTATGAGTTTGTTACCAGTGTCTAGTCTGAAGATAGAGCTGGTTGAATTTGGGCATGGCAAGGAGGACAATAACAGGGATGGATGGAAGAAATCTTAAGGAAGCACTTGCTGCTAACTGAAGGGTAAAGGAGAAGGAAGGAAGCATCTAGGAAAATGCCTAGACTTTTGGATGGGAGGCTGGGCACATAGTTGTGATTTTCATCATTAATTCCAATATTGGAATTAATTGGAATTAATTAATTGGAATTAATATTCCAATAATTCCAATATTGGAAGAGGGTGCAGATTCATAGGACTCATTTTTGATCACATTTGATTTGAGGTGAATGTGTAAATAAATGTTGAGATCACTCTGGATGATGACAAGTTGGATGTAAAGAACGTGAATCAGGTGTGAAATTGTGTACAGTATATCTTGGGAGATAAAACACTCAGATTTAGGATATTGTTTAGCTGGATGCCATGAATCCAGATGGAATAGTTTTTTTATTATTTTTGTTATGAGGGATATTAAAAATCTTTGGAAATCTGAGAGCTGCACTGACAAGTGAGGAAACAGCCAACTCTACCTGCTGACCTTGAAGTATATGAAGTGTAGAAGGAGGATCCCATGTACGTGTTGGCCTCATAAGAGGAGCAGACTTCAGAGAAAGCAGGGCAGAAGGAAATATAATATTATGGGTTAGATACAAGTTGTGGGGACACAAAAATGGTATTTTAGAGGGCATTTTGATTTTATTTGGAGGTAGATACCTTCATCCAGGACTTCAAAGATTAGTCCTTAAATAATTTTTTAAGTACCATGACTACACATAGTGAAAGATAGTAGGGCACAGAAGACAATACATTTCCATGAATGGATAGAATTTCCATCCCATCACCTCCAGAAATTAATAGTGGACTTAGAGATCTGGATACTGAAATAATAAGACATCAAAATAAATGCAATTCTGCTTACTATGTTTAAAAAATTAAGGGCAAGCTTTGGAATATTTGCAGGGAGCAGGAAACTATAGAAGGGTATTTAAAAAATTTGAAAAAAAAAAACACCTTCTAGAAATAGTCAGGATTAAAAGTTGAGGTCTATTAACCTGTTTGTTTCTGGAGTATTCTCTTTGGATGCCTTGGGCCAGCCTGTAAGAAAAGCAACTAATCTGAGGTTGACAGGCCAAAGAGGCCACATGTACGCATTTTGGTCAGCAGTCCCAGCTGAACCCAGCCTTACAGTCACCCCCTTCAGGGTGCCCTCTATGTGAGTGAAGCTGTCTTGCACCTCCAGACCAGCTTATCCATCAGCTGAGCATTGCTGAGTCAGCAGGAAGGTCACCCAGTCAAGACCTGCCTGAATTCTGGCCCATAAATCAAGATATAAATGAAAATAAACTTAAGATAGTACCTCACAAAAGATGGCCAAGGTTAAAAAAAAAATCTTAAGTTGCTTAAATGGCCAAAACAGCACTGCACTTGGGCTCAGCGAGATATCTCACAGTGGTACCAGCAGCATCTGTGTATGAGCTTTGATGAAGTTATGTAAGTTTGATGTTGATGCCACCTGTCAGCTAGGTCAAATGATGGTGACTAGTATGGTAATTACTCTGAGTGGTGTAATGAAAAGATTGCCCCCTGAACTTGTTGAATGAGTGTTAGTCTTTTGCAGCAAAGCCTGGAAACCCATATATCCCACTCCCTACCCACTTCCCTCTATTAAATCCCTATAGTTACGGGTCTCTCATGATTTGTTTCCCTCTCTCTCTTTTACTCCCCCTCCCAAATGTTTATTCTTTTTGTTTCTTAAAGTCACGTATGAGTGAAATCATATGGTATTTGCCTTTCTCTGACTAACTTATTCTGCATAGCATAATAAACTCTAGCTTCATCTGTGCAATTGCAAATGGCAAAATTTCACTCTTTTTGATGGCTGAGTAGTAGTGCATTATATCTGTGTAACTATATTCTATATCTATCTATATATGTCACATCTTCTTTTTTCTTTTTTAAAGTTGCTTGAATTTTTATTATTGAATAGTCAGAGTTGTTTATATACTCTGAATGGAAGTTACTTTTTTTCAAAGATTTTTCTATTTATTTACTAGAGAGAGACAGAGAGAGTGAGAGAGCACACATGAGCAGGGGTGGGCAGGAGAGGGAGAGGAAGAAGCAGACTCCCCATTGAGCAGGGAGCCCAACACAGGGCTTGATCCCAGGACCCCAAGATCTTGACCTGAGCCAAAGGTAGATGCTTAACTGAATGAGCCACCCAGGCACACCTGAATATAAGGTGTTTGTTAGATATATGTATTGCCAGTATTTCTTCCAGTCTGTACCTGGCCTTCTCATATTGTTAATGGAGTCTCTTGAGAAGGAGAAGTTTCTAATTTTAATGGAGTTTAAGTGATTAATATTTTTCTTTCTTTTTAAAAAATGTTTTATTTAAATAAAATTTAATTAACAGATAGTGTATTATTAGTTTCAAAGGTACATTTCAGTGATTCATCAGTCTTATATAATACCCAGTGCTGATTATATCACATGCCCTCCTTAATATCCATCACCCAGTCGCTCCATCCCCCCGTTCCCCTATCCTCTGGCAACCCCGTTTGTTTCGTATAATTGAGAGTCTCTTATGGTTTTTCTCCTTCTCTGATTGTCTTTTATTTTTCCTTCCCTTCCCCTATGATCATCTGTTTCTTAAATTCCACATATGAGTGAGAGCATATGATAATTGTCTTTCTCTGATTGGCTTACTTCACTTAGCATAATACCTTCTAGTTCCATCCACGTCATTGAAAATGGCAAGATTTCACTTTTTTGATGGCTGAGAAGTATTCCAATAATCTCCATATATTTGTGTTCCTTCCAAATATTCTCTTGTGATTGAGTTCAAATTTTAAAACATTGTGGTCTGAAAATATGCATGGTATAATCCCAATCTTTTGTACTGGTTGAGACCTGATTTGTGACCCATTTGTGATCTATTTTGAAGAATGCTCCATGTACACTTGAAAAGAATATGTATTCTGCTGCTTTAGGATGAAATGTTCTGAATATATCTGTGAAGTACCTCTGGTCCAGTGTGTAATTCAAAGCCTTTGTTTCCTTGTTGATCTTCTGCTTAGATGATCTGTCCATTGCTGTGGGTGGGGTATTAAAGTTCCTCAGTGTTATTGTATTATTATTAGTGTGTTTCTTTAATTTTGTTATTAATTGGTTTATATAATTGGCTGATCCCAAGTTGGGGCATAAATATTTATAACTGTTGGATCTTCTTGTTGAAGAGACCCTTTTATTGTGCTATAGTGTCCTGCTTCATCTATTAGTATAGCTTTTGGTTTAAAATATAGTTTGATATGAGGATTGCTACTCCAGCTTACTTTTGATGTATATTAGTATGATAAATAGTTCTCCACTCCCTCTCTTTCAATCTGGAGGTGTTTTGTGGTCTAAAATGAGTCTTTTGGTCTCTTCTGGGCAACATATTGATGGGCCTTATTTTTATTCTCTTCTGATACCCTGTGTCTTTTAATTGGAACACTTAGTCCATCAGCATTTAGTTATTTTTGAAAGATATGAATTTAATGTCATCGTATTACCTGTAAAATACCTGTTTCTATAGATTGTCTCTGTTCCTTTCTGGTCTTTGTTACTTTGGGCTTTCTCTTCACTCAAAGGATCTCCTTTAATTTTTTTTGCAGGGCCAGTTTAGTGTTTATGAATTGCTTTAATTTTTGTTTGTCCTAGGAACTCTTTTTATCTCTCCTATTCTGAATGACCATCTTGATGGACAAAGTTCTTGGGTGCATATTATCCCTGTTTAGTACATTGAATATATCATGCCAGTACTTTCTGGCCTGCCAAGGTCTCTGTGGACAGGTTGGCTGCCAGCCTTATGCATCTACCCTTGTAGGTTAAGGACCTCTTTTCCTGCACTGTTTTCAGGATTTTCTTCCCTTTTTTAATTTTTAAAATTTATTTTTAATTTTTCTTAAAGATTTTATTTATTTATTTGACAGAGAGAGAGAGAGAGAGTATATGAGTTGGGGAATAGGCAATGGGAGAGGGAGAAGAAGACTGCCTGCATGAGAGAGCCTGACTTGGGGCTCAACCCCAGGACCCTGAGATCATGACCTAGGCTGAAGACAGGTGCTTAACTGACTGAGATACCAAGGAGCCCTAGGATTTTCTTTTCATCTTTGTAATTTGCAAGCTTCACTCTTATATGTCGAAGTGTTGTCCTATTTTTATTGATTTTTGAGGGGGGTTCCCTGTGCCTCCTGGACTTGAGCATCTGTATCCTTCCCCAGATTAAAGAAGTTCTCAGCTATAATTTGTTCATATAAACCTTCTGCCCCTTTATTCCACTCCTCATCTTCTCAGACCTCTATGATTTGAATATATTTTCTCTTTGTGGTATTGCTGAATTCTTGAAGTCTCCCTTTGTGATCGAATAGTTGTTTTTCTCTCTTTTTTTCAGCTTCCCTATTTTCAATCATTTTGTCTTCTATACCACTGACTCTCTCTTCTGCCTCACTTATCCTAGCTGTTAGCACCTATGCTGCTCCTCCTGGAAGGGGGAAGGGAGTCTGGCTATGGTTTGTCCACTTGCCCGGGCCCTGTCTGAAGAGTGGTTCTGTGACCATACAGCAGTTCACTATTTATGGAAACATTGAGTAGAAAGCCAGTGCATAGATTTGCTGTTTTCAGCTAGCTTCCCCATTCCAGTGGCTGGGAACTCTGTTGCACTCAGGCTCCCTTGTTCTTTCTGTGAACTGGGGATCCTGAGACCATGCTGTCCCACCTGAAATTCTGCCTCACTTCACCACCTGAGCACCTTTAAGCCAGGGATGTCCCCCACTGTAGCAGGCTTCAAAGAGTTCCGATTTTGTGCTCCACTGCTTATAATACCTTGCAGTAGACTCCTTAAGCAAGCTCCCTAACCTCCTCTGTATCTTTTGATATATCACCTCAGATTCATGTCTCCGCACCTCCTACCTTTCTAAAAGCAGCCACTTTTCTATTTGTAGAATTACAGCAATGCTTTTCTCAGCCCTTCCATTGATTTTGCAAGTGTTCAGAATGATTTGATAACTATCTGGCTGAATTCCAGGGACCAGATGAAATTAGGGTCCATTACTCCTCCACCCTTAACTTCTTCACTCCCACATATTCTTTATCCATTCATCAGTTGGTGGGCCTTTGGGCTCTTTTGATAGTTTGGCTATTATTAATGATGGTTCTACAAACATTAGGGTGCATGTACTCCTTCAAACATGTGTCTTTGTATCTTTTGGGTAAATACCTGCAGTGCAATTGCTGGCACTTGTTGGGAAGAGCAATAGGTGTTATATGTAAATGAAGAACCACTGAACTCTACTCCTGAAACCAATATTGAACTGTATGGCAACTAACTAGACTAATTAGAATTAAAAAAAAAAAACACCAGAAATTCCTCATTTCTAGTACATTTTTTGCATAGAGGATATTGTAGCATGGGCAAAACAGACACAGACAATCTGATTCAAAAAGTAATGCAGAATATTTTGATCTTGATGAAGTCCTGAAAGTTCATTTTTGCTTTTGTTTCCTTTGCCTTTGGAGACATGTCTTGAAAGAAGTTGCTGTGACCAATGTTGAAGAGGTTACTGCCTATATTCTCCTCCAGGATTCTGATGGATTCCTGCCTCATATTGAGGTCTTTTATCAATTTCAAGTTTATCTTCATGTATGGTGTAAGACAATGGTTGAATTTCATACTTCTACACATAGCTGTCCAGTTTTCCCAACACCATTTATTGAAGAGAATGTCTTTTTTCCACTCTATATTTTTTCCCGCTTTGTCGAAGATTAGTTGACCATAAAGATGAGGGTCCATAGCTGGGTTCTCTACTCTCTTCCACTGGTCTGTGTGTCTGTTTTTGTGCCAGTACCATGCTGTCTTGGTGATCACAGCTTTGTAGTAAAGCTTGAAATCAGGCAATGTGATTCCCCCAGTTTTGATTTTCTTTTTCAACATTTCCTTAGCAATTCAGGGTTTCTTCTGGTTCCATACAAATTTTAGGATTGTTTGTTCCAGTCCTTTGAAAAATGCCAGTGGGCTTTTGATCAGAATGCCATTGAAAATACAGATTTCTCTAGGCACTTTAGATATTTTAACAATGCTTATTTTTCCAATCCATGAGCATGAATGGTCTTCCATCTTTTTGGGTCTTCAATTTCTTTCATGAGTATTCTGTAGTTCCTCGAATACAGATCCTTTACCTCTTTAATTAGGTTTATTCCCCAGGTATCTTATGGTTCTTGGTGCTATAGTAAATGGAATTGATTCCCTAATTTCCCTTTCTGTATTTTCATTGTTAGTGTATAAGAAAGCCACTGATTTCTGTACATTGGCTTTGTATCCTGCCACCTTCCTGAATTGCTGTATGAGTCTAGTAGTTTGGGGGTGGAGTCTTTTGGGTTTTCCATATAAAGAATCATGTCATCTGCGAAGAGAGAGAGTTTGACTTCTTCATTGCCAATTTGGATACCTTTTATTTCTCTTTGTTGTCTGATTGCTGTTGCTAGGACTTCTAATACTATGTTGAACAAGAGTGGTGAGAGTGGGCATCCTTGTCATGTTCCTGAACTCAAAAGGAAGCTTCTGCACAGCAATAGAAACAGTCACCAGGACAAAGAGGCTACTCACAGAATGGGAGAAGATATTTGCAAATGACAGTACAGACAAAGGATCATATCCAAGATCTATAAAGGACTCCTCAAACTCAATGCACACAAAACAGATAATCACACCAAAAAATGGGAAGAAGACGTGAACAGACACTTCTCTAAAGAAGACATACAAATGGCTAACAGACACATGAACAAATGTTCATCATCACTAGCCATCAGGGAGATTCAAATCAAAACCACATTGAGATACCACCTTACACCAGTTAGAATGGCCAAAATTAGCACAACAGTAAACAACAAGTTTTGGAGAGGATGTGGAGAAAGGGGGAACCCTCTTATACTGTTGGTGGAAATGCAAGTTGGTGCAGCCACTTTGGAAAACAGTGTGGAGATTCCTCAAGAAATTAAAAATAGAGCTTCCCTATGACCCTGCCATTGTATTACTGGGTATTTCCCCCAAAGATACAGATGTAGTGAAAAGAAGGGCCATCTGTACCCCAATGTTCATAGCAACAATGGCCACAGTTGCCAAACTGTGGAAAGAACCAAGATGCCCTTCAACAGACGAATGGATAAAGAAGATATGGTCCATATATACTATGGAATATTATGCCTCCATCAGAAAGGATGAATACCCAACTTTTGTATCAACATAGACAGGACTGGAAGAGATTATGCTGAGTGAAATAAGTCAAGCAGAGAGAGTCAAGTATCATATGGTTTCACTTATTTGCCGAGCACAAGGAATAACACGGAGGATGTGTGGAGACGGAGAGGAGAAGTGAGTTAGGGGAAATTGGAAGGGGAGATGAAGCATGAGAGACTGTGGACTCTGAGAAACAAACTGAGGGCTTCAGAGGGGAGCAGGGTGGGGGGTTGGGTGAGCCTGGTGGTGGGTATTGGTGAGGGCATGTATTGCATGGAGCACTGGGTGTGGTGTATAAAAAATGAATCTTGGAACACTGAAAAAAAAATAAAGTTAAAAAAAAAGAAAAAAAATAAAATTGGGTTATTCTACTGTTAAAAAAAGAAAAATAAAAAAATGGGTGGCCTTCACATGATTTTTTTGGTTATATTTCTAGTTTGCTTTTTTTTTAAGATTTTATTTATTTATTTGCAGACAGAGATCACAAGTAGGCAGAAAGGCAGGCAGAGAGAGAGGAAGAAGCAGGATCCCCGCTGAGCAGAGAGCCCAATGTGGGGCTTGATCCCAGGACCCCAGGATCATGACCCGAGCCAAAGGCAGAGGCTTTAACCCACTGAGCTACCCAGGTGTTCCTGAGTTTGTGACTTAAAAAAAAAAAAACAAAACAACATTTTATTTATTTGTTAGAGAGAGAAAGTGCATGAACTGAGGGAGGGGAGGGGGAGAGGGACAAGCAGACTCCCCACTGAGCAGAAGGCCGAACATGGGGCTTGATCCCAGGACCCTGGGATTGTGACCTGAGATGAAGGCAGATGCTTAATGCCTAAGCTACCCAAATTTCCCGGGACTTTTTTTTTTAAAAACCTCCTCTGGCTTAATTTGATTCTAGAAATATATGTATAAGTAAATACAGTTCATTCACTTTATTATCCTACCACCTATGTGGTATGATCAAAGCAAATAATACATTTGTTTGTTTTCCACTGCCCATCTCAGTGCCCTCTCTGGGTATTTCAGGCAGGCTTCAACACTTTTCCAGTTCTTCTGAGTCCAATTTGATATAATGGCAAACAGACTGAACTCCCAAGCAAATTTAAATCTTCATTCTTCCCTTGTTTCTCCATCTCCTGGGATTGCAGCCGGGTTTGGGAGCCTGGATGAGGGGCAAGGGGTGTTGGGGCCCTTTCCCTCATTAGCTAAGTCTACATCATCTCACTTGTTAACTTTGGTTTCTGGTCCCACAGGGCTGGTATGGGGAAAGCATACAGAAGAGGCAGAGAATGTTACTTCTGGCTGCTGTGTTTGTCACCTAGCATTGGACATTGGTCATGTACAGTTGTGGACTCCATCTCATGGATACCTTGGAAATTCCATGACATCTTCTTTTCATCCCTTAATGGGGTCCTTGGTCCACCTGTCATAAGGGACTTTCTGTCTTCCTTCTAGCCATTGTCCCTTAGGTGCATTTCCTTTTGAGATGGTCTCAGACTTGCTTTCCTCTGTGGGGCTGAGGAGACATGTGTCCTCACCACACTTTTGGCAGGACTGTGGTTCCCTCCAGATGTTCTGCCTGACTTTCTGCTCTGTGTCTTAGGCCTCCTAATATCAGGCTTTGCCTTTAGACCTCTCCTGGCTGAGTCAGAGTTGTCTCCACATCCTGCATACCCCAGGGGGCCTCCACACAATGTCTGAATGGTTCTCTTGAGTACTTCTGGTGTGAGGTGAGAAGGTGGAACACCCCTTCCCCCTCAACATAGGGAATGTGCTGTTCTTGCATACACTTCCCTCTGCATGGAAGCAGCACCCTGCCTCTATGCATTGCAGGGATGCCTCACACATACTAATCACCCTTCCCATAGGGAGTCCCTGCTAGCTGCCTTGCTTTCAGCTAGCGTTGACTGGAGGGCTAACACCTGGAGAACCCATTGATAATCTAAACATGAATGTGATCTGAAAAACTTTAGGACTGTGACACCAGCTAAGCTGTTCATGGCCTTTGGGGACTCTGAGAAATCTCACAGGAAAGGAGGGACAGCATAACCGTTTGTCACCCTGGTCATTATTGAGGTATTTTGAATATATAGAGGTGACCATGAACTTTTGTTCTTATACTCTGTAGTGGTCATGTGGCTCCCACAGACTGGAAACTTGAAGATGGAATAGAAGTGTTATGTGTTTCATGCATTCAAAGAGTCCACAAGTGTGTTCTCCAGGCCCAGGCTCCTGAAGACTTGGCCTGCCTCTTTGGAAAACTTAGTCCTTATAAATGACAAGTGTGACACTAAAGGGTTGGCACTAGGCCTGGGTTTCTCCTCAAGAACAATTCTTTATCCTTGTCTAGGATGGTAGACATGGCTATTTGCTTTCCCAGTATCCATCCCCCTTCTTCCTTAATACCAGAATCCTGATTTTGTTTGGGGGTCGATATGCTCAGATAAAACCACTCCTTCCCTTGCCTTTGGGTATCTCCAACTTGCCAGGTGATGCAGCCTGGTCGATGAGTTAGAAGTTTGTGGTTTCCAGTGAAGTTTTCGCTTTTGTGACTAGGGATGGTTTTCCCTGCTTCCCTCATTCTTGCTCAGGAGACAAAGATGAGGCAAGAAGAATAGCCATCTGTGGCCAGAGGATGGGGAGAAAATTATGGGCAAGTGCCTGCTTGCACTGCCTCTTTTGAAATTTACTGCAGTAAAGTACCCCTGTAATGTTTAAACTACTATAACTTGGGTTTTCTTTTGCTTGAAGTGAATTCAGTTCTAGGTGGTATATTTGGGGGCAAGGAGTGGTTTGCATGGGTGCAACATGCTCCTGGAACCCAATGAGTCTTTGGGAAGGGCCTTCCTAAATTCATTGTCAGGGCACAGTAGAGGAGAGAGGAGATGAAGGATGAGGGAGCTGGCCAGGGACACATCTCCTTCACTCATTCAGCCCAGTGTCTCTGCCATCCTGAGCTCTGTGTGCATGTTTTATTCAATTCTGATGTCCTCCATGGCTGGACCTGTCTTGCCTTTCCCCTTTCTAAAGCCAGCATGGGACTAGGCTCACAAGGAGAATGCCTGTGGATGCATGTTCTGATTGGTGCTCCTGCAGTTATAGCTAGCCATCATAGGGTGGGTGGCTGAGGTTGGGGTGCTCTGTGAACCCCACAGCAGGGTTCACAGACCATGTGCCAGGTGCCTGAAAAGGTGCATGTTAGCTGGTCCTTGGGTTCAATAGGCGAGTAGGGGGAGCTACAGGGGAGATGTCTTACCTTCAAACAGCAGTTGATCTTATAGGCTCACATCTTTTTTTTTTTTTTTTTTTAAGTAGGCTCCATGCCCAGCACAGAGCCCTTGTGGAGCTTGAACTCATGACCCTGAGATCAATATATGAGCTAAGATCAAGGGTTAGACACTTAACTGACTGAGCCACCCAGGTGCCCTGAAGGCTCACATTTTTAGTAAAAATAGTATTACAGAGACTCCTAGGGTGCTGAGAAAGGAAAGAGGGGGAAAACTAACATTTATTGAGTGTATTTTTCTATGAGGATTTGAGGTGTTACTAATATTGTGGTGGCAGAGATAAAGCAAGGAAGCGGGGAGGTGGAGTGTAACACCTGGAATCACACTTCTTCTGTGGCAAAAGCAGCACAGGGATCTCTGTATAATAGAGGAGTCCCTGCCCTCCCCTTATTGACTGAATAGAGAGTTGTAGTGAAAATCCCATTTCCTAGACTGGCCTGTGGGGGATTCTGAGCAGTTGAATTGAATGAAAACATGAGTGTTTTAAGTATTTCTATAACTTAAAAAAAAAATTGAATTCATTGCAAGTTTTTTCTCTTGCTTGGCTCTCTCTTTTGAATCCTCAGCTGTGTACTTGGGTGTCTGATAGGTGTCTTTAATTCCTGGCACTGTCCAATCCCTCCCATGGCTTTGCTAGTTTCATCTTCCCACTGGCTCAGGCCCAAAGCCTGGAGCTGCCCTTGACTCCTCTCCTTCCTGGTTGCTGGCAGCAGTGATACATATGGCCTGATACATATCTCCACTGGAATTGAAGCTCTCAAGGACAGGGATTGTGTCTTTTTGGATCCCTGCTGGGTACTCAGTGCCTGGCACAGATTGGTTGCTCAGTGAAAATAAGAGCAAGCAGCCATCCCTTCACCAACTGCTTTAGGTCAGAATCTCCTACCCTTGTTGCTGCCTCTCCCACTTAGCTCAGGGGTTGTTTGGTGGCACATTTGAGTCGCTTCTGTGTCTTGAGGTCTGGCTGCCCCTAGGGGTGCAGGAAACATTTTTTGAACTAAGCTGAACAGCTCAGCGCAGTGGGATCAAAATAGGTGAGTCTTCATGAGAGGAAATGGGGCAGGTTTAGATCTGGTTCAGGCCCATGACTAGACCTCAGCAGGTGACATATCCTGATTTGATTCCCCAAAAGCAAACTCTGAGACAAGATTCCAGGGCAAGGAGTTTGCTTGACAGGTGCAGGAGAGGAGAAATGAGAGCAGGGCAGAGAGCAGTGCAGCTAGCTACCACAGGTGGGAGGCAGAATCTCTGGGCTGGTGCAAACACACACTTGCCAGGGGCAAGGACTGGGAGTATCTACACACCAACCCTGCAGGGCGTGTGAGCGCCTGGGGTTGGCTCGAGGGGGAGCAGAGTGAGCACAACATGGAGCCCCATGGACTGCAGTTGACATGGCTGATACATCTGTGTAGTGAATCTGGGGTGTGAGTGGGTGTGACACAGCTGCTATCACTCCTAGGGGAGACCCTGGGGGAGGATGCTCTGGCTCAGGACAGGAAGGAACAAAGTGGGGAGCACCTCAAGAAACTGCTGGTGTCATTATTTTACATAATGCTCAAGAAATACTTTGAATAATGTTGTGGGAGTAGCTTTGAGCATGGAAAAAGGACATGCTGGGACTCTGCTTTATTGAAAGAGCTCAGCTTTGGAACTAGACCCAGGTTAAAATCCTACTTCTGATAAGTGCCAGCTGCCAGATCTTAAGCAAAGTATTTAGCTCCTCTGAACCACCCTTCCCTCGGTTGTGAAATGGGGATGGAGAGAACTCCATTGCAGGGTGGTTACAAATACTGCCTAATACAATGTAAGAAAGTCACCAGGATGGTTGTAAACATTACATGTGATAAGATAAGGAAGGCATGGACAGTATACCTTGGGTGTAATAGATGCTCAAGATATGCAATACACAATCACTCTCCCCACTCTTCCAGCCCCGTGCCACCTTAACCTCATTCTGTTTTATTAGTTAAGATAAAGCCAGTTGCTATAATCCATGTGCCTTAGCTTCTTAGTGGTTTGGCTAAGCATCTAACATTTTATTTCTTGCTCACATAAAATCCAGTCAGTCCATGGAAGTCAGGGATGGGGAGTGCTTTGTGCTCTGATCCACAGACCCAGGCTGGATGTCTGAGTGGAGCCACGGCCACTCTCAAATCCTGGTTCCTGGGATGCCCTTGACATTAACATCTGGCTGCAGATAGTGGAAAAGAGAGAAAGTAGAAGATATGCATGAAGTTATGTAGCCCATATCTCCTCTACTCATATTCCCTGTCACATGGCATGAGCTACAAAGGTGGCTAAGAAATGTGGCCCTTATTCTGTGACCAGGAAGGAAGGGGGCAGTTCATTAGCTTCCACCACAGCGTTGCTGTGAGATCTGAGTAATCAAATGCATGAAAGAACTTGACTCTTCCAAGAGTAAGGTGTTCTGACTTCTGTGAGCCAGATTTTCCTCCTGCTCATGCTCCTGTCAAGACAGAACATCTATCTTTCCTCTTTCTGCTGATTCAAAGAGGCCACCTTTCTCAGGATGCAGTCCAAATTCCCAGGTTGTATGAAATGAGATTGTCTTCTCAATGGTAAATAATGCGATGTCTAGAGATTTCAGCAAGGTATTCTCTGCACCCTGTGTGATTGCTCCTGTGGTGGGGACCTGCAGCAGACTGCATCCTGTACTCAGGCTAGGAGCTGAGCTGGACACTGACAAAACTGTAGGGTTTTATTTCTCATCATACATTTAGATGCTGACTCAGACTTTATGATGAAAATCAGATTTTTGGACACTCCAGTTTATAAGAGCTTACTCATAAAGAGGACTTTGCCTGTAAATCTTAACATTTAGATATGAAAGTTGTTTCCTTCCTAGTGATCTCAGTCTGTTCTGATATCTCTAGAGACACACACTGGAGTCCTACCTTTAATCTTTTCAAATTAAATTTGTTCCCTTTAGGGGGGAGGAGTCAAGATGGCGGAGAAGTAGCAGGCTGAGACTACTTCGGGTAGCGGGAGATCAGCTAAATAGCTTATCTAAAGATTGCAAACACCTACAAATCCAACGGGAGATTGAAGAGAAGAAGAACAGCAATTCCAGAAACAGAAAATCAACCACTTTCTGCAAGGTAGGACTGGCGGAGAAGTGAATCCAAAGCGACGGGAAGATCGACCGCGGGGGGAGGGGCCGGCTCCCGGCGAGCGGCGGAGCAACGGAGCAAAATCAGGACTTTTAAAAGTCTGTTCCGCTGAGGGACATCGCTCCAGAGGCTTAACTGGGGTGAAGCCCAGGCGGGGTAAGCGCGGCCTCAGGTCCCGCAGGGTCGCAGAAGGATCGGGGGTGTCTCAGTGTCGCAGAGCTTACCGGTATTAGAACGGGGAAGCCGGCTGCAGAGACAGAGCCGAGGAGTGACTCTCAGCTCAGGGTTGCCTTGAACCGGTCGCAGGCTCGGTCAGCTCGGAGCGCGGCCGGAGGCCAGGGTGACGGGAGTCATTTAGCGCTGTTCTCTGAGGGCGCACTGAGGAGTGGGCCCCGGGCTCTCGGCTACTCCGGGCCGGAGACCGGGAGGCCGCCATCTTTATTCCCGTCCTCCGGACTCTATGGAAAGCGCTCAGGGAACAAAAGCTCCCGAAAGCAAACCCGAGCGGATTAATCAGCGCGGCCCCGGGTAAGGGCGGTGCAACTCTGCCTGGGGCAAAGACACTTGAGAATCACTACAACAGGCCCCTCCCCCAGAAGATCAACGGGAAACCCAGCCAGGACCAAGTTCACCTACCAAGGAGAACGGCGGAATTCCAGAGGAGAAGAAAGCAAAGCACAGAACTCATGGCTTTCTCCCCATGATTTTTTAGCCTTGCAGTTAATTTAATTTTTTTTTCTTTTTCAATTTTTTTTTTCTTTTTCTCTTCTTCTGCTAAATTTTTTTTAACTTTTACCGTTTTCTTTTTTTAACGTTTTTTAAATAGTTTATCTAATATATATATATTTTTTCCTCTTTTTATATTTTTTCTTTATCGGCTTTCTTTTTTTTAATAGTTTTTTTTTTTCTTTCTTTCTGAACCCCTTTTTATCCCCTTTCTCCCCCCTCACAATTCAGGATCTCTTCTGATTTGGATAAAGCATATTTTCCTGGGGTTGTGGCCACCCTTTTAGTATTTTACTTGCTCCTTCATAAACTCTTATCTGGACAAAATGACAAGGCGGAAAAATTCACAACAAAAAAAAGAACAAGAGGCAGTACCAAAGGCTAGGGACCTAATCAATACAGACATTGGTAATATGTCATATATAGAGTTCAGAATGACGATTCTCAAGATTCTAGCTGGGCTTGAAAAAGGCATGGAAGATATTAAAGCAACCCTCTTGGGAGATATAAAAGCCCTTTCTGGAGAAATAAAAGAACTAAAATCTAACCAAGTTGAAATCAAAAAAGCTATTAATGAGGTGCAATCAAAAATGGAGGCTCTCACTGCTAGGATAAATGAGGCAGAAGAAAGAATTAGCGATATAGAAGACCAAATGACAGAGAATAAAGAAGCTGAGCAAAAGAGGGACAAACAGCTACTGGACCACGAGGGGAGAATTCGAGAGATAAGTGACACCATAAGACGAAACAACATTAGAATAATTGGGATTCCAGAAGAAGAGGAAACAGAGAGGGGAGCAGAAGGTATGTTGGAGAGAATTATTGGAGAGAATTTCCCCAATATGGAAAAGGGAACAACCATCAAAATCCAGGAGGTTCAGAGAACCCCCCTCAAAATCAATAAGAATAGGTCCACACCCCATCACCTAAGAGTAAAATTGACAAGTCTTAGTGACAAAGAAAAGATCCTGAAAGCAGCCCGGGAAAAGAAGTCTGTAACGTACAATGGTAAAAATATTAGATTGGCAGCAGACTTATCCACAGAGACCTGGAAGGCCAGAAAGAGCTGGCATGATATATTCAGAGTACTAAATGAGAAAAACATGCAGCCAAGAATACTATATCCAGCTAGGCTATCATTGAAAATAGACAGAGAGATTAAAAGCTTCCAGGACAAACAAAAACTGAAAGAATTTGCAAATACCAAACCAGCTCTACAGGAAATATTAAAAGGGGTCCTCTAAGCAAAGAGAGACCCTGAAAGTAGTAGATCAGAGAGAAACAGAGACAATATACAATAACAGTCACCTTACAGGCAATACAATGGCACTAAATTCATATCTCTCAATACTTACCCTGAATGTTAATGGGCTAAATGCCCCAATCAAAAGACACAGGGTATCAGAATGGATAAAAAAACAAAAACCATCTATATGTTGCCTACAAGAAACTCATCTTACACCCGAAGACACCTCCAGGTTTAAAGTGAGGGGGTGGAAAAGAATTTACCATGCTAATGGACATCAGAAGAAAGCAGGAGTGGCAATCCTTATATCAGATCAATTAGATTTTAAGCCAAAGATTATAATAAGAGATGAGGAAGGACACTATATCATACTCAAAGGGTCTGTCCAACAAGAAGATCTAACAATTTTAAATATCTATGCCCCTAACGTGGGAGCAGCCAACTATATAAACCAATTAATAACAAAATCAAAGAAACACATCGACAAGAATACAATAATAGTAGGGGATTTTAACACTCCCCTCACTGAAATGGACAGATCATCCAAGCAAAAGATCAACAAGGAAATCAAGGCCTTAAATGACACACTGGACCAGATGGACATCACAGATATATTCAGAACATTTTATCCCAAAGCAACAGAATACACATTCTTCTCTAGTGCACATGGAACATTCTCCAGAATAGATCACATTCTTGGTCCTAAATCAAGTCTCAACCGGTATCAAAAGATTGGGATCATTCCCTGCGTGTTTTCAGACCACAATGCTCTAAAGCTAGAAATCAATCACAAGAGGAAATTTGGAAAGAACCCAAATACATGGAGACTAAACAGCATCCTTCTAAAGAATGAATGGGTCAACCAGGAAATCAAAGAAGAATTGAAAAAATTTATGGAAACAAATGATAATGAAAACACAACAGTTCAGAATCTGTGGGACACAACAAAGGCAGTCCTGAGAGGAAATTATATAGCGGTACAAGCCTTTCTCAAGAAACAAGAAAGGTCTCAGGTACACAACCTAACCCTACACCTAAAGGAGCTGGAGAAAGAACAAGAAAGAAACCCTAAACCCAGCAGGAGAAGAGAAATCATAAAGATCAGAGCAGAAATCAATGAAATAGAAACCAAAAAAACAATAGAACAAATCAACGAAACTAGGAGCTGGTTCTTTGAAAGAATTAATAAGATTGATAAACCCCTGGCCAGACTTATCAAAAAGAAAAGAGAAAGGACCCAAATAAATAAAATCATGAATGAAAGAGGAGAGATCACAACGAACACCAAAGAAATACAGACAATTATAAGAACATACTATGAGCAACTCTACGCCAACAAATTTGACAATCTGGAAGAAATGGATGCATTCCTAGAGACATATAAACTACCACAACTGAACCAGGAAGAAATAGAAAGCCTGAACAGACCCATAACCAGTAAGGAGATTGAAACAGTCATCAAAAATCTCCAAACAAACAAAAGCCCAGGGCCAGATGGCTTCCCGGGGGAATTCTACCAAACATTTAAAGAAGAACTAATTCCTATTCTCCTGAAACTGTTCCAAAAAATAGCAATAGAAGGAAAACTTCCAAACTCATTTTATGAGGCCAGCATCACCTTGATCCCAAAACCAGACAAGGATCCCAACAAAAAAGAGAACTACAGACCAATATCCTTGATGAACACAGATGCAAAAATTCTCGCCAAAATACTAGCCAATAGGATTCAACAGTACATTAAAAGGATTATTCACCACGACCAAGTGGGATTTATTCCAGGGCTGCAAGGCTGGTTCAACATCCGCAAATCAATCAATGTGATACAACACATTAATAAAAGAAAGAACAAGAACCATATGATACTCTCCATAGATGCTGAAAAAGCATTTGACAAAGTACAGCATCCCTTCCTGATCAAAACTCTTCAAAGTGTAGGGAGAGAGGGCACATACCTCAATATTATCAAAGCCATCTATGAAAAACCCACCGCAAATATCATTCTCAATGGAGAAAAACTGAAAGCTTTTCCGCTAAGGTCAGGAACACGGCAGGGATGTCCGTTATCACCACTGCTATTCAACATAGTACTAGAAGTCCTAGCCTCAGCAATCAGACAACAAAAGGAAATTAAAGGCATCCAAATCGGCAAAGAAGAAGTCAAACTATCACTCTTCGCAGATGATATGATACTCTATGTGGAAAACCCAAAAGACTCCACTCCAAAACTGCTAGAACTTGTACAGGAATTCAGTAAAGTGTCAGGATATAAAATCAATGCAC
The DNA here is from genome assembly GCF_902655055.1 of Lutra lutra. Lineage (NCBI taxonomy): Eukaryota > Metazoa > Chordata > Mammalia > Carnivora > Mustelidae > Lutra > Lutra lutra. The sequence continues at coordinate 115,571,313 of NC_062280.1, read as the reverse complement.
AGAAATCAGTTGCATTTCTCTACACCAACAACAAGACAGAAGAAAGAGAAATTAAGGAGTCCATCCCATTTACAATTGCACCCAAAACTATAAGATACCTAGGAATAAACCTAACCAAAGAGACTAAGAATCTATACTCAGAAAACTATAAAGTACTCATGAAAGAAATTGAGGAAGACACAAAGAAATGGAAAAATGTTCCATGCTCCTGCATTGGAAGAATAAATATTGTGAAAATGTCTATGCTACCTAAAGCAATCTACACATTTAATGCCATTCCTATCAAAGTACCATCCATTTTTTTCAAAGAAATGGAACAAATAATCCTAAAATTTATATGGAACCAGAAAAGACCTCGAATAGCCAAAGGAATATTGAAAAAGAAAGCCAAAGTTGGTGGCATCACAATTCCGGACTTCAAGCTCTATTACAAAGCTGTCATCATCAAGACAGCATGGTACTGGCAGAAAAACAGTCACATAGATCAATGGAACAGAATAGAGAGCACAGAAATGGACCCTCAACTCTATGGTCAACTCATCTTCGACAAAGCAGGAAAGAATGTCCAATGGAACAAAGACAGCCTCTTCAATAAATGGTGTTGGGAAAAATGGACAGCCACATGCAGAAAAATGAAATTGGATCATTTCCTTACACCACACACGAAAATAGACTCAAAATGGATGAAGGATCTCAATGTGAGAAAGGAATCCATCAAAATCCTCTAGGAGAACACAGGCAGCAACCTCTTCGACGTCAGCCACAGCAACATCTTCCTAGGAACATCACCAAAGGCAAGGGAAGCAAGGGCAAAAATGAACTTTTGGGATTTTATCAAGATCAAAAGCTTTTGCACAGCAAAGGAAACAGTGAACAAAACCAAAAGACAACTGACAGAATGGGAGAAGATATTTGCAAATGACATATCAGATAAAGGGCTAGTGTCCAAAATCTATAAAGAACTTAGCAAACTCAACACCCAAAGAACAAATAATCCAATCAAGAAATGGGCAGAGGACATGAACAGACATTTCTGCAAAGAAGACATCCAGATGGCCAACAGACACATGAAAAAGTGCTCCATATCACTCGGCATCAGGGAAATACAAATCAAAACCACCATGAGATATCACCTCACACCAGTCAGAATGGCTAAAATGAGCAAGTCAGGAAATGACAGATGCTGGCGAGGATGCGGAGAAAGGGGAACCCTCCTACACTGTTAGTGGGAATGCAAGCTGGTGCAACCACTCTGGAAAACAGCATGGAGGTTCCTCAAAATGTTGAAAATAGAACTACCCTATGACCCTGCAATTGCACTGCTGGGTATTTACCCTAAAGATACAAACATAGTGATCCGAAGGGGCACATGCACCCGAATGTTTATAGCAGCAATGTCTACAATAGCCAAACTATGGAAAGAACCTAGATGTCCATCTACAGACGAATGGATAAAGAAGATGTGGTATATATACACAATGGAATACTATGCAGCCATCAAAAGAAATGAAATCTTGCCATTTGCGACGACGTGGATGGAACTAGAGGGTATCATGCTTAGCGAAATAAGTCAATCGGAGAAAGACAACTATCATATGATCTCCCTGATATGAGGGAGAGGAGATGCAACATGGGGGGTCGAGGGGGTAGGAGAAGAGTAAATGAAACAAGATGGGATTGGGAGGGAGACAAACCATAAGTGACTCTTAATCTCACAAAACAAACTGAGGGTTGATGGGGGGAGGGGGTTGGGAGAGGGGGTGGGGTTATGGATATCGGGGAGGGTATGTGCTATGGTGAGTGTTGTGAAGTGTGTAAACCTGGCGATTCGCAGACCTGTACCCCTGGGGATAAAAATATATGTTTATAAAGCTGTAAAAAAAAAAAAAAAAGAAAGAAAGAAAGGATGAATCCCCAAGTTTTGTAGCAACATGGACGGGACTGGAAGAGATTATGCTGAGTGAAATAAGTCAAGCAGAGAGAGTCAATTATCATATGGTTTCACTTATTTGTGGAGCATAACAAATAGCATGGAGGACAAGGGGAGATGGAGAGGAGAATGGAGTTGAGGGATATTGGAAGGGGAAGTGAACCATGAGAGACTATGGACTCTGAAAAACGATCTGAGAATTTTGAAGGGGTGGGGGGTGGGAGGTTGGGGGCACCAGGTGGTGGGTATTGTAGAGGGCACGGATTGCATGGAGCACTGGGTGTGGTGCAAAAATAATGAATACTGTTATGCTGAAAAAAATAAAAAAAAATTAAAAAAAAAATTTGTTCCCTTTAGGCAACCAGATAAAAGAATGATTAGAAGAAATGGAACAATTTGGATTTCATGTATTTTTGATATGTGGGTTAAATACCATTAAAGTGAAAGTTCCACACCACCTAAATCATATATTTGAGAATTATTTGTCATGATTTCTAGAAACATAACTCTTCTCTAAACAGGGACTAAATCCCATGAACATACTTACCATTCTGCCTAAATTGTAGCTAAACCCAAGATGAAAGGGCTTATCCTGGAATAGCCTATCCATATTGTCTTCTCTGCTTACTCTAGTAGATCAGCTTAGTGGGACAAACTAATGCTATTGTGGCAGGTATCTGAACATTTAGAAGTCTCAGATGTGTCTGAAAAGGATTTTTCTTCAAGAAAATACATGCTACTTCATGAAAGGTCAATGTCTTTATGTCTGGAAACACATGGGTTGCATTTTTTACTTCTTGTCTGACTGGGTTGATTAGGTGCCTCCATTTTCTCTGGCCAAATCCAGTTTATGTCAGCTGTCTTGATGTCATTAACAGAGACCCCGCCCACTCTCAAAATTGCCCTGTGTGGATGATATATTTCATGATCACCCTACATCTGACTGATGTAATATTAGTAGGCATAAAATGAACTTTAAGAAACAATACTATTTATCTTTCTGGAAGACTAAAGTCATTCTGAGCAACACTGACTTTATTAAAAGACTTTCAGAGAACTTGATCTGTGACAACATGAATTTTATGCATAAAGAGTGTTCAATAAGATCAGAGAGACTAACTGAAAGGATATGAATCACAAATACATGGAATCTAGTATCAGTCCTGGACACCAACAGTCCCACCTAATGGTTCTCTGGACCACTGCAGATCTGGCTCATTTCAAATGCATTTTATTAGGACAAGGTAGAGCTCATAGTCATGCCACTTAAGCTGTGTCTTTCCTTTATCTTTAGTTGGTTTTTTTTTTGCAGAAGACTAATGGCACCTCTCTTGTTAGCCTCAAGCTGTCTGCTGTCCAGCGAGGTGTCATGCCTATAAACTTTAGTGCCATGTTGGTCTCCAGTGTCTTCTACCTGGTTCTGTTTGGGTGACTATTTCTATGGTTTTCAACACTGTGTGGAGGATCTGCTGTCTGGTTGGTATGGGGATGAAGGTGGATGTGGGTCCTTCCTCAGGGCTGGAACAGGAACAGCTGGATCAAGGTGCCGTTGTTGGAATTCCATCCCCACTAGCTTCTAGTTTTAGACTTCAGGCAGGCTTCATAACCTCATTGTGCCTCACCTGTCAAGTGCTAAACAACAATTGCTATTTCCCAGGGGTGTCAGAAAGATTAGACAGGTGCTTTAGGGACTGTCAGGCATTGAGACTCAAGGAGTCACCCACATGCCTACCACTGAGGCTACTGCATTTAAATGCACAACCCTGGGAGGAGGGGTCTCCATTTGTTCAGACAGGAACATTAATTTTGGAGAGTCAGAGAGACATGGCTGGGTGCTGGAAAGTCTTACAAGGTCACTAATCAGGGCCTATAACACTAGGCATAGAGAGGTGTCCCAGGTCTGGAGGCGGGCAGGCCCCACAAATACATGGGTAGAGTACTGGCTTGTTCTCCTCAGGAGAGGAGTTTCTACACAAGACACCCCCATCTGCTTTCCAGCTTACACATACCTAACCCATTTCTGACTCTGGGGTAGGATGGCCATCCAGTGAGTGGATGACACTGTAGAACCTCATGTCTGGGGGCTGAGCAGGAGTGGGCTTGGGCTTCCCTGCCACTTTGTAGGGCCCCTGGCAGGCTCTCTCTTGCCTTTGCCTCTACTTACACATCTTCCTTCACCTGGGGCCTTAATACCAGCTCCCTTGGCCCACCTCCATCTATTGTGTGCATGGCCATTCCTGTCCAGACTCCCCCAACCCTTCCTGATGACTGTCATGGCAATATACATTCCCTTCTAGCCCTATGGAATTATTAGCTGCTTGTGTCAAGAAGCTGTGACTATTGTTCTGTCTACCCTGCTCCCTGACAAGACCTGCTCTACTCCCTATTTATTAGAAGAATGGATTATGTCACTGGAGCCTCTGATATATCTGAAATATGTAGGAGAAGAGCCCCAACCTGCCATGGTTATGAAGATAACTAATCTAACATAAAGGCCATGCCTGCAACATGTAGGTTCACAACAAATATCCAGTTACTATTATTCCTGTAGTTCATAGAGAGAGACACAGTGGCACCACCAGGGTCTCCCTGACTTTCAAACTTCCTCTTGCTTGTGCTCACCCATTATGTGTGCCACAGCCCTCTATGGTTGTGTGGTTGGTGCATAGGAGGTGGGAGTGGTGGTTAGAAGGCACTGATCTGGGCTTATAAGGCTTCCAACTCATGTGGAGGCTTTTCTTCAGTGCAAACTCTAATCATTCATAATGAAGCATCTGCTGGATATATTTCTTGTTCTTTCAAAGCTCCTGAGCTGTTATTGAAAAGAACAAGCTTGACCATGAATGACACCTGAATTGAGGACATAAACTGAGTAATGGATGAGGCTAACAGTAGTTTTTTTTTTTTTAGAAGAGTTTAGATAACTATTGCCAATTACGCAAGATTGCTGTTAAGCCATGCAACATTAAAGGCTGAGAGTTAGTGAGTCTGCTGGAACACAGTCAGTGTGTTGTGGTGGGAAGGTTGGTGTGTCTCTGCGATTAGACACTTGAGCTCCATTCCTGTGTCCTTCCAGCTCTCAGTTTCCTCCTGGGGAACTGTGCCATCACTGCATGGGAGGAGGAAATGACAAATGCACAGAATACAGTGCCTGGCATAGCTTTGAGCAAGAATCACCAGAAACTTACGTTTGTGGAACTTAAAGGTATCCAGGTATTTTCACCTTTATTAACGGCATCACTTCTTTTGACTTCGTAAGACTCCTGTAAGAGATGCAGGGCAAGAAATCTCATGCCTATTTTTACAGTGAGGATGAGTAGGAAGTTAAGTATACTTGGACACAAGATCAAATCCTGCAGGAAAGATACTGGAAATTTTCATCTGAATTTGAATCCTGTTATCTTTTTTAAAAGAATCATTAAAAATTCAGGTGAAATTCATGTAACATGATTTAACCATTTTAAAGTGAATAATTCAGTGGCATTTAGTATATCCATGAGACTGTGTGTAACTACCATCTCTATCTAGTCCTAAAAATTTTACTCACCCCAAAAGGAAACTTTGTACCCATTAAGAAGTTGCTCTCCATTCCTCCCTGCCCCTACTGCTGGTAATCACCAATGTGTGTTCTGTCCATTACTTACCTATCCTGGATATTTCATATTCATGAAACCATATAATATGTGACTTTTGTTGTCTGGTTACTTTCACCTAGCATAATGTCTTGAGGTTCATTCATGTTATGACATGTATTGGTACTCATGCCTTTTTAGTGGAGTAATATTCCACTCTACATATATACTGTAATTTGCTTATCCACTCATCCATTAGTGGATATTTGATCTGTTACCACTTTTCAGCTATTGTGAATATTGCTGCTGTGAACATGTACATACATGTATAACAACCTGTTTTTAATTCTTTTGGGTATACATGGAGGAGTGGAATTACTAGGCCATGTGATAATTTTGTTTAGCTTCTTGATGAACTACTACACTGGTTTCCACAATGGCAAATTCATTTTACTCTCCCATGATCAATGTTACAAGTGTTCTAATTTCTCCATATCCTTGCCAATACTTGTTATTATCCTCTGCCTATTTTTAAAAATATTTTATTTATTTATTTGACAGAAAGAGATCACAAGTAGGCAGAAAGACAGGCAGAAAGAGAGGAGGAAGCAGGCTCCCTGCTGAGCAGAGAGCCCGATGCGGGGCTCAATCCCAGGACCATGGGATCATGACCTGAGCCGAAGGCAGAGGCTTTAACCCACTGAGCCACCCAGGAGCCCCTCTGCCTATTTTTAATCAGATTTTTTGTTGCTGAGTTGTAAGAATTCTTTATATATTCTGGATACTAGACTCTTATCAGGTATATAATTTGCCAATATTTTCTCACATTAAGTAGTTTGTTTTTTCATTCTCTTCATGTCTTTTCAATTAAACTAATCAATTAACTAATTTGTTTTAAGTAATCTCTACACCCAATGTGGAACTTGACTCTGCTTTTATGATTTTGGGTTCTTTAAGATTCCACATATGAGAGATTCTACATATGAGAGGTACCACACAATATTTGTCTTTCTCTGTCTGACTTATCTCACTTAGCATAATGTCCTGAAAGTCTGTCCGTTTTTTGCAAAGTTGAATAGTATTCCATTCTCTGGGTGTATCTAATTACCTATGATCGATCGATCTATCTATCTATCTATCTATCTATCATGTATCTATCATGTATCTATCTATCTATCTATCTATCTATCATCTATCTATCTATCATCTATTATCTATCCATAATAATCTATTATCTATCATCATCTACCTATATATTATCTATCATCTATCTATTATCTATCAAGTATCTATCTATCTATCATCTATCTATTTATCATCAATCAATCCATCTATCTATCTTCTTTATCCATTCATCCATTGGAGGACACTTAGGTTGCTTTCATATCTGTCATGCTACAATAAACATGGGAGTGTGTATGTCTATTTGGTATCTTCTATTCATTTTCTTTGGATATATACACAGAAGTGGGATTACTAGATTCCATGGTAATTCTATTATCATGTTTTCTTAATTGAGATATAATTGACATATAACATTATATTAGTTTCAGGGGCACAATATAGTGATTTCATATTTGTATATATTGCAAAATGAACACCACAATATGTCTAGTAAACATCTATCATCACAGGACATTAAAATTTTTTTCTTTTGATGAGAACTTTTAAGATTTATTCTCTTATCAGCTTTCAAATATACAATACAGTTTTATTAACTATAGTTTCATGCTGTACATTACATCCCCATGACTTATTTATTTTATAACTGGAAGTTGGTAACTTTTGACCCCCTTCACCCACCCAACCCCTGCCTCTGGCAACTACCAATCTATTCCCTGTATCTGTCAGTTCAGTTTCTCTTTCTCATCTTCCTCCTCTTCTTCTCACTCCCCTTCATCCTCCTCTCCTCTCCCCCACCCTCCTCCTTCTCCCCCTGCTCCCTCTCCTCTTTTTTTTTTAGTATAAAGAAAATTTTTATTTGAGAAAACAATAAAGAACCACTAAACAAATTTTTTTTAAAATTTTTTATTTCTTTTCAGCGTAACAGTATTCATTGTTTTTGCACCACACCCAGTGCTCCATGCAGTCCATGCCCTCTCCAATACCCACCACCTGGTTCCCCCAACCTCCTACCCCCCACCCCTTCAAAACACTCAGATTGTTTTTCAGAGTCCATAGTCTCTCATGGTTCACCCCCCTTCCAATTTCCCTCAACAGATCTTATTTATTTATTTGACAGAGAGAGACACATCGAGAGAAGGAACACAAGCAGAGGGAGTGGGAGAGGGAGAAGCAGGCTCCTGCTGGCTGAGCAGGGAGCCCGACGTGGGTCTCCATCTCAGAAGCCCGGGATCATGACCCTAGCCAAAAGCAGACACCCAACCACTGAGCCACCCAGGGACCCCTCTCCTTTTCCTCTTCCTCCTCCTCTTTCTCCTTCTTTTTAGATTCCACATAAGTGAAATCGTATGGTATTTCTGTCTGACTTATTTTACTTAAGATAATGCTCTCAGGGTCCATCCATGCTATCATAAATAGCAAGATTTCTTATTTTTTATGGCTAAATTCCAGTGTGTGTGTGTGTGTGTGTGTGTGTGTGTGTGTGTGTGTGTATTGCACTTTCTTTATCTACTCATGATTGATGGACACTTAAGATTGTTTCCATGTCTGGGCTTTTGTAAATAATGTTGCAATAAATGTGAGGGTGCATGTATCTTTTTGAGTTAGAGTTTTTGTTTCCTTTGGATGAATACCCAGAAGTACAATTGCTACATCATATGGTAGTTCTATTTTTAATTTTTTGAGGAACCTCCATATTGGTTTCCATAGTAGCTGCACCAATTTATGTTACTGCCAACAATGCACAAATGTTCTCTTCTCCACATTCTCACCAACACTTGTTATTTCTTGTCTTTTTGTAAATGGACATTCTAACAGGTGTGAGGTGATACCTCACTGTGGTTTTGATTTGGATTTCCCTGATGATTAGTGATTTTGAACACATTTTCATGTGCCTATTGGCCATCTGTATGTTTTCTTTATCAAAGTTTCCATTCAGATCCTCTTTGCATTTTTAAAAATTGGATTGCTTTGTTTTTGCTATTGAGTTGTATGAATTCTTTATAAATTTTGAATGTTAACTCCTTATCAGATGTATGATTTGCAAATTTTTTTTTCTAATAAGGAGGCTGAGTTTTTATTTGTTGATGGTTTCCTTTGTTGTGCAGAAGTTGTTTTTTTTTTTTAATTTTTATTTCAGTGTAGTCCCACTCATTTATTTTTGCTTTTGTTTCTTTTGCTTTTGGTGTTGGATACAAAAAAAAAAAAAATCATCAACAAAACTGATGTCAAAGAGCTTACCACCTAGGTTTTTCATTTGTTTGTTTGTTTGTTTGTTTAGCAGTTTTACGATTCAGGTCTTGCATTCAAGTCTTTAATCCATTTTTAGTTGACTTTTATTGTTAGATAGTAATCCAGTTTCATTATTTTGCATGTATCTGTCTAGTATCCCAGCATAATTTATTAGAGATTCTCCTTGCCTCATTGTATGATCTTGGCTCCTGTGTCATAAATTAGTTGACCATAAAAACATGGGTTTAATTCTGCTCTCTATTCTGTTCCACTGATTTATGTGTCTGTTTCTATGCCATTACTGTTTTGATTACTATAGCTTTGTAATATTAGTTTAAAATTAAGAAGGTGATGTCCCCATCTATATTCTTCTTTGTCAAGATTTCTTTGGCTATTCATGATCTTTTGTGGTTCCAATACAAATTTTAGGGTTGTTTGTTCTATTTCTTTGAAAAAGGACTTTAGAATTTTGATAGGGATTGTATTGAATCTGTAGACTGCTTCAGGCAGTATAGAAATTTTAACAATATTAGTTCTTCCAATCCATGACCATGGAACCTCTTGAAATTTTGGACATTTTTTTTGTCTTCTTTAATTTCTTTAATCAAAATCATAGTTTTCACTGAACAAGTCTTTTATCTCCTTTGTTAAGTTTATTCCTAGGCATTTATTTTATTCTTTTTGATACAAATGTAGAGGGGATTGTTAATTTCTCTTTTGGATAGTTCATTATTGGTGTACAGAAACATGACAGCTTTTTGTATATTAATTTTGTATCCTGGAACTTTAGTGAATTTATTAATTCACAGTTTGTGGCATAACATAAGATCTATCAAAAAATGTTTCATGTGTTTATGATGAATGTATATTATGTTTCTTTTGGATGGAATGTTATGTATATGTCTGTTAAGTCCTTCTGGTCTAACATGTCTTTTTAAATTCAATGTTTCCTTATTCATTTTCTGTATGGTGATCTATCCATTGATAAAAATGGAGTATTATAGTTTCCTCCTATTGTTGTATTGTTGTCTTTTTCTCTCTTTAGTACATTAATATTTATTTTACATGTTTAGGTGCTCCTTTGTCAGGTGTACAAATATCTATGAATCTTATATTCTCTTGTTGGATGGCACACTTTATCATTAATAATCTTCTTTGTCTCTTATTAAATCTCTCTCTTAAACTCTGTTTCATCTGAAAAAAAATATAATTTCCCCAGCTTTCCTTTGGTTTCTTATTGTATGGAATATTTTTTTCCATTCCTTTGCTTTCAGTCTGTGTGTATCCTTACATATGAAGTAAGTCTCTTATAGGCAGTATATAGATGGGTATTTTTTATTTTTTTATTATTTTTTTAAAATTTCTTTTTAAATTATTTTTTATAAACATATAATATATTTTTATCCTCAGGGGTACAGGTCTGTGAATCGCCAGGTTTACACACTTCGTAGCACTCACCATAGCACATACCCTCCCCAATGTCCATAACCCCACCCCCCTTCTCCCAACACCCCTCCCCGCAGCAACCCTCAGTTTGTTTTGTGAGATTAAGAGTCACTTATGGTTTGTCTCCCTCCCAATCCCATCTTGTTTCGTTTATTCTTCTCCTACCCCCTTAACCCCCCATGTTGCATCTCCACTTCCTCATATCAGGGAGATCATATGATAGTTGTCTTTCTCCGATTGACTTATTTTGCTAAGCATGATACCCTCTAGTTCCATCCATGTCGTCGCAAATGGCATGATTTCATTTTTTTGATGGCTGCATAGTATTCCATTGTGTATATATACCACATCTTCTTTATCCATTCATCTGTTGTTGGACATCTAGGTTCTTCCCATAGTTTGGCTATTGTAGACATTACTGCTATAAACATTCGGGTGCACGTGCCCCTTCAGATCATTACGTTTGTATCTTTAGGGTAAATACCCAGGAGTGCAATTGCTGGGTCATAGGGTAGTTCTATTTTCAACATTTTGAGGAAACTCCTAGCTGTTTTCCAGAGTGGTTGCACCAGCTTGCATTCCCACCAACAGTGTAGGAGGGTTCCCCTTTCTCCACATCCTCGCCAGCATCTGACATTTCCTGACTGTTAATTTTAGCCATTCTGACTGGTGTGAGGTGATATCTCATTGTGGTTTTGATTGTATTTCCCTGATGCCGAGTGATATGGAGCACTTTTTCATGTGTCTGTTGGCCATCTGGACGTCTTCTTTGCAGAAATGTCTGTTCATGTCTTCTGCCTAATTCTTGATTGGATTATTTATTCTTTGGGTGTTGAGTTTGCTAAGTTCTTTATAGAATTTGGACACTAGCCCTTCATCTGTTATGTCGTTTGCAAATATCTTCTCCCATTCTGTCAGTTGTCTTTTGGTTTTGTTGACTCTTTCCTTTGCTGTGCAAAAGCTTTTGATCTTGATGAAATCCCAATAGTTCATTTTTGCCCTTGCTTCTGTTATCTTTGGCGATGTTCCTAGGAAGAAGTTGCTGCGTCTGAGGACAAAGAGGTAGCTGCCTGTGTTCTCCTCAAGGATTTTGATGGATTCCTTTCTCACATTGAGGTCCTTCATCCATTTTGAGTCTATTTTAGTGTGTGGTGTAAGGAAATGATCCAATTTCATTTTTCTGCATGTGGCTGTCCAATTTTCCCAACACCATTTATCGAAGAGGCTGTCTTTTTTCCATTGGACATTCTTTCCTGCTTTGTCAAAGCTTAGTTGACCATAGAGTTGAGGGTCTATTTCTGGGCTCTCTATTCTGTTCCATTGATCTATGTGTCTGTTTTTGTGCCAGTACCATGCTGTCTTGATGATGACAGCTTTGTAATAGAGCTTGAAGTCCAGAATTGTGATGCCACCAACTTTGGCTTTCTTTTTCAATATTCCTTTGGCTATTCGAGGTCTTTTCTGGTTCCATATAAATTTTAGGATTATTTGTTCCATTTCTTTGAAAAAAATGGATGGTACTTTGATAGGAATTGCATTAAATGTGTAGATTGCTTGAGGTAGCATAGACATTTTCACAATATTTATTCTTCCAATGCAGGAGCATGGAACATTTTTCCATTTCTTTGTGTCTTCCTCAATTTCTTTCATGAGTACTTTATAGTTTTCTGTGTATAGATTCTTAGTCTCTTTGGTTAAGTTTATTCCTAGGTATCTTATAGTTTTGGGTGCAATTGTAAATGGGATGGACTCCTTAATTTCTCTTTCTTCTGTCTTGTTGTTGGTGTAGAGAAATGCAACTGATTTCTGTGCATTGATTTTATATCCTGACACTTTACTGAATTCCTGTACAAGTTCTAGCAGTTTTGGAGTGGAGTCTTTTGGGTTTTCCACATATAGTATGATATCATTGCGAAGAGTATTAGTTTGACTTCTTCTTTGCCGATTTGGATGCCTTTAATTTCCTTTTGTTGTCTGATTGCTGAGGCTAGGACTTCTAGTACTATGTTGAATATCAGTGGTGATAATGGACATCCCTGCCGTGTTCCTGACCTTAGCGGAAAAGCTTTCAGTTTTTCTCCATTGAGAATGATATTTGCGATGGGTTTTTCATAGATGGCTTTGATGATATTGAGGTATGTGCCGTCTATCCCTACACTTTGAAGAGTTTTGATCAGGAAGGGATGCTGTACTTTGTCAAAAACTTTTTCAGCATCTATGGAGAGTATCATATGGTTCTTGTTCTTTCTTTTATTAATGTGTTGTATCACATTGATTGATTTGCAGATGTTGAACCAACATGCAGCCCTGGAATAAATCCCACTTGGTCGTGGTGAATAATCCTTTTAATGTACTGTTGAATCCTATTGGCTAGTATTTTGGTGAGTATTTTCGCATCTGTGTTCATCAAGGATATTGGTCTGTAGTTCTCTTTTTTGATGGGATCCTTGTCTGGTTTGGGGATCAAGGTGATGCTGGCATCATAAAAAGCCTTTGAAAGTTTTCCTTCCATTCTATTTTTTCGAACAGTTTCAGGAGAATAGGAATTAGTTCTTCTTTAAATGTTTGGTCGCATTCCCCCGGGAATCTGTCTGGCCCTGGGCTTTTGTTTGTTTGGAGATTTTTGATGACTGTTTCAATCTCCTTACTGGTTATGGGTCTGTTCAGGCTTTCTATTTCTTCCTGGTTCAGTTATCATAGTTTATATGTCTCTAGGAATGCATCACTTTCTTCCAGATTGTCAAATTTGTTGTCGTAGAGTTGCTCATAGTATGTTCTTATAATTGTCTGTATTTCTTTGGTGTTCGTTGTGATCTCTCCTCTTTCATTCATGATTTTATTTATTTGGGTCCTTTCTCTTTCCTTTTGATAAGTCTGGCCAGGGGTTTATCAATCTTATTAATTCTTTCAAAGAACCAGCTCCTAGTTTCGTTGATTTGTTCTATTGTTTTTTTGGTTTCTATTTCATTGATTTCTGCTCTGATCTTTATGATTTCTCTTCTTCTGCTGGGTTTAGGGATTCTTTCTTGTTCTTTCTCCAGCTCCTTTAGGTGTAGGGTTAGGTTCTGTATTTGGGACCTTTCTTGTTTCTTGAGAAAGGTTTGTACCGCTATATATTTTCCTCTCAGGACTGCCTTTGTCGTGTCCCACAGATTCTGAACCGTTGTGTTTTCATTATCATTTGTTTCCATGAATTTTTTCAATTCTTCTTTAATTTCCTGGTTGACCCATTAATTCCTTAGAAGGATGCTGTTTAGTCTCCATGTATTTCGGTTCTTTCCAAATTTCCTCTTGTGATTGAGTTCTAGCTTCAGAGCATTGTGGTCTGAAAATATTCAGGGAATGATCCCAATCTTTTTATAGCAGTTGAGACCTGATTTAGGACTGAGAATGTGATCTATTCTGGAGAATGTTCCATGTGCACTAGAGAAGAATGTGTATTCTGTTGCTTTGGGATGAAATGTTCTGAATATATCTGTGATGTCCATCTGGTCCAGTGTGTCATTTAAGGCCTTGATTTCCTTGTTGATCTTTTGCTTGGATGATCTGTCCATTTCAGTGAGGGGAGTGTTAAAATCCCCTACTATTATTGTATTCTTGTCGATGTGTTTCTTTGATTTTGTTATTAATTGGTTTATATAGTTGGCTTCTCCCACGTTGGGGCATAGATATTTAAAATTGTTAGACCTTCTTGTTGGACAGTTCCTTTGAGTATGATATAGTGTCCTTCCTCATCTCTTATTATAGTCTTTGGCTTAAAATCTAATTGATCTGATATAAGGATTGCCACTCCTGCTTTCTTCTGATGTCCATTAGCATGGTAAATTCTTTTCCACCCCCTCACTTTAAACCTGGAGGTGTCTTCGGGTTTAAGATGAGTTTTTTGTAGGCAACATATAGATGGGTTTTGTTTTTTATCCATTCTGATACCCTGTGTCTTTTGATTGGGGCATTTAGCCTATTAACATTCAGGGTAAGTATTGCGAGATATGAATTTAGTGCCATTGTATTGCCTGTAATGTGACTGTTATTGTATATTGTCTCTGTTTCTTTCTGATCTACTACTTTTAGGGTCTCTCTTTGCTTAGAGGACCCCTTTCAATATTTCCTGTAGAGCTGGTTTGGTATTTGCAAATTCTTTCAGTTTTTGTTTGTCCTGGAAGCTTTTAATCTCTCCTTCTATTTTCAATGATAGCCTAGCTGGATATAGTATTCTTGGCTGCATGTTTTTCTCATTTAGTACTCTGAATATATCATGCCAGCTCTTTCTGGCCTGCCAGGTCTCTGTGGATAAGTCTGCTGCCAATCTAATATTTTTACCATTGTACGTTACAGACTTCTTTTCCCGGGCTGCTTTCAGGATCTTTTCTTTGTCACTAAGACTTGTCAATTTTACTATTAGGTGATGCGGTGTGGACCTATTCTTATTGATTTTGAGGGGGGTTCTCTGAACCTCTTGAATTTTGATGCTTGTTCCCTTTGCCATATTGGGGAAATTCTCTCCAATAATTCTCTCCAATATACCTTCTGCTCCCCTCTCTGTTTCCTCTTCTTCTGGAATCCCAATTATTCTCATGTTGTTTCGTCTTATGGTGTCACTTATCTCTCGAATTCTCCCCTTGTGATCCAGTAGCTGTTTGTCCCTCTTTTGCTCAGCTTCTTTATTCTCTGTCATTTGGTCTTCTATATCGCTAATTCTTTCTTCTGCCTCATTTATCCTAGCAGTGAGAGCCTCCATTTTTGATTGCACCTCATTAATAGCTTTTTTGATTTCAACTTGGTTAGATTTTAGTTCTTTTATTTCTCCAGAAAGGGCTTTTATATCTCCCGAGAGGGTTTCTCTAATATCTTCCATGCCTTTTTCAAGCCCGGCTAGAACCTTGAGAATAGTCATTGTGAACTCTAGATCTGACATATTACCAATGTCTGTATTGATTAGGTCCCTAGCCTTTGGTACTGCTTCTTGTTCTTTTTTTTTTGTGTGTGTGTATTTTTCCTCCTTGTCATTTTGTCCAGATAAGATTATATGAAGGAGCAAACAAAATATTAAAAGGGTGGCAGAGACCCCACGAAAATATGCTTTAACTGAATCAGAAGAGATCCCAAATCATGTGGGGAGAGAAAGGTGATAAAAAGAGGTTCAGAAAGAAAAAAATAGTAACAATAAAAAAAAAAAGAAAACGAATAAAGAAAAAATATAAAAAAGAAAACATATATATATTACATAAACTATTTAAAAAACGTTAAAAAAAGAAAAGGGTAAATGTAAAAAAAATTAGCAGAAGAACGGAGAAAAAAAATTGAAAAAGAAAATAAAATTAGATTAACTGCAAGACTAAAGGATATTGTGAGAAAGCCATGAGTTTCGTCCTTTGCTTTCTTCTCCTCTGGAATTCCGATGCTTTCCTTGGTATTGAACCTGCACTCCTTGGTAGGTGAACTTGGTCCTTGCTGGATTTCTTATTGATCTTCTGGGGGAGGGGCCTGTTGTAGTGATTCTCAAGTGTCTTTGCCTCAGGCGGAATTGCACCACCCTTACCAGGGGCCAGGCTGTGTAATCTGCTCGGTTTTGCTTTCAGGAGCTTTTGTTCCCTGAGCCCTTTCCATAAAGTTCCGGAGGACAGGAATGAAAATGGCGGCCTCCCGGTCTACGGCCCGGAGGAGCTGAGGGCTCGGGGCCCCTCCTCAGTGCACCCTTAGAGAATAACACCCAATCACTCCCATGTCCCTGACCTCCGGCCATGCTTCGAGCTCACCCAGCCTGCGACCTGTTTAAGGTAACCCTGAGCTGAGAGCTCACTTCTCGGCTCTGTCTCTGTAGCCGGCTTCCCCGTTCTAATACCTGCAAGCTCTGCGACACTCAGACACCCTGATCCTTCTGTGACCCTGAGAGACTTGGGGCCACGCTGACCCTGCATGGTCTTCACCCTGCTTTAGCCTCTGGAGCGATATCCCTCAGTGGAACAGACTTAAAATTCCTGATTTAGTGCTCTGTTGCCTTGCCGCTTGCTGGGAGCTGGCTCCTCCCCCCCGCGGTCTATCTTCCCATTGGTTTGTATTCACTTCTCTGCCAATCCTACCTTTCAGAAAGTGGTCAATTTTCTGTTTCTAGAATTGTTGTTCTTCTTTTCTTCAATCTCCCATTGTGTTTGCAATGTTTAGATAAGCTATCTAGCTGATCTCCTGCTCCCTGATGTAGTCTCAGCCTGCTACTTCTCCACCATCTTGACTCCCCTCCTAGTTTTTTAAATTTTTTATAATCATATAATGTATTTTTATCCCCAGGGGTACAGGTTTGTGAATTGCCAGGTTTCACACATTTCACCATACTCACTTAAAATGCTTTTTATTTAGAAATACTTTCAAACTTACAGAAAAACTGTAAAAATCATAATAGAATATAAAATATTTATATACCTTTTATCCAGATTCAACTATTGATAACATTTCCCTCCATTTGCTTTCTTTCTTTATCCCTCTTTACAAAATATATTTTTTTTTAAGAAACCTTGTTACCTTTAAATACTTACTTGCTAAGAAAAGCCATACTCATATACTCCTCAATATAATTTTTTAAAAAGATTTTATTTATTTATTTGACAGAGATCACAAGTAGGCAGAGAGAGGAAGGGAAGCACGTTCCCAGCTGAGCAGAGAGCCAGATGCAGGGCTCGATCCCAGGACCCTGGGATCATTACCTGAGCCAAAGGCAGAGCCTTTAACCCACTGAGCCACCCAGGTGCCCCTGGATTATGTATTTTAGGCCAAAGTGCTAGAAACGTGATATTATGTCCTTCTTAGAGAATCACATCTAGAGACATATGGAATCCTTCTGTTTGCCAATGGTGATATTAATTTTAATCACTCGGTCAAGGTGTTGTTCCATTTCTCCATCTTATAACAATACCTTTTTTCCTTGCAACTAATCTAATTAGCAATCCATAGAGACCACTTAAAGGCCATGCTAATATCTTGTTTCTCATATAAATTTCCCTCTAGATTTTGCATTCATTGATGCGGCCTGCTAGCCCACTGCTGGTGCTGAACAGAGCCAGGTTGCAACTGAGTTGTGTGGCTTCAGGACCTGTGCTCTTTCTGGATGAAACCCCTGTCTCTGTCCACCATCACCCATGCATTCATGGCAGTCATGTGACATCTTCCCAACCCAGACATTTATTTGAGTCCATACCTGGAATGATTCATAGATCTGGAGACTATATGAAGACCCCAGGAAAAATCCAGAAGAGTGAACAACTTACTATCTCTTTTAGGAAGCCCAAAAGAAGGCTTCAATTCCAGATCTTTAGGGGATTGCGGCAATGCCTTCAGCACACAGAGCCTCTGCTCTGTCATGGTCAGCTATAATCCTGTCTTTGACTAGGCCTTATATGTGGTTCCTTATAGGTGTTTTCCACTAAGCAAATCCCACCCTCTATCTAAGCTCTCATTAATACTCCCAGAAAAGCCTTTAGTCTTTGCTCATACATTTTTACAAAGTGCACTGTAAATGACCTTTGCTTTCACCAAGGATGCTAGATTCTATCTGGTTAGTACCTTTTCCTCTACCAAACATGCCCGGACCACCTGACCCTCTGTATTCTGGGCAATCCATTTAAGAGCCAGCATCACTTCATGACTGGGCTCAGACATGGAGCTGGGGTATGGACAATTCTGGGTAATATTTAATCACCACTCCCTCTTTTAACTAACAGTAGGTATTTAGGTTGGGCCCTCCTCAAAGACAGGCCAGTCCTGGAGATGGTTGACTAAAGGCAATGACAGAGGTCATTACCACTTCAATTATGGTGTGTACTGTGGTCCAGAAACTGTGATGCTAGGACCTGAATTACACAGCTGATCAGGAGCTAAGCACCTGGCTTACACAGCTTTTTTACAGCTGATCTTCATAGCAACTTTTCAGGCTAGGATTCAGTCTCTTATATGTATAGACAAGGAAACTAATGGCTGGTGAGACTGAGATTTTCCTAGGTCACACATCAGAGAACTGGAGTTTGGCCCTGATATGTCTGACTCCAGCATCTAGGCACTATCCACTTCTCCACTGTACTTCCTAGGTTGAGATGTTCTTATTATGTTCCAATAAACCAATATTATCCTATGCCATCTATGAATTCTCGCAAAGTGAGTGTACTTGTAGTAAAGCCAATCTATGGATTTCAGAATTACCTATGAATTTGAGCTTCTTGATATTCATGTGCTGGGAAGAGGTGGAGAAAATTCCCATCATGCATGGCTGAAGGGTGGACAAACAAGAGACTGCAGTAACTACAGTTGTGATTTTTATAAAGAAATAAGAAGTATATATATTTGATTCTCCAAAAGAATGTTGTTGCTGATTTTCAAGTCCCACTGCAATTACTACTTAATAAAAACATGTTTTAATATGCCAGCAGAAAATTGGTACTATTTCCAATATGTGCCATGAAACAAATAACAGGAAGGGAGAAATTGAGCTCTCTCATTTCAGAAATAGAAAATGGATTTTTAAAAGTTCAGATCACTACCAAGAGTAATTTTCTTATAATAAGTATAACACTGACTGACTCACTGAAAAACTTTGTCAAGGAAAATTGCCACTTTTGAAACAAAATAAAGAAAGATATAATGTATTCTAAGAGCTTTTGTGTGGGTAGGTCCAGCAATCTATTCCTGCCCAGGGCCAGGGCAGGGTCTATAGTACCACTGGGACACAAGCCCATGGGTCTTGTTTCAGAAAAGAAGGAAGGATAGGGGTCAGGCCCTGCTTGGGAAGCTGCTTAGTCTCTCTGGAGGAAATGAGTGCTCTGTGTACATTTGTCCTCTAATAACCTACCTTCATATTCCTGAAAGTAGAATGTGCTAAACACTATTTATATTCATGAATGCTGGATCTTTCTACCTCCAGGCACATGGGACAATTGTGCTTCTCAGGTTTGCTGAAGCTTGGCATGTCCGTATGACTTGTTTGACCAATATCAATAATGAAAAATTGTATATAACTACTGGTACATAAACAATGAATCTTGAAACACCGAAAAAATAAAGCAAAATTAAAAAAATAAAGCTATTGAAAATATCATAAGAAATATTATGAACAACTTTATGCCAATAAGTGTGGTAAATTAGGCGAATTATTTTTCTAAAAGAAAAAAACAACCAATGACATGAAAAAATAGAAATTATTCATTTTCTTTGTTAAAAATTTAAATTTTTACTTAAAATTCTTCTCCTAAAGAAATACACAGGTTCAGGTAGCTTTTCTGGTGAATTCTTCAGAACATTTCAAGAATAAATAACACAAATATTATGTAAAATCTTCCAGAGAATAGAAAAATGAGAATGTTCTCAAATAGTATTATGAGCTCAGAATAAACAACATCCCAACACCTGACAAAGATATTTAAAGAAAGGAAAATTAGAAGCCAATTTTACTCACACACAGAGTTGCAAAAAGTTCTAAATCAAATATTTTCAAAAAAGGAAATATATCATACTAACAGGTTATTTAAGGATTGCAAGATTGGTATAACTTCAGGAATTAACACCCATATTATTAGAATAAAAGAGATTAATCACATTATTATCTAAATGGATGAAGAAAAATCACATATGAAATTTCAGTATTCATTCATAATGAAAGTTTTATTTATAATTGTAATTATATATAATTATAGTTATATATAATTATATAAATATAATGCAATTATAAAGAAAAATACTTATTTATTTTTGAAGTGGAAGTCTGCTCAGGTTGGGACCTGCATTAGTTTTCCTGCTCAGTGGGGAGTCTTCTCCCCTACCCCTCACTTGTGCATGCATACACACACACACACACTCTCTCTCTCTCTCAAATAAATAAAATCTTTAATAAAATAACTATAGGGGGGAAGAATTAAGATGGTGGAGAAGTAGGGGGACCCTTGGCTTTTTTTGTCCCTCAAACATAACTTTATTGAGGTAAGATCACTTGGAACACCCAGGAAATTGATCTGAAGACTGGGAAAAGTATCTGCATGGTTGGAAGGAAACAGCATGGCAGGTGCTAGTTGAATGGAAGTAAATTGGGGGAGAGAAAAACTTTGGTGCTGTGGAGAGTAGTGAGCTCTTTTTGTGGGGTAAGAAAAGGAAGACAGGGAGAGAGAGGTTGAGAGAGTGTGGCATTGGGTTCACACAAGAAGAAAGCCTCTCTGGACCATGGACTGGGGAGTGAGGGATACTGAATGTTGCAGGGTTTTTTGCAAACAGCATGTGGAGCTCAAGCTCTGAAGTTGTGGCAGTACATGACTTTCACTGGAGTGGAGCTGTGGTGGGCAATCCTGGGGAGGAGGTGGGTGCTGGTCTGGGAGTGCACACTGGTGATGTAGGGATCGCCTAGGTTGCACTGGCAGAGAACATTCCCCTTCCTGGAGTACATTTGAAATAAGCCGTATTGCCTCTCCAAGCACTAAGGACTCATCAGGCACCAGCAAATGGTCTTTCATCATCAGAGGACTGAGATGGGTGCAGAGGGTAAATAATCTGGTCACTGCTTTTCATTGTGCTAAACATGGATTCCATGTATCCTGTAGGCATGGGACTGTTTTTCTGGGACAAAGACACCAAAGACAGCATGGCAAGAGTCTACTCTGGAGGAGGGGAGCAGGTCCATTTGGTGCTGAGTTCTTTAAGATTTGGAGTTTTGGATCCCAGCCTCATGCCAAAGATAAAATGCAGAAAAGCTATGGCAACAGGTGCACTAATGGTCCTTGCTATTTTATGAGGGCTTCCTAAACAGCAGGTTTGTGATATCCCTTATCTGGGGATGAAGGAGTGGGGTGGCAGCATTCTCCCCTCTCCACCAACACTGTTTGACTTTAGAGAACAACACCACCACTCCCAGTAGAGGTGGGAGCTACTCACCCTAAGCCCCTTCACCCTGTGTCTAGCAAGTGCATATTCGCTGGGGCAGGTATGATTTTGAGCCAGTGCAATAGGCCTCTCCCCCATAAGACCAGCGCAGGCAACACCCCACATGCACCAAATATCTGATCTTACAGTGCTTCAAAGTGTCACTTGCAGTTTCGGTGGAAATAGGACCCGCTTTATTCCACCCTCACCCCCCCACCCCCCCGCTTTGGAATTAGTCCTGTTGTTTTTTATTCGTTAATGTGTTTTATTTTAAATATTTCATTTTCTTTCTCTTTCTTTCTTTCTTTTGGAATCAGGCTTCTTCTTTTCTTCTCTTTTTCCTTTCTTTTTCTTTGGAATCAGGCTTATAGTTTTCTGATGGTCTGTTTGTTTTTTTTCCATTCCTTTTTCTTCTCTCTCTCTCTCCTTTATTTTGGATCAGGTTCTTCCCCTCCTCCTCTTTTTCCAGACTTGTTTTAACAAAAAAAAAAAAAAATGAAAGCACACCTAGTTAAAGGTCCAAACACTCCCCACTGCAACCAAAGTTAACTCTTCAGGGGACTGGCCAGTGGGAAAGAGCAGCCAAAATGCAACAGCAGAATACATACAGCATACACCAGAAAAACTTTTCAAAGTGCCAGGCCTAGGAAAGTGTATGATCCTTTTAAAATATAGTATTACTCTTAGGTGCAGGAAACATAACAAGTTTTCAAAACACACAAAAGACAGAAACTTTGCCAAAGTAAAAAGATGGAGAAATTCTCTCCAGAAGAAAGGTCAATAAGAAATCACAGCCAGTGACTAGCACAAGACAGATATAAGCACTGTATCTGAACAAGAATTTAGAACAATAGTCGTAAGACTAATAACTGGATTTGAAAAAGTATAGAAGATACCAGAGGAACCCTTGCTGCAGAGGTAAAAGACCTAAAAAGTAGTCAGGCTGAAATAAAAAAAAATGCTATAACTGAGATGCAAAACTGACTAGATATAATCACAATGAGGATTAAAGAAGCAGAGAAGAGAATAAGTGATATAGAAGATAAAATGATGGAAAATAAGAAAGCTGAAAAGAAGAGGGAAAGAAACATATTAGATCATGAAAGTACAGATAGAGAACTCAGTGATTCCATAAAGTGATATAATATACTTAATATAGGAGTCCCAGAAGATGAGGAGGGGGATAAAGGTGAAGAAAGTTCATTTGAACAAAGTATTTCTGAGAACTTCCTTATTTGGGGGGGAAGAAACAGGCATTCCAGATCAGGAGGCACAGAGAAGCCCCCTCAAATGCAACAAAAATAGATTAGTTCCTTGGCATACTATAGTGAAGCTTGCAAATTTCAAAGATAAAGAGAAAACCTTGAATGCAGCTTGGGACAAGGGGTCCTTAACCTACAAGTATAGACACATAAGGTTGGAAGCAGATGTATCCATGCAGACTTGGCAGGCCAGAAAGGACTGGCATAACATATTCGATGGGAAAAATATGCAGACCAGGAGTTCACAAATACTGAAACAGCTCTTCAAAAAATATCAAAGGGGACCCTTTGAATGGGTGGGAGAGACCAAAAGCAACAAAGAATAGAAAGCAACAGAGACAACCTGCAGGAACAGTAACTATATAGGTAATACAATAGCACTAAATTTATATATATCCATAATTATGCTGAATGGAAATGGACTAAATGCTTCAATCAAAAAGGTTTAGGGTATCAGAATGGATAAAAAAAAACACAAAAACAAGACCCTATGATACGTTGATTACAAAACACTGATTTAGACCTAAACACTTCCAGATTGAAAATGAGGGGGTGAAGAACTAATTATCATGCTAATGAACATCAAAAAAAGCTGGAGTTGCCATACTTAGAGAAACTAGATGTTATTTTATTCTTTGAAAAATATTTATTTATTTATTTTTAATTTAATTAATTTTAAATAATAGTTGCCCTAGAATTTATTTAGATAGTTTTCATTTTCACCAAGGAAAAAAACTAAAAACAACCATGCCCTCAGACTTGTAATTCTACTTCTAAATATTTATTCTATGGGAGTGCTCAGTCTGGTGCACAAATATATTTTATATATACAAAATTATTCATCTCAGCACTATATTTAAAAAGATTTATTTCCTTCTTTTAGAGAGCAATTGAAAGAGAGAGAGAAAAAGTGCACACAAATGGGGGAAAGAGGTAGAAGGAGACAGAATCTCAAGAAGACTCCCTGCTGAGCACTGAGCCTGATGTGGAAACCAAGCATCAGAAGGTGAACTGATTGAGCCAACTACGTGCCCTCAGACAACTTAGACTTTAAAACAAAAGCTGTAGTAAAAGATGAAGAAGGATACTATATCATAATAAAGGGGACTATCCAAAAAGAACATCTAATAATTGTAAATATTTATGCCCTTAACTTGGGAACGGCCAAATATATAAATCAATTAAGAACAAACTCAAAGAACACTCCCCTCACTGAAATGGACAGATCATCCAAGCAAAAGATCAACAAGGAAATCAAGGCCTTAAATGACACACTGGACCAGAGGACATCACAGATATATTCAGAACATTTCATCCCAAAGCAACAGAATACACATTCTTCTCTAGTGCACATGGAACGTTCTCCAGAATAGATCACATTCTTGGTCCTAAATCAAGTCTCAACCGGTATCAAAAGATTGGGATCATTCCCTGCATATTTTCAGACCACAATGCTCTGAAGCTAGAACTCAATCACAAGAGGAAATTTGGAAAGAACCCAAATACATGGAGACTAAACAGCATCCTTCTAAGGAATTAATGGGTCAACCAGGAAATTAAAGAGGAATTGAAAAAATTTATGGAAACAAATGATAATGAAAACACAACGGTTCAGAATCTGTGGGACACAACAAAGGCAGTCCTGAGAGGAAAATATATAGCGGTACAAGCCTTTCTCAAGAAACAAGAAAGGTCCCAAATACACAACCTAACCCTACACCTAAAGGAGCTGGAGAAAGAACAAGAAAGAAACCCTAAACCCAGCAGGAGAAGAGAAATCATAAAGATCAGAGCAGAAATCAATGAAATAGAAACCATAAAAAACAATAGAACAAATCAACGAAACTAGGAGCTGGTTCTTTGAAAGAATTAATAAGATTGATAAACCCCTGGCCAGACTTATCAAAAAGAAAAGAGAGAGGACCCAAATAAATAAAATCATGAATGAAAGAGGAGAGATCACAACGAACACCAAAGAAATACAGACAATTATAAGAACATACTATGAGCAACTCTACGCAAACAAATTTGATAATCTGGAAGAAATGGATGCATTCCTAGAGACATATAAACTACCACAACTGAACCAGGAAGAAATAGAAAGCCTGAACAGACCCATAACCAGTAAGGAGATTGAAACAGTCATCAAAAATCTCCAAACAAACAAAAGCCCAGGGCCAGATGGCTTCCCGGGGGAATTCTACCAAACATTTAAAGAAGAACTAATTCCTATTCTCCTGAAACTGTTCCAAAAAATAGAAATGGAAGGAAAACTTCCAAAGGCTTTTTATGATGCCAGCATCACCTTGATCCCCAAACCAGACAAGGATCCCATCAAAAAAGAGAACTACAGACCAATATCCTTGATGAACACAGATGCGAAAATTCTCACCAAAATACTAGCCAATAGGATTCAACAGTACAAGTTCAAGAAGTTTTGGAGTGGAGTCTTTTGGGTTTTCCACATATAGTATCATATCATCTGCAAAGAGTGATAGTTTGACTTCTTCTTTGCCGATTTGGATGCCTTTAATTTCCTTTTGTTGTCTGATTGCTGAGGCTAGGACTTCTAGTACTATGTTGAATAGCAGTGGTGATAACGGACATCCCTGCCGTGTTCCTGACCTTAGCGGAAAAGCTTTCAGTTTTTCTCCATTGAGAATGATATTTGCGGTGGGTTTTTCATAGATGGCTTTGATGATATTGAGGTATGTGCCGTCTATTCCTACACTTTGAAGAGTTTTGATCAGGAAGGAATGCTGTACTGTGTCAAAAGCTTTTTCAGCATCTATGGAGAGTATCATATGGTTCTTGTTCTTTCTTTTATTAATGTGTTGTATCACATTGATTGATTTGCAGATGTTGAACCAACATGCAGCCCTGGAATAAATCCCACTTGGTCGTGGTGAATAATCCTTTTGATGTACTGTTGAATCCTATTGGCTAATATTTTGGTGAGAATTTTCGCATCTGTGTTCATCAAGGATATTGGTCTGTAGTTCTCTTTTTTGATGGGATCCTTGTCTGGTTTGGGGATCAAGGTGATGCTGGCATCATAAAAAGCCTTTGGAAGTTTTCCTTCCATTTCTATTTTTTGGAACAGTTTCAGGAGAATAGGAATTAGTTCTTCTTTAAATGTTTGGTAGAATTCCCCCGGGAAGCCGTCTGGCCCTGGGCTTTTGTTTGTTTGGAGATTTTTGATGACTGTTTCAATCTCCTTACTGGTTATGGGTCTGTTCAGGCTTTCTATTTCTTCCTGGTTCAGTTGTGGTAGTTTATATGTCTCTAGGAATGCATCCATTTCTTCCAGATTATCAAATTTGTTTGCGTAGAGTTGCTCATAGTATGTTCTTATAATTGTCTGTATTTCTTTGGTGTTCGTTGTGATCTCTCCTCTTTCATTCATGATTTTATTTATTTGGGTCCTCTCTCTTTTCTTTTTGATAAGTCTGGCCAGGGGTTTATCAATCTTATTAATTCTTTCAAAGAACCAGCTCCTAGTTTCGTTGATTTGTTCTATTGTTTTTTATGGTTTCTATTTCATTGATTTCTGCTCTGATCTTTATGATTTCTCTTCTCCTGCTGGGTTTAGGGTTTCTTTCTTGTTCTTTCTCCAGCTCCTTTAGGAGTAGGGTTAAGTTGTGTATTTGGGACCTTTCTTGTTTCTTGAGAAAGGTTTGTACCGCTATATATTTTCCTCTCAGGACTGCCTTTGTCGTGTCCCACAGATTCTGAACCGTTGTGTTTTCATTATCATTTGTTTCCATGAATTTTTTCAATTCTTCTTTAATTTCCTGGTTGACCCATTAATTCCTTAGAAGGATGCTGTTTAGTCTCCATGTATTTGGGTTCTTTCCAAATTTCCTCTTGTGATTGAGTTCTAGCTTCAGAGCATTGTGGTCTGAAAATATTCAGGGAATGATCCCAATCTTTTTATAGCAGTTGAGACCTGATTTAGGACTGAGAATGTGATCTATTCTGGAGAATGTTCCATGTGCACTAGAGAAGAATGTGTATTCTGTTGCTTTGGGATGAAATGTTCTGAATATATCTGTGATGTCCATCTGGTCCAGTGTGTCATTTAAGGCCTTGATTTCCTTGTTGATCTTTTGCTTGGATGATCTGTCCATTTCAGTGAGGGGAGGTTTAAAGTTCCCTACTATTATTGTATTATTGTTGATGTGTTTCTTTGATTTTGTTATTAATTGGTTCATATAGTTGGCTTCTCCCACGTTAGGGTCATAGATATTTAAAATTGTTAGATCTTCTTGTTGGACAGACCCTTTGAGTATGATATAGTGTCCTTCCTCATCTCTTATTATAGTCTTTGGCTTAAAATCTAATTTATCTGATATAAGGATTGCCACTCCTGCTTTCTTCTGATGTCCATTAGCATGGTAAATTCTTTTCCACCCCCTCACTTTAAATCTGGAGGTGTCTTCGGGTTTAAGATGAGTTTCTTGTAGGCAACATATAGATGGGTTTTGTTTTTTTATCCATTTTGATACCCTGTGTCTTTTTGGGGCACTTAGCCCATTAACATTCAGGGTAAGTATTGAGAGATATGAATTTAGTGCCATTGTATTGCCTGTAAGGTGACTGTTATTGTATATTGTCTCTGTTTCTTTCTGATCTACTACTTTTAGGGTCTCTCTTTGCTTAGAGGACCCCTTTCAATATTTCCTGTAGGGCTGGTTTGGTGTTTGCAAATTCTTTCAGTTTTTGTTTGTCCTGGAAACTTTTAATCTCTCCTTCTCTTTTCAATGATAGCTTAGCTGGATATAGTATTCTTGGCTGCATGTTTTTCTCATTTAGTACTCTGAATATATCATTCCAGCTCTTTCTGGCCTGCCAGGTCTCTGTGGATAAGTCTGCTGCCAATCTAATATTTTTACCATTGTATGTTACAGACTTCTTTTCCCAGGCTGCTTTCAGGATCTTTTCTTTGTCACTAAGACTTGTAATTTTTACTATTAGGTGATGGGGTGTGGACCTATTTTTATTGATTTTGAGGGGGGTTCTCTGCTTCTCCTGGATTTTGATGCTTGTTCCCTTTGCCATATTGGGGAAATTCTCTCCAATAATTCTCTCCAATATACCTTCTGCTCCCCTCTCTGTTTCCTCTTCTTCTGGAATCCCAATTATTCTCATGTTGTTTCATCTTATGGTGTCACTTATCTCTCAAATTCTCCCCTCGTGGTCCCGTAGCTGTTTGTCCCTCTTTTGCTCAGCTTCTTTATTCTCTGTCATTTGGTCTTCTATATCGCTAATTCTTTCTTCTGCCTCATTTATCCTAGCAGTGAGAGCCTCCATTTTTGATTGCACCTCATTAATAGCTTTTTTGATTTCAACTTGGTTAGATTTTAGTTCTTTTATTTCTCCAGAAAGGGCTTTTATATCTTCCGAGAGGGTTTCTCTAATATCTTCCATGCTTTTTTCAAGCCCGGCTAGAACCTTGAGAATCGTCATTCTGAACTCTATATCTGACATATTACCAATGTCTGTATTGATTAGGTCCCTAGCCTTTGGTATTGCCTCTTGTTCTTTTTTTTGTGGTGAATTTTTCCGCCTTGTCATTTTGTCCAGATAAGAGTATATGAAGGAGCAAGTAAAATACTTAAAGTGTGGCAACAACCCCAGGAAAATATGCTTTAGCCAAATCAGGAGAGATCCCAAATCATGAGGGGTGAGAAAGGGGATAAAAGAGGTTCAGAAAGAAAAAAAAAAAAAAGAAAAGAGAAACAATTAAAAAAAGAAAACCAATAAAGAAAAAAATATAAAAAGGAAAAAAAATATATATTAGATAAACTAGTTAAAAAACGTTAAAAATAAAAAGGTAAAAGTTAAAAAAATTTAGTAGTAGAAGAGAAAAAAAATTGAAAAAGAGAAAAAATTAGCTGCCAGGCTAAAGAATCATGGGGAGAAAGCCATGAGTTCTGTGCTTTGCTTTCTCCTCCTCTGGAATTCCGCTGCTCTCCTTGGTATTGAAACTGCACTCCTTGATAGGTGAACTTGGTCCTGGCTGGGTTTCTTGTTGATCTTCTGGGGGAGGGGCCTGTTGTAGTGATTCTCAAGTGTCTTTGCCCCAGGCGGAGTTGCCCCGCCCTTATCAGGGGCCGGGCTGAGTAATCCGCTGGGGTTTGCTCTTGGGAGCTTTTGTTCCCTGAGTGCTTTCTGTAGAGTTCCTGAGCGTGGGAATGAAGATGGCAGCCTCCCGGTCTCCGGCATGGAGGAGCCGAGGGCCTGGGGCCCCACTCTTCAGTGCGCTCTCAGAGAACAGCGCCGATTTACTCCCGTCACCCTGCCTCTGGCCACGCCCAAGCTGACAGAGCCTGCGACCGGTTCAAGGTAACCCCGAGCTTATAGCTCACTCCTCGGCTCTGTCTCTGTAGCCGGCTTCACCGTTCTGATACCTGTAAGCTCTGCGACACTCAGACACCCCCGATCCTTCTGTGACCCTGATGGACCTGAGGCCACGCTGACCCTGTTTGGGCTTCACCCCAGTTAAGCCTCTGGAGCGATGTCCCTCAGCGGAACAGACTTTTAAAAGTCCTGATTTTGTGCTCCGTTGCTCTGCCACTTGCCGGGACCCGGCCCCTCCCCCCGTGGTCTATCTTCCCGTCGCTTTGGATTCACTTCTCTGCCTTTCAGAAAGTGGTTGATTTTCTGTTTCTAGAGTTGCTGTTCTTCTTCTCTTCGATCTCCCATTGGATTTGTAGGTGTTTGCAATCTTTAGATTAAGCTATCTAGCTGATCTCCCGCTACCTGAAGTAGTCTCAGCCTGCTACTTCTCTGCCATCTTGACTCCTCTTCGTATTCTGTATATTTTTGAATACAATTATAGTAGCTTGCCATTCACATTTACTCCACATTGAATTTGTGAATAAGGTCAATTCTTTCATTATTTGGCCATACAGCTCATCTTTACTGCATCATTTATTGAAAACATCATTCTTCTTCATTTATTTGAAATGTTTTCTCTTTCATTTATCAAGTTTCAATAGATCTTTCTAATCTACACCTCCTGCCTTTATTTCTATTCACTTATCATATGACCAATACAAATGATCTCAATCACTATTTTATAACAAGTCATGTTATCTAGAAAGGTTGTTCACCAACTTTTTTTTTTTAGAATTTTGGCTATTTTTGGCACTTAATATTCTTCCATATGCATTTTAAGATCACCTTATTGTATTTTTATTGTAGTTGCATGAACTTTGGAAGCATAATGGACATTTTTATGATATTGAGGCTTCCAGTTAAATCTGGAACATATCTCTATTTTCTTAGTATTTTTTCTATTTTCTGTCATATAGACCTTGTAATTTTCTCCATCACAGGCTTATGCTTTGTTAGATGTATTCCTACATGTCTTAATTTTATTATTTATTTGTTTTTACTTTTAAGCTTTTATTTTAATTCCAGTTAGTTAACATACGGTGTCATATTGGTTTAGGTGAATATTGTAGTAATTCAACACTTCCATACATCATCCAGTGCTCATCACAAGAGGTGCACTCCTTAATTCCCATCACCTATTTAACCCACCCCCCTACACCTCCCCTCTGGTAACCATCAGTTTGTTCTCTATAACTAATATGTTTCTTGGGGGGCCTGGGTGGTTCGTAAATTGAAGCATCCAACTCTAGGTTTCAGTTCAGGTCATGACTTCAGGGTCATGATTTCAGGGCTGTGAGTTTGAGTTTCAAGTCAGGTGCCATGTTCAGCAGGGAGTCTGCTTCAGATTCTCTCTCTCCCTCTGCCCCACAATTGGGTACATGCTCTCTCTAAAATAAGTAAACAAATCTTTTAAAAAATCTGTTTCTTCAAATGGTGTTGGGAAAATTGGACAGCCACATGCAGAAGAATGAAACTAGATATTTCCTTACACCACATACAAAAATAGATTCAAAATAGATGAAAGACCTCAATGTGAGACAGGAATCGATCAAAATCCTTAAGGAGAACACAGGCAGCAACCTCTTCAACCTCAGCAGCAGAAACTTCTTCCTAGAAACATCACCAAAGGCAAGGGAAGCAAGGGCAAAAATGATCTATTGGGACTTCATCAAGATCAAAACTTTTGCACAGCAAAGGAAAGAGTCAACAAAACCAAAAGACAACTGAAAGAAGGGGAGAAGATATTCACAAATGACATATCAGATAAAGGGCTAGTGTCCAAAATCTATAAAGAACTTATCAAACTCAACACCCAAAGGACAAATAATCTAATCAATAAATGGGCAGAAGACATGAAAAGACATTTCTGCAAAGAAGACATACAAATGGCCAACAGACACATGAAAAAGTGCTCCATATCACTCGGCATCAGTGAAATACAAATCAAAATCACAGTGAGATACCACCTCACACCAGTCAGAATGGCTAAAATTAACAAGTCAGGAAATGACAGATGTTGGCGAGGATGTCAAGAAAGGGGAACCCTCCTATACTGTTGGTGGGACTGCAAAGTTGGTGCAACCACTCTGGAAAACAGCATGGAGGTTCTTCAAAATGTTGAAAATAGATCTACCCTATGACCCGGCAATCTCACTACTGAGTATTTACCCTAAAGATACAAATGTAGTGATCCAAAGGGGCACGAGCACCAAATGTTTATAGAAGCAATGTCCACAAAAGTCAACTATGGAAAAAAACTAGATTTCCATCAACAGATGAATGGATAAAAAGATGTAGTATATATACACAATGGAATACTATGCAGCCGTCAAAAGAAATGAAATCTTGCTATTTGCAACAACATGGATGGAACTAGAGGGTATCATGCTAAGTGAAATAAGTCAATCTGAGAAAGACAATTATTATATGTATGATCTCTCTGATATGAGGTATTTGAGAGGGAGGGTTGGGGGTTGCAGCACATAGGGAGGGAAAAAACGAAACAAGATGGGATTGGGAGGGAGACAAACCATAAGAGACTCTTAATTTCATGAAACGAACTGAGGGTTGTTTGGGATGGGGTTTGGGATAGGGTAGCTGGGTTATGGACACTGGGAAGGGTATGTGCTATGGTGAGTGCTTTGAAATATGAAACATGATGATTCACAGACCTATATCCTTGGGGGCAAATAATACATTATAGATTAAAAAATACATAAATAAAAAAATATGTTTCTTGATTTCTCACTCTCTCTCTTTTCCCCTTTTGTTTCCTAATTTCCATAAGGGAAATCGTATGGTATTTGTCTTTCTCTGACTTATTTCACTTAGCATTATACTCTCTAGCTCCATCTTTGTTGTTGTAAATGGCAAGATCTCATTTTTTTTATGGATAGTTAATCTTCTACTGTATGTACAAACCATGTCTTCTTTATCCATTCATCTATCAATGGACACTTTAGCTGCTTCCATAATTTCCATTATTGTAAATAATGCTGCTGTAAAAATTGAGGTGCATGTCTCCCTTTTAATCAGTATTTTTGTATTCTTTGGGTAAATACCCAGTAGTGCAATTGATGGATCATAGGGCAATTCTATTTTAACTTTTTGAGGAATCTCCATACTAATTTCCATAGTGGCTACACAGGTTTGCATCCCCACCAACAGTGTGGGAGTGCTCCTTTTTCTCCACATCCTTGCCAACACCTGTTGTCTCTTGAGTTTTGATTTTAGCTAGTCTCACTGGTGTGAGGTGATATCTAATTGTAGGTTTGACTTGCATTTCCCTGATGATGAATGATTTTGAGCATCTTTTCATATGTCAGTTGGCCATCTGGATGTCTTCTGTGGAGAAATGTCTATTCATGTCTTCAGCCCTTTTTAAATTGGATTTTTTTTTTTTGAGTGTTGAGTTTTGTAAGTTCTTTATATACTTTAGAAAACCCATAAGCAAACCCACAATTATATGTTTAACTAATGTTCAACAAAGTGGGAAAGAATAGCCAATGGGAAAAGGACAGTCACTTCAACAAATGGTGCTGGGAAAATTGGACAGCAACATGCAAAGGAATAAAGCTTGATCACTTTCTTACACCATACAAAAAATTAATTCAAAATGGGTGAAAGACCTGGAACCATAAAAATCCTAAAGAAGGCTGCATAGTATTCCATTGTGTATATATACCACATCTTCTTTATCCATTCGTCTGTAGATGGACATCTAGGTTCTTTCCATAGTTTGGCTATTGTAGACATTGCTGCTATAAACATTCGGGTGCACATGCCCCTTCGGATCACTATGTTTGTATCTTTAGGGTAAATACCCAGCAGTGCAATTGCAGGGTCATAGGGTAGTTCTATTTTCAACATTTTGAGGAACCTCCATGCTGTTTTCCAGAGTGGTTGCACCAGCTTGCATTCCCACCAACAGTGTAGGAGGGGTCCCCTTTCTCCGCATCCTCGCCAGCATCTGTCATTTCCTGACTTGTTCATTTTAGCCATTCTGACTGGTGTGAGGTGATATCTCATGGTGGTTTTGATTTGTATTTCCCTGATGCCGAGTGATATGGAGCACTTTTTCATGTGTCTGTTGGCCATCTGGATGTCTTCTTTGCAGAAATGTCTGTTCATGTCCTCTGCCCATTTCTTGATTGGATTATTTGTTCTTTGGGTGTTGAGTTTGCTAAGTTCTTTATAGATTTTGGACACTAGCCCTTTCTTGCCATTTGCGACGACGTGGATGGAACTAGAGGGTATCATGCTTAGCGAAATAAGTCAATCAGAGAAAGACAACTATCATATGATCTCCCTGATATGAGGGAGAGGAGATGCAACATGGGGGGTCGAGGGGGTAGGAGAAGAGTAAATGAAACAAGATGGGATTGGGAGGGAGACAAACCATAAGTGACTCTTAATCTCACAAAACAAACTGAGGGTTGATGGGGGGAGGGGGTTGGGAGAGGGGGTGGGGTTATGGATATCGGGGAGGGTATGTGCTATGGTGAGTGTTGTGAAGTGTGTAAACCTGGCGATTCGCAGACCTGTACCCCTGGGGATAAAAATATATGTTTATAAAGCTGCAAAAAAAAAAAAAAAAAGAAAGAAAGAAAGAAAGGATGAATACCCAAGTTTTGTAGCAACATGGACGGGACTGGAAGAGATTATGCTGAGTGAAATAAGTCAAGCAGAGAGAGTCAATTATCATATGGTTTCACTTATTTGTGGAGCATAACAAATAGCATGGAGGACAAAGGGAGATGGAGAGGAGAAGGGAGTTGAGGGAAATTGGA
This sequence comes from Lutra lutra, assembly GCF_902655055.1. Lineage (NCBI taxonomy): Eukaryota > Metazoa > Chordata > Mammalia > Carnivora > Mustelidae > Lutra > Lutra lutra. The sequence goes on along the minus strand of NC_062280.1, from coordinate 115,537,670 downwards.
AGGGGAGGTGAACCATGAGAGACTATGGACTCTGAAAAACGATCTGAGAATTTTGAAGGGGTGGGGGGTGGGAGGTTGGGGGCACCAGGTGGTGGGTATTGTAGAGGGCACGGATTGCATGGAGCACTGGGTGTGGTGCAAAAATAATGAATACTGTTATGCTGAAAAAAATAAAAAAATTAAAAAAAAAATCCTAAAGAAGAACACAATCAGTAACCTCTTTGACATATGCTGTAGCAACCTTTTTTTAGATATGGCTCTTGAGGCAAGGGAAACAAAAGCAAAAATAAACTATTGGGACCATAGTGAAATAAAAATCATTCACACAGTGAAGGAAACCACTAACAAAACTAAAGCCAGGGCACCTGGTTGCCTCAGGCTTCAGCTCAGGTCTTGATACCAGGGTTCTGTTTTGGAGCCTAGTGTTTGAGTCCAGCTCCCTGCTTGGTGGGGATCCTGTTTCTTCCTCTCCCTCTGCAGCTCTTCCTGCTTGAGCACTCTTTCTCTGTCAAATGAACAAATAAAGTCTTAAAAAAAAAGAACCGGGACGCCTGGGTGGCTCAGTTGGTTAAGCAGCTGCCTTCGGCTCGGGTCATGATCCCAGCGTCCTGGGATCGAGTCCCACATCGGGCTCCTTGCTCAGCAGGGAGCCTGCTTCTCCCTCTGCCTCTGCCTGCCACTCTGTCTGCCTGTGCTTGCTCTCTCTCCCTCTCTCTCTCTGACAAATAAATAAATAAAAATCTTAAAAAAAAAAAAAAAAAAAAAGAACCTAGGGACGCCTGGGTGGCTCAGTTGGTTGAGCGGCTGCCTTCGGCTCAGGTCATGATCCTAGCGTCCTGGGCTCCTTGCTCGGCAGGGAGCCTGCTTCTCCCTCTGCCTCTGCTTGCCACTCTATCTGCCTGTGCTCACTCTTGCTCTCTCTCTCTGACAAATAAATAAATAAAATCTTAAAAAAATAAAAAGAACCTAAAAGGCAACCTACAGAAATGGAAGAAAATATTTGCAAATGAAATATCTGATAAAGGGTTAGTATCCAAAATATATAAAACACACTTATTTTGAAGAACCCTGAATAATATATGGGAACTGTTGAATTGCTATAATATGCACCTGAAACTAATATAACACTATATGTTAACTATATTGGAATTTAAATTAAAAAAGAAAAAAAATAAAAGGCAGCACATTATAAAAAAATCAGTTGTTCATATGTATGTCCATCTATTTCTGGACTTTTAATTTCATTCTGTTTATCTATTTGTCTATCCTTATGCCAGTACAATACTACCCTGATTATCATAGGTTATAAATTATAATCTTGAAATTAGGTAGTGTCAGTCCTCTGGCTTTGTTTTTATTCCCCAATATTGTTTTATACCTGTTCTAGGTCCTGTGGATTCTATATAGATTTTAGAAGAACTTTGTCAATTTCTACAAAGAACCCACAGAGATTTTGATTGGAAGTTAGTTGAATCTATAGAGGAATTCAGGGGGAATTGACATCTTAACAGTATTGAGTTTTCTGACCCATGAACAAACTACATCTCTCAATTTATTTAGATCTTTAATTTTTCTCATCAGATTTTGTGGTTTACAGAGTACAGATCTTGTACAGCTTTTGTGAGGTTGGTTTCTCTGTAAGTGTTTAATTGATTTTTGATATTATTGAAAATGGTATTTAAGGGCACCTGGGTGGCTCAGTTGTAAAGTGTCTGCTTTCGGCTCAGGTCATGATCCCAGAGTCCTGGGACTGAATCCTACATTGGGCTCGCTGCTTGGTGGAAAGCCTGCTTCTCCCTCTCCCACTCCCCCTGCTTGTGTTCCCTCTGCCACTGTCTATCTCTGTCAAATAAATAAATAACGTCTTTTTAAAAAAAGGAAATGATATTTTAAAAATGTCAATTTACAATTTTTTGTTGCTAGTAGATATAAATCAATTTGATTTTTGTGTATTGATTCATGATGGACAGAGAACACAAATCACTTCAATCCTTTTAAATTTATTTTTTTTATTTGTTTTATTTATTTATTTATTTATTTGTATTTGTTTTATGTTGCAGAATATGGCTTATCTTAAATTTCTTCTGTATGAATTTTGATTTTGTTGGTTGGAGTGTTCTATAAATATCATTTAAGTCAGGTTAAGTTATTGGTTCAAATCTGTATTCTTACTGATTTTCTTTCTTTTTTTTTTTTTAAAGACTTTATTTACTTATTTGACAGAGAGGGACACAGTGAGAGAGGGAGCACAAGCAGGGAAGTGGGAGAGGCAGAAGCAGGCTTCCTGCTGAACAGGGAACCCGATGTAGGGTTCGACCCCAGGACCCAGGGATCATGACCTGAGCCGAAGGCAGATGCTTAATGGCTGAGGCACCCAGACGCCCCTCTTACTGATTTCCTGTTGACATCTTCTATCAGTTATTCAGAGCAGGGTATTAAAACACTGACTAGATTGGTGGAACTGTCTATTACTCCGGGAGTTCTATCAGTCTTGGCATCTTGTATTTTAAAACTCTATTAGGTGCATAAACATTTAGGATTGTTACATACTCTTGATGAATTGACCCCTTTGTCATTATGTAATAACCTTTATTCCTGGTATTATTTATCTTCTGCAATCCACTTTGTATGATTGTAATGTAGTTACTCCAGTTTTCTTTTGATTTCTGATATTACCATTTTATAATCATACTTGCTTTTCTTTCACCACAACCCTTGGCAGTCACTCATCTGTTCTTAATCTCTGTAATTTGTCATTGCAAGAATGTTATATAAATAGTTCATATAGTGTGTGACCATTTGTTAGCATCTTTTTCTCCCACTTAGCATAAAGTCCTTGAGATGGATCCATGCTGTTGTGTGTATTGATAATTTGTTTCTTTTTATTCCTGAGCAGTATTCCATGGTATGTATATCCCAGTTTGCTTAACCTGTTAAAGAACATTTGGGTCATTTCAGTTTTTGAATATTACAATAAAGCTACTAAGAACATTTGTGTATACGTTAATGTATGTTTTGTGAACATACATTTTAACTACTCTAGGATAAATGTCCTCAAAAGTGCGGTTGCTGGGCCATATAGAAAGTGAATATTCAGTTTCAAAGAAACTGCTGAATTAGTTTCCAGAATGGCTGTACTGTTTTACATACCCACTAGCAATGTATGAGAGGTCCAGTTTCTCCATATACTAGACAGCAATTTGTTTATGTTGTGTCTTGATGCAGTTCTCTTCCTGTTTCTTATGCTTGGGATTTATTGAACTTCCTGGATTTGTGGGTTTTTACTTTCTGTAGTTTTTGCCAAATTTGCAAAAATTTCTGCCATTATTTATTCAAATATTTCAGATCCCCCTTCCCTTTTGCAGTATCCTCTTAGTCCAGCACTCCAATTATTTACTGTATGTTAGGTTGCCTAAAATTTTTCCTGTGATATTGTGATTTATAATAAGAAGTATATATTTGGTCTTCACCAATTTCTGGCACAGAGCTCCTGAAACCCTCAGAATTTCCTAAGTGATGTGAGCAATAAATTATCTTTTGTTATGTTAATTACGTGACTCTGAAAGCACCTAAGGATGCGGGCTCGTTGCCAGGAGAGCCAGCCCTGTGAATAGAGAGTTGGAACTTTTCAGTATGAGCCTTCACCCTGGCCTCAGGGGAGGAGAGAAGAGCTCAAGATTAAGTTCAATCACTAATGGCTAATGATTTAATCAATCATGTCTATAATGAAGCCTTCATAAAATCCCAAAAGGATAGGGTTCCTAGAGTTTTGGGGTTGGTGAACATGAGATATGGGAAGAGTGGTTTCCCCTGAGGATCTTGGAAGCTCTGCACCCTTTCCTCAGGCCCAATGCATCTCTTCCAACGGGCTGTTCCTGAGTTATATCCTTTTACAACAAATTGGTAATCTGGTCAGTACAATGTTTCTCTGAGTTCTGTGAGCTCCCCTAGCAAATTAATTGAACCCAAGAAGGGGAATGTATAACATGTAGTCAGTCAACCTGAAGCACAGGTGATTTCCTGGACTTGTAATTAGTATCTGATGGTAGGGGGTAGTTCTTGAAGGATTTAGCCCTTAACCTGTGGAATCTGGTGTCTCCAGGTAGAAAGTGTCAGAAATGAGTTGAATTAAAGGATACCCAGCTGGTGTCAGGGAGTTTTCTGGTGGTATGGGGGGAAAACCATTGCACATTGGAATTGGGTGTTATAATTATGATGTCATTTTCTTTTCTTTCTTTTTCTTGATTCGTGTGTGTGTGTGTATGTGTGTGTGTGTGGTTTTGGAGAGTTGTTTTTGGTATGTCTCTAAGTATTTGCTTCTCTAAGGTATTTTTCAACTTGTACATTGTGGTTTTCTCAGAGAGTTTTATTTCATTCTTTTTTTTTCAAATCTTCATGTCTACACCTAGCCTTTATAATAATATAGAATAGAGTTTTAATGATTTATTTATTTTTTTTTTGAGAGAGAGTGGGGGGGCAGAGGGAGAGGAGAATCCTTGTTTTAAATTTAAATTCAGTTGGACAACATATAGTACATCATGCATTTCAGATGTAGTGTTCAATAATTTATCAGTTGCTTACAACACAGTGCTCATCCCATCACATGCCCTCCTTAATACCCCTCTTCCCTACCTATCTCCCCTCCAGCAATCCTCAGTTTGTTTCCTATAGTGAAGAGACTGATATTTTTTCTCTCTCTCTGATGAGAGTTTTCCCTCCCTTTCCCTATGCTCCTCTGCTCTGTTTCTTGTATTATACATATGAGTGAAACCATATGATAACTGACTTTCTCCAATTGACTTATTTTGTTCAGCATAATACCCTCCAGTTCCACCCACATCAATGTAAATGGTAAGTATTCATTCTTTCTGATGGCTGAGTAATATTCCATTGTATTTATATCACACCTTCTTTATCTATTGGCTCTTTCCACTATTTGACTATTGTGGACATTGCTGCTATAAACATTGGAGTGCATGTGTCCCATCAGATCACTATAGTTATATCTTTGGGGTAAATACCTAGTAGTGCAATTGCTGGGTCATAGGGTAGCTCTATTTTCAACATCTTGAGGAACTTCCATACTGTTTTCCAGAGTGGCTGTATGAGCTTGCATTCCCACCAACAGTGGAAGAGGGTTCCCCTTTCTCCATATCCTTGCCAACATCTATCATTTCCTGAGTTGTTAATTTTAGAAATTCTGACTGGTATGTGGTGATATTTCATTGTGGTTTTGATTTGTCTTTTCCTAATGCCAAGGGATGTGGAGTATTTTTTCATGTGTCAGTTGGCCATTTGTATGTCTTCTTTGGAGAAATGTCTGCTCATGTCTTCTGTCTAATTCTTGACTGGATTATTTGTTTTTTGGGTGTTGAATTTGATAAGTTCTTTATAGATTTTGGACACTAGACCTTTATCTGATATGTCATTTGCAATTATCTTCTCCCATACTGTAGGTTGCATTTTAGCTGTGTTGGCTGTTTCCTGTGCTTTGCAGAAGCTTTTTTTATCTTGATGAAGAGAGTAAATCTTAAGCAGACCCCATATCCAGTGTGGATGACTCTGAGTTTATGACCTGAGCCAAAATCAAGAGTCACACAACCAACCGAGCCACCCAGGAGCTCCTTGATAATTGATTTAATGTTATGTCTACTAATTTTAACACCTGTTTTGGTTCTGAGTCTGTTTCAATTCATTGATTAATTCCTTGTATTAGGTTGTTTTTTACCTGCTTATTTGCATGTCTGCTGATTTGGCTGGATGCCATATGTTATGAATTTTACTTTTTGATCACTATATTTTCTTTGTCTTATAAATATTCTTGAGCTTTGTTTTGGGACATGATTAAGTTACTTAAAATGTCTTGACCTTTCTGGGTCTTTTTTTAATGTTTGCTAGGTGGGACCAGAGTTGTTCTCACTCTAACGTTCATAACCCATCTTACCAAGGCAAGACCTTCTGTGTGCTTCACCTAGTGCCCTGTGAATCATGAGATCAGATCTTTGTGGGAAAAGGCATGATGCCTAGCCCTGGGTGAGCACTGGTTTTCATCCTTTCTAATCCTCTGAGGTGGAACTTGCCTAGCCTCAGGTGTGACCTCACATGTATGCACTGACCAGTACTCAACTGAATTCCTTTGGGGATCCTCTGCAGATCTACAGAGCTCTCTCTGTTCATGGGGCTCTCTCCTCTTTGGTACTATCCTGAACTCTGGTCACCTCCTAGGACTCTCAGCTCTGTTCCCTGAATACACTGGATCTGGTGGGCTCTGCCTCAATTGCCCTCCCTGTTCCATGGCCTGGAACTCTTAGTGAGCAGTAAGCTGGGACAATTATAGAGCTCACCTCAATGGTTTCCCATCTCCTCATGATCACTGTTGTTCATGTCAGGGTCCTATCACTTTTGTTTAATGTATTTGTCCATTCTTGACATGTTCAGTAAATGGCAAGTCCTATCCCTACGGAAAGTGAAATTCTGCTAAACTAGTTTTATTTATATACACATGCTTACCAGTTTCTTTGTTCACTATTTTTTTTTCTTGTCCCTTATTCCTTTCTTCTAGGTTCACTGGTTTTTATCTGATGTTCCTGGAGTTTAAGCCATAATTTTCTTGTGGATAATTATGCTCACACAAATGTAATTGTTTTCCCCTGAGTGTTTTGTAGTCTTGGTTTAGAGCACATGTTTCTTCTTTCTTTCTTTCTTTCTTTCTTTCTTTCTTTCTTTCTTTCTTTCTTTCTTTCTTTCTGAATGGAATTATACTAGTTTCCTGTTGTGTAAAAGATTAGCACAACCCCAGAGGGTTGAAAAAACATGAATTTATTTTATGACATTTTACATGGATCAGGAGTCCAGCACAGCCTGGCTGTGTTCTCTGCTGAGGGTGTCACATGAAGTCAGCTGATGCTGTATTCTCATATGAAGTTGGGCCCCTTCCCAAACTCATCTAGGCTGTTTGCAGAATTCAGTCCTTGTGATTGTAGAATAAGATCCTGTTTCTCTCTCTCTCTCTTTTTGCAGGTGTCTTTCTTTTTTCTTTTCCTTTTCAGTGTTCCAAGATACACCACACCCACTGCTCCATGTAATACGTGCCCTCCTTATTACCCACCACCAGGCTCACCTAACCCCACCCCTCTCCCCAAAACCCTCAGTTTGTTTCTCAGAGTCCACAGTCTCTCATGGTTCATCTCCTCTTCTGATTTTTCCCAATTAACTTATCCTTTCCTTCTCCTAATGTCCTCTGTGTTATTCCTTATGCTCTACAAGTGAGTAAAAAACAAAAAATAAAAAACAAACAAACCAAAAAAACCACATAACATTCAAGTTATGGAATCAGTCCAAATGTCCTTTGACTGATGAATGGGTAAAAAAGAGGTGGAATATTAGTCAGCCATGAAAAGAATGCAATCTTGCCATTTGGAAAGACATGGATTGACCTAGAGATTCTTATGCTTAGGAAAGTAGGTCAGTCGGAGAAAGAAAACTACCATATGATTTCACTCATATTTGAAGTTTAAGAAACAAAATAAAAAGAAAAAAAAAAGCCAGATGCAAACTAAGAAACAAACTCTTACCTATACAGAAAAACCTGATGGTAATTGGATGGAAGGTGGGGGTGGGTGGGTTAAATAGCTGATGTGATGTACATTAAGGAGGGCACTTGTGATGAGCACTCGGGGTTATATGTAAGTTTTGAATCACTAAATTCAAAAGCCAGAAACTAAAATTACACTGCATATTTACTAACAGGAATTTAAGTAAAAACTTGAAAATATCATGTTAAAAAAATCCTGATGGCTAATGATGATGAACATTTTTTTCATGTGTCTGTTAGCTATTTGTATGTAATCTTTGGAGAAGTGTCTGTTCATGTCTTCTGCCCATTTTTTGACATGATTATTTGTTTTTTGAGTGTTGAATTTGAGAAGTTCTTTACAGACCTTGGATATCAGCCCTTTGTCTGTAGTGTCATTTGCGAATATCTTCTCCCATTCTGTGGGTTGCCTCCTTGTTTTGTTGACTGTTTCTTTTGCTGTGCAGAAGCATTTTATCTTGATGAAGTCCCAAAAGTTCATTTTCACTTTTGTTTCCTTTGCCTTTGGAGACATGTCTTGAAAGAAGTTGTGCATTGATGTTGAAGAGGTTACTGCCTATGTTTCCTCTAGGATTTTGATAGATTGCTACCTCATGTTGAGGTCTTTTATCCAGTTCAAGTTTATATTTCTGAGTTGGGGCAAATTGGAGGGGGAGATGAACCATGAGAGACTGTGGACTCTGAGAAACAAACTGAGGGTTTTGGAGGGGAGAGGGGTTTGGGGATTGGTGAGCCTGGTGGTGGGTATTAGGGACAGCATGTACTGCATGGAGCACTGGGTGTGAAGCACAAACAATGAATCTGGGAACACTGAAAAATAAAATAAAATTTAAAAAAATCCTGTTTCTTGCTGCTGTTGACTGGGATTCCTCTCAGCCCCTCTACTCCCTGCCCTGTGGTCCCTTCCACAACATGGAGGTTTCTCCTTCAAGGCCAGCAAGTGTGTCTTTGCTGCTTTAAAACTCTGATTTCCTGTGTTTCTTCTAGATCTGGATAGATATGACTTGTGTGAATGGGTCAGGTCCACATGGAAAAAATCTCCCTTCGATTAACTCACAACCAACTGACTAATCACTTTAATTACATTGACAAAATTCCATTTGCTCTGTAATGTAACATGATCATGGGGGTGATATGCCATAACACTCACAGTCCTGCCCACACTGTGGGGGAGGGAGGCAGTCATACAAGGCATATATAGCAGGGGGTGGGAACCTTGAGGTCAGCTTTGAATTCCACCTACCACAATCTACCTCCTGGACCCCAGCAATTTAGATCCACTTCAAATGTTACCAAGAATCTAATCCCATTAGGGTGTTAGTCCAAGTCCAAAATCTCATCTTCTAAATTACGCCCAGGTGTGGATGATGCTCCTGGGTGTGATTTCCTTGGGTTCACTTCCTTCCCATCCATGGGGCTGTAAAACTGAGAAGAGAAGTTATCTGCCCAGCATTTCCAACATACAGAGTTGGCACAGACAAGATGATGGCCATTGTCATTCCTGCCTAAAAAGGGGGGGGGAATAGAAAATGAAAAGGAGTCACTACTCCATGTGGGTCTGACATCTATTTGGGTGAGTTCCAGCCAGAGACCCTTGATTAGGTTTTAAGGCCTGAGAATTAGCCCATTTTTCAGAGTTCTGTCTGCTGGGGTCTGAGTCATTTTTCCCTTCTGTGAAAGGTAGCAGGTGTTTGCAGCTGAAGAGTTTCCTCAACTGCTTCTTTCTGCTAGAATCTGGGGTCTGGCTGCCTCTTTTCATTCTGTGGTCTCTCCCTCACTTTAGTCCAGGCTGGTAGTGTTTCTACCCCAGAGCAACTTTCCTCAAGAACTGTGCAGCCTCTGTGTGAACTGCACTGTGATTTGCTCCTTGGACAACAGCCACACTCACAGATCTGAGATGCTGTCCCCTCTATGTCTGGCTCTGGATGTGGTTTCTGAGGGCATAGGAAAGGGGTCCAGGCTCTCTGGTTTGCTTGAAAAGAACTGTGAGTCACATCTTTAATCTGTTGAAAGAGCCATTCACTTATATGGCCAAATACTCTGACCATCTGACATTTCTGAGATTTTTCAAAATGTAGTATAGTCACACACTTGGCTTTTTCTCCATGCCATATTTGTGAGCCTGGTGGTGGGTATTAAGGAGGGCATGTATTGTATGGAGCACTGGGTGTGGTGTATAAACAATGATCTTGGAACACTGAAAAAAAAAAAAAAAAGAAAACCATCTCTTAACTTCATCACCATTTGCCATCTGGATAGACTGAGAATCTCCCAAATAATCCAGTTCTGGTTCCTTTTTGCTTACACTTCTTTTCTCAACTTATCTCTCTGCTCACATTTTACTGTAACCAGCAACAATCAACTAGGCTACTTCTTGGAAATCTCTTTGGCTGTGTATTCAAGTGTGTCACTTATGAGTTTTACTTTCCACCTAATTGCCCCACACAATTTTGCTGAGTTGTCACCAATAAATAATGATTCTCCATATTTCAGTTTCCAATATTGTTTGTCACTTTCTACTAAGTCCTCCCCCATAGTATCCTTCACATATGAATTTGTACAAAATTTGTTCACTGCTTTTGAGGCTTTTTCTGTCATGCTCCCTGACATTCTCCAGTCTCTGCCTGCTGTCCAGTTCCAAAGTCTCTGCCACATGTTTAGCTATGGCAGCACCTCATGTCCAGGTAACTAAATCTGTATTAGTTAGTTCTGTATGGAAGCATAAGAAATTACCACTAACTTAGAACAATGTCCAATTATTAGTATGAATTTATTATTATATAGTTATGTACATTATTTGGTACATAGTTCTTCAGGTTAGAAGTCAGTCACAGCACATCTGGGTTCTCTGCTCAGTTTCACTGAAGTCAAGGTGTGGCTGGCTTTTTTCACTAGCTGGCTCTTGGGAAGAAGATGCTTCCAAGCTTATTCACCTTGTGAACAGAACACATTTCTTTTTGACTGTAGGGCCAAATCCCCATTTCCTTTCTGGCTGTCTAGCAGGTGGCTGCCCACAGTCTTTGCCAAGTGGCCTCTTTCTCCTTCAAAACCAGCAATGGAGAAGGGAGTTGAGGGAAATTGGAAGGGGAGGTGAACCATGAGACACTATGGACTCTGAAAAACAATCTGAGGGTTTTGAAGGGGCAGGGGGGTGGGAGGTTGGGGGATCTAGGTGGTGGGTATTGTAGAGGGCATGGATTGCATGGAGCACTGGGTGTGGTGCAAAAATAATGAATACTGTTACACTGAAAAAATAAAAAGTTAAAAACCCCCAGCAATGGAGAATTCATTGTGCATTGACTCTCCCTCTTTTCAAATCCCTATTGCCAGGAAGAGCCACAATGATTTATAAGGGCTCATTTGATTAAAGGCTCACCTGGGATAATCTCCCTTTCTTAAAGTCAACTGAGTAGGGCCCTTGGTTACATCTGCAAATATCTACTCACAGCAGTATGCAGATTAGTATATGGCTGAATAACTGGGAGAAGCAGTGTGTACCCACTAGGGATGGAAACCTTGGGGGGAAATCTTAGAATTCTGTCTACAAGAGGGACTCTGGGAGTTCTGAGTTGATGATGCATTCTTCCAGAGAAAATTTTTCTGTGTTGCTATGGTGGTTTCCAGGGATGTAATCTTTTGGGGACAACTTTTATTTTTAATTTCCTGACTTAGAAGTCCTCAGATTGTATAAATACTATAAATTTGAGCCTCAGACATGCATGAAGGCAGGGAAGTGGTTGGAAATTCTCAAGGGAGTGTTTAGACCAAAGTAACAAAATTTATTGTCTCTTTATGCTTGCACATACATTTTTTCCAAGTGTTTTCATCTTCTCTTCCTTCTCTTTCCTCTTCTCTTACCTCCTCTTCTTCCCTTTCTCCTCTTCCTTCTCCTCCTTCCTCTTCTTCCTCCTCCCTTGTCCTCCTCTTACTCCTCATACTTCTTTTATGCAAAGGCTCCCCCCCACCAACTCCTCACCTACTTAATGCCCAAAGCTTTGCCTCCTGTTCCTTCATGATTGTTAAAACCTAATCCTCTAAGTTACCGTGATGGGCAACTACACTGACTCTTCCTGCCCTGGGACCTGGCAAAAACAGAATCAACTCACCCACTTGCCAATGTAATTTTTATATTAATTGACTTATTTTTTTAAATTTAATTTTATTCTTTCAGTGTTCCAAAATCCATTGTTTATGTACCAGACCCAGTGCTCCACACAACACATACCTTCCTAATACCCACCGCCAGGTTCAACTATCTCCTAACCCCCTCCCCTCTGAAACTCTCCATTTATTTCTCAGAGTCCATAGTCTCTCATGGTTCATCTCCCCCTCTGATTTACCTCAATTCACTTTTCCTTTCTTCTCAGAATGTCCTCCATGTCATTCCTTATGTTCTACAAGTAAGTGAAACCATATGATAACGACTCTCTCTTCTTGACTTATTTCACTCAGCATAATCTCTTCCAGTCCCATCCATGTTGATGCAAAAATTGGGTATTCATTCTTTCTGATGGAGGCATAATACTCCATAGTATATATGGACCATATCTTTTTTTTTAAAGATTTTATTATTTATTTGATAGAGATCACAAGTAGGCAGAGAGGCAGGCAGAGAGAGAGGAGGAAGCAGGCTCCCTGCTGAGCAGAGAGCCTGATGCGGGGCTTGATCCCAGGACCCTGAGATCATGACCTGAGCCGAAGGCAGTGGGTTAACCCACTGAACCACCCAGGCGCCCCGAAAAATTATTAATTTTTAAAATTTGTTTTTAGTGTTCCAGAATTCATTGTTTATGCACCACACCCAGTGCTCCATCCAATGTGTGCCCTCCATAACCCACCACTAGGCTCACCCAACCTCCCACCCCCCTTCCCCTCCAAAACCCTCAGTTTGTTTCTCAGAGTCCATAGTCACTCATGGTTCATCTCCTCCTCCTATTTCGCCCAACTCACTTCTCTCCATCTCCCCATGTCCTCCGTGTTATTCGTTATGCTCCACAAGTAAACAAAACCATATGACAATTGACTCTGTCTCCTTGACTTATTTCACTCAGCAGAATCTCTTCCAGTCCTATCCATGTTGATACAAAAGTTGGGTATTCATCCTTTCTGATGGAAGCATAATGATCCATAGTATATATGGACCATATCTTCTTTTCCCATTTGTCTGTTGAAGGGCATTTGGTTTTTTCCACAGGTTGGCGACTGTGGCCATTGCTGCTATGAACATTGGGGTACAGATGGCCCTTCTTTTCTACGTCTACTATATCTGTATCTTTGGGGGAAATACACAGTAGTGCAATTGCAGGGTCATAGGATAGTTCTATTTTTAATTTCTTAAGAAATCTCCACACTGTTTTCCAAAGTGGCTGTACCAACTTGCATTCCCACCAACAGTGTAAGAGTGTTCCCCTTTCTCTACATCCTCTCCAACACATGTTGCTTACTGTCTTATTAATTTTTGCCATTCTAAATGGTGTAAGGTGGTATCTCAATGTGGTTTTGATGTGAATCTCCCTGATGGTTAGTGATGTTGAACATTTTTTCATGTGTCTGATAGCCCTTTGTATGTCTTCATTGGAGAAGTGTCTGTTCATGTCTTCTGCCCATTTTTTGATAGGATTATCTGTTTTGTGTGTGTTGAGTTTGAGGAGTTCTTTATAGATCCTGGATATCAATCTTTTGTCTGTAATGTCATTTGCAAATATCTTCTCCCGTTCCGTGGGCTGCCTCTTTGCTTTGCTGACTCTTCCCTTTGCCATGCAGAAGCATTTTATCTTGGTGAAGTTCCAAAAGTTCATTTTTGCTTTTGTTTCCTCTGCATCTGGAGACATGTCTTGAAAGAAGTTGCTGTGGCCTCTGTTGAAGATATTACTGCCTATATTCTCCTCCCAGATTTTAATGGATTCCTCTCTCATGTTGAGGTCTTTCATTCATTTTGAGTTTATCTTTGTGTATGTTTTAAGAGAATGGTTGAGTTCCAAATTCTTCTCTACAGAGCTGTCCAATTTTCTCAGCACCATTTATTGAAGAGACTGTCTTTTTTCCACTGTATATTTTTTCCTACTTTGTCAAAGATCATTTGACCATAGAGTTGAGGGTACATATCTGGGCCCTCTACCCTGTTCCACTGGTCTACATGTATGTTTTTATGCCAGTACCAAGCTGTCTTCGTGATCACAGCTTTGCAGTAAAGCTTGAAATCAGGTAACGTGATGCCCCATGTTTTGTTTTTCTTTTTCAACATTTCCTTAGCAATTCAGGGTCCCTTCTGGTTCCATACAACTTTTAGGATTGTTTGTTCCAGCACTTTGAAAAATGCCCATGGAATTTTGATTGGGAGGACACTGAAAGTATAGATTACTTTGGGCAGCATAGACATTTTAATAATGTTTATACTTCTGATCCATGAGCATGGAATGGTCTTCCATCTTTTTGTGTCTTCAGCAATTTCTTTTTTTTTTTTTGCATTATTATTATTATTTTTTAAATTTATTTTCAGCATAACAGTATTCATTGTTTTTGCATGACACCCAGTGCTCCATGCAATACATGCCCTCCATAATACCCACCACCTGGTTCCTCCAACCTCCCACCCCCCGCCTCTTCAAAACACCCAGGTTGTTTTTCAGAGTCCATAGTCTCTCATGGTTCACCTCCCCTTCCAATAACCCTCAACTCCTTTCTCCTCTCCATCTCCCCATGTCCTCCATGCTATTTGTTATACTCCACAAATAAGTGAAACCATATGATAATTGACTCTCTCTGCTTGACTTACTTCACTCAGCATAATCTCTTCCAGTCCCGTCCATGTTGCTACAAAAGTTGGGTATTCATCCTTTCTGATAGAGGCATAATACTCCATAGTGTATATGGACCACAACTTCCTTATCCATTTGTCCGTTGAAGGTCATCTTGGTTCTTTCCACAGTTTGGCGACTGTAGCCATTTCTGCTATAAACATTGGGGTACAGATGGCCCTTCTTTTCACTACATATGTATCTTTGGGGTAAATACCCCGTAGTGCAAATGCAGGGTCATAGGGAAGTTCTATTTTTAATTTCTTGAGGAATCTCCACACTGTTCTCTGCAGAACAGTGTGGAGATTGGTGGGAATGCAAGTGGCTGCACCAACATGCATTCCCACCAACAGTGTAAGAGGGGTCCCCTTTCTCCACATCCTCTCCCACACACGTTGTTTCCTGACTTGTTAATTTTGGCCATTCTAACTGGTGTAAGGTGGTATCTCAATGTGGTTTTAATTTGAATCTCCCTGATGGCTAATGATGATGAACATTTTTTCATGTGTCTGATAGCCATTTGTATGTCTTCATTGGAGAAGTGTCTGTTCATATCTTCTGTCCATTTTTTAAATCATTTTTTAAATTTATTTTCAGCATAACAGTATTCATTGTTTTTGTACTACACCCAGTGCTCCATGCAATCCGTGCCCTCTCTAATACCCACCACCTTGTTCCCCCAACCTCCCACTCCCCCCACCTCTTCAATCCCTTCAGACTGTTTTTCAGAGTCCATAGTCTCTCATTGTTCACCTCCCCTTCCAAATTCCCCCAACTCCCTTCTCCTAACTCCCCATGTCCTCCATGCTATTTGTTATGCATTTTTTGATATGATTATCTGTTTTGTGTGTGTTGAATTTGAGGAGTTCTTTACAGATCCTGGATATCAATCTTTTGTCTGTACTGTCATTTGCAAATATCTTCTCCCATTCCGTGGGTTGCCTCTTTGTTTTCTTGACTGTTTCCTTTGCTGTGCAGAAGCTTTTGATCTTGATGAAGTTCCAAAAGTTAATTTTCGCTTTTGTTTCCTTTGCCTTTGGAGACATATCTTGAAAGAAATTGCTGTGGCTGATATCGAAGAGAATACTGCCTATGTTCTCCTCTAAGATTCTGATGGATTCCTGTCTCAAGTTGCGGTCTTTTATCCATTTTGAGTTTATCTTTGTGTACGGTATAAGAGAATGGTCGAGTTTCATTCTACACATAGCTGCCAAGTTTTCCCAGCACCATTTATTTAAGAGACTGTCTTTTTTCCACTGTATATTTTTTCCTGTTTTGTCAAAGATTATTTGACCATAGAGTTGAGGATCCATATCTGAGCTCTCTACTCTGTTCCACTGGTCTATGTGTCTGTTTTTATGCCAGTACCATGCTGTCTTGGTGATCACAGCTTTGTAGTAAAGCTTGAAATCAGGTAACGTGATGCCCCCAGTTTTATTTTTGTTTTTCAACATTTCCTTAGCGATTTGGGGTCTCTTCTGATTCCATACAAATTATAGGATTATTTGCTCCAGCTCTTTGAAAAATACTGGTGGAATTTTGATCAGAATGGCATTAAAAGTATAGATTGTTCTAGGCAGTATAGACATTTCAACAATGTTTATTCTTCGGATCCAAGAGCATGGAATGGTCTTCCATCTTTTTGTGTCTTCTTCAATTTCTTTAAGAGTGTTCTGTAGTTCCTCAAGTAAAGATCCTTTACCTCTTTGGTTAGGTTTATTCCCAGGTATCTTATGGTTTTTGGTGCTATAGTAAATGGAACTTGTTCTCTAATTTCCTTTTCTATATTTTCATTGTTAGTGTGTAAGAAAGCAACTGATTTCTGTACATTGATTTTGTATCCTGCCACATTACTGAATTGCTGTATGAATTCTAGTAGTTTGGGGGTGGAGTTTTGGGTTTTCCGTATAAAATATAATGTCATCTGTGAAGCGAGAGAGTTTGACTTCTTCATTGCCAATTTGAATACCTTTTATTTCTCTTTGTTGTCTGATTGCTGTTGCTAGTACTTCTAGTACTATGTTGAAAAACATTGGGGATCCTTTTCGGGTTCCTGATCTCAATGGGAAACTGTCATCTTTTCCCCATTGGGAATGACATTCCCTGTGGGTTTTTCATAGATGGGTTTTATGATGTTGAGGAATGTTCCCTCTATCTCTATACTTTGAAACGTTTTGTCAGGAAGGAATGTGTACCCTGTCAAATGCTTTTTCTGCATCAATTCAGAGGACCATGGTGTTCTTCTCTCTCTCTTATTGATTTGTTCTATCACATTGATTGATTTGAGAATGTTGAACCATCCTTGAAACCCAGGGATAAATCCCACCTGGTCGTGGTGGATAATCTTTTTAATGTACTGTTGGATCCTATTAGCTAGGATCTTGTTGAGAATCTTGGCATCCATATTCATCAGGGATATAGGTCTGAACTTCTCCTTTTTGTTGGGGTCTTTGCCTGGGCCAGGGATCAAGGTAATATTGGCTTCCTACAAAGAGTCTGGAAGTTTTCCCTCCATTTCAATTTTTTGAAACTGCTTGAGGAGAATAGGTGTTATTTCTTTTTTTGAATGTCTGGTAGAATTCCCCAGGGACTCCGTCACGTCCTGGGCTCTTGTTTTTTGCGAGGTTTTTGATCGGTCTTTCAATCTCATTAGTAGATATTATTCTATTCAGCTTAATAATTTCTTCCTGTTTCAGTCTT
Source organism: Lutra lutra (assembly GCF_902655055.1). Lineage (NCBI taxonomy): Eukaryota > Metazoa > Chordata > Mammalia > Carnivora > Mustelidae > Lutra > Lutra lutra. The sequence goes on along the minus strand of NC_062280.1, from coordinate 115,520,579 downwards.
GGAAGTTTATAGGTTCCAGGAATATATCAGTTCTCCTACGGTTGCTTAACTTATTGACATATAACTGTTGATAATAATTTCTGATGATTGTTTCTATTTCCTTGGTGTTAGTTGTGATCTCTCCCTTTTCATTCATAATTTTATTAATTAGGATCCTCTCTCTTTTCATTTGGATTAGCTTGGCCAGTGATGTATTAATCTTATTGATTCATACTTTTGGTTTTTAGTTTCATTGATTCATACTTTTAGTTTTTAGTTTCATTGATGTGTTCTACTGCGTCTCTAGTTTCTAACTCACTGATCTCTGCTGTAATCTTATTTTTTTTCCTTTCTTGAGCATGAGGTTGGGTTAATTTGTTGTTGAATTTCCAGTTCTTTAAGTTGTAAGGAGAGCTAGTGTATTCTGGATTTTTCAAGTTTTGGGGGGTGAGGCTTTGATGGCTGTGTATTTCTCCCTTAGAAGCACATTTGCAGTATCCCATAGGTTTTTGACAGATGTGTCTTCATTCTCATTGGTTTCCATGAATTGTTGAAGTTCTTCCTTGATTTCCTGGTTGATCCAAACATTCTTAAGCAGGGTGTCTTTAGCTTCCAAGTGTTTGAATTCCTTCCAACCTTTTTCTTGTAGTTGAGTTCCAGTTTCTGAGATTATACAGGGAATAATCTCAATCTTTTGGTATTGGTTGAGTCCTGATTTGTGACCCAGTATGTGTTCTATTCTGGAGAAAGTTCCACGTGTACTCAAGAAGGATGAATATTGTGTTGTTTTAGGGCGGAATGTTCTGTATATATCTATGAGGTCCATCTGTTCCAATGTGTCACTCACAGTTCTTGTCTCTTTATTGATTTTTTGCTTGGGTGATCTGTCTAGTACTGTGAGTGAGGTGTTAAGATCCCCTACTATTAATGTATTCATATCAATATGACTATTTTGATTAACAGTTGGCTTATGTAGTTGGCTGCTCCCATATTGGGGGCATAAATATCTACAATTGTTAGATCTTCTTGATGGATGGACCCTTTTAGAATGATTTGGTGTCCTTCTGTATCTCTGACTACATCCTTTAGCTTAAAATCTAATTTTTGTGATATGATAATCACTACCCCAGCTTTCATTGAGTTCCACTGGCAGGAAAGATGCTTCTCCATCCCTTCACTTTCAGTCTGGATATATCTTTAGGTTCCCAATGTATCTCTTGTAGACAACATATGGACGGGTCTTGTCATTTTATCCAAAGTGCAACCCAGTGCCATTTTATGGGAACATTTATGCTGTTCACGTTGAGAGTGATTATTGAAAGATAAGTTTTTATTGATATCATGTTGTCTGTGAAGTCCTTGTTTCTATAGTTTTTCTCAGTAAATTTCTATTGTATGTCACTCTTCGGTTCTTTCTTCTTTTATTGAGCCCCCCTTAATATTTCTTGTAGTGGCAACTTGGTGGTCCCATACTCTTTTAAACCTTGCCCTTCTTGGAAGCTTTTTATCTCCACATCCATTTTGAATATCAACCTTACTGAATAAAATATTCTTGGCTGCATGTTCTACTCATTTAGTGGACTGAATATGTCTTGTGAGCCCTTTCTGGGTTGCCAGGTTTCTGTGGACAGGTCTGACATTTTTCTGATGGTCCTCCCTCTGTATGTAAGGAATCTCTTCCCCCTAGCTGTGCTTAATACATATCTTCTGAATTTATGACTTGTAAATCTCACAATCACATAACTGGAGGTCTTTATACCCTTGTTGATCTTGGTGGTTTTCTCCTCTCTGCCTGTAGAACATGACCACTTGTTCCATTCCCCAAATTAGGGAAATTTTCTTCTAGGATTTGGTTGAGTATGTTTTCTAGTCTTCTTTTTTTCTCCACAGCCTCAGGGATCCAAATAATTCTGTCACTGGCACGTTTCATAGCATAATTTATTTCCCTAATTCTGTCTTTATGACTTCTAAGCTGTTTGTTCTAGTTTTTCTCCTGATCCTTCTTTTCTATGATTTTGTTTTCTAGATCACTAATTCAATCTTCTGCCTCATTTATCCTAGATGTTAGAGTATTTAGATTAGATTGGATCTCATTGATAGCTTTATTTTTTAAAATTTTGGGGATCACTTTATTTTTTTATTTTTTATATTTTTTTAATAAAAGACTTCTTTTATTATTATGTTCAGTTAGCCAACTGTCATATTACTGAGTTCCTATATGAGTTCTAGTAGTTTTGGGGTGGAGTCTTTTGGGTTTTTCATATAAAGTATCATATCATCTATGAAGAGAGAAAGTTGACATCTTCATTGCCAATTTGAATACATTTTATTTCTCTTTGTTGTCTAATTGCTGTTGCCAAAACTTCTAATACTATATTGGAAAAGACTGGCACGAGTGGGCATCCTTGTCGAATTCCTGATCAAAAAAGGGAAGGCTGTCAGCTGTTCCCCATTGAGGAGGATATCTGCTATGGGTTTTTCATTGATAGATTTTATGAAGGTGGGGAATGCTCCCTCTATACCTATACTGTGAAGAGTTTCAATCAGGAATGGATGCTGTATTTTGTAAAATGCTTTTTCTGCATCAATTGAGAGGACCATGTAGTTTTTCTCTCTTCTCTTATTGATTTGTCCTATCACATTGATTGATTTGCAAATGTTGAATCACCCTTGCATCCCAGGGATAAATCCCACCTGGTCATGGTGGATAATCTTTTTAATGTACTGTTGGGGATCCTATTAGCTAGGATCTTGTTGAGAATCTTGGCACCAATATTCATCATGGATATTAGTCTGAAATTCTCTTTTTTGGTGGGGTCCTTACCTGGTTTGGGGATCAAGGTAATGCTGGCTTCATAAAGAGTTTGGAAGTTTTCTTTCTGTTTAAATCTTTTAAAAACTACTTGAGGAGAATAGGTATTATTTCTTCTTTGAAAGTTTGGTAGAATTCCCCAGGAAATCCCTCAGGTCCTGGGCTCTTGTTTTTTGGGAGGTTTTTGATCACTGCTTCAATCTTGTTACTAGATATTGGTTTATTCATGTCAGTTTCTTCCTGATTCAGTTTTGGAGGTTTATAGGTTTCCAGGAATGCATCTATTTTGTCTTGGTTGCTTAACTTATTGGCATATAACTGTTGATAATAACTTCTGATGATTGTTTCTATTTCATTGGTGTTAGTCATGATTCAGTAATGTGGCAGGATACAAAATCATTGTACAGAAATCAGTTGCATTCTTATACATTAAGAATGAAAATACAGAAAGGGAAATTAGAGAATTGATTCCATTTACTATAGCACCAAGCACAAGATATCTGAGAATAAAGCTAAGCAAAGAGGTAAAGGATCTGTACTCAAGGAGCTACAGAACACTCATGAGAGAAATTGAAGAGGACACAAAAAGATGGAAGACCTTTCCATGCTCATGGATCAGAAGAATAAACATTGTTAAAATGTCTATGCTGCCCAAACTAATCTATACTTTCAGTGCCCTCCCAATCAGAATTCCTTGGGCATTTTTCAAAGTGCTGGAACAAACAATCCTAAAAGTTGTATGGAACCAGATGGGACCCTGAATTGCTAAGGGAATGTTGAAAAAGAAAAACAAAACTGGGGGCATCGTGTTGCCTGAATCAAGCTTTACTACAAAGCTGTGATCACCAAGACAGCATGGTACTGGCACAAAAACAGACACATAGACCAGTGGAAGAGAGTTGGGAGCCCAGATATGGGCCCTCACCTCTGTGTCAAATAATCTTTGATGAAGCAGGAAATTTTTTCCTGCTATTTACAGTGGAAAAAAAAAAGATAGTTTCTTAAATAAATTGTGCTGGGAAAATTGGACATCTATGTGTAGAAGAATGAAATTTGACCGTTCTCTTACACCATATACAAAGATAAACTCGAAATAATAAAAGATCTCAGCATGAGGCAGAATTCCATCAGAATCCTAGAGGAGAACATAGGCAGTAACCTCTTTGACATCGGCCACAGCAACTTCTTTTATGATATATATCTAAAGGCAAAGGAAACAGAAATGAAAATGAACTTTTGGGACTTCTTCAAGATCGAAAGCTTCTGCACAGTAAAGGAAACAGTCAACAAAACAAAGAGGCAACCCATGGAATGGGAGAAGATATTGACAAATGACAGTACAAAGGACCACTTTCCAAGATCTATAAAGAATTCCTCAAGCTCAACACTCAAAAAACATATAATCATGTCAAGAAAGTGGGTAGAAGACATGAACAGACACTTCTCCAAAGAAGACATACAAATGATTAACAGACACATGAAAAAATGTTCATCATCATTAGCCATCAGAGAGATTCAAATGAAAACCACATTGAGATACCACCTTACACCAATTAGAATGGCAAAAATTAACAAAGCAAGAAAGAACAAATATTGAAGAAGATGTGGAGAAAGGGTAATCCTCTTACACTGTTGGTGGAAATGCAAGTTGGCACATCCCCTTTGGAAAACAGTGTGGAGATTCCTCAAGTAATTAAAAATAGAGCTACCCTATGACCCTGCCATAGCACTACTGGGTATTTCCCCCAAAGATACAGATGTAGTGAAAGAAGGGCCATCTGAACCCCCAATGTTCATAACAACAATTGCACAGTCACCAAACTGTGAAAAGAACCAAGATGCCCTTCAACAGATGAATGGATAAAGAAGATGTGGTCCATATATACAATGGAATATTATGCCTCTATCAGGATGAATACTGAACTTTTGTATCAACATGGATGGGACTGGAAGAGATTATGCTGAGTAAAAGAAGTCAAGCAGAGACAGTCAATTATCATATGGCTTCACTTACTTGTGGGGCATAAGGAATAACACAGATGACATTGGAAGAAGGAGAGAAGTGAGATGGGGGAAATCATAGAGGGACACAAACCATGAGATACTATGGACTCTGAGAAACTGAGAAACTGAGGGTTTTGGAGGGGAGAGGTGTGAGGGGTTTGGTGAGCCTGGTAGTTGATATTAAGGAGGGCACATATTGCATGGAGCACTGGGTGTGGTGCATAAACAATGAATCTTGGAACGCTGAGGATATAAAATTAAATTAAAAAAATTTAGAAGGACCACAAATACAGGGAGATTAAAGAACATCCTACTAAAGAAAGAATGGATAAGCCAGGAAATTAAAGGAAATAAAAAAATACTTGGAAGCAAATGCAAATGAAAGCACAACTATTCAGAACATTTGGGATGTAGTAAAGGTCATCCTAAGAGGGAAGTATATAACAATACAGGATTTCTTCAGGAGGCAAGTAGATTCTCAAATACAAAATCTACACATACATCTAAAGGAGCTGGAAAAAGAGCAGTAAATAAAGTCTAAATCCAGCAGTAGAGAAATAATAAGTGTCAGAGCAGAAATCAATGATGAAGAAATAAAAAAATAAAGTAGAACAGGTCAAAGAAACTAGGTGTTGGTTATTTGAAAAATTAAGATCAATAAACCCCAGACACACTTATCAAAAAGAAAGGACAAAGGACACAAATAAATAAATCTTGAATGAAAGAGTCTCCTCATCACAGCCAACACTACAGAAATATGGATAGTTTTAAGAGACTTATGAGCAATTATATGCCAACAAATTAGAAAATCTGGAAGAAATGGATACATTCATAGAAACATACAAACTGCCCAAACAGGAAGAAATAGAAAACCTGATCAGACCATAACCAGCAAAGAAATTGAATCAGTAATCAAAAATCTCCTAAAAAACACAAGTCCAGGGCTGGATGGCCTCCCAGGGGAATTCTACCAAACATTTAAAGAAGACTTAATACCTATTCTTCTGAAACTGTTTAAAAAAATAGAAATGGTATATATACACAACAGAATACTATGCAGCCATCAAAAGAAATGAAATCTTGCCATTTGCGACGACATGGATGGAACTAGAGGGTATCATGCTTAGTGAAATAAGCCAATCTGAGAAGACAACTATCATATGATCTCCCTGATATGAGAGAGAGGAGATGCAACATGGGGGGTTAAGGGGGTGGGAGAAGAATAAATGAAACAAGATGGGATTGGGAAGGAGATAAACCATAAGTGACTCTTAATCTCACAAAACAAACTGAGGGTTGATGGGGGGAGGGGGGTTGGGGGGGTGGGGTTATGGATATTGGGGAGGGTATGTGCTATGGTGAGTGCTGTGAAGTGTGTAAACCTGGCGATTCGCAGACCTGTACCCCTGGGGATAAAAATATATGTTTATAAAAAAATAAAATAAAAAAAAATAGAAATGGAAGGAAAACTTACAAACTCATTCAATGATGCCAGCATTACCTTGATCCCAAAATCACACAAGACCCCACTAAAAAGGAGAATTATAGATCAGTATGCGTGATGAACATTGATGCAAAAATTCTCACCATTCTCATCAGAATATTAGCCAATAAGATATAAGACTGCATTAAAAGGATTATTCACCATGACTAAGTGTGATTTATTCCTGGGCTTCAGGGGTGGTTCAACATCCCCAAATAAATCAATGTTATAACCACATTAATAAAAGATGGAATAAAAACCATATGACCCTTTCAATAGATGCAGAAAAAAAATCTGACAAAATACAACATCCTTTCTTGATAAAAACCCTCCACCATATAGAGAAAGAGTGAACATAAGTCAGTTATCATAAAACTGCATATGAAAGACTCAAAGTGAACGTTATCCTCAATGGGGAAAAACTGAGAGCTTTTCTCCTAAGATGAGGATCACAACAGGTATCTCTGCTCTCACCACTGTTGTTCAGCATAGTACTGGAAGTCCTATGAGAAAAATAAATAAAAGGCATCCAAATCAGCAAAGAAGTCAAACTTTGTAGATGACATGATACTTTATGTAGAAAATCTGGAAGACTCCACCAAAAATTTGCTAGAACTTATACAGGAAATTAGGAAAGTGGCAGGATATAAAATCCATGCACAGAAGTCTGTTGCATTTCTATACACTAACAATGAGGCAAAAGAAAGAGAAATCAAGGAACATATTCCATTTATAACTGCACCCAAACCCATGAGATACCTAGGAATAAACCTAACCAAAGAGGTTAAGGATACATACTCTGAGAGCAATAGAACACTTATGAAAGAAACTGAAGAGGACACAAAGAAATGGGGAAACATTCTATGCTCATGGATTGGAAGAAAAATATTGTTAAAATTTCTATGCTACCCAAAGCATTCTACACTTTAAGGGAAATCCCTATCAAAATACCATCAACATTTTTTCACAGGGCTAGAACAAACAATCCTAAAGTTTGTGTGGAACCAGAAAAGACCCCAAATAGCCAAAACAATCCTGAAAAAGAAAAGAGATGCTGGAAACATCATGATTCTAGACTTCAAGCTGTATTACAAAACTATAGTTATCAAGACAGTATGGTGCTGGCACAAAAACAGGCATATAGATTAATGGAACAGCATAGAGAACCCAGAAATGGACCCTCAACTCTATGGTCAAGTAATCTTCAACAAAGCAGAAAAGACCATCCAACAGAATAAAGGACAGTCTCTTCAACAAATGGTGCTAAGGAAACTGGACAGCTACATGCAGAAGAATGAACCTGGACCACTTTCTTATACCATACACACAGATAAACTCAAAATGGGTGAAAGACCTAACTGTGAGACAGAAACCCATCAAAATCCTAGAGGAAAACACAGAAACTTCTTTGACCTTAGCCACAGCAAGTTCTTAGCAGACACATCTCTAGAGGCAGAGGAAACAAAAGCAAATGAACAATTGGAACTTCATCAGGAAATTATCCATACTTTCTTTTATAGTTTGGCCATTTTGTGTCTTGTTTAAGAAGTCTTTTCTTATCCCCAGGTCATAAGGCATTCTGTTGTGTTATTTTCTTTTTTTTTTAACATCTTAATTTTGTTTAATTTTATTTCATTGTTCCAAGATTCATTGTTTATGTTACCTTCTTTTTAAAAAATTAATTTGTTTTTAAGTAGGCTCTATCCCCAATGTGGTGCTTGCACTCACAACGCTGAGATCAAAAGTCATATGACTAAGGTAGGCAGGTGCTCCTCCTGTGTAATCTTTTAAATATTTTGTAGTGTCCTCTTTCATATTTACATCTTTAATCCACCTGGCATTAATAGTAGCACAATGTTGTCAGGCTTGGCCCTCTGGGACAGCATAATATGTTCACGTGGCTGGATCCAGGTTCTTACCTCACAAACCATGACCAGTTGAACTGCTTACTTATTGGCTAATTGGGATGGCTTTTAAATTTGCCTTTGTATCAATGTCACTAGATAGTTTTACCTGAAAATTTCATTGCATGAATTCAAAACCTGGCTGGCTAATGATCCCTGATATTAGCATAACTCTTTTTGTAAGCAAGGCATCTCTTCACTGCAGAGCAGGCATGAGGAAGAACCAGGTTGTGTTGGTGAGCAAGTAAGTTGGTGGGGGGTGGGGAGCTGGGGTTCAAATGACTTGGTTCTTTTTTTCTCCAGAGGCTGTTACTGCAAAGGCTTTGTGGCAGGATTTGAAGCTTTTTGTATTTTTATTTTAGAAACTGGACCTTGCTCCTTTTGTTAAATTTCCTGTAACGAGGTAATGCTCCTAGCACCTTAACTTGTTTCCATTATTTTTGTCCTCTATGGCTGTAAGTTTAATGGCAGGTGGTAGGCAAATTTCACTGACATGGGGAAATAGTGGTGAAAAGTGGATTCTGCATAAGCTTCTTAATGTGACAATTGTCCATTTCAAACAGTCAGGCACTGAGACATCAAAGCAGCTGAGCAGCAACCCTGACATTCAGATGGACACATTCTGAAAGGCTGCAGTTGTTTGCTCTCTGTGATCAAGAGAATGGAGGAAAAAAGGTACCAATTATGAATTAAGTTTCACCTGTACCTGTTGCACCTGAGAAGATGTGTTGATGGCTCACTTTGGGCCTGGTCCCTGGGGCAAGCTGGGTTTGAGATGGGAGACAAAACTGTGCCCATGTGAATGTAGGCCAGGCAACAGGTGGTCACTTGGAGAGTGCTTCCTCTGACCATTTCTGGGAGTTTGAGGGGGCTCACAGCTGTTTGTTTAGTAAACTATCAATGTGATGGCATTAGCTTTGGGGTCAGAGGACCCTCCTGCTTATAATTTCTCCTTTAAAGTAGGCACAGGCTCTGTAACGTGGCTCACATGGCTTTCCATAGCTCAGCCCTGTCCCCATGCCAGACCCTCTTCCCTTCCCTTGTGTTCCAGGCTCCCAGTGAAGAGTGTTTCAGCCTCTTGAAGGCTCTGACTGCCCTCCTGTTGTTGCGCATCTACAGAAGCCCTTCCCTCTGCAGGCAGCAATCTTTTCACCCAGCTGTTTCTGGGTCATAGCTACATCTCCTTCTTCAGAAAACCTCACCTTACCTCCAGAGTGGGCACATCCAGATTATGGGCCCTCTCCTTGCTGCCACATTTACTGCACACTTCTCTGTGGTGTGCTCTATTTTGCATCTCCATGAGGGCCAGGCTGTCTTGTTCTCTAGTGTAGACTGGAGGGTATTGGGAGCAGAGAGAATGCTCAGTAAATATGTGCTGAGTGAATGCATGAATGAACTGGCTTGGTAAACTTAGTCCACTAAGCTTCAATAATGCCCAACTCAGATGGTTAAATGAAATAGTGTAAGATAATGAATCTTAGCATTTTTGATTATTGACCCCTTTGGAAAATTTAATAAATGTCATGGATTAATTTCTCGGAGAAATGCACAAATGAGGAGTAGCAAATATGCATGCTCATTGGAAGTTGTTTAAATATCTCCTTATAGTCTCTGCATAGATTTTACTTTTTACCTCTGCCTTTCCAGATTTCTTCTGTGTATCATTTTAAGATAGCAGATAGATAGCTCTGCTGTCTCAAGGGCCTATTACAATCAACATTTATTTCTGCTTTACAGAAGGTCGGACCAAATGGCAGAACAGGCTTGGGATAGCCTATTTCTAGTCATTCAGAGACCCGTTATCAAGATATGACTTCCAAGGTCAACTAGATGTTGACATCAGTTGGTCCCAGGTGAGAGAACAGGGAGATGGAGAACTGTCTGTGGGCCACATTGTAAATGTTGAAAACCACTGAAGCAGGTGGGTATTCTCAGGTCTTTTTTTTTTTTTAAAGATTTTATTTATTTATTTGTCAGAGAGAGTGAGCACAGACTAAGAGTGGCAGGCAGAGGCAGAGGGAGAAGCAGATTCCCTGCTGAGCAAGGAGCCCGATGTGGGACTTGATCCCAGGATGCCGGGATCATGACCTGAACTGAAGGCAGCCGCTTAACCAACTGAGCCACCCAGGCGTCCCTATTCTCAGGTCTTTTAACTGCTTTAAGTGGAGTCTCATGCATTGGGCTTTTTTTCTCACAGAATTTTAGATTGTCCATTTCATGAAATCTTCTTGAAGTGAGTGGAGAGACTATGGCCAAGGAGGGTGTTCAGGGAGGAGCAGTTTTCTTCTTATATTTATGCATGCTCTTTCCTGGATGTGCCACAAACAGCCTCTTATTCAGACCTGATAGAGATCTCCCTTCCTCTGTCTCTTCATCCTTCTACACACAATTTCAAAGTCACCTCCTATGGGAAGACCTCCTTGGGCACTTCTACCACTCAAAGGCAGACATAATTTCTTCTCATCTGAGTCCTCAGCATTCTAAGAGTCACATGATTGTGTAGTGTTTCCAACTCAGTGTCTACCCCTTGCTTAATATTCTTCCCTTAGAGGGAAACACACAGCTTATTACTCATGTCTTAGCCCTTGTCCTAGCACTTAGTAGGTACTCCCCAAATGTTTGTGAGTGAATAAGCCATTTAAAAAAATTGGTCACAGGGCACCTCAGTGGCTCAGTCAGTTAAGCATCCAACTGTTGATTTCAGCTCAGGTCATGATCTCAGGGTTATGAGACTGAGCCTTATGTTGGGCTCCATTCTGGACATGAAGCCTGCTTAAGATTCTTTATCTCCCTCTCCCTTTGCATCTCCCACTCTTTCCCTCTCTCTATAAAAGAAAAAGAGAGAAAAACCCGCTCACAATGGAGTTTGATGGCAGATTGAGGTGTGGTTCCTTCTGCATGCCATTTATTTATTTATTTATTTATTTATTTATTTATTTATTTATTTATGTTTAAGTTTCAGCATAGTTAACATAATGTTGTTATATTAGTTTCTCGAGTACAACATAGTGATTCAACAATTCCATACATCACCCAGTGCTCATCACCACAAGTGCCCTTCTTAATCCCTATCACCTATTTTACCCATTCCCTCACCCTCACCCTTTTGGTAACCATTAGTTTGTTCTCTATAGTTAAGAGTCTGTTTCTTGGTTTGTCTCCCCCTCTTTTGTCTTCTTTGCTCATTTTTTTTCTTAAATGCCATACATGCATGCAATCATATGACATTTGTCTTTTTATAACTGACTTATTTTGCTTAGCATAATACACTCTAGATCCAGATATGTTGTTGCAAATGGCTAGATTTCATTCTTTTTTATGGCTGAGTAATATTCCCTTGTATATATATGCCACATATATATCTTCTTTATCTATTCATCAATTTATAGACATTTGGGCTGGTTCCGTAAGTTATTGAGATTACATAAAAATAAAAAGCTTCTGCACAGTGAAATTAACAATCAACAAAACTCTATATTTCTGTTCAATGATATTTTTAGGATTTTTTCTCTTTTATACAACCCTCCTTAATATTTCCTGCAGTGTCGGCTTGGTGGTTGCATAGTATTTTAAGCCTTGCCGGTCTTGGAAACTCTCTATCTCTCCATCCATTTTGAGTGTCAGTCTTGCTGGATAAAGTATTCTTGGCTGCATATTCTTCTCATTTAGTGCCCTGAATATATCTTGCCAGCCCTTTCTGGCTTGCCAGGTCTCTGTGGACAGGTCTGACGTTATTCTGATGGGCTTTCCTCTGTATGTAAGGAGCTTCTTTGTCCTGGCTGCTTTCAAGAGGGTCTGCCTACAATTATAATTCTTCATTCTTACTCTTAGGTGTCTCGAGGACTTTTGAGATTCCAAAATCTTGGGGGGAGACTGTTCTGCCTCTAGTACATGAACGCTGGTTCCATTCGTGAGATTAGGAAAATTTTCATGGAAAACTTGTTCCACTATATCTTCTAGACTTCTTTCTTTCTCCTACCCTTCAGGGATTCCAATAATTCTGACATTGGAACATTTCATGGCACCATTTATTTCCCTGATTCTGTTTTCATGGCTTCTAAGCTGTTTGTTCCAGGCTTCCTCCTGATCCTTTCTCTCTATCTGTTTGTCCTCCAGATCACTAATTCTATCTTCTGTCTCAGTTACACTAGCTTTGAGAGAATTTAGATTAGATTGGAACTCATTGAGAGCATTGTGAACCACATCCCTGGTAGCTTTCAGCTCTGCCCTAACATTGTGAACATCATCCCTGGTCGCTTTCAGTTCTGCCCTAATCAATTCCGTTTGGTCATCCATGGCCTTCTCCAACCTAGCTATTGCCTGGATAATTGTTAGCCTGAATTCTCTTTCCGACATATTGTCTATGTTGATAGCCATTAGCTCTGTTGCAGGAGGCACATCCTCTGTATTTTTCTTCTGTTGGGCATTCCTCCTCCTAGTCATTTTGGTGAGAGATGGCTGAACGGATGTAGCTGGATGTATCGACCGTGGTTCAGTCAAGGTGCACCCTGGAATGCTTCTGAGCAATCAGGATTCCCCACCCAAATGAGAGAAAAAAAAAAAAGAAAAAGAAAAAAGAGAGAGAATGAGACAGGAAAAAAAAAAGGCAGATAAAAGAGAAGGCTCAGCCCAAATGGGCCCCAAGGTAAGATTTATGAAGTATACAAACAAAAACAGACAAACAAAAAGACTAATAAAAGTATATGACAAGAGAAAAAAAATGTATATAGAAAAGCAAAAAAAGGAAGAACCTAGTTAAAAAGAACCCCAAGTATAAGATTTATATACTATCAGGACAAACACAAATACACAGAAACACTGGTGGAAGAAAAAGATGGGAGAGTGGTTATAAATTCTCAGTGTGGGTGAGGAAGGTTATTTTGAATCTTCCTGGATGTATCTTGATATCTTTGTTAAAGGACTCAACTTTTCTAAGATAAAGGGGGATTAAAAACTGGTTTACCTATAGGGGTAACATTGATTGGGGAAAGGGGATTACCTTGAAGTTTAACTCTATATGAATATTAGAAAATAAAAATAAAAAAAGAATAAACTAGACTAAACTAAACTAAAATTTAAAAAAATTAAAAAATAGAAAAGCAAAAGAATAACACGGGTGTATGTATCAAAAAGTTCAGGTTAGAAGGTTATTATGGAATTTGATGTACTGGACATCTCACTGTGATGGTAAATAGGTTAAAAATTATCTATATAAAACTAAAAAGGAACTTACAGAATGGGAGAAGATATTTGTAAATGACATATTTGATAAAAGGTTAGTATCTAAAATATATAAAAACTTCCACAACTCAACACCCCAAACCCAACTAATCCAGTTAAAAAGTGGGCAGAAGAAATGAGAACACATTTTTCTAAAGAAAACTTCTGGCCAACAGACACATGAAGAGATGCTAACATCACTCATCATCAGGGTAGTACAAATCAAAAGTACAATGAGATATCACCCCACACCTGTCTGAATGGCAAAAATTAACAATACAAGAAACAGTCAGTGTTGGCAAAGATGTGGAGAAAGGGAAGCCCTCTTGTACTGTTGGTGGGAATGCAAACTGAAGCATCAACTGTGGAAAACAGAATGGAGGCTCCTCAAAAAATTAAAAATAAAATTACCCTATGATCCAGCAATCACACTACTGTGAATTTACCCAAAGGATACAAAAACAATAATTTGAAGGGATACGTTGACCCCTATGTTTATGGCAGCATTGCTTACATTTTGCCTGTCTTCTAAGGCTGTCCTCCCCCCTCTACCAGTCTTTCCTCCAGTGTGGGCTGTCTTTCTGCTCACCCCAACTTTCCTGTATCAGGTACATCTTTGGAGAACTACAGGGGGTCAGGAATCAAGGGACATCAAGGAGGACATAGAAAGAGATGGATGAGAGGGTGAGAAGCAGAGTTCAGGCACAGAAGGTTTTAGGCACCCCTAAAGTCCCAGGGATCCATGGAAGGGGTTAAGCAGAAGTGATATGGCTGAGTTATCACTATGGAACCAAGGGAGCAAGGATCTGACTGGCAATTAGATAAGTTTTATGACACTTGTCTTGGATGGTGAGTATGCTGCAGGCACTGTGCTACTATTGGGAGTGACGAGAAAAAGGGGCTGCTCTCAGGTGGTGAGGGAGATAGACTTATAAACAAGTGATGAATGGAGGTGAGCATGAGGGAGGAAAGTGGTAGTGGGAGATGATGGCAGCCTCGTGGTGGGTAGATGTGGAAAGAGAGGGAAGAGGACAGTTGTGGATAATTAGGATTAGCCTCTACAAGTTCCTATGATTCGCTTCTTGTGGACCTGCATCCAGGATGGCTCCTGGCTGTTATAGTAGAACAATTGAGGCCATTCCCTAGCACACAGGGGCTACAGGAGGAGCACAGGGGTGAGGTTGGGTGGGGAGCTGATTGGTTTTACTAGTGTGAGGGATTAGCACTGATTCATTGTCTTATTTTGATGCAATGAGTTCCCCATAAAATATTCTCATAAAAGGCAACCTGGTTTCCATTCACAGGGGAATGTTGCTGAGGGCCTCGTTCAATTCTTTTTATAAATACCTAATGCTTGCTCACTTGGTCGAACTTTTCTGAAATCCCAGATTATCCCTTTGAGGATAACCTGTCGAGAAAAAGAAGCAAGTCTTGGGGGACTGCTTTTCTAAGCAATATGCTTCTCCATAACATAGTATTACCCTTAAGAAAACACACCATTAGGGGCAAATGTCTCTAGTGGGAAGCATTTTATTTGGTATTGTGGAATCTAATGACTTGACTGATTTTGCTGACTGTGGCATGAAGTGTGTGACGTTTAATAAAGACAAGAGCTTTTGGAGTCATCATGCATTTGGATTATAGTTTTATACTTCTCTGGAGACACTGCCAACCACTGTAGGATTGATGCCATAGGCAGGGAAGACTCTGTTACCACCATGTCAGAAGAGCAAACAGAGAAAGGGAGGGCTACAGACAGCCTCAACCACACAGCCAGTTGATTCTCATTAAAATGGAAGTAACTGGCA
This sequence comes from Lutra lutra, assembly GCF_902655055.1. Classification (NCBI taxonomy): domain Eukaryota; kingdom Metazoa; phylum Chordata; class Mammalia; order Carnivora; family Mustelidae; genus Lutra; species Lutra lutra. The sequence continues at coordinate 115,505,369 of NC_062280.1, read as the reverse complement.
TTGTCCAATTGATTGTACTGTTCCAGATCCTTGAGGGTTAATATCATCTCTCAAACACAAAAGTGGTCCTCAAAATTATGATGATTGACCATGCTGGATTATGATATGTTCTCTTTACTCTTTGTACAAAAGTGTGTAACTTTAGTTGTTTATTGTGCTTGTTGTTAAAATTTGAAATCAAATCATTAGATAATAGCTATCAAAATAATTGAAATGAGAATTTTTGGCTCTTTAGAAGAAAATTCCAACTGTTTAGTTAGCTATTTTATGTGAAACACCTTGTAGAATTTTGTGAAGAAAGTGCAGTATGCTTTGGGTACTGTATGGAAAACAGTGGTTAAATCAATTCTTGACAGTTGTGTCCACCTTGATAATCTCTTCAAAGATGACCTTAAGCTTGGGGACTCAGAAGTCCCACATCCTAATGTCCTCCTCCAAGTTTGACCTGGGCTACAGAAGAACATGGCATTACAGAGGTGCCAATTTACTGATATATTGTAAGGAACGCAACCACCACATGCTCATATCTTTTTGGTTTGCACATTTTCTCCTGGCAGTTAAATTACAGACAAGTTCCAAAGAGTGAATCTGACTTGGTGTTTGATGGTTTGATGACATCAATTCAAAGAGCATGGGGTCTTCATCTTCACATCAGAACTGAAATTCTCTGTCAAACCGGGCATCATTGTCATCTGACAGGGCATTACCTCCCCTCCTGGACACCACGTGTGAATGGACACAGCTCACATTCATCAGTGTGACTCTTGTGACTCATCAATGTGACTCTTGTGTGAACATTTTTATAACTTCCACTTCTGGTAAGGATAGAGTAACAGGAACTGGATTTATCCTCATGCCTGATAAAATGGGACAAATGATTGGATTGACAGATTTTTAAGAAATTCAATACTAGAAATGAAGTAGAGTGATCCAGGAAAGCAGGGAAATAAATGAGGTGAGCCCTGTAATTGCCCCAGAACACTACTTGCAAAAAGTTTCTAGGCTATGTGCAAGAAGGAGAAGCCAGGCAAAGCTCAGCAGACTCACTGAGATGACAAAAGTAGAATTGAAGGTTAGAGAGTCCAAGGCAGCTATGATTTATAGGAGGCAGTACCATAGAGGAGAGAGCTTCACACAGAACTACACAGATCTACAGAGGGTACTCATCTAGTATTCAGCTAAGTAGTGATCAGTGCATTTATGTGGGAAAACTGGTTGGGAAAAAAAAGCTATAAAAAGTATTATAGGGAACATTCCCCACGGAACAAATAGGGCTGGGAATAGTGCCTCTTCCTTTAGCCATGGTTAAAAAAAAAAAAATCAGTGGCACTGGATAGAGTACTTAGAAGCGTTTTCTTTTAGTGGATGGCAAAAGTAGCCTTAGGCTAAGTGCTTTTCTGGTTCCATTTAACAAAACAAAAGAAAGATTAAAAAACTCAAACTAATTCCAATTAAATAAAACACACCCCAAAATAAAGTTCAAAGCTATGTATAAGAATATAAAATGTCCAATACCCAACAAATTAAAATTCACAATGTCTGGCACTCAATTAAAAACTGCCGGGAAAGAAGAAAATATGATCCATAATGAGGATAAATATCAACCCAGTCAAATTTAGAAATGACAAATGATAACATCTGTAGACTAGGACATTAAGACAATCATTATAACAATATTTTATATATTTAGTACAATAAAGGAAAGGATTGAGCATGTTAACTAGAGACAAGGACCCAAATCAAACTTTTGAGATGAAAGTTATAATGTGTGAGATGAAAAATGCACAGTGTGGAATTAATGAAAAATTAGACAACATAGACAAAAAGATTAATGAAATTGAAGACAAGGCAATAGAAACTCAAAAGTTCAAAACAGAGAAAATGCAAAATAGAGAAACAAAAAGACTGACAGAAAATGATCAGAATAGCAGTGAGTTGGGAAACAACTTCAAGTGGCTGAATATCCAAATACACAGTATTTGATATTACTAAGTAATTGCTAATACAAAGTAATTGATAACACAAAGTAGTTGAACTCCCAATAGGGGAGGTGGGTAGAAAAAAAAATTGAAGGAACATAGTTTTCTTTGAATATCCTAAATTTCAAGAAAACTATAACCCATAGACTCAAGAAACTCATCGTATCTTAAGCACAACAAACAGGAAGAAACTACACCAAAGCACATCACAATCAAGTTGCTCAAATAGAGTAATAAAGGGAAAACCTTAAAGAAATCAAAGAAAAAGAGAAACATTATGTACAAAGGATCAGAGATAAGGATAACAGAAAATTTCTTTTTAAAAGAAATGCAAGTGAGAAGACAAAGAACAGTTATCTTTCAGATACTAAAAGAAAAACCCTTTATGTAGGAAAAATCATTTGAAAATGAAACAAAAATACTATTTTCCCCCAATATACAAAAACTGAAAGAATTAATCACTAGCAGACCTGTATTACAAGAAACATTAAAGGAGACCCTTTTGACAGGTGGGAAAATACCAGATGGAAATTTGGGTGTACATGAAGTAATGAGGAGCAATAGAAATTTAAATTAGAAAATTTCTTATTATTTTAACCTCCTGGAGCGAGAACCAACTGTATAAAACAAAAAAAAGTTTCTGTACAGCAAAGGAAATAGTCAACAAAACAAAGAGGCAACCCACAGAATGGGGGAGGATATTTGAAAATGACACTACAGACAAAGGCTGATATCCAAGATCTATAAAGAACTTCTCAAACTCAACACCCAAAAAACAGATAACCAAGTCAAAAAACAGGCAGAAGACATGTACAGACATTTGTCCAAAGAAGATGTACAAATGGTTAACAGACACATGAAAAAATGTTCATCATCATTAGCCATCAGGGAAATTCAAATGAAAACCACATTGAGATAGCACCTTACGCCAGTTAGAATGGCCAAAATTAACAAAGCAAGAAAGAACAAATATTGGAGAGGATGTGGAGAAAGGGGAACCCTCTTACACTGTTGGTGGGAATGCAAGTTGGTACAGCCCCTTTGGAAAACAGTGTGGAGATTCCTCAAGTAATTAAAAATAGAGCTACCCTATGACCCTGCCATTACACTACTGGGTATTTCCCCCAAAGATATAGATGTAGTGAAAAGAAGGGCCATCTGGATGAATACTGAACTTTTGTATCAACATGGACGGGACTGGAGGAGATTATGCTGAGTGAAATAAGTGAAGCAGAGAGAGTCAATTATCATATAGCTTCACTTGTGGAGCATGAGGAATGACATAGAAGACATTAGGAGAAGGAAAGGAAAAGTGAATTGGGGGAAATCAGAGGGGGAGGTGAACCACAAGAGACTGTGGACTGTGAGAAACAAACTGAGGATTTTATAGGGGAGGGAGGTGGGGGATATGTGAGCCTGGTGGTGGGTATTCAGAAGGGCACATATTGCATGGAGCACTGGGTGTTATATGTAAACAATGAATTTTGTAACACTACATCAAAAACTAATGATGTGTTGTATGGTGACTAACAACACAGTAAAAAATAAATAGAAACTTAAAAAAAAGTGGAACTTCCCCAACTGATAAAGGGCCTCTATTCAAAAACCTATAAGTGACAACATACTTAATATTGAATGTATAAATGTTTTCTCTCAAAGATGAGGTCAAAGCCAAGGATATCTGCTCTCATCAGTTCTTTTCAATGCTGTGCAAGAAATTCTAGCCAGTCCAATAAGACATAATAAATGACAGACATCCAGAATTGGAAGGAATTAATAAAATTGTTTTTGTAGAAATCATGTTTATTTAGGTAGAAAATCCAATGGAATCGACAAAAAAGCTACTATAACTAATAGACAAGTCTGCAAGATAAAATATCAATATATAAAAATCAACTGTTTCTATATACTATAAATAATTAGAAATTAAAAATTTAAAATACCAATTTTATAATATAAAGTTATGAAATATTTAGAGATAAATCAAAGATATGCAAGACCTATGTACATTAATAACTACCAGAAATTGCTGAGAGAAATAAAAAGAACTTAAATAAATGCAGAGAAATACCATGTTTATGGATTGAAAGCCTCAAAATTCCAAAAGGCAATTCTCCTCCAAGAGATCTAGATTCCATACAATGTCAAAGAAAACTTTAGCAAGATTTTTTGGGTAGAAAATGACAAACTGATTTTAATTTTATATAAAAATTCAAATGATCTAGAATAGTCAAAACAACCTTGAAAAAGAACAAAGACGACTAACACTCCACAGTTTTAAGACTTTTAAATCTGCAGTAATAAAGCAGCAAACAAAAATAAATAGATTAATGGAACAGGATATAAAATCAAGAAATAGATCTCAATATGTGTGAACTACTTATTTTGACAAACTAAAAGAAAATGTAGTGGAGAAAGGATAAATGGTCCTAGAACAATGGGATATTTATATGCTCAAAAAGAACTTTGGCCCATGCCTCATATATAAAAATTATATCACACCTAATACATAAAGGTTAATTTAAAATTCATCACAGACCAAATATAAAATGTAAAATTATTAGTTTTACAGAAAAAAACATGGGAAATAATCTTATTAACTTGGTTAGGCAAAGTTTTCTTAAATACTACACCAAAAACATCATACACAGAGGAAGAAATTAATCAAATGGATTTAACCAAAATTAAATTTCTGCTCTTTGAAAGACATTGTCAAGAAAATGAAAAGATAACCACAGACTGGGAGAAAATGTATATCATACAGAACTTTTATCCATAAAATGTAAAGAACTCTGTAAAACTCAACAATAAAAAGAAAATTAAAAAATGGTCCAAAAATTTCAGCAGACACTTGACACAAAAAAGATATACAGATGAGTAATAAGCACAAGAAAAGAGGCTCATTGGGGAAGGTATGTGATATGAAGAGTGCTGTGAAGTGTAAACCTGGCGATTCACAGACCTGTACTCCTAGGGCTAATAATACATTATATGTTAATAAAAAAATTAAAAAAAACTTTTTCCCATTGACGATGATATTTGCTGTGGGCTTTTCATAGATAGATTTGATGAAGTTCAGGAATGTTCCCTCTATCCCTATACTTTGAAGCGTTTTAATCAGGAACGGATGTTGGATTTTGTCAAATGCTTTTTCTGCATCAATTGAGAGGACCACATGGTTCTTCTCCCTTTTCTTATTAATTTGTTCTATCACATTGATTGATTTGGGAATGTTGAACCATCCTTGTAGCCCAGGAATGAATCCCACCTGGTCATGGTGAATAATCTTTTTAATGTGCTGTTGGATCCTGTTTGCTAGGATCTTGTTGAGAATCTTAGCATCCATATTCTCCAGTGATATAGGTCTGAAATTCTCCTTTTTGGTAGGGTCTTTGCCTGGTTTGGGTAGCAGGGTAATGCTGGCTTCATAGAAAGAGACTGGAAGTTTTCCTTCTGCTTCAATTATTTGAAACAGCTTCAGGAGAATAGGTCTTATTTCTTCTTTGAAAGTTTGGTAGAATTCCCCAGGGAGTCCGTCAGGTCCTGGGCTCCTGTTTTTTGGGAGGTTTTTGATCACTGCTTCAATCTCATTACTAGATATGGGTCTATTCAGGTTGTTGATTTCTTCCTGGTTCAATTTTGGGAGTTTATAGTTTTCCAGGAATGCATCCATTTCATCTAGGTTGCTTAGCTTATTGGCATATAACTGCTGATAATAACTTCTGATGATTGTTTCTACTTCCTTGGTGTTAGTTGTGATCTCTCCCTTTTCATTCATAATTTTATTAATTTGGGCTTTCTCTCTTTTATTTTGGATTAGTGTGGCCAATGGTTTATCGAATTATTGATTCCTTCAAAAAACCAGCTTCTAGTTTCATTGATATGTTCTACTGTATCTCTGGTTTCTACCTCATTGATCTCAGCTCTAAACTTGATTATTTCCCTTCTTATGTGTGGAGTTGGTTTGATTTGTTGTTGATTCTCCAGTTCTTTAAGGTGTAGAGACAGCTGCTGTGTTCTGGATTTTTTCAATTTTTTTGAGGGAGGCTTGGATGGCTATGTATTTCCCCCTTAGGACGGCCTGTGCTGTATCCCATAGGTTTTGGACCGAAGTGTCTTCATTCTCATTGGTTTCCATGAATTGTTTCAGTTCTTCTTTGATCTCCTGGTTGATCCAAGCATTCTTAAGCATGGTGGTCTTTAGCTTCCAGGTGTTTGAGTTCCTTCCGAACTTTTCCTTGTGATTGAGCTCCAGTTTCAAAGCATTGTGATCTGAGAATGTGCAGGGAATAATCTGTCTTTTGGTATCGGTTGAGTCCTGATTTGTGACACAGTATGTGGTCTAATCTTGAGAAGGTTCCATGTGCACTTGAGAAGAATGAGTATTCTGTTGTTTTAGGGTGGAATGTTCTCTATATATCTATGAGGTCCATCTGGTCCAATGTGTCATTCAATGCTCTTGTTTCTTTATTGATTTTCTGCTTGGATGATCTGTCTATTTCTGAGAGAGGCATGTTAAGCTCTCCTACTATTAACGTATTCATATCAATATGACTCTTTATCTTGATTAACAGTTTTCTTATGTAATTGGCTGCTCCCATATTGGGGGCATAGATATTTACAATTGTTAGATCATCTTGGTGGATAGTCCCTTTATTTTTTTTTTTAATTTTTTTATTTTTTTCAGCATAACAGTATTCATTATTTTTGCAACACACCCAGTGTTCCATGCAATCCGTGCCCTCTACAATGGATAGTCCCTTTAAATTATGTAGTGTCCTTCTGTATCTATGACTACAGTCTTTAGTTTAAAATCTAATTTATCTGATATGAGAATCACTACCCCAGCCTTCTTTTGAGGCCCATTAGCATGAAAGATGCTTCTCCATCCCTTCACTTTCAGTCTGGGTGTATATTTAGGTTCAAAATGGGTCTCTTGTAGACAACATATGAATATGGATGTTAAGATTCTCAACAAGATCCTAGCAAACAGGATTCAACAGCACATTAAAAAGATTATTCACCATGACCAGGTGGGATTCATTCCTGGGCTACAAGGATGGTTCAACATTCACAAATCAATCAATGTGATAGAACAAATTAATAAGAAAAGAGAGAAGAACCACATGGTCCTCTCAATTGATGCAGAAAAAGCATTTGACAAAATCCAGCATCCGTTCCTGATTAAAATGCTTCAAAGTATAGGGATAGAGGGAACATTCCTGAACTTCATCAAATCTATCTATGAAAAGCCCACAGCAAATATCATCCCCAATGGGACAAAGCTTGCAGCCTTCCCGTTGAGATCAGGAACATGACAAGGATGCCCACTCTCACCACTCTTGTTCAACATAGTATTAGAAATCCTAGCAACAGCAATCAGACAACAAAGAGAAATAAAAGGTATCCAAATTGGTAATGAAGAAGTCAAACTCTCTCTCTTCGCAGATGACATGATTCTTTATATGGAAAACCCAAAAGACTCCACCCCCAAACTACTAGAACTCATACAGCAATTCAGGAACGTGGCAGGATACAAAGTCAATGTACTGAAATCAGTGGCTTTCTTATACACTAAGAATGAAAATACCGAAAGGGAAATTAGAGAATCGATTCCATTTACTATAGCACCAAGAACCATAAGATACCTGGGAATTAACCTAACCAAAGAGGGAAAGGACCTGTACTCGAGGAACTAGAGAACACTCATGAAAGAAATTGAAGAAGACACAAAAAGATGGAAGACCATTCCATGCTCTTGGATCGGAAGAATAAACATTGTTAAAATGTCTATACTGCTTAGAGCAATCCATACTTTTAATGCCATTCTGATCAAAATTCCACCGGTATTCTTCAAAGAGCTGGAGCAAATAATCCTAAAATTTGTATGGAACCAGAAGAGACCCTGAATCACTAAGGAAATGTTGAAAAAAAAATTTAAAACTGGGGGCATCACGTTACCTGATTTCAAGCTTTACTACAAAGCTGTGATCACCAAGACAGCATGGTACTGGCATAAAAACAGACACATAGACCAGTGGAACAGAGTAGAGAGCCCAGATATGGACCCTCAACTCTATGGTCAGTTAATCTTCGACAAAACAGGAAAAAATATACACTGGGAAAAAGACAGTCTCTTCAATAAATGGTGCTGGGAAAACTGGGCAGCTATATGTAGAAGAATGAAACTCGACTATTTTCTTACACCGTACACAAAGATAAACTCAAAATGGATAAAGACCTCAAGGTGAGACAGGAATCCATTGGAATCCTAGAGGAGAACATAGGCAGTAATCTCTTCGATATCAGCCACAGCAACTTCTTTCAAGATATGTCTCCAAAGGCAAAGGGAACAAAAGCCAAAATAAACTTTTGGGACTTCATCAAAATCAAAAGCAAAGGAAACAGTCAAGAAAACAAAGAGGCAACCCACGGGATGGGAGAAGATATTTTCAAATGACAGTACAGACAAAAGATTGATATCCAGGATCTATAAAGAACTCCTCAAACTCAACACACACAAAACAGATAATCATATCAAAAAATGGGCAGAAGATATGAACTGACACTTCTCCAATGAAGACATACAAATGGCTATCAGACACATGAAAAAATGTTCATCATCACTAGCCATCAGGGAGATTCAAATTAAAACCACATTGAGATATCACCTTACACCAGTTAGAATGGCCAAAATTAGCAAGACAGGAAACAATGTGTGTTGGAGAGGATGTGGAGAAAGGGGAACCCTCTTCCACTGTTGGTGGGAATGCAAGTTGGTGCAACCTCTTTGGAGAACAGTGTGGAGATTCCTCAAGAAATTAAAAATAGAGCTTCCCTATGACCCTGCCATTGCACTACTGGGTATTTACCCCAAAGATACAGATGTAGTGAAAAGAAGGGCCATCTGTACCCCAATGTTTATAGCAGCAATGGCCATGATTGCCAAGCTGTGGAAAATACCATGATGCCCTTCAATGGACGAATGGATAAGGAAGATGTGGTCCATAAACACTATGGAGTATTATGCCTCCATTAGAAAGGATGAATACCCAACTTTTGTAGCAACATGGACGGGACTGGAAGAGATTATGCTGAGTTAAATAAGTCAAGCAGAGTGAGTCAATTATCATATGGTTTCACTTATTTGTGGAGCATAACAAATAGCATGGAGGACATGGGGAGTTAGGAGAAGGCAATTGGGGGAAATTCGAAGGGGAGATGAACAATGAGAGATCATGGACTCTGAAAAACAATCTGAAGGGTTTGAAGAGGTGGGGGGGGGTGGGAAGTTGGGGGAACCAGGTGGTGGGTATTAGAGAGGGCAGGGACTGCATGGAGCACTGGGTGTGGTACAAAAACAATGAACACTGTTATGCTGAAAATAAATTAAAAAAATTATTTAAAAAAAGGAAAAAACTAATAAAATAAAATTATATAAAAGAAAAAGAGCAAAGGATCATGGGGGGGAGGCGGGAAATTCTGGGAATTGGGGCGGCTAGGGACAGGGGCTTAAGTCCCCAGACCCAGGACAGCCATCCCTGGCACAGAGCCAGAGAGAGTGTGGCGGGGAAACCAGGTCTCTGTCCTGAGCCACCAGCATGCCTGAGAGCATGTGGGGACCGGTTCCAGTGAGGGGCTGGGAGCATCACCAGCAGGCAGAAGCACAGCCTTTTTGCAGTCCCTGCATGAGTGCTGTGCCCTGCTATCAGAGTCCAAGTCGCGCCCCACACCCTCCCCTGAGAGAGGTGCGCATAGGCGCCAGCCTTGTGCTCTCACCCCAGAAAGACCAGGCACTGCCAGTCCAGGCCAGCGGGAAAATCTCAGTGTGTGATCGCTGCTTGGAACCTCTCTGGCAATCTGGGGCTGCCCAGACAGACGCCGCTGCTGAGGTTTTGGGTACAAGCAAAAAATCCTGCCTCCCCAGGGACTGGAACCTGCTCTGCCAGCGGCCAAGGGGGAATTTATTTGGGCCCTGCAGCCAGACTGAGGCTTCTCTCTGAGAGGGAGGTCAGGGTGCAGTTTGCTTTCCTCTAAACGTACAAAAACCATCAAAAGCGGTCAAGGCCAGAGAGAGAAAAACAAAAGTGAACAAACATAAAAACCTCCAGAGAACAAAAGCCTGAAAAAAACAGTTTCCTCAGAGCCCACCCCCTTGAGGGGGGCTGGAGGACTTATCTCAGAGAACATCATTGACTGAAAACATACGTGGCATGCCCCTCCCCCGGAAAACCAACCAGGAAAGGAAAAACAAAACAAAAAAAAGACGACAAGAGAACAACCACCACTACTTCATAGGACAACTTTTATTTTAATTCGTTCTCACTATTCTGGCTCATTTTTTTTATATAGATAATTTTTTAACCTATTTACATCACAGTGAGCTGTCCGGTACATCAAATTCCATAATAACCTTCTAACCTGAACTTTTTGATACATACACCTGTGTTTTTCTTTTGCATTTCTACTTTTTAAATTTCTTTTTTAAAATTTTAGTTTAGTTTCGTCTAATTTATTCCTTTTTAATTTTTATTTTCTAATATTCATATAGAGTTAAACTTCAAGGTAATCCCCTTTCCCCAATCAATGCTACCCCTATAGGTAAATCAATTTTTAATCCCCCTTTATCTTAAGAAAGTTGAGTCCTTTAACAAAGATATTAAGATACATCCAGGAAGAATCAAAACAACCTTCCTTGCCCACACTGAAAATTTATAACCACTCTCCCATCTTTTTCTTCCACCAGTGTTTCTGTGTTTTTGTGTTTGTCCTGATAGTTTATAAATCTTACACTTGGGGTTCTTTTTGATGATGTTCTTCCTTATTTGTATATATATATATGTAAAATTTTTTTTCTCTTGTCATATACTTTTATTAGTCTTTTTGTTTGTCTGTTTTTGGTTTGTATACTTCATAAATCTACCTTGGCCCATTTGGGCTGAACCTTCTCTTTATCTGCCTTTTTTCCTGTCTCACTCTCTCTCTCTCTTTTTCTTTTTCTTTTCTTTATTCTCTCATTTGGGTGGAGAATCCAAATTGCTCAGAAGCATTCCAGGGTGCACCCAGACTGCACCACGGTCGATACATCCAGCTACATCCGTTCAGCTATCTCTCACCAAAATGACTAGGAGGAGGAATGCCCAACAGAAGAAAAATACAGAGGATGGGCCTTCTGCAACAGAGCTAATGGCTATCAACATAGACAATATGTCGGAAAGAGAATTCAGGCTAACAATTATCCAGGCAATAGCTAGGTTGGAGAAGGCCATGGATGACCAAACGGAATTGATTAGGGCAGAACTGAAAGCGACCAGGGATGATGTTCACAATGTTAGGGCAGAGCTGAAAGCTACCAGGGATGTGGTTCACAATGCTCTCAATGAGTTCCAATCTAATCTAAATTCTCTCAAAGCTAGGGTAACTGAGACAGAAGATAGAATTAGTGATCTGGAGGACAAACAGAGAAAAAGGATCAGGAGGAAGCCTGGAACAAACAGCTTAGAAGCCACGAAAACAGAATCAGGGAAATAAATGGTGCCATGAAATGTTCCAATGTCAGAATTATTGGAATCCCTGAAGGGTAGGAGAAAGAAAGAAGTCTAGAAGATATAGTGGAACAAGTTCTTCATGAAAATTTTCCCCAATCTCATGAATGGAACCAGCATTCATGTACTAGAGGCCGAACGGTCTCCACCTAAGATTATAGATTCCAGAAAAACATCAATGCACCTGACAGTCAAATTGAGGAATCATAATTGTAGATATAATCTCTTGAAAGCCGCTAGGACAAAGAGCCTCCTTACTTACGGAGGAAAGCCCATCAGAATAACATCAGACCTGTCCACAGAGACTGGGAAAGCCAGAAAGGGCTGGCAAGATATATTCAGGGCACTAAATGAGAAGAATATGCAGCCAAGAATACTTTATCCAGCAAGACTGACACTCAAAATGGATGGAGAGATAGAGAGTTTCCAAGACCGGCAAGGCTTAAAATACTATGCAACCACCAAACCAACCCAACAGGAAATATTAAGGAGGGTTCTATAAAGAGGAAAAATCCTAAGAATAGCATTGAACAGAAATATAGAGACAATCTACAGAAAGACTTCAAATGTAACACAATGTCAATAAAAGCGTATCTATCAATAAGCACTCTCAATGTGAATGGCCTAAATGCACCCATAAAGCAGCACAGGGTTGCAGATTGGATAAAACGACAGGACCCATCCATATGTTGTCTACAAAAGACCCATTTTGAACCTAAAGATACACCCAGACTGAAAGTGAAGGGTTGGAGAAGCATCTTTCATGCTAATGGGCCTCAAAAGAAGGCCGGGGTAGCGATTCTCATATGAGAAAAATTAGATTTTAAACTAAAGACTGTAGTCAGAGATACAGAAGGACACTACCTCATTCTTAAAGGGACTATCCACAAGGATGATCATTCAAGTGCACATGGAACCTTCTCAAGATTAGACCACATACTGTGTCACAAATCAGGACTCAACCGATACCAAAAGACAGATTATTCCCTGCACATTCTCAGATCACAATGCTTTGAAACTGGAGCTCAATCACAAGGAAAAGTTCGGAAGGAACTCAAACACCTGGAAGCTAAAGACCACCATGCTTAAGAATGCTTGGATCAACCAGGAGATCAAAGAAGAACTGAAACAATTCATGGAAACCAATGAGAATGAAGACACTTCGGTCCAAAACCTATGGGATACAGCACAGGCCGTCCTAAGGGGGAAATACATAGCCATCCAAGCCTCCCTCAAAAAAATTGAAAAAATCCAGAACACAGCAGCTGTCTCTACACCTTAAAGAACTGGAGAATCAACAACAAATCAACCAACTCCACACATAAGAAGGGAAATAATCAAGTTTAGAGCTGAGATCAATGAGGTAGAAACCAGAGATACAGTAGAACATATCAATGAAACTAGAAGCTGGTTTTTTGAAGGAATCAATAATTCGATAAACCATTGGCCACACTAATCCAAAATAAAAGAGAGAAAGCCCAAATTAATAAAATTATGAATGAAAAGGGAGAGATCACAACTAACACCAAGGAAGTAGAAACAATCATCAGAAGTTATTATCAGCAGTTATATGCCAATAAGCTAAGCAACCTAGATGAAATGGATGCATTCCTGGAAACTATAAACTCCCAAAATTGAACCAGGAAGAAATCAACAACCTGAATAGACCCATATCTAGTAATGAGATTGAAGCAGTGATCAAAAACCTCCCAAAAAACAGGAGCCCAGGACCTGACAGATTGCCTGAGGAATTCTACCAAACTTTCAAGAAGAAATAACCCTATTCTATTCTCCTGAAGCTGTTTCAAAAAAATGAAGCAGAAGGAAAATTTCCAGACTCTTTCTATGAAGCCAGCATTACCCTGCTACCCAAACCAGGCAAAGACCCTACCAAAAAGGAGAATTTCAGACCTATATCACTGGAGAATATGGATGCTAAGATTCTCAACAAGATCCTAGCAAACAGGATCCAACAGCACATTAAAAAGATTATCCACCATGACCAGGTGGGATTCATTCCTGGGCTACAAGGATGGCTCAACATTCGCAAATCAATCAATGTGATAGAACAAATTAATAAGAAAAGAGAGAAGAACCACATGGTCCTCTCAATTGATGCAGAAAAAGCATTTGACAAAATCCAACATCCGTTCCTGATTAAAACGCTCCAAAGTATAGGGATAGAGGGAACATTCCTGAACTTCATCAAATCTATCTATGAAAGACCCACAGCAAATATCATCCTTGGGAAAAAGCTTGCAGCCTTCGCGTTGAGATCAGGAACACGACAAGGATGCCCACTCTCACCACTCTTGTTCAACATCATATTAGAAGTCCTAGCAACAGCAATCAGAAAACAAAGAGAAATAAAATGTATCCAAATTGGCAATGAAGAAGTCAAACTCTCTCTCTTCGCAGATGACATGGTGGATAATCTTTTTAATGTGCTGTTCATTCGTATTAACTAGGATCTCATTGGTGTTAGTTGGGATTTCTCCCTTTTATTCATAATTTTATTAATTTGGGCCTTCTTTTCTTTTGGATTAGTGTGGCCAATGGTTTATCAATCTTATTGATTCTTTCAAAAAACCAGCTTCTAGTTTCATTGATCCATTCTACTGTATCTATAGTTTCTATTTCATTGATCTCTGCTCTAATCTTGATTATTTCCCTTCTTGTGTGTGGAGTTGGCTTAATTTGTTTTTGATTCTCCAGTTCTTTAAGGTGTAGAGACAGCTGCTGTGTTCTGGATTTTTCAGTTTTTCTGAGCGAGACTTGGATGGCTATGTATTTCTCCCTTAGGATTGCCTGTGCTGTATCCCATAGGTTTTGGACCGAAGTGTCTTCTTTCTCATTGGTTTCCATGAATTGTTTCAGTTATTCTTTGATCTCCTGGTTGATCCAAGCATTCTTAAGCAAGGTGGTCTTTAGCTTCCAGGTGTTTGAGTTCCTTGTGGTTGAGCTCCAGTTTCAAAGCCTTGTGATCTGAGAAAATTCAGGGAAAAATTTCAGTCTTTTGGTATCAGTTGAGCCCTGATTTGTGACCCAGAATGTGGTCCATTCTGGAGAATTTTCCATGTTCACTCGAGAAGAATGAGTATTCTGTTGTTTTAGGGTGGAAAGTTCTATATATATCTATGAGATCCACCTGGCCCAATGTGTCATTCAGTGCTCTTGTTTCTTTATTGATTTTCTGCTTGTATTATCTGTCTATTACTGAGAGTGGCGTGTTAAGATCTCCTACTATTAATATATTCATATCAACATGACTCTTTATCTTGATTAATAGATTTCTTATGTAGGTGGCTCCTCCCATATTGGGGGCATAAATATTTACAACTGTTAGATCATCTTGGTGGATAGTCCCTTTAAGAATGATGTAGTGTCCTTCTGTATCTCTGACTACAGTCTTTAGTTTAAAATCTAATTTTTCTCATATGAGAATTGCTACCCCAGCCTTCTTTTGAGGCTCATGAGCATGATAATGCTTCTGCATCCCTTTACTTTCAGTGTGGATGTATCCTTAGTTTCTAAATGGGTCTCCTGTAGACAATATATGGATGGATCCTATTGTTTTATACAATCTGCAACCTTGTGCCATTTTATGGTCTCCTTTAGGCCATTCACCTTGAGAGTGATTATTGAGAGATATGTTTTTATTGACATTGTGTTACCTGTGAAGTCTTTGTTTCTATAGATTGTCTCCATATATTTCTGTTCAATGATATTCTTGGTGTTTTTCCTCTTTTATAGAACACCGTTAATATTTCTTGCAGTGCCAGCTTGGTGGTCATATACTCTTTTAAACCTTGCAGGTCTTGTAAGATCTTTATCTTTCCATCCATTTTGAATGTCAATCTTGTTGGATAAAGTATTGTTGGCTGCACATTCTTCTCATTTAGTGCTGTGAATACTTCTTGCCAGACCTTTCTGGCTTGCCAGGCTTCTTTGGACAGGTCTGACGTTATTCTGATGGGCTTTCCTCTGTATATAAGGAATCTCTTCCCTCTAGCTGCTTTCAAGAACTCCTGTCTACAATTATGATTCATCATGTTCACTATCAGATGTCTGGAGGTCTTTTTAGGTTCTATGACTTTTGTGGGGTGACTTTCTGCCTCTGGTGCATGAACACTGGTTCCATTTGACAGATTGGGAAAATTTTTGTGGAGAATTTGTTCACCTATATCTTCTAGTCTTCGTTCTTTCTCCTCCCCCTCAGGGATTCCAGTAATTCTGATGTTGGAACATTTCATGGTGTGATTTATTTCCCTAATTAGGTTTTCAAGGTTTCTAAGCTGCTTGTTCCAGGCTTCCTCCTGATCCTTTTTCTATATCAGTTTGTCCTCCAGATCACTAATTCTATCTTCTGTCTCAGTTACCCTAGCTTTTACAGAATTTTGATTAGATTGGATCTCATTGAGAGAATTGTTAACATCATCCCCAGTGGCTTTCACTTCTGCCCTAATCAATTCCATTTTGTCACCAAATGCTTTCTCCAACCTAGCTATTGCCTGGATAATTGTTAGCATGAATTCCCTTTCTGACATACTGTTTATGTCCACATCCAAAAGTTCTGATGGAGAGGGTCCAGTCTCTGAAATTTTCCTCTGTTGGGCATTCCTCCTCCTAGTCATTTTGGTGAGAGATGGCTGAATGGATCTGTAGCTGAATGTATCAACCATGGTGCCAGCAAGATGTACTCTGGAACACTTCTGAGCAATCAAGTGTCTCCACCAAAAAGATAGAAAAAAGAAAAATAAAGAGAGAGAGGGACAGAAAAAAAAAAAAGAAAGAAAAAAATAAAAAAGTAAGCATAGCCTGAACGGGCCCCAAAGGTAAGATTTATGAAGTATACAAACAAAAACAGACAAACAAAAGGACCAACAAAAATAGATGAGAAGAGACAAAAAATAAATACATAAAAGAACTCCGTCAAAATGGACCCTAAGTATAAGATTTATATATTACCAGAACAAAAACAAATACACAGGAACACTGACAGAAGAAAAAGATGTGAGGGTGGTTATAAATTTTCAGTGTGGGCAAGGAAGGCTATTTTGATTCTTCCTGGATGTATCTTGATATCTTTGTTAAAGGACTCAACTTTTCTGAGATAAAGGGAGATTAAAACTGGTTTACATATAGAGGTAGCATTGATTGGGGAAAGGGGATTACCTTGAACTTATCTCTATATGAATATTAAAAAAATAAAACATTAAAATATTTAAAAAATAAAAATATAAAAGAAAAACACATGTATATATATCAAAAAAGTTCAGGTTAAAAGGTTATTATGGAATTTGACGTACTGAACCTCTCATTGTGATGGTAAATAAGTTAAAAAAGTTATATAAAAAAATGAAAAGAACCAGAATAGTGGGAACTAATTAAAAATAAAAGTTGTATCTATGAAGTAGTGGTGGTTGTCCTCTTGTGTTTTGTTTGTTTTTGTTTTGTTTTGTTTTGGCTGACTTTCTGGGGGAGGGGCCTACCGTGTGGTTTTTTAGGGAGTCTTGCTAGAGTTGAGTCCTCCTACCCCCATCAAGGGGCTGGGCTCTGAGGAAACCAGTTTTTCAGGCTTTTGTTCTCTGGAGGCTTTTTTGTTTGTTAGTTTGTTTTTTCTCCCCTTGGCAGCTTTTGGTGGTTCTTTGGAGGTTTAGAGGAAAGCAACTTGCACCCTGACCTCTCAGAGAGAAGCCTCAGTCTGTTCCCCTCTGGGTGCTGCAGAGCACATAAATTCCCCCTCTGCCACTGACAGAGTAAGTCCCCAGTCATGGTCTCTGGGGTCACAGGAACTCCTTCTTGTACCCAAAAACCATGTGAAATACTAGCTGAGGCTGTCTGGGCAGGTCCAGACTGCCAGAGAGGTTCCAACCATTGATAGCACATTGATATTTTCACACTGGCCTGGGCTGAGAGTGTTCAGAGTCTCCTGGTCCTAGAGAGCACTGTCTAGCGCCTGCATGGACCTCTCTCAGGGGAGGGTGTGGAGCGTGGCCATCCTGGGTCCGTGGGCTTAAGTCCCTGTCCCTAACTATCCAGTTCCACCAATTTCCTCTTAAGATCTTTTGCTCTTTTTGAGTGCTTTCCGCCAGACTCCAAGTTAATGCTGGTCCCCAATCACAGGACATTCTCGTATTGGCATATTGCTTTCCAATGGGTCACTTCTGGTGGCTCCTTCCCCGTTTTGTTTATCTTCTGATATCAGTCTGACATTCCCACTCTGCTTTACCTGCCCACTGGTGTCTTCTGCCCCCATAGAGATTCAGAAGTGTATAATTCTAATCTCAGGCTGATTTCATGGGTGATGAGAGTTCTTTGGTAGGTAATCAGCTCACTTTAGGGGACAGGTTGAAATGACACCTCCTACTTCTCTGCCATCTTGTCTCCTCCCCTCTTCTTCAATTTCTTTCATGAAAATTCCATAGTTTTCTGAGTACAGATTCTTTGCCTCTTTGGTTAGGTTTATTCCTAGGTATTTCATGGTTTTGGGTGCAATTGTAAATGGGATCCACTCTTTAATTTCTCTTTCTTCTGTCTTGTTATTGGTGTATAGAAATGCAACTGATTTCTGTGCATTGATTTTTATATTCTGACACGTTACAGAATTCCTGTATGAGTTCTAGCAGTTTTGGAATGGAGTCTTTTGGGTTTTCCACATAAAGTATCATATTATCTGCAAAGAGTGATAGTTTGACTTCTTCTTTGTTGATTTGGATGCTTTTTATTTCTTTTTGTTGTCTGATTGCAGAGGCCAGGACTTCTAGTACTATGTTGAATAGCAGTGGTGATAGTGGACATCCTTGCCATGTTCCTGACCTTAGGAGAAAAGGTCTGTTTTTCCCCATTGAGAATGATATTCGCTGTAGGTTTTTCATAGATGGCTTTGATGACATGGAGGTGTATACCCTCTACCCTTACATTTTGAAGAGTTTTGCTCATGAAAGCATGCTGTACTTTGTCAAAGTACATCTATTTCAGCAAAGTACATCTATTTCAGCATCTATTGAGAGTATAATATGATTCTTGTTCTTTCTTTTATTAATGTATTGTATCACATTGATTGATTTGCAGATGTTGAACAAATCTTGCAGCCCAATAATAAATCCCACTTGGTCATGGTGATTAATCCTCTTAATGTACTGTTGGATCCTACTGGCTAGTATTTTGGTGAGAAGGCCCTGAGAGATTCCTCCTATCCCCAGGATGCCACCCATGAAGGCTACATCCTGAGAGTGCCATGCTGACTTCACTCCATGCTTGCTCCTCTGGGCCAGGCCACAGTGGCCCTCACCACATCTGCCTCTGCAGTGTTCCTTTCTGAAAGCTGTCTGGATGCTGGGTGTCCCTCAGATCTATGCTCAGCAGATGCAGCGACCTCTGGCTTGGAAATCTGTGGATGCTGTGTGCCCCCTGTGCATCCACTGCTGCTCTGTTCCTCCTGTGCACAGCACCCTTGTCTCCTTCCAGAGGAGTTCAGACATATCATCTGCAGGGCCGCCTCCTGCCTGTCCCTTTCTTTGTGCCCTGAGCTCAGTGGAGCATGATTTACTTGTTTGCTATCTGTTTCCACACAGGACCCTGTGTTCAAGGGCTGAGTTTTCTCTGTAGACTCCAGAGCCAAGCCTTAGCCCTGTAATCCTTGGGGCCAGTTGAAACCCTCTGAACCCAACTTCCCTCTTCCATAAGACAGCAAGAGTGCATGAATCCCAAAGTCCTTGTCAGGATTCAGGAAGGGACATTGGCCTGCTGGCAAGCTGTGAAGGGAGCTGACTTGTTCATTTCATTTCCATTCTGCCCAGTCACTCAGGCTCACATGTGCTTTGACCCCAGCTTCCTTTTGCCCCCCCCTCCCCCCCACAACCCCCATCTAGTTCCCCAGGCAAGGGAAACCCTTTTAGCCCTTTTGTGGGCACCCAAGGCCTGACATTCAGAAACTCAGCACTTCCCTTCTCATGCTACTGGGTGGGCTCCCAGGGATCTAACTTTCATCTAGTTGTCTGTCACAGCTATATTGATGTGCTCTCTATGGAGAAAGCTGGGCATCACGACCCCAGGCTTTTACTATTCCTGTGTATAAAGGACCTATAGACACACAGTACCTAAGTACAATGCAGTGTATATGTTGTATTCACATTTAATGGGGGTGGAGATGGGGAATTAGGGGAGCAATTTATAAAAATGTTCCTTCTGGAGACCACTGGGTTGCTCGGCCTGCTGTTGGGCACTGTGAGGCACTGTCTTGGGAACATGTCTCTGGGAACATGCTCAAGAAATGGATGAGGGATGGACTGCATATCTGGATCCCTGGCATCACTCTTGGACCCCTTCTGCAATCGCCAAAATCCTACTGTCTAGCCAAACCACTGCTGTTCAACTTCCAAGGTTCAGCTCCAAGGTCATCTGTGCTGGGAAGTGAGACCTATGAGGCTGACCCCACCTCAGTTCCTGTCTCCTGAAAGGGTAGAGGCCATGAAGTCACTCAGGTGCAGGCAGTGACTGGAGGGCCAGCTCCCCAGGGTAGGGGCATGACCCCTACTGCCCCCTTGTGCCAAGAAAATAGACTTCCTGTAGCAAGAAGCTGGCCATCATCATCCCACAAAACGCCCAGCAGCAAGGGTGCAGGGGGTGGGGTCTCAGAGATCCCTGAGTCCTGCACCAGCCTTTGGTCTTCCCTCAATGCAGACAGCTGAGGCCCCTGCTGCTTGGCTGCTCCTCACTGAGGAATAGTCACCGCCAGTGGTTGTGGCCAGGCTTTGCAGTTGGACAGGACCTTCCCAGCTCAGTGTTTGACCTCAGCTGTGCTCTCAGTAGTCTCTGGGGTCTCAATGGCTACCGGTGATGCAGGACCCTGAAACCTGTCCCCTCCTGGTGTTAGAAGGATTAAGTGGGGCAGTGCTTGGGAGGCTCATGGGATCAGCTGGTGATCCCAGCCCCGCCATTGCTCTCTCTCCCAAAACCTCACCCCATTTAGCTAAAAAGGTGTTCTGATAGGGCCTAAGCTGGTGTTTTTGCTGGGGGGCCCCTAGGTGTCAGGTGCTTCCACACACTGTGTCATAATCCAGGGTGCCTTCCCCAACTGGAGGGCTGTGTTCTACTCAACTACATGACATGGGGGTCTCCAAGTGCTATGCAGCTCTCATTTCCTGAACTCCCTGAAAGTTGGCACCTTCCTTCTAAGGATCTTATAGTTCAGTTGGAAAGAAAACAAAACAAAATGCCCTGAAGTGTGTAAGAATGTGTTGGTTAAGAAGTGAAGAACTGCTGGAACAGTGGTGTGTCTTCCCTAGAAAGAGATGGAAGATTTGACCTGTGTGAATCCTTCAGCGACTTCTCCTTGCCTGTGGAAAAAAACACCTGACCCTCTGTGATCCTCCAGTTCCAGCTCTTGCTTCCAGGGCACATAGAGCCTATTACCTGACTGGCTTGAGCCCCTGCACAGCCATTGTACACCTCCTTTGTTCATACTAGTTTCCCTTACTTAAAATGTCCTTCTCCAACAAGATCATATTGACCATTAAGCCCCAGCCCAGGGGCACCTGGGGGGCGAGTCATTAAGTTCTGCCCTCAGCTCAGGTCATGATCTCAGGGTCCTGGGATCAAGCCCACATTGGCCTTCCTGCTTAGTGGGAAGCCTGCTTCTCAGTCTCCTACTCTCCCTGCTTGTGTTCCCTCTCTGGCTGTGTCTCTCTCTCTGCCAAATAAATAAATAAAATCTTTAAAAAAGGAAAAAAAAAGCCTCACCCAGGTGGCTCCTTCTCCCGAAAGTCTCTCGTCTCTAAGACTCATTCTCCTGCTTTTCCAGTCTTCTCTGTAATGTTTCCATTTGCCCATGGGGCATCTCCATGAAAAGGCAACTCCCAACTTCATGGTCCAAATCTGAACTCCTGACCCTGTCCCCCTTCCTTCCTGTGTCTCTGTAATCTTCCCCAGTTCAGTTTATGATAACTCTGCCCTTCCAGGTGCTCAGCCAAAATCTTTGCCATTGTCCTCAATTCTTCCTTTTCTCTCATATTCACATTTGGTCCAGTAAATATAAAAATATCACCTTTAAAACATGACCAGAATGTGACCACTTTTGTCTGCCTTCTCAGATGCTGCTTGGACCCAATCCACTGTCTGCCAGCTGACACTAGCCTTTTAACTGGTCTCAATGCTCGTACTTGTGCCACAAAGCACAGGATAGCCTACAGCGATTCCACTCAAGTCTGAGACATAAATGGCACTTCACAACTCTTCTTGGACACACCAAGGCAGAGAGTCTCATCCTGCCAGTGCTCAGTAATCCTCCTCTACTGACCTGAAGGGAACTCAACCACCTCCACTTAGGTTTTCAAAAAAAAAAAAAATATTGTGCTCTGTGGGATAGAAAAGAGAAATAACATGAATGTTGTGTGTGCCTTTTGATGACAGGGAAGGTCAGGGGCTGACTGAATGTGGCGTAGCCTTGCAGACTGATGTGGGTCTCAGTAATGGCACTGGAAGTGCCTGGAGAGGCCTATGTGGTTATGGTATTTTCCAAATAGTGAGTAAACCCCAGGGAAGGCTTGGATCAAACAGGTTATGTGGCATGGTGTGCCTGAAACATCCCTGGCATGTTGAAATCATACGCTCACCTTGGTTTGGATGTAAAGAAGATCTGGGCTGGGGAACTAAGAGCACATTCCTGCTCATGACTTCAGGGATGCTAGCATATGGTAGGGCCTGGAATATGGCAGATCTTTCTAGGGCTAGGGCTTTCCTTCACAAAGCCTTCAACCACCCCTGTTCCAGGAGCAAAGTGCAGCAATGTCCCTGATCTTTGAGACAATCAAAATATGCCCCTGCAGATTTCCAACCCCCTTTTCAAGAGCCATTTCCATCCCTGCTTTGGTAATGGCACTTCAGAAAAACCCCAGAGCAAGTAAGAAGGCTGTGGTGAGGCCTGGCACAGACATTTAGAGCACACCCCCCCCCTCCCCGCACAGGACCACCTCTCTCCTGTTCCTTGATTTGCTAAGAGTGCCCACTGCAGGCAGGCCTGCACTTGTTGTTCCCTCATCAAGTGCACTCTCTGGGACACCTACTCAGCTCACTTCTTCAGGTGTCTGTGCAAGTGTTGCTTTATCAACTGAAGACTCCCCCATCCTCATAAATAATATGTTCAAGTGTGTAACACCCATCCCTCCCTGGACACTCCTTAACATTCTCTGCTTTAGTCTTTCCAATGGTACACATCATCTTTGTACTTTGTACAGGTCATACCACTTGTTTTTCTTATTTATTTGCTTATTCTTGTTATCTCTTATTAAAGCATAAGTTTCGTGAGGGTAGAGTATTTGTCTGTCGAAAGGATAGTGCCAGGCAGGCAGCAGGTGCTCGATAAATATTAGTTGAATGGATTAGGTCCACAGACAAATGGCATGAAGAACTCTCTGTCTCTGCTCATTTCCCTGTTGGACTGGGCAATGAAGGCAGGGGGGTAGTGCCATCACTGCCTTGCACCTGGTGCAGAGCTGGCAACACAGGCCTCAGTAACTGACTAACGGAACTAAATCTGAAAGACTGAAGACAGGGTTCTGGCTGTGCATCCTGCATGTAAGGAGGCTGAGATCTATCTTCTGAGCTTGGGTTCCTTATGAAATAGCTTTCAGGTCTGCCCTTGGGCAGGTTAATAATTGCTCTGTTTATTTTAGGCATGTATATGATCCATTGCAACTCTTTCTTCTTTTCCCCAGCCAATTTCAAGTGGTTTCACCTCAGCCTCTAGTCTTTGGGAAGGGCTATACATTGTTGTGACTTGTTCATCAACTCTATCTCTTGGTCCTTGGTGGGTCCACAATGTCTGTCCTTCTTACATGGAGTGTTTTCAGCATGGCAGCAACAGAGGCTGGAGTCCTTCCACTCAGGCTGGCAGTGGGCTTCAGAGGTCAGAGAAAGTCTACATCATCACAAGGTGACAAGCCTTCTCTAGATGCATTCCTCCTGGTGGCCAGGAAACCTTTCAATAAGTCATTAAACCAGGCCAGAAAATGACTAAAATGTATTCTGAAATGGAAACCTCCAAAGGGCAAAGGACATATAAAGAAAGGCAACAGAAAACAGTAACTGAGGGTTGAATTTTAAGGAGAGAATCCGTTTGTCCTGTCTCTCCCTGTGTCTGGGTAGCATGCCACTTCCTCTCACACAGGGAGTCCATATTTTCCCTACAGTGGGGCTTCTAGATCAGAAATCCTGTCAACCTAGCCCCCAACATGGTAGAGGTGTCTGTTCTTGGCTGATATGAATGGAACATACCTCAGACGGCCCACGGTACAGTGTTCTCATTCCACTTTTAGCAGAATTAAGCCATATCACTTAAGAATCATATAATTATCTACATTCAGTATCAGCTGCATTGGTCAACCCAGCCCGCATGTTCCTGACCTAGTGTCTATTTGGGGATGAGGAATCGGGAAGAGGGAAGATGCATGTTTCCTCCATTCTTGTCCCCGCTTCCATTCTGTGCTTCTTTCCCATGTCAACACCACATCTGCTGGCCAGCACCTGGTCCTTCTCTCCAGGCAGAGGTTTTAGAGATGACTGACAGCCCCATTTGGGGGGGTGTCCTGGTCACTTGGCTCAGTGGCCTGTGGTGCTGGCTCAGAGGCTAGAGACCAGAGATTGAATAGAAGTAAATTGGAGTCAGCTCTTTCCCTTACTAGTATTGTTTCTGGGCCTCACTTTCCCCCTCTGTAAAGTGAGAATGAAAATGTCCAAGTTCTTCTCTTACACCGTTTGTGGGAATGCAAGTGGGTACAGTCACTTTGGAAACAGTGTGGGAGATTCCTTAAGAAATTAAAAATAGAGCTTCCCTATGACCCTGCAATTGCATTACTGGGTATTTTACCCAAAGATACAGATGTAGTGAAAAGAAGGGCCATATGTACCCCAATGTTCATAGCAGCAATGGCCACAGTCACCAAACTGTGGAAAGAACCGAGATGCCTTCAAGGGATGAATGGATAAGGAAGATGTGGTCCATATATACAATGGAGTATTATGTTTCCATCAAAAAGGATGAATACCCAACTTTTGTATCAACTTGGACGGGACTGGAAGAGATTATGCTGAGTGAAATAAGTCAAGCAGAGAGAGTCAAGTATCATACGGTTTCACTTAATTGTGGAGCATAAGAAATTACACGGAGGACGTGGGGAGATGGAGAAGAGAAAGGAGTTGGGGGAAATTGGAGGGGGAGACAAACCATGAGAGACTGTGGACTCTGAAAAACAATCTGAGGGTTTTGGAAGGGCGGAGGATGGGAGATTGGGTGAGCCTGGTGGTGGGTATTATGGGTGGCATGTGTTGCATGGAGCACTGGGTGTGGTGCCTAAACAATGAATTCTGGAACACTGAAAAGAAATAAAAAAAAATAAAAATTAAAAAAGAGAAAATGTCTAAGTTCTGTGAGGATGAATGAGAAATGTATAAATTGTTCTAGTAGATGGTGTTTAGAAATTCTGTAAGTGAGATTTAACCTCATGAGTTCCGGCTGTCCAGGGATCCAGTAGGTTCAGCCTGGTTTCAGTTTGATCTTGGAGCAGGAATGAAAGCCTGTGCATGCAAACACACAAACACATATGCTCTTAACATACATTTACACAGATTCATGGACACACACTTACACTCACACATGTACAGACTCTTGCACGTGCTCATATACACATTGCATGGCCTCCTACAGGGGTCTCCCTTGGTCCTCTACTGCCAGACTCCCTTTGTCCTCAGGACTCCCAGGTCCCCAGCTGGCCTTGCTCCTGCACCTTTCCCCCTACCTATGCTAATTTATTTATTTATTTATTTATTTATTTATTTATTTATTAAGCTTTGGGAAGTTTTTGTACAATTTTTCTCTCTCAGGGCTTCATGGCTCTGTTCAAGGTGCTCCTCTAAAATGGAAAACTCTTAATTTTCTTCTTTACCAGAATCTCTCTTTCTCATGTCTGTCTTTCCCCCCGAGCTTTAATATAGTTGATGTACAACACTGTGTTCTCATGCCCTAAAGCTTAGCTCAAAAGCTGGGTTATCCAAGGGGCGTCATCTGGGACAGCTAGGGTAATAGGCTGCTTCTGTGTCCTATATATGAAGTTGCTCCATCATCTGATTCTCTGATCATGAGCCCATGAATGGTCTCTGGTCTCTTCATTCCCCCAAAGGCCTGCACACCCTGGAGGGTTGTTAAACAGAAAAGAGGGAGGGTCCTAGTGACAATGTCCAGATATGTCAGTCGGGGGAGCCCTAGGAGCTTGAAACAACTGCCTGGGGTCTCCTGGTTTGGGAGACATTCTGTCATGGCTTCTCTGTGAAGAATTGTTTACTTTAGAATTCTTTTTTTTTAAAGATTTTATTTATTTATTTGACAGAGATCACAAGTAGGCAGAGAGGCAGGCAGGGAGAGAGGAGGAAGCAGGCTCCCTGCTGAGCAGAGAGCCCGATGCGGGGCTCGATCCCAGGACCCTGGGATCATGACCTGAGCGAAGGCAGAAGCTTTAACCCACTGAACCACCCAGGCGCCCCATGTTTACTTTAGAATTCTATATTGAATTTGAGAAGCTGTATGTTGATGTGGAGGCATCTTTTCTCTGCAACTCCTAACAAGCACCTGAGTGATACTTTAAAAATATACTGAGCTATATTCATAGCTTAATCTTCTGATGATAATCAAGTAGATGGGAGAAAAATCTCTGACATGCATTTACTTCTGTTTTCACTCCTGGGTACTCAAACAATCCTATTTGTCACAGTCAATAATCTGGGGCTCTTGGAGTCCTAATATATGATTTCATAGCTTTAGTGGATAAATAGCTATAATTTTCATTAGTCCTCCTTGACTAAGTTTTCTACTGAAACAGAAGAGACAAGGGTGTGGGCAAGATGCTCACCTCTGGGGGAAAGATTATAATTGCTGGCTGGAAAACAGGGTGGATACAGAACAATAGCAAAGCATATCCAGGGAGTCTGATCAAGACTGAGGTCTAATGGCTTAAGTGGTTCTCCATGCAGCAATGGGTGAGCTTCAGGTATTTTTCTAAAAGAGCAACTCCATTCTTAAATACTCATCCAAGAGAAGTCACCATAGATGTCCACACAAAAACTTGTGTTAGACTATTTATAGCAGCTTTATGTATAATGACTCAAAATGGGAAACAACCCAAATGTCCATCAGTAAGTGAATGGGTGAATGAAATCACACTCTCTCAATACATTGGAATTCTATTGATCCATGGAACGGTAAAGACAAATTTCAAAGAATTATGCTGAGTGAAAGACACTGAACTCAAATAACACTTTATCACTTAAAGACACTATCATTCTACTTATATTAAGTTCAAGAACAGGCAAATATGATTTGTCATAGTAGAAATCAGAGCAGTGACCATCTTACGGGGCCAGAGGTAGTTTGGGAAGTGTCGTGATGGAACTTTCAGTTTACAAGTCATGCTCCATATCTTGATTTGGATCATAGCTACATGAATGTGTATCAAAGGGAAATGTACACTTGAAAATCTATGCATTTACAGTATGCCCCAAAACATGTTTAAATGAACTCAGAAAGCTGACTCTCAGAAGGTGAGATTTATAAAACAAATACCTCCTTGGTTAATCAGACACATATGGAGCCTCGATATTTATTAAAGTTGGGTTCACCTACTGAATCTGGGGTATTTGCATAATCTCCTCCAGATCATTCCTTCCTTGGTGAATTTTGAAAAGGGTACATGTTGGTAGAGTGGGGTATAGAGCCGGGATTGGAAGAGAACTTAATTTTCATCATACAGGAAGGGATGAGAGTCTGTTCCCAGGTTGTTAGGCCACCTCTTCCTGATGCTGGGGTTGCCTGAGGTTTGTCTGTCCTCTGAGCTGAAGCTGGAGAAACCAGAACAACAAGCCCCCCTCAGTGTCCAGTCCCCCAACCCCACAGCTGACAACTGGAGCTGTCTCCTTCTCTGTGTTAGTCCATGGAAGAATAATAGTAACAATAGAAGCAACAATAACAATAGCAATATTAGTTTTAGTAAAAGCTCACCTGATTATAAGTGATAGGATTTCATCTCAGCTTCAGCTATAAAGCTATATTTATTGTAAAGCATCCAGGGACAATTCATGGGGCCCCAGGCAGGGACCTGGGCTGCATGAGGCACTGAAGTGCTTTAGGAGTTAGGCCTCCTTTATTTCACTGTCTGCTCTTTCGTTCTCCTTTACAAAGATTTGTTTATTATTTGAGAGAGAGAAAGAGAGAGAATTTAACAAGCTTTGCTTGACTATGGTGTCTCCATCCTTGGTCTAGTAAACTATATGTAGGGGAAGAGTAAATTTATGGGCAGGGTTATCTGTAATATTAACAATATTTACAATAGTAATAGGCACCATTTATTGGGTTTGCACAGTATACTGAATTGTTTTCATGTATTATCTCACTTAATTTTCATAACAAATAAGCAGGACAAATATTATCCTTATTTTACAGGTGTGGAAATTGGGGATTTAGGACCATTATCCCAACAGGTAGGTAGCAAAGCTGCAATTTAAGCCCACATTTGCCCATGCACAAAGATCTTGCTTGCTTCAGGGAGATGTCTTGTTTTTCATGTGTAGCCTGTTAAATTATCATTTCCCTAAGGTTAAAAATTACATCTTTTATGCAAATATAAAACAAACATAGGTCAAAGAACTTATTCAGCTCATTAACTAATTGGGGAACCACTAAGATATCAAAACCAGTCTGAAGAGCATTTGAGGAGCTAGGTATTTACAGGCAATTTAATAAAGAAGCAACAGGATTAGTTTGCTGGGTCAGATACCAAACTAATTCACATCTTACAGGGCCATGAAGTGTGACCTTTGGGTAAATGACTGGCCTTGGTTATTGAGGGAAATATTTTGCCCCCATAGGGCTGTGTTTGGTTTTTCTGTTTTGGTCCTTCTGCGTGATGTAAAGTTTACTTCTAGGAGGTGGACTTCTTTCCCTGACGTCAGGGTTGGGATCACAGCATTGTGTTTATCTCCCCATGCTTATAATTAGATAAGTCTCATGGGGATGTTGGGGGTATGGTCGTGAGAAATAAGGTTTGAAAAATCCCTAGCATATGGTAAGTACCCACCCTTTGAACTCTTTTTTTGAAAAAAAAAAAAAAAGAATATAAATAAATGGATGAATGAAAGATTACACATACTCCCCTTAAATAAGTAGAGCACTGTCATGATGTTGCTTGACCCACTTACCTGGAAGACCAACTGTTCTGAAACCTATTTCATTTTCCTCACAAATTAATATGTAAATTAAATATATTAAATAATGCAATGAAAACCATGGCTTTCCTTATATGCTGACCTGTTCTCCACCCATAGGGACACTTACTTTGGGAAGTCAAAATATGGTAGAAAATAATGTAAAAATGCCTAAGCTTTGTCACCATAAAACATTAACAAAAACCATAGAATGTCCACTCCTGCCCAAATGTTGTTTGTCCTCCAAGGGGCTGCTCTCCTCCTCCTCTCTGTCTCACTCCCCACTGGTCCCTCTAGGCCACTGACCACCTCAATCTTAGAACTCTCCCTGCTCTACATTCTGGTAGACATGCTCTGACTCAATGCAATGATTCCTCTTGTGTTGTTTTGCATATGTAAGATCACATTCCCTAAGAGCAAGGCCTCAGTTTTGTTTTCATTTGCATAATGTCTATCACAGTGCTGGACACATGACAGTGAGGGGTGGGGTAGAGAAAGCATGCACTTTGGACACAGGCTTCTTTGGGTTAGATCCAGGTTTGGCACCCACTGGCCTGTGACCTTGGGAAGGTCACTTAATCACTGTGAATCTAGGTAGTTTCACTGTGATGTGCAAAATGGGGATAATAAAATAATTAAATTTGGCTGTTGTTATTTCTATCAGTAGAAGAAAGGAACTCAAATTTTGCTTACCAAGAGATTTGAAGTCCACAGAGGAAACGACTTTGATGTCACCTGGACTAATGGACATCTCCCCATCTGAGTGTAAGAATGTCTCTGTGGAGAATGTTTCTTCAACCTAGATGAAATGTATCACATCAAAGTTGTCAAGCCAGTGGAATTTACTTTTCACTCTATTTTTGAAGATGTGAAAGGTTTCATCTAGATTTATTTAGAATGGAATTAGACAAGTCTAGGGGATTAAGTATTTCTGTACTTGGAACAGACTTTGTAAATTCTAGTGCAACTTCCCTCTTCAACCATGGTAATGTGCTAATGCTTCAATGAAGTCACTTTTCAATAAAGCTGCTATCTGAGTGATCAGACTTCACTCCATATGGAAGATTTTTGTGGAAAGCTTATTTGTCCTCTGACGTTTCCCTGATTAAAACTTGAAGCCATATATTTAAATAACATATGATAAGCACCTCCCTAAAGGAAGGGAAAGGGAGCACGAAGGCAGCAAGTTCTTTGTGGCTAAGGATGTCACATTCACACTAACTCACTAAAAGGGCTCATCTGTGTATTCACAAGTGGATCAGGTGGGTCATGACCACAGAACATGGTGTTCCATCTGCTCAAAAATGACTGGTTTCCCTAGACTACTGTACCCACCATGCTCAGGTCACAGTTTGTTATTACCTCACTCCAAGACTTATG
The DNA here is from genome assembly GCF_902655055.1 of Lutra lutra. NCBI lineage: Eukaryota > Metazoa > Chordata > Mammalia > Carnivora > Mustelidae > Lutra > Lutra lutra. The sequence goes on along the minus strand of NC_062280.1, from coordinate 115,475,215 downwards.
GTGAACCTACAGTTGATTTAGAAATTTGGTCACTTGGGTCCTCAGAAAATGGCTTTTTTTTTCAGCCATCCTTGAAAAAGGTGGTCATGGGGAACCTGGGTGGCTCAATTGGTTAAGCATCTACTTTCCATCTTAGGATCCTGGGATCAAGTCCCACATCAGGCTCAGCTGGGAGTCTGCTTTTCTCTCTGCTCTCCCAGCTCATGCTTTCTCTCTCTCTTTTAAATAAATAAAGAAATCTTAAAAAAAGAAAAAGGTGGTCATTGAAAAAGAACTTTTACATTGAAATAATTGTAGATTCACAGGAGGTTGCAAAGAAGTTTACAGAGATTCCATGCATCTTGACCCAGTATCTTCTACGTTAACATCTTGTAAAACTATAGTAAATATCAAACCAGGAAATTGACACTGGTACAATTCACAGAACTTATTCATATCTCACCAGTTTTACAAGCACTTAGTGTACATGCACATGCACATGCATGTGTATGTGTAGTTCTAAGCAGTTTTATGAAATGTGTCGCTAGCTTCCTAACAATAACCACACTCAAGATACAGAACTGTTCTACCACTACAAGGCTTTCTCATGCTATCTCTTTATAACCACACATACCTCTTCTTTACTGGTCATGAACCTCTGGCAACCACTAGTCTGTTATTCATTTCTATAATTATGTTATTTTGAGGATGTTTTATAAATTTAATCATAAAGTGTGGAACCTTTTGAGATTATCTTTCTTTTTTCCACTTAGCCTAATTCCCTTAATATCAAGTTGTTGCAGGTATCAATAGTTTGTTCCATTTTATTGCTGATTCCAATTCTGTGCTAAAAGTATACCACTTTTTGTTTGTTTGTTTGTTTGTTTTTCACTCATTGAAGGAAATTTGAGTAGTTACTAGTTTTTGGCTATAGTGAATAGAACTGCTGTGGACATTCCTTCGATATTTATTTTCATTTCATTGTGATAAATGTCCAAAAGTGCAACTGCTAGGTCATATGATAATTATAAATTTAGCTTTAAAAGAAACTATTGGACTCTTTTATAGAGTGGTGTATAATTTTCCATTCATAATAGAAATATCCGAGTGGTCCAGTTTCTCAGCAAACTCACCAGCATTTGGTTTTATTACTATTTTTTATTTTATATTGTTTTTAAAAAAATTTTTTTATTAACATATAATGTATTATTTGCCCCAGGGATACAGGTCTGTGAATCGTCAGGCTTACACACTTCACAGGATTCACTATAGCACATACCCTCCCCAGTGTCCATAACCTAACCACCCTCTCCAAACACCCCTCCCCCTGGCAACCCTCAGTTTGTTTGTGAGATTAAGAGTCTCTCATGGGGTGCCTGGGTGGCTCAGTGGGTTGAGCCTCTGCCTCCGGCCCAGGTTGTCATCTCAGCATCCTGGGATCGAGTCCTGCATTGGGCTCTCTGCTCAGCAGGGAGCCTGCTTCCCTCTCTCTCTTTGCCTGCCTCTCTACCTACTTGTGATCTCTGTCAAATAAATAAATAAAATCTTAAAAAAAAAAGAGTCTCTTATGGTTTGTCTCCCTCCCAATCCCATCTTGTTTCATTTTTTACATCCCTACCCCCTCAACCCCCCACTTTGCCTCTCAAATTACTCGTATCAGGGAGAGCATATGATAATTGTCTTTCTCTGATTAACTTATTTCCTCTGCATAATACCCTCTAGTTCCATCCATGTCATTGCAAATGGCAAGATTTCATTTATTTGATGGATGCATGATATATATATATATATATATATATATATATATATATATATATAATCTCACATGTTCTTTATCCATTCATCTGCTAATGGACATATAGGTTCTTACCATAGATTGGCTATTGTGGACATTGCTGCTATAAACATTTGGGTGCACGTACCCCTTCGGATCACTATATTCATAATTTAGGGTAAATACCCAGTAGTGCGATTGCTTGGTGGTAGGCTAGCTCTATTTTCAACTTTTTGAGGAACCACCATGCTGTTTTCCAGAGTGGCTGCACCAGCTTACATTTCAACCAATACTGTAGAAGGCTTCCCCTTTCTCTGCATCCTCACCAGCATGTGTTGTTTCCCAACTTGTTAATTTTAGCCATTCTGATGGGTGTGAGGTGGTATCTCATTGTGGTTTTGATTTGTATTTCCCTGATGCCGAGTGATGTGGAGCACTTTTTCATGTGTCTGTTGGCCATCTGGATGTCTTCATTGCAGAAATGTCTGTTCATGTCCTCTGCCCATTTCTTGATTGGATTATTTGTCTTTGGGTGTTGAGTTTGACAAGTTCTTTATAGACTTTGGATACTAGCCCTTTATCTAATATGTCATTTGCAAATATCTTCTCCCATTCTGTCAGTTGTCTTTGGTCTTGTTGACTGTTTCCTTTGCTGTGCAAAAGCTTTTGATCTTGATGAAATCCCAATAGTTCATTTTTGCCCTTGCTTCCCTTGCCTTTGGTGATGTTTCTAGGAAGAAGTTGCTGTAGCTGAGGTTGAAGAGGTTTCTGCCTGGGTTCTCCTCAAGGATTTTGGTGGATTCCTGTCTCACATTAAGGTGTTTCATCCACTTTGAGTTTATTTTTGTGTGTGGTGTAAGGAAATGATCCAGTTTCATTTTTCTGCATGTGGCTGCCAATTTTCTCAACACCATTTGTTTAAGAGACTGTCTTTTTCCTATTGGACATCCTTTCCTGCTTTGTCAAAGATTAGTAGTTGAGGGTCTATTTCTGGGCTCTCTATTCTGTTCCATTGATATATGTGTCTGTTTTTGTGCCAGTACCATACTGTCTTGATAATGACAGCTTTGTAATAGAGCTTGAAATCTGACATTATGATGTCAGCAACTTTAGCTCTCTTTTTCAACATTCCTCTGCTATTCAAGGTCTTTTCTGGTTCCATATAAATTTTAGGATTATTTGTTCCATTTCTTTGAAAAAAATGGATGGTACTTTGATAGGAATTGCATTAAATGTGTAGATTGCTTTAGGTAGCATAGACATTTTCACAATATTTTATTCTTCCAATCCAGGAGCATGGAACATTTTTCCATTTCTTTGTGTCTTCCTCAATTTCTTTCATGAGTACTTTATAGTTTTCTGAGTATAGATTCTTAGCCTCTTTGGTTAGGTTTATTCCTAGGTATCTTATAGTTTTGGGTGCAATTGTAAATGGGATTGACTCCTTAATTTCTCTTTCTTCTGTCTTGTTGGTGTAGAGAAATGCAACTGATTTCTGTGCATTGATTTTATATCCTGACACTTTACTGAATTCCTGTACAAGTTCTAGAAGTTTTGGAGTGGAGTCTTTTGGGTTTTCCACATAAAGTATTATATCATCTGCAAAGAGTGATAGTTCGACTTCTTCTTTGCTGATTTGGATGTCTTTAATTTCTTTTTGTTGTCTGATTGCTGAGGTTAGGACTTCTAGTACTACGTTGAATAGCAGTGGTGATAATGGACATCTCTGCCATGTTCCTGACCTTAGTGGAAAAGCTCTCAGTTTTTCTCCATTGAGAATGATATTTGCGATGGGCTTTTCATAAATGGCTTTGATGATATTGATGTATGTGCCCTCTATCGCTACACTTTGAAGAGTTTTGATCAAGAAAGGATGTTGTACTTTGTAAAATGCGTTTTCAGCATCTATTGAGAGTATCATATGGTTCATGTTCTTTCTTTGATTAATGTATTGTATCACATTGATTGGTTTGTGGATGTTGAACCAAACTTGCAGCCCAGGAATAAATCCCACTGGTCATGGTGAGTAGTCTTTTTAATGCACTGTTGGATTCTATTGGCTAGTGTTTTGGTGAGAATTTTCACATCTGTGTTCATCAAGGATATTGGTCTGTAATTCTATTTTTTGATGGGGTCTTTGTCTGGTTTTGTGATTAGGGTAATGCTGGCCTTATAAAATGAGTTTGGAAGTTTTCCTTCCTTTTCTAGTTTTTGGAATAGTTTCAGGAGAATATGAATTAATTCTTCTTTAAATGTTTGGTAGACTTCCCCCTGGGAAGCCGTCTGGCCCTGGTCTCATGGTTGTGGGGTGATTTTTGATGACTGCTTCAATCTCCTTACTGGTTATGGCTCTGTCCAGATTTTCTATTTCTTCCTGGTTCAGTTTAGTTTATAGGTCTCTAGGAATGCACCCATTTCTTCCAGATTGTCATATTTGCTGGCATATAGTTGCTCATAATATATTCTTATGATTCTTTGTATTTCTTTGGTGTTGGTTTTGATCTTTCCTCTTTCATTCATGATTTTATTTATTTGGGTCCTTTCTCTTTTCTTTTTGATCAGTCTGACCAGGGGTTTATCAATCTTATTAATTCTTTCAAAGAATTAGCTTTTAGTTTTGTTAATCTGTTCTACTGTTTTTTTTTTTTTTTGTTATTGTTGTTTGTTTCTATTTCATTGATTTATGCTCTGATCTTTATGATTTCTCTTCTTCTGCTGGGTTTAGGCTTTCTTTGTTTTTCTTTCTCCAGCTTATTTAGGTGTAGGGTTTGGTTGTGTTTGAGACCTTTCTTGTTTCTTGAGAAAGGCTTGTATCACTATATACTTTCCTCTCAGGGATGCCTTTGCTGTGTCCCACAGATCTGAACGGTTGGGTTTTCATTATGATTTGTTTCCATGATTTTTTTCAATTCTTCTTTAATTTCCTGGTTGACCCATTCATTCTTTATGTATTTGAGTTCTTTCCAACTTTCATCTTTTGAATGAGTTCTAGCTTCAGAGCATTGTGGTCTGAAAATATGCAGGGAATGATCCCAGTCTTTTGGTACTGGTTGCGACCTGATTTATGATCCAGATGTGATCTATTCTGGAGATGTTCCATGTAGAGAAGAACGTGTATTCTGTTGCTTTGGGATGGAAAGTTCTGAATATATCTATGAAGTCCATCTGGTCCAATGTGTCATTTAAGGCCTTTATTTCCTTGTTGATCTTTTGCTTGGATGATCTGTCCATTTCAGTGAGGGGATTGTTAAACTCCCCTACTTTATTGTACTTACTGTATTATTGTCAATGCGTTTCTTTGAATTTATTATTAATTGGTTTATATAGTTGGCTGTTCCTGTGTTAGGGGCATAGAAATTTAAAATTATTAGATCTTCTTGTTGGACAGACCCTTTGAGTATGATATAGTGTCCTTTCTCATCTCTTATTATAGTCTTTGGCTTAAAATCTAATTGATCTGATATAAGGATTGCCACCCCAGCTTTCTTTTGATGTCCAATAGCATGGTAAATTATGTTCCACCCCTTCACTTTAAATCTGGAGGTGTCTTTGGGTCTAAAATAAGTTTCTTGTGGAGAGCATATTGATGGGTATTTTTTTTTTTTTTTTTGATCCATTCTGATATCCTATGTCTTTTGATTGGGGCATTTAGCCTATTACATTCAGGGTAACTATTGAGAGATATGAATTTAGTGCCATTGTATTGCCTGTAAGGTGACTGTTACTGTATATTGTCTCTGTTCCTTTCTGGTTGACTACTTTTAGGCTCTCTCTTTGCTTAGAGGACCCCTTTCAATATTTCCTGTAGGGCTGGTTTGGTGTTTACAAATTCTTGTAGTTTTTGTTTGTCCTGGAAGCTTTTTACCTTTCCTTCTATTTTCAATGATAGCTTAGCTGGATACAGTATTTTTGGCTGCATGTTTTTCTTGTTTAGTGCTCTGAATATATCATGCCCGTTCTTTCTGGCCTGCCAGGTCGCTGTAGATAAGTCTACTGCCAATCTAATATTTTTACCATTGTATGATACAGACTTCTTGTCCCGAATGCTCTCAGTATTTTCTCTTTATCAGTAAAACTTGTAAGTTTTACTATTAAATGATGGGGTGTGGACCTATTTATATTGATATTGAGGGGGGCTTCTCTATGCCTCCTGGATTTTGATACTTGTTGCCTTTTGCTATATTAGGGAATATCTCCACTATTATTTGTTCCAAAATATCTTCTGCTATTCTTTCTCTTTCTTCCTCTTCTGGAACCCAATCATTCTAACATTATTTTGTCTGATGGTATCACTTATCTCTCAAATTTTCCCATCATGGTCCAGTAGTTGTTTGTCGCTCTTTTGCTAAGCTTCTTTATTCTCCATCATTTGGACTTCTATATCACTAACTCTCTCTCTCTTTTTAAAAAATTATTATTTTTTTAAATTTCTTTTCAGCATAAAAGTATTCATTGTTTTTGCACCACACTCAGTGCTCCATCCAAGATGTGCCCTCCCCAATACCCACAACCTGGTTCCCCCAACCTCCCACCTCCCGCCCCTTCAAAACCCTCAGGTTGTTTTTCAGAGTCCATAGTCTCTCATGGTTCACCTTCCCTTCCAATTTCCCTCAGCTCCCTTCTCCTCTCCATCTCCCCATGTCCTACATGTTGTTTGTTATGCTCCACAAATAAGTGAAACCATATGATAATTGACTCTCTCTGCTTGACGTATTTTACTCAGCATAATCTCTTCCAGTCCCATCCATGTTGCTACAAAAGATGGGTATTCATCCTTTCTGATGGAGGCATAATACTCCATAGTTTATATGGACCACATCTTCCTTATCCATTCGTCCATTGAAGGGCATCTTGGTTCTTTCCACAGTTTGGCAACCGTGGCCATTGCTGCTATGAACATTGGGTACATATGGCCCTTTTTTTCATTACATCTGTATCTTTGGGGTAAATACCCAGTAGTGCAATGGCAGGGTCATAGGGAAGCTCTATTTTTAATTTCTTGAGGAATCTCCACACTGTTCTCCAAAGAGGCTGCACCAACTTGCATTCCCACCATCAGTGGAAGAGGGTTCCCCTTTCTCCACATCCCCTCCAACACATGTTGTTTCCTGTCTTGCTAATTTTGGCCATTCTAACTGGTGTAAGGTGATGTCTCAATGTGGTTTTAATTTGAATCTCCCTGATGGCTAGTGATGATGAACATTTGTTCATGTGTCTGATAGCCATTTGTATGTCTTCATTGGAGAAGTGTCTGTACATATCTTCTGCCCATTTTTTGATATGATTATCTCTTTTGTGTGTGTTGAGTTTGAGGAGTTCTTTATAGATCCTGGATATTAATCTTTTGTCTATACTGTCATTTTCAAATATCTTCTCCATTTCCGTGGGTTGCCTCTTTGTTTTCTTGACTGTTTCCTTTGCTGTGCAGAAGCTTTTGATTTTGATGAAGTCCCAAATGCTTATTTTGGCTTTTGTTTCCTTTGCCTTTGGAGACATATCTTGAAAGAAGTTGCTGTGGCTGATATCGAAGAGATTACTGCCTATGTTCTCCTCTAGGATTCCAATGGATTCCTGTCTCACCTTGAGGTCTTTTATCCATTTTGAGTTTATCTTTGTGTACGGTGTAAGAAAATAGTCGAGTTTCATTCTTCTACATATAGCTGCCCAGTTTTCCCAGCACCATTTATTGAAGAGACTGTCTTTTTCCCAGTGTATATTTTTTCCTGTTTTGTCGAAGATTAACTGACCATAGAGTTGAGGGTCCATATCTGGGCTCTCTACTCTGTTCCACTGGTCTATGTGTCTGTTTTTATGCCAGTACCATGCTGTCTTGGTGATCACAGCTTTGTAGTAAAGCTTGAAATCAGGTAACGTGATGCCCCCAGTTTTATTTTTGTTTTTCAACATTTCCTTAGCGATTCGGGGTCTCCTCTGGTTCCATACAAATTTTAGGATTATTTGCTCCAGCTCTTTGAAGAAAACCAGTGGAATTTTGATTGGAATGGCGTTAAAAGTATAGATTGCTCTAGGCAGTATAGACATTTTAACAATGTTTATTCTTCCGATCCAAGAGCATGGAATGGTCTTCCATCTTTTTGTGTCTTCTTCAATTTCTTTCATGAGTGTTCTCTAGTTCCTCGAGTACAGGTCCTTTCCCTCTTTGGTTAGGTTTATTCCCAGGTATCTTATGGTTCTTGGTGCTATAGTAAATGGAATCAATTTTCTAATTTCCCTTTCTGTATTTTCATTGTTAGTGTATAAGAAAGCCACTGGTTTCTGTACATTGACTTTGTATCCTGCCACGTTCCTGAATTGATCTATGAGTTCTAGTAGTTTGGAGGTGGAGTCTTTTGGGTTTTCCATATAAAGTATCATGTCATCTGCAAAGAGAGAGAGTTTGACTTCTTCATTGCCAATTTGGATACTTTTTATTTCTCTTTGTTGTCTGATTGCTGTTGCTAGGACTTCTAGTACTATGTTGAACAAGAGTGGTGAGAGTGGGCATCCTTGTCGTGCTCCTTATCTCTACAGGAAGGCTGTGAGCTTTTTCCCATTGAGGATGATATTTGCTGTGGGTCTTTCCTAGATAGATTTGATGAAGTTCAGGAATGTTCCCTCTATCGCTACGCTTTGAAGCGTTTTAATCAGGAGCGGATGCTGGATTTTGTCAAATGCTTTTTCTGCATCAATTGAGAGGACCATGTGGTTCTTCGCCCTTTCCTTATTAATTTGTTCTATCACATTGATTGATTTGCGAAAGTTGAACCATATTTGTAACACAAGGATGAATCCCACCTGGTCTTGGTGGGTAATCTTTCTCATGTGCTGTTGGGTCCTAATAGCTAGGATCTTTTTGTTTTTTTAAATCATTTTTTAAAAATTTATTTTCAGCATAACAGTATTCATTGTTTTTGTACCACTCCCAGTGCTCCATGTGATCCATGCCCTCTCTAATACCCATCACCTGGTTCCCCAACCTCCCACACCCCCACCTCTTCAAACCCTTCAGATTGTTTTTCAGAGTCCATAGTCTCTCATTGTTCACCTCCCCTTCCAAATTCCCCAAACTGCCTTCTCCTAACTCCCCATGTCCTCCATTCTATTTGTTATGCTCCACAAATAAGTGAAACCATATGATAATTGACTCTCTCTGCTTGACTTATTTCACTCAGCATAATCTCTTCCAGTCCCGTCCATGTTGCTACAAAAGTTGGGTATTCATCCTTTCTGATGGAGGCATAATACTCCATAGTGTTTATGGACCACATCTTCCTTATCCATTCGTCCGTTGAAGGGCATCTTGGTTCTTTCCACTGTTTGGCAACCGTGGCCATTGCTGCTATAAACATTGGGGTACAGATTGCCCTTCTTTTCACTACATCTGTATCTTTGTGGTAAATACCCAGTAGTGCAATGGCAGAGTCATAGGGAAGCTCTATTTTTAATTTCTTGAGGAATCTCCACACTGTTATCCAAAGAGGCTGCACCAACTTGCATTCCGACCATCAGTGGAAGAGGGTTCCCCTTTCTCCACATCCCTTCAAACACATGTTGTTTCCTGTCTTGCTAATTTTGGCCATTCTACCTGGTGTAAGGTGATGTCTCAATGTGGTTTTAATTTGAATCTCCCTGATGGCTAGTGATGATGAACATTTGTTCATGTGTCTGAGGGCCATTTGTATGTCTTCATTGGAGAAGTGTCTGTTCATATCTTCTGTCCATTTTTTGATATGATTATCTCTTTTGTGTGTGTTGAGTTTGAGGAGTTCTTTATAGATCCTGGATATCAATCTTTTGTCTATACTGTCATTTGCAAATATCTTCTCCATTTCCGTGGGTTGCCTCTTTGTTTTCTTGACTGTTTCCTTTGCTGTGCAGAAGCTTTTGATTTTGATGAAGTCCCAAATGCTTATTTTGGCTTTTGTTTCCTTTGCCTTTGGAGACATATCTTGAAAGAAGTTGCTGTGGCTGATATCGAAGAGATTACTGCCTATGTTCTCCTCTAGGATTTTGAAGGATTCTTGTTTCACGTTGAGGTCTTTTATCCATTTTGAGTTATTCTTTGTGTATGGTGTAAGAGAATGGTCGAGTTTCATTCTTCTACATATAGCTGCCCAGTTTTCCCAGCACCATTTATTGAAGAGACTGACTTTTTTTCCACTGTATATTTTTGCCCTGTTTTGTTGAAGATTAGCAGGAAAAGTTCAGAAGGAACTCAAACACCTGGAAGCTAAAAGCCACCTTGCTTAAGAATGCTTGGATCAACCAGGAGATCAAAGAAGTACTGAAACACTACATGGAAACCAGTGAGAATGAAGACAATTTGCTCCAAAACCTATAGGATACAGCAAAGGCGGCCCTAGGGGGGAAATACATAGCCATCCAAGCCTCCCTCAAAAAAATTGAAAAAATCCAGAACACAGCAGCTGTCTTTACACCTTAAAGAACTGGAGAATCAACAACAAATCAAACCAACTCCACACATAAGAAGGGAAATAATCAAGATTAGAGCTGAGTTCAATGACGTAGAAACCAGAGATACAGTAGAACGTATCAATGAAACTAGAAGCTGGTTTTTTGAAGCAATCAATAAGATCAATAAACCATTGGCCACACTAATCCAAAAGGAAAGAGAGAAAGCCCAAATTAATAAAATTATGAATGAAAAGAGAGAGATCACAACTAACACCAAGGACGTAGAAACATTCATCAGAAGTTATTATCAGCAGTTATATGCCAATAAGCTAAGCAACCTAGATGAAATGGATGCATTCCTGGAAAACTATAAACTCCCAAAATTGAACCAGGAAGAAATCAACAACCTAAATAGACCAATATCTAGTAACGAGATTGAAGCAGTGATCAAAATCCTCCCAAAAAACAAGAGCCCAGGACCTGACGGATTCCCTGGGGAATTCTACCAAACGTTCAAAGAAGAAATAACACCTATTCTCCTGAAGGTGTTTCAAATAATTGAAGCAGAAGTAAAACGTCCAGACTCTTGCTATGAAGCCAACATTACCCTGATCCCCAAGCCAGGCAAAGACCCTACCAAAAAGGAGAATTTTAGACCAATGTCACTGGAGAATATGGATGCTAAGATTCTCAACAAGATCCTAGCAAAAAGGATCCAACAGCACATTAAAAAGATTATCCACCATGACCAGGTGGGATTCATTCCTGGGCTACAAGGATGGCTCAACATTCGCAAATCAATCAATGTGATAGAACAAATTAATAAGAAAAGAGAGAAGAACCACATGGTCCTCTCAATTGATGCAGAAAAAGCATTTGACAAAATCCAGCATCCGCTCCTGATTAAAATGCTTCAGAGCGTAGCGATAGAGGGAACATTCCTGAACTTCATCAAATCTATCTATGAAAGACCCACAGCAAATATCATCCTCAATGGGAAAAAGCTTGCAGCCTTCGCGTTGAGATCAGGAACATGACAAGGATGCCCACCCTCACCACTCTTGTTCAACATAGTATTAGAAGTCCTAGCAACAGCAATCAGACAACAAAGAGAAATAAAAAGTATCCAAATTGGCAATGAAGAAGTCAAACTCTCTCTCTTTGCAGATGACATGATTCTTTATATGGAAAACCCAAAAGACTCCACCCCCAAACTACTAGAACTCATACGGCAATTCAGGAACATGGCAGGATACAAAGTCAATGTACAGAAATCAGTGGCTTTCTTATACACTAAGAATGAAAATACAGAAAGGGAAATTAGAAAATTGATTCCATTTACTATAGCACCAAGAACCATAAGATACTTGGGAATAAACCTAACCAAAGAGGTAAAGGAACTGTACTCGAGGAACTACAGAACACTCATGAAAGAATTTGAAGAAGACACAAAAAGATGGAAGACCATTCTATGCTCTTGGATCGGAAGAATAAACATTGTTAAAATGTCTATACTGCCTAGAGCAATCTATACTTTTAATGCCATTCTGATCAAAATTCCACTGGTATTCATGAAAGAGCTGGAGCAAATAATCCTAAAATTTGTATGGAACCAGAAGAGACCCTGAATCGCTAAGGAAATGTTGAAAAACAAAAATAAAACTGGGGGCATCACGTTACCTGATTTCAAGCTTTACTACAAAGCTGTGATCACCAAGACAGCATGGTACTGGCATAAAAACAGACACATAGACCAGTGGAACAGAGTAGAGAGCCCAGATATGGACCCTCAACTCTATAGTCAGTAAATCTTTGACAAAACAGGAAAAAATATCAGTGGAAAAAATAGCTAAGATCTTATTGAGAATCTTAGCATCCATATTCATTAGTGATATTTGTCTGAAATTCTCCTTTTTGGTAGGGTCTTTGCCTGGCTTGGGGATCAGGGTAATGCTGGCTTCATAGCAAGAGTCTGGACGTTTTGCTTCTGCTTCAATTATTTGAAACACCTTCAGGAGAATAGGTGTTATTTCTTCTTTGAACGTTTGGTAGAATTCCCCAGGGAATCCGTCAGGTCCTGGGCTCTTGTTTTTTGGGAGGATTTTGATCACTGCTTCAATCTCGTTACTAGATATTGGTCTATTTAGGTTGTTGATTTCTTCCTGGTTCAATTTTGGGAGTTTATAGTTTTCCAGGAATGCATCCATTTCATCTAGGTTGCTTAGCTTATTGGCATATAACTGCTGATAATAACTTCTGATGAATGTTTCTACGTCCTTGGTGTTAGTTGTGATCTCTCTCTTTTCATTCATAATTTTATTAATTTGGGCTTTCTCTCTTTCCTTTTGGATTAGTGTGGCCAATGGTTTATTGATCTTATTGATTGCTTCAAAAAACCAGCTTCTAGTTTCATTGATACGTTCTACTGTATCTCTGGTTTCTACGTCATTGAACTCAGCTCTAATCTTGATTATTTCCCTTCTTATGTGTGGAGTTGGTTTGATTTGTTGTTGATTCTCCAGTTCTTTAAGGTGTAAAGACAGCTGCTGTGTTCTGGATTTTTTCAATTTTTTTGAGGGAGGCTTGGATGGCTATGTATTTCCCCCCTAGGGCCGCCTTTGCTGTATCCTATAGGTTTTGGAGCAAATTGTCTTCATTCTCACTGGTTTCCATGTAGTGTTTCAGTACTTCTTTGATCTCCTGGTTGATCCAAGCATTCTTAAGCATGCTGGTCTTTCACTTCCAGGTGTTTGAGTTCCTTCCGAACTTTTCCTTGTGATTGAGCTCCAGTTTCAAAGCATTGTGATCTGAGAGTATGCAGGGAATAATCTCGGTCTTTTGGTATCGGTTGAGTCCTGATTTGTGACCCAGTATGTGGTCTATTCTTGAGAAGTTTCCATGTGCACTTGAGAAGAATGAGTATTCTGTTGTTTTAGGGTGGAATGTTCTGTATATATCTAGAGGTCCATCTGGTCCAATGTGTCATTCAATGCTCTTGTTTCTTTATTGATTTTCTGCTTCAATGATCTGTCTATTACTGAGAGAGGCGTGTTAAGATCTCTGTGATTATTAATGTATTCATATCAATATGACACTTTATTTCGATTAATAGTTGTCTTATGTAATTTGCTGCTCCCATATTGGGGGCATAGATATTTACAACTGTTAGATCATCTTGGTTGATAGTCCCTTTAAGAATGATGTAATGTTCTTCTGTATCTCTAACTGCAGTGTTTAGTTTAAAATCTAATTTAACTGATATTAGAATAGCTACCCTGGCCTTCTTTTGAGGCCCATTGGCATGAAAGATGCTTCTCCATTCCTTCACTTTCAATCTGGGTGTATCTTTAGGTTCAAAATGGCCTCTTGTAGACAACATATGGATGGGTCATGTCGTTTTATCATTTCTGCAACCCTGTGTCGTTTTATGGGTGCATTTAGGCCATTCACATTGAGAGTGCTTATTGATAGATACGTTTTTATTGACATCGTGTTACCTTTGAAGTCTTTCTTTCTGTAGATTGTCTCTATATTTCTGTTCAATGCTATTCTTAGGATTTTTCCTCCTTTATAGAACCCTCCTTAATATTTCCTGCAGTGTCGGCTTGGTGGTTGCATAATCTTTTAAGCCTTGCCGGCCTTGGAAACTCTCTATCTCTCCATCCATTTTGATTGTCAGTCTTGCTGGATAAAGTATTCTTGGCTGCATGTTCTTCTCATTTAGTGCCCTGAATATATCTTGCCAGCCCTTTCTGGCTTGCCAGGTCTCTGTGGACAGGTCTGACGTTATTCTGATGGGCTTTCCTTTGTATGTAAGGAGCTTCTTTGTCCTGGCTTCTTTTAAGAGGGTCTGCCTACAATTATAATTCTTCATTCTTACTCTTAGGTGTCTCAAGGACTTTTGAGAATCTAAAATCTTGGGGGGAGACTGTTCTGCCTCTAGTACATGAACACTGGTTACATTCGTGAGATTGGGAAAAATTTCATGGGCATCTTGTTCCACTATGTCCTCTAGACTTCTTTCTTTCTCCTCCCCTTCAGGGATTCCAGTAATTCTGACGTTGGAATGTTTCATGGCACCATTTATTTCCCTGATTCTGTTTTCATGGCTTCTAAGCTGTTTGTTCCAGGCTTCCTCCTGATCCTTTCTCTCTATCTGTTTGTCCTCCAGATCACTAATTCTATCTTCTGTCTCAGTTACACTAGCTTTGAGAGAATTTAGATTATATTGAAACTCATTGAGAGCATTGTGAACCTCATCCCTGGTAGCTTTTAGTTCTGCCCTGACATTGTGAACATCATCTCTGGTCGCTTTCAGTTCTGCCCTAATCAATTCCGTTTGGTCATCCATGGCTTTCTCCAACCCAGCTATTGCCTGGATAATTGTTAGCCTGAATTCTCTTTCCAACATATTGTCTATGTCGGTAGCCGTTAGCTCTGTTGCTGAAGGCCCATCCTCTGTATTTTTCTTCTGTTGGGCATTCCTCCTCCTAGTCATTTTGGTGAGAGATGGCTGAACGGATGTAGCTGGATGTATCGACCGTGGTTCAGTCAAGGTGCACCCTGGAATGCTTCTGAGCAATCAGGATTCCCCACCCAAATGAGAGAAAAAAGAAAAGAAAAAGAAAAAAAAAAGAGAGAGAGAGTGAGACAGGAAAAAAAGGGAAGATAAAAGAGAAGGTTCAGCCCAAATTGGCCCCAAGGTAAGATTAATGAAGTATACATACTAAAACAAACAAAAAGACTGATAAAAGTATATGACAAGAGAAAAAAATATATGTATAAGCAAACAAAGGAAGAACCTCGTCAAAAAGAACCACATGGATAAGATTTATAAACTATCAGGACAAACACAAAAACACAGAAACACTGGTGGAAGAAAAACCTGGGAGAATGGTTATAAATTCTCAGTGTGGTCAAGGAAGGTTATTTTGAATCTTCCTGGATGTATCTTGATATATTTGTTAAAGGACTCAACTTTCCTGAGATAAAGGGGGATTAAAAATTGGTTTACCTATAGGGGTAGCGTTGTTTGGGGAAAGTGGGTTACTTTGTAGTTTAAGTCTATATGAATATTAGAAAATAAAAATAAAAAAAAATGAACTAAACTAAAATATACTAAAATAAAAAAAATTTAAAAATAGAAAAGCGAACGAAAAACACGGGTGTATGTATCCAAAAGTTCAGGTTCTAACGTTATTATGGGATTTGATATACTGGACATCTCACTGTGATGGTCAATAGGTTAAAAAATTATCTATATAAAAAAAATGAACCAGTATAGTGGGAACGATTTAAAAATAAAAGTTGTATCTATGAAGTAGTGGTGTTGTTCTCCTGTCTTTTTTTTTTTTTTCCTGGTTGGTTTTCTCGGGGAGTGGCCTGCCACGTGGGTTTTCAGTCAATGATGTTCCCTGAGTTAAGTCCCCCTGCCCCCCTCAAGGGGGTGTGCTCTGAGGAAACCGGTTTTTCAGGCTTTTATTCTCTGGAGGTTTTTATGTTTGTTTGTTCGTTCTTCTTTTTTTTTTTTTTCTTTTTTTCTCTCGCCTTGACAGCTTTTGATGGTTTTTGGAGGTTTAGAGGGAAGCAAACTGCACCCTTACCTCCCTCTCAGAGAGAAGCCTCAGTCTTCTCCCCTGTGGGTGCTGCAGAGCTGCTGGCAGAGCAGGTTCCGAGTTGCAGTCCCTGGGGATGCAGGATCTCCTGCTTGTACCCAAAACCATGGCATCGGGGGCTGTCTGGGCAGCTCCAGACCACCAGAGAGGTTTCAAGCAGTGATCGCACACTGAGATTTTCCCGCTGGCCTGGGCTGGGAATGCCTGGTCTTTCCGGGTCTGAGAGTACCGAGCTGGCACCTGCACACACCTCTCCCAGGGGAGGTTGTGGGGTGCACACATCTCAGGCTCTGATAGCACGGCGCAGCATTCTGCCATCTGGCAAGGCTTCCAACCCCTCATGGGAGCCAGACCCCACGCATTCTTGGTGCGCTGACGGCTCAGGGACCAAGACCTGGTTTCTCTGCCGCATTCTCTCTGGCTCAGCGCCAGGGGAGGCTGTCCTGGGTCCGGGGACTTAAGCCCCTGTTCCTAACCGCCCTGATTCCCACAATTTCCCCCCATGATCCTTTGCTCTTTTTGAGTGGTTTCAACCAGACTCCAAGTTAATGCTGGTCTCCAGATGCAGGGCACTCTTGTATTGGGGTATTACTTTCCAATCGGTCACCTCTGGTGGCTCCCTCTCCCTTTTGTTTTTGCTTTTCTTCCGATATCAGTCCGACATTCCCACTCCACTTTACCTACCCACTGGCATCTTCTGCCCGTGTAGAGATCCAGATGTGTATAATTCTGATCTCAGGCTGATTTCATGGGTGATTGGAGTTCTTTGGTAGGTAATCAGCTCACTTTATGGTACAGGTTGAAATGACACCTTCTCCTACTTCCCCGCCATCTTGTCTCCCCAAATTAAAAAAAAAAATTAATTAACTTTGCAAGACTAAAGAATCATGGGGAGAAAGCCATGAATTACATGCTTTGCTTTCCCCTCCTCTGGAATTCTGCTGCTCTCCTTGATCAGTGAGCTTGGTCTTGGCTGAATATTTTGCTATTCTTCTGGGGGATGGCCTGTTGCAGTGATTCTCAAATGTCTTTGCCCAAGGTGGAATTGTGCCACCCTTGCCAGACACCAGGCTAAGTAATCTGCTCGGGTTCGCTCTTGGGAACTTTTGTTCCCTGAATGCTTTCTGTAGAGCTCTGGAGGACAGGAATGAAAATGAGGGCCTTCTTATCTCTGTTCCAGAGAAGCTGAGAGCTTGAGGTCTTGCTCCTCAGTGCACCCTCAGAGAAAAGTGGTCAATCACTCCAGTCTCCCTGGTCTCCAGCCATGTTCCAAGCTCACCTGGTCTGTGACCAAGTGTTTCTATCTCTGGCACACAGTGTTTTGGAGTCTCCAAACCCAGCAGATTCCTGCCTTCAGAGAAGGAAGGTGAGTCTCACTGGATCTGCCACTTGTGGGGTCTCTGCTCAAAGAGCAGTGGCCTGACTGTGCCATCGATCACAGTTCAAGGTAACCCCAAGCTGAGAACTCACTCCCTGGCTCTGTCTCTGTAGTTAGCCTCCCTGCTCTGATACCTGCAAGCTCTGCTATACTCAGTCACCCCCTATCCTTCTGTGACCTCTTGGGACCTGAGACCACACTGTCCTTGTGAGGGCTCAACCCCTGCTTGGCCTTGGGAGTGATGTGCCTCAATGGAGTAGACTTCTAAAATTTTAGTTTTTGTGCTTCATTGCTCCACCGCTTGCTGGGAGCTGGCCCCTCCCCTTGCAGTCTATCTTCCCATTGCTTCAGATTCACTTCTCCACATGTCCTACCTTTCAGAAAGTGGTCGATTTTCTGTTTCTAGAATTGCTGCTCCTCTTCTCTTTGATCTCCTGTTGGGTTTGTAGGTATTCAGAATGGTTTGATAATTACCTAGCTGAACTCCTGTGACATGATGTCATCTCAGTCTGCTACTCTTCTGCCATCTTGACTCCTCTCTCTATTTTAGCTGTTCTGATAGGGAAGTAGTAATATCTGACTCTGGATTTATTTATTTATTTAAAAGTATATTTATTTATTTATTTACTTATTTTATTGTGCTATGTTAGTTACCATACAATACACCATTAGTTTTTGTTATAGTGTTCCATGATTCATTGTTTGCCTGTAACACCTAATGCTCCACATAATCCATGCCCTCCTTAATACCTATCAGCAGGATCACCCATGCCCATTCCCTCTCCCTTTTAAAACCTTCAGTTTTTTTCTCAGGGTCCCCAGGTTCTCATGCTTTGTCTCCCCCTGTGGTTTCCCCCTCTTCATTATTCCTTTCCTTCTCCTAAATCCTCCACGCTATTCCTTATGATCTACAAGTAAGCAAAACCATATGATAATTGACTTCCTGTGCTTGACTTATTTCACTTAGCATAATCTCCTCCAGTCCCATCCATGTTGATGCAAAAGTTGGGTATTCATCCTTTCTGATGGCTGAGTAATATTTCATTGTATATATGGACCACATCTTCTTTACCCATTTGTCTGTTGAATGGTATCTTGGCTCTTTCCACTCTTTGGCTCTTGTGGACATTGCTACTATGAATTTTGGGGTGCATATGGTCCTTCTTTTCACTACATCTGTGTCTCTGTGGTAAATACCCAGTAATGCATTGTAGTTTTAATTTTAATTTCCTAATGGTTGATGATGTTGAACATCTCTTCATGTGATTTTTTTTTGACATTTGGATATCCTCTTCAGTGAAATACCAGTTCATATCTTTTCTTACCTTCTTTTGCTTGTAAAGATTTATTTATTTGACAGAGAGAATGGGAGTGCAAGTGGGGAGAGGGGCAGAGGGAATCTCAAGCAGACTACCCACCAAGCATGGAGCCACATGTGGGGCTTGATGCAGGGCTTGATCCCACAAGCCTGAGATTATGAATTCAGCTGAAACCAAGAGTTGCATGTTTAAATGAGCCACCCAGGCACTTCTGTCTTTTGTGATTTTCTAACTGAATTGTTTGTTTGTTTTTTACTGTTGTTTTTTTGAGAATTCACTATATATTCTAAATACAAGTCCTTTGTTGGGTACGTGGTTTGCAAATAATTTTTCCTAATTTGTAGGTTGTGTTTCAACCTTTAGTAGTATCTTTCATGGAGTAAAAGTTTTTAATTTTGCTGAGATCTTATTTACTGATTTTTTGTTTTGTGGATTATGCTTTTGGATCACTTTGCCTAATCTTAGGTCTTGTAGATTTTATTTTATGTTTTTTCCTAGACGTTTTAAAGATTTTTATTTTACATTTAAGTACACTTTGAGTTAATTTTTATATAAGGTGTGGTTAATTTTTGTGTAAGGTGTGAGACTTACATTGAAGTTCACTTTTTGGCCCCTGGCACCATTTATTGGAAAGGCTCTTCTTCTTTCTCCTTTGACTTGCCATTGCACTTTTCTAAACAATTCATTTGAGTGTGTTTTCTTTTCTTTTGACCAGTGTGTTTATCCCCGGCTAATACTACACTGTCTTGATTTCTGTAGTTTTATATTGAGCCCTAACTACAGAAGAGTATTCTTCCCACTTTCTTTTCTTTATTTCTCCTTCTCTTCTCTCTTTTCACCTATTTATATGCATTTTAGAATAAACTCATCTATATCTACAAAACACCTTGCAGGAATTTTGATAGGGATGGCATTAAATCTACAGACAAATGTGGGGACTCTCAGTATCTGTACTATGTTGAGTCTTCTGATCATTGAACATGGTATTAGAAAATTTTTTGTCATTGATTTATTTCATCAGCATTTTGTAATTTTCAGCATATTAATCATGTACATGTTTTGTTAAACTCATACCAAGGGTCTTTTCATTTTTGAAAGTGTGAGATAAACTGTATTATTTTTTGGTCAAGAAATATTTGGTTCCATAACTTCACTTCCCTATTTCTCAATATTTTATTTTTAAAGTAAGAGAATTTGGTGTGAGTATGTTAATTTAATTTATAACACCCTTGATTTAGTGTAAAAATTATCTAGGTGAATTGAATAATTTTCTAACTGAACCTTGAACTTTGAGTGTGAAGGTGCCTGTGTATGTGTGTGTGGTCTGAAAATAATGCAGTTTTGATCCACTGTCTTGATTTTGCTTTTAGTGACAAAATATAACAAACCCCAGTATATTAGAACATGTGAAGTTTCTGTTCACTGATTGAGGAAAATAAAAGCAAATCAAAGCCCATGCTATACAGCTTTTCTACTTTGCCTACATGATGTAAGCTGAGCCTTATTTCCAGGTGGGACACTCACATTTAGGAGCACCTTTTTCACCTTCATGAGCCATGCAGCAAGGAGGTCTTTCAGGATTTTATGTGCACACATCCATCCCTCAAACACAGTGTAAGGATTGTTGTAATCTCTGGACTCCACAGTGGTGCCAGGCTGTGCTGTCCAGCAGCTGTTTGGTTGTGATGCATGGCTCCTCTCTTGAGGGGAGTGGAAAGAGGCTTCTCCCCACAAAAAGCCAAATGTCCTCTGTGTGCCAGGATGTAGCAGAAGGCTGGGAAGGGGAAAGCCCAAGGTGACATTAAAGAGTTCAGAAGAAGGAGAGGGAGGGCACAGTGTCACCAGAGCCCTGGAAAGAGTGAGCAGCATGCTTGCCCACTGGTGAGCATTCAGGATTTTAGGATTGGGATGTGAATGCTCCCAGGAGCTAGAGCTGGAAACAATGTGGGGACTCCAACAGTGAAGACTGTAGATCAGCAACAGTGCCACCTAGTCACTGTTCCTGCAGAGGAGGAGGTTGAGATGGAATCAGTCCACTTAATATTTGGTTACACCTAAAAAGCAATTAAAGGCCTTTCAGTCCCTTTTTTGTCAGATAGAGTGCTAGGAGCTTAGTACCTATCATTTCATTAGTCTTAGGTGGTAGTTCCTCTTATTACCTGTTTTACATGTGTGAAAATAGAAGCTTTAGTGGGGTAGTAAAACTTGCCCCTAAATCTTCAGGCAGAAGGTGGGGAGCCACATAATCTATGTGGGTGGCCACAGAGATGACCTATGTGGGACCTCATTATAGAGGGTGTGTGCGGGGGTGGGGTGAATGGGAGGCATAGCCCTCATTCAGTCATTTTCCTGTCAGTTTCATCAAGGCCCACACTGAGCAGGCCCCCTGGGATTTGCCTCCAGATGGAAGCAGGCCAGGTGGAAACTGCCTCTACTCCACAATAGTTATTGTCTATCTGTGGTTACCAGACCCAAAATATAGGACAGTGCCTTTCCAGAATGGTGGTTTGTGTGTTATGGGCCTAAGCTCTGCCCAGGAAGGTATCAATGAGTATGTGAACAGGAGAGCAAGGGCAGAGAGAGTGAAAAGTGTACAAGGGTGGTACATGTGGTCAATCTAAGTTTGCTGAAAAGCAAAATGAGCTAGAAAAAGAGAATCAAGTGATACCTGACTGGGTGTGGGAAGGCCAGGATAGTGAAGGAGCTGGGCTGGCTGATAGATGTCTGCTTAGTGTTCTGGTGGGACTTGTCTGTCAGGATACAAACTCCTCATGAAAGAGTGTGAGCAAAGCTGGGCTCAAAGTATCCCAGTGACTAGAAGGTACCTGGAGCACAGTGGTGTTTTCGGAGATTGATGAACAAATGAGTGAGTGAAAAGAGAAAATGCCACACTTGATGAATGAGACCAACTTCACTTTTGAGGTTGGGTCACTGGGCATTTAAAAACTAATGATGTACTATACATTGGCTAATTGAATTTAAATTAAAAAAATGAAGACATTATGATGTCTTTGGGGTCAGATATTCTTTACATAACCTTGGATAAGTTGCTAAGAATCCTGCACCTATGTTTCCTCATCTGTGGCATGAGACTGCTGTAGGGGTTTTGTAAGCTGTGGAAGGAGACCCATAGAACATTGAAAGACTGCCACATGCAAAGGGTTGGCACTGGGTCCCTCCTCTCCTCCCCTAGTATCTCCCACCCATTTCTTTTCCTTCTCTGGCTTTCCTTCCTGCTCCATGTATGGGCTTGCTTGCACTATCTGTCTCTCCTTGTCTTTCTCTTCCTTTATATGCCTCTGTCCAATATGACCACCCAACCCCTGTTCAAGATGCCTTTAATGAAAGTTTCTCTCACCAACTGCTTATGTTCAAACATGTCAGTTCAAACTTTTGAGGTAAAGGAGGTGATGGACTAACCAATGGATGGCCTGGTTTAGGCCAAGTCTCCACCACTGGTCCAATCACTTGTGTTGAGAGGGGTCACATTATGGGTGGAGCAAGCAAAGCAGGCAAGCCTGGTGGTAAAGTTTCAGGAGTCTGGCCTTGCTCCTTGTGTGATTGTTGGTGGTGCAGGAGTTGTTGGAGACATGCCAGCTCTTTTCTCCCCAGGGGCTTTGCTTTCCTCTTCCTCTGAGCCTGTGTCAGTAGGGCCTGTGCTCAAGGGCAAGTTCATCAGAATGGTTTGATAAATTCAGGTCTTGAGACTACTAGAACTTGGCTGGTAAGATTAATTTCCTTTTCTTTTGCTGTCATGTTATCTGTTGGATGCTATTTCAACCGGATTTATGCTTTTAGTCATTTGGAAAGAAAACAAGGGAGTTTTTTTTCATACATGCATACTTTCCCTTCTGCTGCATGGATCCCAGCTGCTCAAAGTTACAATTCACTTGCTCACAACAAAAATAAACCGAACAAAGCAAAGCAAATAAACAAAACCAAACAAACTACAGTGCTCTAACCTTCAGTGAGACAGAATAAGATTCTAATTTGACTTTGGTCTTTTACCCAAAGTCAGTAATAGTTTATCAGAAAATGTGATTACAAGATTAAATTCAGTCCAAGAGCAGTCAGAGCCGGAGGAAAATATCAGTGTTCAATGTTGCTGAGATGAGAGAGAATCAGGGAAGGAAGGAGTGACTCTGGACATACTTGTGCTTCTGGATGAAAGTGCATTTCCCAGTTGGATGTCAGGCAAGTCTCAAATATGCAAGCAGAATATCTGAAGTTTCTGTGAAGGAATGTTCCCCAAATCCCTCCCCAGACTCCTCTCCTGACACTGAATCCATCTGTGGTTCAGGTGAGCCCACTTGAGAGTGCTGGCCTTCTCAAGGGTCTAGCTGGAAGTCAGGGTTGTAGGCCTTCCACTTGAGAGACAGGGCTCAGGAGTCAGGTAGAAGGAGTGCTTCCCTTGTCTGAGAGGTCAGGGAGCTGTTGTCCCTGAGTCCCTAAGCACCATGTGAAGTGGGGTTTTTATTTCCAGGCTAAAGACCACCACAAGGTCTCAGATTGAGGCTAAGTGGGTCCCAGGGCCTCTTTCTGTTGAGGTTGTCTGTATGTGAAGAGAGGCCTCTCCCTCACATGTACAGAGTTGAGGCCCACAACTACAAGGTCATCATTTGGGTCACAAAATCCACGATCTTTCTAATATAATGCAAATTTCCTAGAGAGAAATGCACCCCAAGGCACCAGGCTCTGTGGGGTGGGACAGGGAATAAGAGGGGATAAAGGACAGCAGTGAGGTAGCCAGAGGGCAGGAGGACAAGATAGTGTGTGCCAGAGATGGGTTTCAATAATGCCCATCATGAGTGTGAAGCATCCTGGGTGAACTTATAGCTGGCTCAACAAGCTCTCTTTGTTGCAGGCCTTGGAGAGTTAAGAAGGCCAACGGCACTGAGGGGAACAATGTAGAAGTGTCCCATCTGAACAGGAGGGTCCTGGAGAGATGGCAACAGAACTCAACTTTTGTCCAACTGCAACCTAATGTCCATGGCAACATGGGAACCAGTTGGTGGCAGGGGGGCAGCTGTGCATGGGGGTGTTTGAAGCTGGGTGGCTGAGCCCCCTGATGTCAACATTTCTGTGAGGCTACTGGGGTCCATGAAAACAGTGTAGAAATCAAGGTTGGGCAAGGAAATATTTCAGGACACAGAGGGGATGAGATGCACATGGGTAGGTTATCACAAAATTGAGCCCAGTTCCCTCTATTGTGGGTAAGTAACATTTTGGAGAGAGAGGGGCCTGACTTTGAATGTTAGCTCTACCACATCCTAATTGTGCCTTTGTTGACTTCACATTTTCACTCTGTGCCAGGGACAGGAATGCTCACCAGTTGTTCTCTAAGCATAATACTGTCCTGGGGCAGCTGCCCTCTTCCTGTCCTTCAGTTCAGGTACATCTCCTCCAAGAAACTGTCCTAGCTGAGCCTGGGGTACCCCCCAAAAAAAAACAGGGCCCTGGGCTTCTGCTACCCTTGCTCCCATCCCCCCATGTGTGTCTCTGCCTCTGCTAGGCCTCTACCCTATCTCAGTGCCAGTAGAGTTGGGTAGAATGAGCTCAGGCTCTGGAGTCAGAGGGTCAGACCCCCAGCCTCACACTCAATACCAGAAACCCACCATCTTTGTGACCCAAGGTTTAACTCTCTGTTCTCTCAAGGTGGTTGTTGACCCCAGCAAGGTGGTATAATAGAAAAAACAACAACAACAACAACAACAAACGATTTGGAATTAGACACAAGTCAATTAGACACTGCTAATTATGGGTTTAGTTATATACATGCCTAATTATGGATCAATCACTTCATCTCACTAAGCCTCAGTTTCCACATCTATAAAGGGATCCTTGTGCCATAGAGCTGTTGGAAGAATTATTGAGTTATTGGCATAAAGTTCCTGGCATGGGGTAGGTCTTCCTTTCTGCCTCCCAACCCCAGTGATAAGTGGTCCTTTCCTTTCCTCTGACCCACTTTTAGGGCTGAATCACCTTATCCATAAAATGCTAATAGTGATCATAGGTATCCATTGGTTCATTTCTTCCCACCTGCCCTGCAGTTATGTGGCCAGTATTTGTTGAATGCTCTGCCCCAGGTAAGTACCTCCCCAATAGGATGTTTGTGAGACCACAGAAAGCAAGTTATAGCTTGTGGTTGGTATGGTTCTTCCCAGTTAGGTCACAGGGCACACACACTGGCACTGAACGTCAACACTCTTTGATGACTATTGGCATGATGGAATAAGTAAAAAATGACACACAAACATGAACAGACATATAAACAAGGACCCAAGCCATCTACAAATGAACTTGCTAAAATGACTGGCTATTGATTCTTCTCCAGTGACAAATCCAGCCTTGGATCTTTTGTTCTTCTTGCCTCCTAGATAGAAGTTACCAAGATGCCTGTTCATTGATTTGTCTCCACACTCCAATAGCACTGAACCTACAATAGCTCCCCCCATGCTTCCCTGAACATTCCTCGGTCACCCAACATAAGTCCAAATCCTATGGTAAGCCCCTCTGGACTCCCTTGCATCAAGGTGTCCCATGGCTTCCTATGGCATGCGATCTTTCTTGCTTCAGCAGGTAAACACCAAAATCTGAATGTGCTCCTGGTGGACTTTAATAGGCTTAAAATTTAGACTTTAATAGGCTTAAAATTAAGACCAAATAAAATATTGCAAATCCAAGTGTGATGCAATTTTCAAAGCCTTCCACAAATGAAATGGCCAAGTCTCATTAAGGAAAGCTCTAGCTGCACTGGAAGTAGTTGCAAAAGCTGTCTATCAGTCCAGTTTGATGAAGCCCAGTATATTAGGCCAGTCTGTATATCCTGCCAGTCCAATGAAGCCCAGTGTGTTCCACGTTAGCTGAGTTCCAAATCCAAAGGACTGTGGTTTGATGTTTTCTCGGGCTAAGCTTAGCAATCTTGTAATGACCTTCACCTGGTACAGAAGGTGATTTGCACACAAGCAAATCCAAAGTAGCAATTTTAATCATGTTGTTAATCAATTACCACTTACCAGCAGTAAACAATTCAAGTGGAGAACTCACCACACCTTGTGGCAACATTCCCACCAGCCACACATTTGGCTTCTAATTACCCTTTAATTTAGTATTTATTTTGCCTGGAAAATATTTTGACTCTTTTGCCTGATCATCCCAGAGCAGAGAAGGCATTAGCAAACAAACAGAGAAGCACAAAAATTTTTCAACAGATGGGTTACAAGGGATACAATTATATGCAAAATGCCTTTGCTTTTAGAAAGCATTAATACATAAATTAGTCTGTTAGGAAATGTATGCAGATAATTGCACAGAAAAAAAATAGGGTACTACAGTAATATCATCTACATATAGTCACGTGCAAAGCAGGAGTGATTGGGCACATTATTAATGGAACAGAATTCAAACTGTATTCATTAAATTGCTTTTTTTTTTTTGAGGGAAGAAGCCTATTAGAAATATCTTACAACAAACTTACTCCTTTTTACAACTTAATAAGTATTTAACTCTTGTTTGCAGGCCAACTGAAGAAATGATCTTGCCAATTTTATAGTAAAATAAAAAAACAAACAATAAACCATAATAAGCATAGATAGACCAGACATGGCTAGAGACATCTTGGGGCTTAGTGCTTTGTGTCTGGTTGGAGGGTCTGATGTGGACAGGGGCAGCTACCAGTGGTCACAGTGAATTACAGGCTGCCCAGCCCTAATGGAATCATAGAAAAGGAAGCTGACTTAATTGGAATCACCAGATCTGATGTGTGTAGACAAACCAAATTCCACTTCTGAAATGAGGATAAGCACCACCGATTGCCTTTTGCACACCTGACTGATCTCTGTAAGGTGGACATCTCAAAGCCTGTGTGAACCTTCTCATTTCTGGACCTGGGATATAGCAATGGCTATTTAAATGTGTGTTCCATGCATGTCACCTGGCAGAATTGGTCCTTGCCAGTGTGCCTGAGGAATGCATTTATAAGGGGGTAGGTTGTGCAGTGGTTAGATGCTCAGACACTGGTGCCAACTGTCTGGGCTGTTTTCACCCTGCATTTCTCCATTGCATAATCTTCCTTGAGAAGGTCGCTGGGACTCACCCACCGTTTCTCACCTGAAAATGGGGAAGCTGCAGACATCTTTCATAGGATTTTTGCATGAGGTGCTGGGTTACGTTGGGTGTGACCCTGTGGTCTGGGGTTGCCAGGACCCTAGGGATGCTTCATGCTGGGGGTCTGTCAGAGGCATGGGGCATCTTGCATGGTTTTGTGAAAAGCAAAGCCATAGCCAGTGAGAAATATATCTGTTCGCTATTTTGTAACTTCTAAGTACTTTTTTTCTCTGCACTCTGACCCACTGTGAACGAAAATAACTATTTTTTTGAAGATACATTCCCTAAAAAGAGTCTGGCATTCAGTTGGTCAGAGGCCCTCTCCAGAACTTGAGAATGATGGAGAAAGCCTCTGGTCTGCTGGCCATGGTAATGCTCAGTGCCAGAGAACACGTTCATCTCTGAATCAGAAGTAGGGACAACTGAGGGGTGGGAGAATCCAGGAAGAAAGCATCCATATGGACAATGGCATAGAGGCGGGAACAGCTGGGCAGTTAGAAAACAAGCAGGGTCTGGAGTGTAGGTTTTAGGGCCAAGGGTGGGAAGCCTGTCAAGAAATAAGCTTATAGGTTCCACCCTGGAGCACTTCAAGAAACAGTGAACTAAATGTGCCAGCAATTCCTTCACTAAGACAGCCTACACCTTGGGCAAGTCCTTCCTCTGTGAACTGGGAATTGTGTTGACAATTTCTGGCTCAGCTGTGGCTGAAAGTTTATAAAAATTAGTTTATAAGATGAATCACATGCCTTATCAGGTTTTAGGCCATGGTGCTTTTGTTCTCTGAGAATGGCAAGCATCCTCTGTATATTATTATTTCTTAGTCATAAAGCACACTCTGGAAAGTCTTTGAGAAGACTTGCTGAGCTTGCAAAGTAGCCTTTCTGTGGATGGAAAGATCAGCTATTATTAAAATGAACAATTAACCAAGATATTTTATAAATTCCAGATGATCTCTTTTCTATTATACTCTAAGAAGATTAACATTTTTAGCATTTCTTTCTCCTTTTAAAATATTTTATTTTTTATTTGACAGAGAGGGAGATCTTAAGTAGGCAGAGAGGCAAGCAGAGAAAGAGGGGGAAGCAGGCTTCCTGCTGAGCAGAGAGCCTGATGCGGGGCTCAATCTTAGGACCCTGAGATAATGACCTGAGCAGAAGGCAGAGGCTAAACCCACTGAGCCACCCAGGCGCCCCTTTAGTGTTTCTTTTATGAAGTTTTGGGAAAAGACAAATAGCCAAGGTTAAATGGAAGCATCTTTTCCTGTTGTTAATTTCTTTTTCTTAAGATCCTACATTCAGGAACAGGGAGCTCATCACTTCCCAATGCAGTTACAATTTCCTAGTTTCACCAAATCTTGAAAAGTCATTCATCTGTTCAATAATTTTTTTAAAATTTTTATTGAGTGACTTACAAGGGTCAGATAAAAAATTAAGGACCAGAATTTCAGACCAATATCACTGATGAATATGGATGCTAAGATTCTCAACAAGATCCTATCAACAGGATCGAACAGCACATTAAAAAGATTATCCACCATGACCAGGTGGGATTCATTCCTGGGCTACGAGGATGGTTCAACATTTGCAAATCAATCAATGTGATAGAACAAATTAATAAGAAAAGAGAGAAGAACCAGATGGTTCTCTCAATTGATGCAGAAAAAGCATTTGACAAAATCCAGCATCCGCTCCTGATTAAAATGCTTCAAAATATAGGGATAGAGGGAACATTCCTGAACTTCATCAAATCTATCTATGAAAAACCCACAGCAAATATCATCCTCAATGGGAAAAAGCTTGCAGCCTTCCCGTTGAGATCAGGAACGTGACAAGGATGCCCACTCTCACCACTCTTGTTCAACATAGTACTAGAAGTCCTAGCAACAGCAATCAGACAACAAAGAGAAATAAAAGGTATCCAAATTGGCAATGAAGAAGTCAAACTCTCTCTCTTCACAGATGACATGATTCTTTATATGGAAAACCCAAAAGACTCCACCCCCAAACTACTAGAACTCATACAGCAATTCAGGAACGTGGCAGGATACAAAGTCAATGTACAGAAATCAGTGGCTTTCTTATACACTAAGAATGAAAATACAGAAAGGGAAATTAGAGAATCGATTCCATTTACTATAGCACCAAGAACCATAAGATACCTGAGAATAAACCTAACCAAAGAGGGAAAGGACCTGTACTCGAGGAACTAGAGAACACTCATGAAAGAAATTGAAGAAGACACAAAAAGATGGAAGACCATTCCATGCTCTTGGATCAGAAGAATAAACATTGTTAAAATGTCTATACTGCTTAGAGCAATCCATACTTTTAATGCCATTCCAATCAAAATTCCACTGGTATTCTTCAAAGAGCTGGAGCAAATAATCCTAAAATTTGTATGGAACCAGAAGAGACCCTGAATCGCTAAGGAAATGTTGAAAAAAAAATTTAAAACTGGGGGCATCACGTTACCTGATTTCAAGCTTTACTACAAAGCTGTGATCACCAAGACAGCATGGTACTGGCATAAAAACAGACACATAGACCAGCGGAACAGAGTAGAGAGCCCAGATATGGACCCTCAACTCTATGGTCAGTTAATCTTCGACAAAACAGGAAAAAATATACACTGGGAAAAAGACAGTCTCTTCAATAAATGGTGCTGGGAAAACTGGGCAGCTATATGTAGAAGAATGAAACTCGACTATTTTCTTACACCGTACACAAAGATAAACTCAAAATGGATAAAGACCTCAAGGTGAGACAGGAATCCATTGGAATCCTAGAGGAGAACATAGGCAGTAATCTCTTCGATATCAGCCACAGCAACTTCTTTCAAGATATGTCTCCAAAGGCAAAGGAAACAAAAGCCAAAATAAACTTTTGGGACTTCATCAAAATCAAAAGCAAAGGAAACAGTCAAGAAAACAAAGAGGCAACCCACGGGATGGGAGAAGATATTTTCAAATGACAGTACAGACAAAAGGTTGATATCCAGGATCTATAAAGAACTCCTCAAACTCAACACACACAAAAGAGATAATCATATCAAAAAATGGGCAGAAGATATGTACAGACACTTCTCCAATGAAGACATACAAATGGCTATCAGACACATGAAAAAATGTTCATCATCACTAGCCATCAGGGAGATTCAAATTAAAACCACATTGAGATATCACCTTACACCAGTTAGAATGGCCAAAATTAGCAAGACAGGAAACAACATGTGTTGGAAGGGATGTGGAGAAAGGGGAACCCTCTTCCACTGATGGTGGGAATGCAAGTTGGTGCAGCCTCTTTGGAGAACAGTGTGGAGATTCCTCAAGAAATTAAAAATAGAGCTTCCCTATGACCCTGCCATTGCACTACTGGGTATTTACCCCAAAGATACAGATGTAGTGAAAAGAAGGGCCATCTGTACCCCAATGTTTATGGCAGCAATGGCCACAGTCGCCAAACTTTGGAAAGAACCAAGATGCCCTTCAATGGATGAATGGATAAAGAAAATATGGTCCATATACACTATGGAGTATTATGCCTCCATCAGAAAGGATGAATACCCAACTTTTGTAGCAACATGGATGGGACTGGAAGAGATTATGTTGAGTGAAATAAGTCAAGCAGAGAGAGTCAATTATCATATGGTTTCACTTATTTGTGGAGCATAACAAATAGCATGGAGGACATGGGGAGTTAGGAGAAGGCCTTGGGGGAAATTGGAAGGGGAGGTGAACAATGAGAGACTATGGACTCTGAAAAACAATCTGAAGGGTTTGAAGAGGTGGGGGGGTGAGAGGTTGGGGGAACCAGGTGGTGGGTATTAGAGAGGGCATGGACTGCATGGAGCACTGGGTGTGGTATAAAAACAATCAATACTGTTATGCTGAAAATAAATTAAAAAAATGATTTAAAAACAAACAAACAAACAAACAAATAAACAAAAAAACAAAAACAAAAATTAAGGACCTGGTAAGGGAAATCAGAAAAGTGGGATGAGCATGTTGCAATTTCAAGTAGGGTAGGAGGGGTAGTCTTCATGTAGAAGGTGGTGTTTGAAAAAATGGTTGAAGAAAGTTAGATGGGTAACCATGATGACAGATAACAGTTGTGGATGCATTTGATTCATTGATTTATTTTCCATTATGGGTTATATTTTCCTGCATTTTTGTCTGCCTGGTAATTTTTGATTGGATGCCAAACATTATATGCTTACCTTGTTGGATGGTGGACAGTTTGAACTCTTATCAGTATTCTTTTTTTAAAATTTATTTTATTTTATTTACTTAAATATTTCATTTATTTATTTATTTGACAGAGGGAGAGAGACACAGAGAGAAGGAACACAAACAGGGGGAGTGGGGGAGGGAGAAGCAGGCTTCCTGGCAAGCAGGGAGCCCAATGCAGAGCTCAATTCCAGGACCCTGGGATCATGACTTGAGCCTAAGGCAGATACTTAATGACTGAGCCACCCAGGCACCATTCCTATCAGTATTCTTGAGCTTTGTTATGAGATGCAGTTAAATTATTTTTTTTTAAAAGATTTTATTTATTTATTTGACAGAGAGAGATCACAAGTAGACGGAGAGGCAGGCAGAGAGAGAGAGAGAGGGAAGCAGGCTTCCTGCTGAGCAGAGAGCCCGATGTCGGACTGGATCCCAGGACCCTGAGATCATGACCTGAGCCGAAGGCAGCGGCTTAACCCACTGAGCCACCCAGGCGCCCTGCAGTTAAATTATTAAGAAACAGTTTGATCCCCTTAGAATTTAAGTTATTTATTTATTTAGATTTTAACACTTTTTAGGCAGGATTGAAAAATTACTAGTCTATGGTCAATTATTCCATGCTCCTAAGGTAAGGCCCTTTCATGTACTCCACCTAATGTCCTATGAACCATAACATTTTCTAGTCTTACCAGTGGGGCAATATTTCCAGTCCTATGTGAGTTCTGGGAACTGCACCCTTTCATTCTTTTAGGGGGTCCTTCACTGGCTTACTGTAGTTTCCTTGCATGCATGTTCTGGTGAGGACTCCTGAATGTATAAGGGCTCTCCACAAGCCTCCCATATTCTCTCTCCTCCCTGGTGCTCTGTTCTGCAGACTAACCAGTCTCCTCAGATACTCAACTCAAGGAGTCTATAGGTTCTAGATAAGTCCCTTCCTTTGGCTGTGATCTGGAATTTTTTTCTGCGCAGTAAGCCTAGGACCAGTAAGTCTCTTCTTACCTGCTGGCCAGTGCTCAGGATGCTCATCCTTTTTTGCTTGATCTACACCGTCTTGAAACTGTCATTTTGTATATTTTGATAATTGTTTTTTTGACTATTTCATCCAGGAGGGTAAATCTCATCCCTGTCACTCCCTCTTGGCTGAGGGCAGGAACCTCGTGTTATCCCATTTTATAGGTTGGGAATTAAGATGCAAAGATTTTAAGTAGCTTGCCCAAGCTGGTAGATGCTGGAACCAAGATTCAGGCCTCATGCTTTTTCCAATATGCCATGCCATTCTGTCCTAGACTAATTACTTGAATTCTTTAAACCTGTTTTTTCCTTGGTGAAATGGGGCAGTAATGAGATGTGCATGGATAGCACCCAGCCTGCTGGCTAACTCATAGTTAATATGCCTACTGTGGATACTACTTTAACACCCCAGCAAGGGAAAAAGAGTCTTCTCCCTGGCAACAGCCCAGAAAAGGAAAGGTGGTCACAACTCAGCCAATGAACAGCCATCATACTTTCATCTACCAGTTTACTCCAATGAACTTGGGTTTTACCACAGCCTCCCCAACTTCCCCTTTTCCTCTATAAAAGTATTCCTCTCCTTTGTCCTGTGGGTTTGCCTATGGTTTTGCCATAGCCTGTTCCAGATTGCAATTCATTGCTAGTCCTAAATAAACCCACTTTTGATGCTGAAATACCTGGCAGTTTTATTTTTATTTTTTTTAAAGCTTTATTTATTTATTTATTTATTTATTTATTTATTTATTTATTTATTTATTTTGCAGTGGAAGGGCCAGAAAGAGAGGAATGCAGAGAATTCTCAAGCAGACTTCCCATTGAACATGGAGCCTAACTTGGGGCTCTATCTCAGAACCCTGAGATCATGACCTGAGATGAAATCAAGAGCCTGCTGCTTAACTGAGTGGACCACCTGGGGGTGCCTCTGGCAGTTTCATTTTTATGGTTAACATGTTCAATTCACAAGTGAGGTTCTCATTGGCAGGATGGGGTACACATCTCTTTGTTGCATCTAGGTGAAGTGTGCTTGAGGAATTCTTCATTCTCTATCCAAGTGGTCAGAACCTTGCCAGTAAAATGTCCCAAAGTTTCACCTTCAGTAGATTCTTTGGTTCTAACTCTCAGCATATATTCATTACTAGTGAAAACAATCCTGCAACAGATAAGATGAGTATTGGCCTGTTGATCTTCATTAGACCAAGTGGAGCAGTGACTCCTGAATTTGTTCAAAGAATGAACCTTCATTCCACACAGTTAGTGCTTCTGTGGACAAGTCATATTGACTGGGATATGGCAGAATCCCTGGCATTCAGTAGGAGGGGTGCTGCGAAACTCATTCCCAGCTGTTGGCTTTGGGATGTCACATGATTCAGGGCTAGAGAGCTGGGTGGACTCAGTGCCAGCTGTAGTTTGCTGTGTGATCCTGAGTAGGTCAACTCCTTTCTCTTCATCTGTAAAATGGAAATAATAATACCTAATTTTATAAGGTTGATATGAAGTTTGGAAATAAGGCATGTAAAGTGAGTAGCACGTAACAGATGCTCAATAAATGATAATTTAACTGGAAAACTTAAACTGTATCTATACAGCATGTTTCCAAAGGAGGGTTTGGGGTCAGGAACAATGAAGGATTTCAGAGCTGTTATGACATCATATAAAATTATTGGGCCCCCAGATCTCACATAAAATCGATCTTCATTGAGTAAGACCTGCTATCAATTTGTACTATGAAGACTTCATTTTACTTTATGGTGGGCTGCACTGAAGTAGGATGTTTAGAATAGCTGTGCTATGATGAAGCCTGCAGGGAAAACCATGGCAGGCTGAGTTTATTTTGGGAGGGACAGAAAAAACCTAGGGAGTTTTCCTTTAGACCCAGCATCCTAGAAGGAAGATATTAATGGCCCCAGGAAAGCATGATTTCCTGACATCTCCCATTCGTCTTTATTAGAACACCTATAATGTGTCAAGCGTTCTTTCAGCCAGGAACTCTGCATTGTATCTTACTTTATTCTCACAACAACCCTGCAACATCAGGATCATGTATGAGGCCATGGAAGCTTAGGGGGATATGGCTTAAGCTGGCTGTGTAGCTGGTGGCTGGCCACTCTGTGACAAGAACCTGGGCCTGTCTGACTCCAGACTGCCTGTTTCAGAGGAACCTGGACTTGGATACTATGTATGTCCAGGAGGGTGCAGCAGGTGTCTGCTCACAGCAGAGCTTCCTCAGAGCATGAAAGTGAAACTGGAGATGTAAGGAGCTAGCCAAGAAGAAGTGCACAAGATGCTGCATGGAACATTATGCCAGGGAAGGTCTGGTAACCGGAGGTTAACACTTGAGGACTCATAACACTGAGCCCTAACTAGGTACATGGGTGATTCTGAAGCCACAGGTCAGGTTGAGCCTATAGGGGGAAAGTAGGTGGAGCTCTTGGGCATGGAGCTGGCAGTGTTGGTGGGCCTGTATTCTGCTTGGGGTCAGGACTGACTGAGATCTTGACTGGATGGTACTGAGTTTGTTGATAATCTAGGAAGAACTGACATGATTACATTATAGAGACTTCCAATCTATGAGTGTAATTGCTTATTTGTTTATGTCTCTTTAAGTTTTCCTTGCATAATGTTTTGTGATTTTCTGTGTAGAGGGGTTGCCAACACTTTGTTAGATTTAATCTTAGGTAATTCAGGTTCATTAGCCATTTTTATAAGTGGGTATCCTTTCTTAAATTTAATTTTCAAATTTTTTGTTACTGGAATAGAAATATATATTATGATTTTATTTCTTCCTTTCCAGTTCTTAAGCACTTTATTACTTTTTGTTTGCCTTAGGCATTGGCTAGTATCTTCAATAAAATGTTAAGTGGAAGTGGTAATCAGCACTGATTCTTGGTCCCGATTTTAAAGGTTAAGTTTTCAGTATTTTATCATTTAGTTGTGATATTTGGTGCAGAGATTTTTAGTAGATATTATTTATTAGATTCAGGAAGTTGTTTTCTAGTCCTAGTTTGTTAAAGTATTATTTTTTTTTGAATTGATGTTAAATTTTATCAGATGCCTTTTCTGCAACTAATAAAAAAGCTTGTATAATTTTACTCTTTTGTTCTGATACTGTGTTGAATTACACTGTTTTAATTTTAATTGGAAACCAATCTTGCCTTCCTAAAATAAACCCAACTTGGTTCCTTTTTTTTTTTTTTTAAACACCACTGGACTTAATTTGCTAGTATATTCTTTATGATTTTTGCATCCATATTCCTGAGTGAGATTCCCAGTGTGAGATTTTCCTTTCCTGTAATGCCTTTGCCAACTTCTGGTAGCAAGGTTAAAGTGAGTTGGGGAATGTTCCATTCTTTTCCACTATTTAGCCCCAAAGATGTCTTTGTGGGAAGAATTTTAATTACTGATTCAAATTATTAAAAACTTTTAGAAGATCTTGGGAGGAGTCAAGATGGCAGAGAAGTAGCAGGCTGAGACAACATTAGGTAGCAGGAGATCAGCTAGATAGCTTATTAAACCATTGAAAACACCGACAAATCCAACAGGAGATTGAAGAGAAGAAGAGCAACAATTCTAGAAACAGAAAATCGACCACTTTCTGAAAGGTAGGACTGGAGGAGAAGTGAATCCAAAGCAACAGGACAATAGACTGCGGGGGAGGGTCCAGCTCCTGGCAAGCAGCAGAACAAAGGAGCACAAAATCAGGACTTTTAAAAGTCTTCTCCTCTGAAGGATATCACTCCAGAGGCTAAACCAGGTGAAGCCCATGTAGGGTCAGCATGGCCCCAGGTCCCGTGGGGTCACAGAGGAATTGGGGGTGTCTGAGTGTCACAGAGCTCACAGGTATTAGAGTGGGGAAGCCAGCTACAGAGACAGAGCCAAGGAGTGAGGTCTCAACTCGGGGTTACCTTAAACCGGTCACAGGCTGGGTGAGCTCTGAGCACAGGCAGAGGCCAGGGAGATGAGAGTGATTGAGCGCTTCTCTACAAGCACAGCCAGAGGCCAGGGAGATGGGAATGATTGAGCGATTTTCTCTGAGGGCACACTGAGGAGTGGGGTCCTGAGCTCTCATCTCCTCCAGACCAGAGATTGGGAGGCTGCCATTTTCATTCCCGTCCTCCTGAACTCTACAGAAAGTGTTCAGGGAACAAAAGCTCCCAAAAGCAAACCCGAGTGGATTACTTAGCCTGGCCCCTGGTAAGGGCGGTGCAATTCTGCCTCCAGTAAAGATACTTGAGAATCACTACAACAGGCCCTTCTCCCAGAAGATCAACAAGAAATCCAGCCAAGACTAAGTTCACTTACTAAGATCAGTGGAATTCCAGAGGAGGAGAAAGCAAAGCATGGGATTCATGGCTTTCTCCCCATATTCTGTAGTCTTGCAGTTAATTAATTTTTCTTTTAATTGTATTTTTTTCTTCTGCTAATTTTTTTTAACTTTTACCCTTTCCTCTTTTAATGTTTCTTAATTAGCTTATCTTAACAATACCTTCCATAAAAAAATAATAGTCTATTTTGAACCTTCATTATTATAGTCATATTTTATACTTCATTTTATCTAACTTTATTTTTTGTATACACACAGGGTTTTTTCTTCTAAAAAAATTAGGGTACACCTCTTCTAATAGATCAAAATATACCCTAAATCTAGCTCTGTGCTTGTTCTAGTCTCCAGCCCAAGCAAATTCTCTCCACTTTCATTTTCTTTATTCTCCCAACCAACTTACTTTATCAACTCTTTTTTAGAAATTAAAAAAAATTTTTTTGCATATTTATAGGCATATTCCATCACTTCACTGTGTTTACCTTTATATATGTTTTTCATTCTTTAAAATTTTGGGAGGAAGTTTCTTCTAAGAGACCAAAATACTCCCCAAATTAAGTGGGTGACCCTGTTCTAGTCACCAGTCTCATATATATATATATTTTTTTCTTTTATATATATATATATTTTTCTTTTTTTATTTCTTTTTCTGAACTTCTTTTTATCCCCTTTCTCCCTCCCATGATTTGGTGTCTCCTCTGATTTGGTGAAAGCACATTTTCCTGGGGTCTTTGCCACACTTTTAGTATTTTATTTGCTCCTTCATATATTCTTTATGGGCAAAATGACAAGGTGGAAAAACTCACCACCAAAAAAAAAAAAAAAAAAAAAAAAAAGAGGCAGTACTGAAGGCTAGGGACTTAATCAATATGGACATTGGTAATATGTCAGATCTAGAGTTCAGAATGACGATTCTCAAGGTTCTAGCCGGGTTCGAAAAAGGCATGGAAGATATTAGAGAAATGCTGTCTGGAGAGATAAAAGGCCTTTCTAGAGAAATAAAATAACTAAGAGCTAACCAATTTGAAATAAGAAAAAAAGCTATTAATGAGATGTGACAAAAAATGGAGGCTCTTACTGCTAGGATAAATGAGGCAGAAAAGAGCATTAGTGATATAGAAGACCAAATGACAGAGAATAAAGAAGCTGAGCAAAAGAGGGACAAACAGCTACTGGACCACGAGGGGAGAATTCGAGAGGTAAGTGACACCATAAGATGAAACAACATGAGAATAATTGGGATTCCAGAAGAAGAAGAAAGAGAGAGGGGAGCAGAAGGTATATTGGAGAGAATTATTGGAGAGAATTTCCCTAATATGGCAAAGGGAACAAGCATCAAAATCCAGGAGAAGCAGAGAACCCCCCTCAAAATCAATAAGAATAAGTCCACACCCCATCACCTAATGGTAAAATTTACAAGTCTTAGTGACAGGGGCGCCTGGGTGGCTCAGTGGGTTAAGCCGCTGCCTTCGGCTCAGGTCATGATCTCAGGGTCCTGGGATTGAGCCCCGCATCGGGCTCTCTGCTCAGCGGGGAGCCTGCTTCCTCCTCTCTCTCTGCCTGCCTCTCTGCCTGCTTGTGATCTGTCTGTCAAATAAATAAATAAATAAAATTTAAAAAAACAAAAAACAAAAAAAACAAGTCTTAGTGACAAAGAGAAAATCCTGAAAGCAGCCCAGGAAAAGAAGTCTGTAACATACAATGGTAAAAATATTAGATTGGCAGCAGACTTATCCACAGAGGCCTGGCAGGCCAGAAAGAACTGGCATGATATATTCAGAGCACTAAACGAGAAAAACATGCAGCCAAGAATACCATATCCAGCTAGGCTATCATTGAAAATAGAAGGAAAGATAAAAAGCTTCCAGGACAAACAAAAACTACAAGAATTTGCAAACACCAAACCAGCTGTATAGGAAATATTGAAAGGGGTCCCCTAAGCAAAGAGA
This sequence comes from Lutra lutra, assembly GCF_902655055.1. Taxonomy (NCBI): domain Eukaryota; kingdom Metazoa; phylum Chordata; class Mammalia; order Carnivora; family Mustelidae; genus Lutra; species Lutra lutra. The sequence goes on along the minus strand of NC_062280.1, from coordinate 115,437,126 downwards.
GACCCTGAAAGTAGTAGATCAGAAAGGAACAGAGACAATATACAGTAACAGTCACCTTACAGGCAATACTATGGCATGAAATTCATATCTCTCAATACCTACCCTGAATGTTAATGGACTAAATGCCCCAATCAAAAGACACAGAGTAACAGAATGGATAAAAACAAAATCCATTTATATGCTGCCTACAAAAACTCATTTTAGACCCAAAGACACCTCCAGCTTAAAGTGAGGGGGTGGAAAATAATTTACCATGCTAATAGACATCAAAAGAAAGCTGGGGTGGCAATCCTTATATCAGATCAATTAGATTTTAAGCCAAAGACTATAATAAGAGATGAGAAAGGACACTGTACCATACTCAAAGGGTCTGTCCAACCAGAAGAACTAACAATTTTAAATATCTATGCTCCTAACACAGGAGCAGCCAACTATATAAATCAATTAATAACAAAATCAAAGAAACATATCAACAATAATACAATAATAATAGGGGACTTTAACACTCCCCCCACTGAAATGGACAGATCATCCAGGCAAAAGATCAACAAGGAAATAAAGGCCTTTAATGACATACTGGACAAGATGGACATCACAAATATATTCAGAACATTCCATCCCAAAGCAACAGAATACACATTCTTCTCTAGTGCACATGGAACAGTCTCCAGAATAGATCACATCCTGGGTCCTAAATCAGGTCTCAACCGGTATCAAAGATTGGGATCATTCCCTGCATATTTTCAAACCACAATGCTCTGATGCTAGAACTCAATCACAAGAGAAAGTTGGAAAGAACCCAACTACATGGAGACATATAGTCTCCATATATATATATATATTGCAGCCATCAAAAGAAATGAAATCTTTTGCAATGACGTGGATGGAACTAGAGGGTATTATGCTTAGCGAAATAAATCAATTGGAAAAAGACAATTATCATATGATATCCCTGATATGAGGAAGTGGAGATGCAATGTGGGGTGTTTGGGGAGTAGGAAAAGAATAAATGAAACAAGATGGGATTGGGAGGGAGACAAACTGTAAGTGACTCTTAATCTCACAAAACAAACTGAGGGTTGCTGGGGGGAGGGGGGTTGGGAAAGGGTAGTGCGGTTATGGACATTGCGGGGGGGTATGTGCTATGGTGAGTGCTGTGAAGTGTGTAAACCTGGCGATTCACAGACCTGTACCCCTGGGGCTAAAATACATTATATGTTTATAAAAAAATTAAAAAATAAAAAAAATTAGAATTTTTTTTTATTTGAGAGAGAGAGAGCAGGGGGAGGGGAAAGGGATAGGATCAGAGGAAGAGGGACAAGCACACTCAATGCTGAACCTTGAGTTCAAGTAAAGCTCAATCCCTCAACCCTGAGACCATGACCTGAGCCAAAATCAAGTCAGAGGCTTAAATAACTGGGCTTAAATGACTGAACCACCCAGATGCCTCCAAAGATTCAAATTTTTTAAAAGGTTATCTACCTCTTTAGATTTCCTTTCAGTGTAAGTTTTGGCAAGTTGTGGTTTTCAAGAAATTTGTCCATTTCGTTTCAAATTCCATGTGTATTACCATAAAATTTTTTTCATTTTTCTTTTTTTTCCACATTTTATTTTATTTCTTTTAAGTGTTCCAAAATTCATTGTTTATGGACCACAGCCAGTGCTCCATGTAATACGTGCTCTCTATAATACCCACCAGCAGGCTCACCCAAACCCCCCTCCCCTCAAAAACCCTCAGTTTTTTTCTCAGAGTCCACAGTCTTTCATGGTTTGTATCCCCCTCCAATATCCACAATCTCACTTCTCCTCTTCATCTCCCAATGTCCTCTAGTTATTCCTTAGGCTACACAAGTAAGTGAAACCATATGATACTTGACTCCTTGTGCCTGACTTATTTCACTCAGCATGATCTCTTCCAGTCCCATCCATGTTGATATAAAAGATGGGTATTCATCCTTTCTGATGGGGGCATAATACTCCATTGTATATATGGGCCATATCTTCTTCATCCATTTGTTTGTTGAAGGGCATCTTGGTTCTTTCCACAGTTTGGCAACTGTGGCCATTGCTGCTATGAACATTGGGATACATTGGGATACTTCTTTTCACTACATCTATACCTTTGGGGAAAATACCCTGTAGGAAAATAGCAGGGTCATAGGGAAGCTCTATTTTTAATTTCTTTTTTTTTTCTATTTTTAATTTCTTAAGGAATCTCCACACTGTTCTCCAAAGTGGCTGCACCAACATGCAATCCCACCTACAGTGTAAGAGGGTTCCCCTTTCTCCACAAGTTCCCAACACATGTTGTTTACTGTCTTGTTAATTTGGGCCATTATAACTAGTGTAAGATGGCATAACAATGTGTTCTTGATTTGAATCTCCCTGACTGCTAGTGATGATGAACACCTTTTCATGTGTTTGTTAGCCCTTTGTATGTCTTCTTTGGGGAAGTGTCTGTTCATTTCTTCTGCCCATTTTTTGACGTGATTATCTTTTTTTTGAGTGTTGAGTTTGAGGAGTTCTTTATAGGTCTCGGATATCAGCCCTCTGTCTGTCTGTCATTTGCGAATATCTTCTCCCATTCCGTAGGTTGCTTCTTTGTTTTGTTGACTGTTTCCTTTGCTGTGCAGAAGCTTTTGATCTTGATGAAGTCCCAAAAGTTCATTTTCATTTTTGTTTCCTTTGCCTTTGGAGCCATGTCTTGAAAGAAGTTGCTGTGGCCGATGTTGAAGAGGTTACTGCCTATGCTCTCCTCTAGGATTTTGATAGATTCCTGACTCACGTTGAGGTCTTTTATCCATTTCAACTTTATCTTTGTGTATGGTGTAAGAGAATGGTCAAGTTTCATTCTTCTACACATAGCTGTCCAATTTTCCCAATACCATTTATTTGAAGAGACTGTCCTTTTTTTCACTGGATGTTTTTTCCTGCTTTGCCAAAGATTATTTGACCATAGAGTTGAGGGTCCATATCTGGGCTCTCTACTCTGTTCCACTGGTCTATGTTTCTGTTTTTGTGCCAGTACCATGTTATCTTGGTGATCACAGCTTTTGTAGTAGAGCTTGAAATCAGGCAAAGTGATACCCCAGTTTTTTTTTTCTTTTTCAACATTTCCTTAGCAACTACATAATACAACTGTTAATCAAGATAAAGAGTCATATTGATATAAACACATTAATAGTAAGGTATCTTAACACACCACTCTCAGTAATAGACAGATCATCCAAGCAGAAAATCAATAAAGAAAAAAGAGCATTGAATGATACATTGGACTAGATGGATCTCATAGATACACACAGAACATTCCACCCTAAAATAACAGAATACTCATTCTTCTCAAGTGCACATGAACTTAATCCAGAATAGATCAGATACTGTGTCACAAATCAGGACTCAACAAATATGAAAAGATTGAGATTATTCCCTGCATATTCTCAGACCACAATGCTTTGAAACTGGAACTCAACCACAAGAAAAAGTTTAGAAGGAGTTCAAACACTTGGAAGCTAAAGACCACCCTGCTTAAGAATGTTTGGATCAGAGGCCAGTCAAGATGGTGGAGAAGTAGGAGGAGGCGCCCTTTAACATGTCTCCTAAAGTGAGCTGATTACCTACCAAAGAACTCATCTCCCATGAAATCAGCCTGAGATTAGAATTATACACTTCTGGATCTCTATGGGGGCAGAAGACACCAGTGGGCAGGTAAAGTGGAGTGGGATATTGGACTGGTATAGGATGATAAACAAAAGAGAGAGGCAGCCACCAGAAGCTACCCATTGGAAAGTAATACCCCAATACAAGAGTGCCCTGTGATTGGGGACCAGCATTAACTTGGAGTCTGGTTGAAAGCACTCAAAAAGAGCAAAGGATTGTAGGGGAAAATTGTGGGAATCTGGCAGTTAGGGACAGGGGATTAAGTCTACTGACCCAGGACAGCCACCACTGGCACTGAGCCAGAGAAAGTGCAGCGAAGCAGCCAGGTCTTGGTCCCTGAGCCATCAGCATGCATGAGAGCATTTGGGTGGCAGTGCCCGTGAGGGTGAGAGAGCCTCGCCAGCCAGCAGAACCACAGACTTCTGCACTCTGCACGTGCATGTGCATGCTGCCCGACCAGAGTCTGAATCGCGCCCTACGCCCTCCTCTGAGAGACGTGCGTGCAGGCACCAGCTGGAGCTCTCTCAGACCCAGAGAGCTGAGCACTCTCAGCCTGGACCAGTGTGAAAATCTCAGTGGGCTATCACTGCTTGTGACCTCTCTGGCAGTCTGGAGCTGTCTAGACAGCCGTGGCTAGTATTTCTTGTTGTTTTGGGTACAAGCAAGAGTTCCTGTGACCATAACCGGGAACGTGCTCTGCCAGCAGCAGAGGGGGAATTTAGGTGCTCTGGAGCAGCCAGAGCGGAACAGACCCAGGCTTCTCTCTGAGAGGGAAGTCTGGGTGCAGTTTGCTTTCCTCTAAACCTCCAAAAACCATCAAAAGCCACTGAGGGGAGAGAAAACAAAGGAACAAACAAACAAACAAAAAAACCTCCAGAGAACAAAAGCATGAAAAACAGGTTTCCTCAGAGCCCACCCCCTTGATGGGGAAAACCCACAGGGCAGGCCCCTCCCCCAGAAAGGCAAAAAAAAAAAAAAAAAAGAAAAAAAAAGACAAGAGGGCAACCACCACTACTTCATAGATGCAATTTTATTTTTAATTTGTTCCCACTATTCTGGTTCTTTTCATTTTTTTTAATATATAACTTTTTAACCTATTTACTATCACAATGAGATGTCCAGTACATCAAACTCCATAATAACCTTTTAACCTAAACTTTTTGATACATATACCTATGTTTTTCTTTTGCTTTTCTATTTTTTAATTTATTTTATTTTACATTATTTTTTTCCTTTCTTTTTAAATTCATATAGAGATAAGTTTCAAGGTAATCCCCTTTCCCCAATCAATGCTATCCCTATAGGTAAACCAGTTTTTAATCCCCCTTTATTTTAGGAAAGTTGAGTCCTTTAACAAAGATATCAAGATACATCCGGGAAGATTCAAAATAATATCTGCACCCACACTGAGAATTTATAACCACTCTCCCATCTTTTTCTTCTGTCAGTGTATCTGGGTCTTTGTTTTTGTCCTGGTAGTATATAAATCTTATACTTGAGGTTCTTTTTGACAAGGTCCTTTTTTGTTTTGCTTTTTATTTATTTATTTTCTCTTGTCATCTACTTTTGTTGGTCTTTTTGTTTGTCTGTATTTGTTTGTAGACTTCATAAATCTTAACTTGGGGCCCATTTGGGCTAGGCCTTCCCTTTTATTTTATCTTTCTGTCTTTAGCTCTCTCTCTTTTTTTCTTTTTTCTTTCTTTTGGGTGGGGACACTTGATTGCTCAGAAGCAGCCCAGGGTGCACCTTGCCTGCACCACAGTCAATACATTCAGCTACCTCTCACCAAAATGATCAGGAGGAGGAATGCCCAACAGAAGAAAAATTCAGAGACAGAGCCTTCTGCATCAGAGCTATTGGATACAGACATAGACAGTGTGTTGGAAAGGGAGTTCAGGCTAGCAATTATCCAGGCAATAGCTAGGTTGGAGAAAGCCATAGATGACAAAATGGAATTGATTAGGGCAAAAGTAAAAGCCACCAGGGATGATGTTCACAATGTTCTCAATGAGTTCCAATCTAATCTAAATTCTCTAAAAGCTGGGGTAACTAAGGCAAAAAATAGAATTAGTGATCTGGAGGACAAACAGATAGAGAAAAAGGATCAGGAGGAAGCTTGGAACAAACAGCTTAGAAGCCATGAAAACAGAATTAGGGAAATAAATGATGCTATGAAATGTTCCAACATCAGAATTATTGGAATCCCTGAGGGGGAGGAGAAAGAAGGAAGACTAGAAGATATAGTTGAACAAATTCTCCACAAAAATTTTCCCAAGTTGACGAATGGAACCAGTATTCGTGTACTAGAGGCAGAAAGGTTTCCCCCCAAGATCATAGAATTGAGAAAGACCTTGAGACACCTCTTAGTGAAAATGAACAATAATATTGTAGACATGAGCTCTTGAAAGCAGCTTGGGCAAAGAAATTCCTTACGTACAGAGGAAAGCCCATCAGAATAACGTCAGACCTGTCCACAGAAACCTGTCAAGCCAGAAAGGGCTGGCAAGACATATTCAGCGCATTAAATGAGAAGAACATGCAGCCAAAAATACTTTATCCAGAAAGACTGACATTCAAAATGGACGGAGAGATAAAAAGCTTCCAAGACTGCCAAGGTTTAAAAGAGTATGTGACGCCCAAGATGACACTGCAGGAAATACTGAGTGGGGTTCTATAAAAGAGGAAAAACCCTAGGAATATCATTGAACAGAAAATATATGGAGATAATCTATAGAAACAAAGACTTTACAGGTTACACGAGGTTAATTAAAATATATCTCTCAGTAATCACTCTCAACGTGAAAGGCCTAAATGTGGCCATAAAATGACAGAGGGTTGCAGATTGGATAAAATGACAGGACCCATCCATATGTTGTCTACAAGAGACCCATTTTGAACCTAAGGGTACAACTAGACTGAAAGTGAAGGGACAGAGAAACATCTTTCATGTCAATAGGCCTCAAAAGAAGGCTGGGGTAGTGATTCTCGTATCAGATAAATTAGATTTTAAACTAAAGACTGGTCAGAGATACAGAAGGACACTACATAATTCTTAAAGGGACTATCCACCAAGATGATCTAACAATTGTAAATATTTATGCCCCCAATATGGGAGCAGCCAATTACATAAGAAAACTGTTAATCAAGATAAAGAGTCATATTGATATGAATACATTAATAATAGGAGATTTTAACATACCACTCTCAGTAATAGACAGATCATCCAAGCAGAAAATCAATAAAGAAAAAAGCATTGAATGACACATTGGACTAGATGGACCTCATAGATATATACAGAACATTCCACCCTAAAACAACAGAATACTCATTCTTCTCAAGTGCACATGGAACCTTATCCAGAATAGGCCACATACTGAGTCACAAATCAGGGCTCAACCGATACCAAAAGATTGAGATTATTCCCTGCAGATTCTCAGATCACAAGGCTTTGAAACTGGAGCTCAAACAGAAGGAAAAGTTCAGAAGGAACTCAAACACCTGGAAGCCAAAGACCACCTTGCTTAATAAGCTTGGATCAACCAGGAAATCGAAAGAAGAACGTAAAATTCATGGAAATCAATGAAAATGAAGACACTTCAGTCCAAAACCTATAGAATCAGCAAAGGCGGTCCTAAGGGGGAGATACATAGCCATCCATGCCATCCTCAAAAAATATTGAAAAATCCAGAATACACCAGCTGTCTCTATACCTTAAAGAACTGGAGAATCAACAACAAATTAAGCTAACTCCACACACAAGAAGGGAAATAATCAAGATTAGAGCAGAGATCATTGAGATAGAAACTAGAGATACAGTAGAACGTATCAATGAAACTAGAAGATGGATTTTTGAGAGAATCAATTAGATCAATTAACCATTGGCCAACCTAATCCAAAAGAAGGAGAGAAGGCCCAAATTAATAAAATTATGAATGAAAAGGGAGAGATCACAACTAACATCAAGGAAATAGAAACAATCATCAGAAATTATTATCAACTGTTATATGCCAGTAAGTTAAGCAACCTAGATGAAATGGATGCATTCCTGGAAACCTATAGACTTCCAAAATTGAACCAGGAAGAAATTGACAACCTGAGTAGACTGATATCTAGTAACTAGATTGAAACAGTGATCAAAAACCTCCCAAAAAACAAGAGCCCAGGACCTGATGGATTCCCTCAGGAATTCTACCAACCTTTCAAAGAAGAAATAACACCTATTCTCCTGAAGCACTTTCAAAAAATTGAAGCAGAAGGAAAACTTCCAGACTCTTTCTATGAAGCCAGCATTACCTGATCCCCAAACCAGGTAAACACCCCACCAAAAAGGAGAATTTCAGTCAAATATCCCTGATGAATATGGATGCTAAGATTCTCAAAAAGATCCTAGCAAATAGGATGCAATCAATGTGATAGAATAAATCAATAAGAGAAGAGAGAAGAACCACATGGTCCTCTCAATTGATGCAGAAAAAGCATTTGACAAAATCCAGCATCCATTCCTGATTAAAATGCTTCAAAATATAGGGATAGAGGGAACATTCCTGAACTTCATCAAATCTATCTATGAAAAACCCCCAGGAAATATCATCCTCAATGGGAAAAAGCTCACAGCCTTTCTGTTGAGAGCAGGAACACAACAAGGATGCCCACTCTCACCACTCTTGTTCAACATGGTATTAGAAGTCCTAGCAATGGCAATGAGACAACAAAGAGAAATAAAAGGTATTCAAATTGGCAATGAAGAAGTCAAACTCTCTTAATCGATCACATGATACTTAATATGGAAAACAAAAAAGACTCCACATCCACACTACTAGAACTCATACAGCAATTCAGGAACAGGGCAGGATACAAAGTCAGTGTACAGAAATTTGTTGCTTTCCTATACACTAACAATGAAAATATAGAAAGGGAAATTAAAGGATCAATTCCATTTACTATAGCACCAAGAACCATAAGATACCTTGGAATAAACCTAATCAAAGAGGTAAAGATTCTGTACTCAAAGAACTACAGAACACTCATGAAAAAAATCAAAGAAGACACAAAAAGGTGGAAGAACATTCCATGCTCATAGAATGGGAAGAATAAACATCACTAAAATGTCTATATTTCCTAGAGAAATCTATATTTTCAATGACATTCCAATCAAAATTCCACTAGAATTTTTCAAAGAGCTGGAACAAACAATCCCAAAATTTGTATGGTATCAGAAGAGACCCCAAATTGCTAAGGAAATGTTGAAAAACAAAAATAAAACTGGCGGCATCACGTTGCCTGATTTCAAGCTTTACTATAAGGCTGTGATCACAAAGACAACATGGTACTGGCATAAAAACAGACACATAGACCAGTGGAAAAAAGTAGAGAGCCCAGATATGGACCCTCAACTCTGTGGTCAAATAATCTTCAACAAAGCAGGAAAAAATATACAGTAGAAAAAAGACAGTCTCTTCAACAAATGGTGCTGGGAAAATTGGACAGCTATATGTAGAAGAATGAAACTCGACCATTCTCTTACACCATACACAAAGATAAACTCAAAATGGACAAAAGACCTCAACATGAGGCAGGAATCTATCAGAATCCTAGAGGAGAACATTGGCAATAAACTCTTTGATATTAGCCACAGCAACTTCTTTCAAGATATGTCTCCAAAGGCAAAGGAAACAAAAGCAAAAATGAACTTTTGGGACTACATCAAGATCAAAAGCTTCTGCACAGCAAAGGAAACAGTCAACAAAACAAAGAGGCAACCCACGGAATGGGAGAAGATATTCACAAATGACAGTACAGACAGAGGGCTGATATCCGAGATCTATAAAGATCTCCTCAAACTCAACACACACAAAACAGATAATCACGTCAAAAAATGGGAAGAAGACATGAACAGATACTTCCCCAAAGAAGACATACAAATGGCTATCAGACAAAAGAAAAAATGTTCATCATCACTAGCTATCAGGGAGATTCAAATTAAAACCACATTGAGATACCACCTTACACCAGTTAGAATGGCCAAAATTAGCACAACAGTAAACAACAAGTTTTGGAGAGGATGTTGAGAATGGGGGAACCCTCTTATACTGTTGTTGGGAATGCAAGTTGTTGTAGCCACTTTGGAGAACAGTGTGGAGATTCCTCAAGAAATTAAAAATAGAGCTTCTCTATGACCCTGCAATTGCAGTACTGGGTATTTCCCCCAAAGATACAGATGTAGTGAAAAGAAGGGCCATCTGTACCCCAATGTTCATAGCAGCAATGGCCACGGTCACCAAACTGCGGAAAGAACCAAGATGCCTTTCAACGGACAAATGGATAAGGAAGATGTGGTCCACATACACTATTGAGTATTATGCCTCCATCAGAAAGGATGAATACCCAACTTTTGTATCAACATGGACGGGACTGGAGGAGATTATGTTGAGTGAAACAAGTCAAGCAGAGAGGGGCAATTATCATATGGTTTCACTTATTTGTGGAGGATAAGAAATAACATGGAGGACATGGGGAGATGGCGAGAAGAAGGGAGTTGAGGAAAATTGGAGGGGGAGATGAACCATGAGAGACTATGGACTCTTAACAACAATCTGATGGTTATGAAGGGGTGGGGGGTGGGAAGGTCGGTGAGCCTGGTGGTGTGTATTGGGGAGGGCACTTATTGCATGGAGTACTGGGTGTGGTGCATAAAAAATGAATTCTGGTACACTGAAAAGATATTTAAAAAAAAAAAAAGAATGTTTGGATCAACCAGGAAATCAAAGAAGAACTTCAACAATTCATGGAAACCAGTGAGAGTGAAGACACTTCACTGCAAAACCTATGGGATACAGCAAAGGAGTTCTTACGGGGGAAATACATAGCCATCCAAGCCTCCCTCAAAAAAATTGAAAAATCCATAATACACCAGATCTCTTTACCCCTTAAAAACTGGAGAATTAACAACAATGAAGTCAACCCAACACAGAAGAAGGGAAATAATCAAGACTAGAGCAGAAATCAATGAGATAGAAACTAGAAATACAGTAGAACACATCAATGAAACTAGAAGCTGTTTTTTTTTTAAGATTTTATTTATTTATTTGACAGAGAGAGCGATCACAAGGAGGCGGAGAGGCAGGCAGAGAGAGAGGAGGAAGCAGGCTCCCTGCTGAGCAGAGAGCCCCATGTGGGCCTCGATCCCAGGACCCTGGGACCATGACCTGAGCCGAAGGCAGAGGCTTTAACCCACTGAGCCACCCAGGTGCCCTAGAAGCTGGTTTTTTGAAAGAATCAAAAAGATTGCTAAACCATTGTCCAAAGTAATCCAAAATAAAAGGGAAAGGACCCAAATTAATAAAATTATGAATGAAAGGGGAGAGATCACGACTAACACAAAGGAAATAGAAACAATCATCAGAAATTATTATCAACAGTTATATGCGAATAAGTTAAGCAACCTAGAAGAAATAGATGCATTCCAGGAAACCTATAAACTTCCAAAACTGAATCAGGAAGAAATTGCCAACCTGAATAGATCAATATCTAGTAACAAGATTGAAGCAGTGATCAAAAACCTCCCAGAAAACAAGAGTGCAGGACGTGATGGATTCTTTGGCGAATTCTACCAAACTTTCAAAGAAGAAATAATACCTATTCTCCTGAAGCTGTTACAAAAAATTGAAACAGAAGGAAAACTTCCAGATTCTTTTTATGAAGCCAGCATTACCCTTATCCTTAAAGCAGGCAAAGACCCCATCAAAAAGGAGAATGTCAGACCAATATCCCTGATGAATATGGATGCTAAAATTCTCAAGAAGATCCTAGCTAATATGATCCAACAGTATGTTAATAAAACTATCTTCCATGACCAGGTGGGGTTTATCCATGGGATGCAAGGTTGAGTCAACATTTGCAAATCAAACAATGTGATAGAACAAATCAGTAAGAGAAGAAGAAGAACCGCATGGTCCTCTCAACTGGTGCAAAAAAGCATTTGACAAGATACAGTATCCCTTACTGATTAAAATGATTCAAAGTATATTGATAGAGGGAACATTCCTAAATTTCATAAAATGTATCTACAAAAATCCCACCATGAATATCATCCTCAATGGGGAAAAGTTGACAACCATCCCTTTGAGAATAGGAACACGAGCAGGATGCCCACTCTCACCACTGTTGTTCAACATAGTACTAGAAATCCTAGCAGCAGCAATCAGACAACAAAAAGAAATAAAAGGTATTCAAATTGACAAAGAAGTCAAACTCTCTCTCTTTACAGATTACATGATATTCTATATGGAAAACCCAAGACTCCACTCCCAAAGTACTAGAACTCATACAGCAATTCAGTGATGTGATATGGTACAGAATCAATTTACTGAAATCATTTACTTTTTTATACACTGACAATGAAAAATAGAAGAGGAAATTAGAAAATAAATTCAATTTACTATAGCACCAAGAACCATAAGACACCTGGGAATAAACCTAACCAAAAAGGTAAAGGATCTGTACTCAAGGAGCTACAGAACACTCATGAAAGAAATCGAAGAAGACACAAAAAGATGGACAACCATTCCATGCTCATGGATTGGAAGAAAAAACATTGTTAAAATGTGTATACTGCCTAGAGAAATCTTTACCTTCGATGTCATTCTGATCAAAATATCACCAGCATTTTTCAAAGTGCTGGAACAAACAATGCTGAAATTTGTATGTAAGCAGAAGATACCATTAAATTTTTATAAGATTCTTTTCCTATTTAACAATTTCTGTATAATCATATTGATGTTCCTTTTTTCTTTCTGACATTAATTGTGTCTTCTTTTTCTTTTTTTAAAAAAATATTTAAATTCTAGTTAGTTAACATAAAGTGCAATATTGGTTTCAGAAGTAGAATTCAGTGATTCATCATTTACATACCACATCCAGTGATTGTCACAAGTGCCCTCCTTATTACATATCACCCATCTAGCCCATCCCCCACCTACTTATCTCCATCAAGCCTCAGTTCGTTCTCTATTGTTAAGTGTCTCTTGATAGTTTCTAGAAGATGGGAAAAGAGTAGGGGACCCTTCTTTCATCTAGTCCCTTGAATTCAGCTAGATATCTATCAAATCATTCTGAATACCTGTGAATTCAACCTGAGATCCAAGAAAATAATTGCTACAATTCTATAAACAAAAAATCAACCACTTTTGCAAGGTAGGAGGTATGGAGAGTTGAATCCGAGGAGATATATCAGAAGATAAAACACAGGGTGAGGGAGTCTCCAGAAGATGGTCCCTGGAAAGAGCAGCAGAGTGCAAATATGGAACTTTTAAAAGTCTGCTCCTGTGAGGGAGATCCCTGCCTGAAATGTGTTCAGGTGGTGAAAAAGGGCAGAATCCTAGGTTGGACAGTGGGTGTCAGGATCCCTGGTGTCACAGAGAGAATAGGGATACTTAAGCCAACACAGTTCCCAAGCAAGTGAGCCCTGGAGTGACTTCTCAGCTAGGTATTGCCATAAATCAGAATCGGGCATAATCTGGTGACTGCTCTCGACGCATAGGCCCAGCAAGCATCAAAACCACTCCAGTACCTTAATCCTTTCCCCACGAGGAGGAGCAGGGGTGCACACATATTTGGGCAACTACTCCTGGAGCATGGGCTCAACAAGTAGTGGTGCATGGTGAGACCCCTCTGTCTCCTGGGTGAATCAGTGTACATATGACCAACAGGAGTCTGTAGAGTTTGGTGCACACAAAGGTGCTTGACTGTATTTTCATGAGGATGCACTGAAGATTGGGTGCTGTGATCATTTGGCTTCAGGGCTGGAGACTAGGGCACCACCATTTTATTTTAATCCTCTAAAGCAGCATGAAAAGCCTACAGGGAACAAAAGCCACATAGAGCAACCCAAATCAGTTTATAATAAACCTGGCCCCCTGGCAAGTGTGGGTATAACTCCACCCAGACAAAGAAACCTGAGAATCAGCACAGCAGACCCCTCCCCCAGATGACCAGCTGGAACATCAGGGGAATACCAACTTTATGGAGCACACAGAATTGTAAAACTCCAGTGCTAGAGGATAATAGTATATGGAATTCAAGTTTTTTTTTTCTCATGAATCCTTAGTCTTTCAGTTTAGAATTATCTTTTTTTTCTTTTCAATTAGCTTATTTTATCAACTCAAGTCTTAATTTCTCATTTTTACATTTACCTTTAGATACATTCTTCATTTTTGGCTTCCTTTCACTGTACTCCATTTTATTTTTGTATCTATATAAGTTTTTCTTTCTTTACAATTTTGGTATCAAATGTCTTTTATTTATTTATTTATTTATTATTTATTTAATTTTTAAATTTTCAGCATAACAGTATTCATTGTTTTTGAACCACACCCAGTGTTCCATCCAATACGTGCCCTCTCTAATACCTACCACCTGGTTCCCCCAACCTCCTACCCTCCGCTGCTTCAAACCCCTTAGATTGTTTTTCAGAGTCCATAGTCTCTCATGGTTCACCTCCCCTTCCAATTTCCCCCAACTCCCTTCTGCTCTCTAACTCCCCTGGTCCTCCATGCTATTTGTTATGCTCCACATATAAGTGAAACCATATGATAATGGACTCTCTCTGCTTGACTTATTTCACTTAGCATAATCTCTTCCAGTCCCGACCATGTTGCTACAAAAGTTGGGTATTCAGCCTTTCTGATGGAGGCATAATACTCCATAGTGTATATGGACCACATCTTCCTTATCCATTCATCCGTTGAAGGGCATCTTGGTTCTTTCCACAGTTTGGCGACTATGGCCATTGCTGCTATGAACATTGGGGTACAGATGGCCCTTCTTTTCACTACATCTGTATCTTTGGGGTAAATACCCAGTAGTGCAAATGCAGGGTCATAGGGAAGCTCTATTTTTAATTTCTTAAGGAATCTCCACACTGTTCTCCAAAGTGGCTGCACCAACTTGCATTCCCACCAACAGTGTAAGAGGGTTCCCCGTTCTCCACATCCCTTCCAACACATGTTGTTTCCTGTCTTGCTAATTTTGGCCATTCAGGATTCCCCACCCAATGAGAGAAAAAAGAAAAGAAAAAGAAAAAAAGAGAGAGAGTGAGACAGGAAAAAAAAGGGAAGATAAAAGAGAAGTTTCAGCCCAAATGGGCCCCAAGGTAAGAATAATGAAGTATACAAACTAAAACAGACAAACAAAAAGACTGATAAAAGTATATGACAATAAAAAATATATATATATATATATATATATATATATATGCAAATAAAGAAAGAACCTCGTCAAAAAGAACCCCAAGTGTAAGATTTATATACTGTCAGGACAAACACAAAAACACAGAAACATTGGTGGAAGAAAAAGATGGAAGAGTGGTTATAAATTCTCAGTGTAGGTGAGGAAGGATGTTTTGATTCTTCCTGGATGTATCTTGATCTCTTTGTTAAGGACTCCACTTTCCTAAGATAAAGTGCGATTAAATATTGGTTTACCTATAGGGGTAGTATTGATTGGGGAAAGGGGATTACTTTGAAGTTTAACTCTATATGAATATTAGAAAATAAAAATAAAAAAGGAATAAACTAGAATAAACTAAACTAAAATTAAAGAAAAAAATTTAAAAAATAGAAATGCAAAAGAAAGACACAGGTGTATGTATCCAAAAGTTCAGGTTAGAAGGTTATTATGGAATTTGATGTACTGGACAGCTCACTGTGATGGTAAATAGTTTAAAAAATATTATAAAAAAAATGAACCAAATAGTGGGAACAAATTAAAAATAAAAGTTGTCCTATGAAGTAGTGGTGGTTGTTCTCTTGTCGCCTTTTTTTCTTTTCCTGGTTGGTTTCTGTGGGAGGGGCCTGCCACGTGGGTTTTCAGTCAATGATGTTCCCTGAGTTAAGTTCTCCCACCCCCCTCAAGGGGGCAGGCTCTGAGGAAACCAGTTTTTTCAGGCTTTTGTTCTCTGGAGGTTTTTGTTTGTTCACTATTTTTTTTTTCTTTTGCCTTGACCGCTTTTGATGGTTTGTGTAGGTTTAGAGGAAAGCAAACTGCACCCTGACCTCCCTCTCAGAGAAAAGCCTCAGTCTGTTCTGCTGTGGGTGTTGCAGAGCCCATATAAATCCCCCCTTGGCCGCTGGCAGAGATGGTTCTGAGTCACAGTCCCTGGGGACGCAGGATCTTCTGCTTGTACCCAAAACCATGGCAGCGGTAGCTGCCTGGGCAGCTCCAGACCACCAGAGAGGTTCCAAGCAGCGATCACACACTGAGATTTTCCCGCTGCCCCGGGCTGGGAGTGCCTGGTCTTTCTGGGTCTAAGAGCATCCCGCTTGTGTGCACCTCTCTCGGGGGGGCTGTGGGTCGCCCGCGCGTCCCATGCTCTGAGAGCGGGGTGCAGGTCCGAGAGCACCAGGCTGGGCCTTCCCGCACTTTTCTCAGGGGAGAGTTTGGGGCACATGTCTCAGGCTCTGAAACAATGGCGCGGGTCTAAAAGCGCCAGGTGGGCCTTTGCGCACCTCTCTCAGGGGAGGTGAGGGGCGGGTGTATCTCAGGCTCTATAGCAGGGCTTGGCATTCTGCCATCTGGTGTGGCTCCCAACCCCTCACAGGAGCCATACCCCATGCAATCTTGCACGTGCTGGCGGCTCAGGGACCAAGACCTGGTTTCTCCGCCACACTCTCTCTGGCTCAGCACCAGGGGAGGCTGTCCTGGGTCTGGGGACTTAAGACCCTGTCCCTAGTTGCCCCAATTCCCACAATTTCGCCCCCACGATCCTTTGCTCTTTTGGAGTGCTTTCAACCAGTTTCCAAGTTAATGCTGGTCCCCAGATGCAGGGCACTCTCATATTAGGGGTATTACTTTCCAATCAGTCGCCTCTGGTGGCTCCCACCCCCCTTTGTTTATCTTCCAATATCAGTCTGATGTTCCCACTCTGCTTTACCTGCCCACTGGCATCTTCTGCCCCTGTAGAGATCCAGATGTGTATAATTCTGATCTCAGGCTAATTTCATGAGTGATTGGAGTTCTTTGGTAAGTAATCAGCTCACTTTAGGGTACAGGTTGAAAAGGCGCCTCCTCCTACTTCCCCGCCATCTTGTCTCCCCTCTGTCTTTTAAAAAATATTTTATTTATTTGATTGAGAGACAGAAATAGCAAGAGAAAGCACAAATGGGGAAGAGAGGGAGAAGCAGGATCCCTGAGCAGGAAACTCAACGCAGGGCTTGATCCCAGGACTCTAGGATCATGACCTGAGCCAAAGGCAGACACTCAACCAGCTGAGCCACCCAGGAACCCCTTAAGTGTCTTCTAATAAACAGACCAAAATACATCCAGGACCAAGTGTATCATCCTGTTCTGCCTCCTTGCTTGATTATAGTCTCACTTTTATTCCTTTTTTTTTTCTTTTTTGGTTTCTGATCTATTCTTATTCACCTAGTTTATATTCCACTGAGATCATCATTGATATTTTTTAATTTCTTTTTTGTTTTCTTGTTCATCTATTCTTCTCTAGAAAAAATGACCAGAGGAAAATTTCCCAGGAAAAAGGACAAGAAACATAATCACTACCAGAGATTTAATGAATATTTCTATTGGTAAAATGTCAGAGCTAGAATTTAGAAGAATGAGTACAAAGATACTACCTGGGCTTCAGAAAACCATAAAAGATACTACATCATCATCACCACTTTCCAGAGAAATAAAGGAACTAAGATATAATGAGGTTGAAATAAAAAGGGTATTGCTGAGATGCAATAAAAAATGGAAGCTCTTACTGCTAGCATAAATGTGGGAGAAGAGAGAATAAGTGATACAGAGGATAAAATTGTGAAGACTAAGGAAACCAAGCAAAAGAGAGATAAACAAATACTGGACTATGAGGGGAAAATTTGAGAGGTCGGTGATACCATAAAGCAAAACAATATTAGGATTACTGGAATTCTAGAGGAAGAAGAAAGAGAGAGGGGCTGAAGGTATATTTGTGAAAATTATAGCTGAGAACGTCTCTAATCTGGGGAAGGAAATAGACATTCATTTCCAGGAAGCACAGAGAAACCCCCTCAGAATCAATAAAAATAGATCAACATTATGACATAGAATAGTGAAGCTTGCAAAGTTCAGAGATAAAGAAAAACCCCAAAAGCCAGAGACAATTGGTCTTTATCTTACAAGGGAAAGAACATTAGATTGTCAGCAGACTGGTTTACAGAGACCTGGGAGGCCAGAAAGGGCTGGTATGATATATTCAGGGTACTAAATATGTGCAGCCAACAATACTTTATCCAGCAAGGCTGCCATTCAGAATGGAAGGAGAGAGAAAGATCTTGCAGGACAAACAGAAACTAAGAGAATTTGTGATAACTAAACCAGCCCTGCAAGAAATATTAAAGGGGACCCTGTAAACAAAGAGAAACAAAAAGTAACACAAATCAGAAATTAACAGAGACAATGCACAGAAACAGAGACTTTATAGGTAGTATAAAGTCACTAAATTCGGGGCACCTGGGTGGCTCAGTGGGTTAAGCCACTGCCTTCGGCCCAGGTCATGATCTCAAGGTCCTGGGATCAAGCCCCACATCGGGCTCTCTGCTCAGCAGGGAGCCTGCTTCCCCCTCTCTCTCTGCCTGCTTCTCTGCTACCTGTGATCTCTCTCTCTCTCTCTCTCTCTCTCTGTCAAATAAATAAATAAATAAATCTTTTAAAAAAAGTCACTAAATTCGTATCTTTTAATAGTTACTCTGAATGTAAATGAGCTAAATGCTCCAATGGAAAGACAGGGTTTCAGATTGGATAAAAAAGCAAGATCCATGGATATGCTGTCTGCAAGAGACTCATTTTAGACTTAAAGACACCTCCAGAATGGTAGAGAACCATTTATCATGCTAATGGACCTCAAAAGAAAGCTGGGATAGCAATCCTTAAAAGAGACAAATTAGATTTTAAACCAAGACTGTAGTAAGGGATGAATATCTTACTTAAAGGGTCTATCAACAAAAAGATCTAATAATTATAAATATTTATGTTTCTAACATAGGAGCAGCCAATTATATAAATCAGTTAAAACAAAGTTAAAGAAACACATTGATAATAATACAGTAATGTAAGGGTACTTTAACTTAACTCCCCTCTAACATCAATAGACAGATCATCTAGGCAGAAGATCAACAAGGAAGAAAGGGCTTTGAATGACACACTGGACCAGATAGTCTTCACAGATATATACAGAGCATTCCATTCTAAAGCAACAGAATACACATTCTTTTCAATTGCATATAGAAAATTCTGCAGAATAGGTCACATACTGGGTCACAAATCAGATCTCAACCAGTACCAAAAGATTGGGATTATTCCCTCTGTATTTTCCACAATGCCTTGGAATTTGAACCCAATCACAAGAGGTAATTTGGAAGTAACTCAAATACTTGAGGTTTTTTTTTCTTTTAAATATTTTAATATTAATACTTGCAAAAAGGCATAAAGAAAAAGATATGATCACACATGAGGCAAACAGAAGTTCAACAGGTGTCCACCACTCTATTGTTGAAAAAAAAATGTTTTGAATGTGCCAGATCTCATAAATATAGCACTAAAGAAATTTTTTAAACAATGCAAATAAGAAACAACCACTTACATGGAATCACCATGTCCGTCTCACATACACAGGCTCATGTATTATTTCATGTAATATCCCCATGAAGAAAGGCATATTCTTTTTTTAATTTAAAAATGTATTTCTTTAATTAAAATTTAAATTCAATTACTTAACATATAATGTATTATTGGTTTCAGAGGTACATGCCTATGATTCATCAGTCTTATATAATACCCAGTGCTCATTACATCACATACCCTCCTTAATGTCCATTGCCCAATTACCCCTTCCCTTCACCCACTCCCCTCCAGCAACCATCAGTTTGTTTTCTATGATTAAGAGTCTCTTATGTTTTTTTTTCCTTCCCTGGTTTTGTATTGTTTTATTTTTTTCCTCTCTTCCCCTATGATCCTCTGTTTTGTTTCTTAAATTCCACATATCAGTGGGATCATATGATCATTGTTTTTCTCTGATCGACTTATTTCACCTAGCATAATATCCTCTATTCCATCCACATCATTGCAAATGGCAAGATTTCACTTTTTTGATGGATGAGTAATACTGTTATATATATACTTATATATATACAAATATATATATTGTACAGACAGCTATATATATCTATATATCATATCTTCTCTATCCATTCATTTGTTGATGGACAACTGTCCCCTTTCCATAGTTTGGCTATTGTGGACATTACTGCTATAAACCTTGCGGTGCAGATGTCCCTTCAGATCACATTTGTATCTTTGGGATAAATATCTAGTAGCAATTGCTGGAACATAGGGTAGCTCTATTTTCAACCTTTTGAGGAACCCCCATAATGTTTTCTAGAGTGGCTGCAACAGCTTGCATTCCCACCAGCAGTGTAGGAGGGGTCCCCTTTTACTTGGAAGATAAAGAATATCTTACTAATGAATGAATGGGTTAACCAAGAAATTAAAGAGGAATTTAAAAAATCATGGAAATAATGAAATGAAATAATGAAATGAAAACCCAAAGTTTGAAACCTTTGGGATGCTGCAAAGACAGTTGCTGGAAGTACATAGCAATACAAGTCTTTCTGAAGAATAGAAAATTCTCAATACACAAGCTAAACTTACACTTAAAGAAGGTGGAGAAAGAACAGCAAATAGAGCCTAAGCCAAGCAGGAGACCAGAAACAATAAGGATTAGAGCAGAAATCAATGAAATAGAAACCAAAATAACAGTAGAACATATTGATGGAACTAGAAGATAGCTCTTTGAGATAATTAATAAGATTGATAAACCCCTAGCCAGACTTATCAAAAAGAAAAGGAAAAGGACACAAATCAATAAAATCATGAATGAAAGAGGAGAGATCACGACTAATCCCAAGAAAATAAAAACAATTTGAACATATTATGAACAACTATATGCCAGCAAATTAGGCAATCTAGATGAAATGGATGCATTCCTAGACACTAATAAACTACCACAACTGAAACAGGAGAAATAGAAAATCTGAACAGACCCATAACCAGCAGGGAAATTGAAGCAGTAATCAAAAATCTCCCAATAAAGAAGAGTCTAGGACCAGATGGCTTCCCAGGGGAATTCTACCAAACATTTAAAGAAGAAATAATACATATTCTTCTGAAGCTGTTTCAAAAAATTAGAAATGGAAGGAAAACTTCTAAACTCGTTTTATGATGCCAGCATTACCCTGATCCCAAAACCGGACAAAGACTCCCACAAAAACAGAAAATTACAGACCAATGATGAACGTGGATCCAAAAGTTCTCCCAAGATACTAGCCAATAGGATCCAGCAGTACATTAAAAGGATTATTCATTGTGACCAAGTGAGATTTATTCCTGGGCTGTGAGGTAGTTCAACACTTGCAAATCAATCGATGTGATACATCAGATTAATAAAAGAAAGACAAGAACCATATGACTCTCAATTAACGCAGAAAAAAGCATTTGACAAAATACAGCATCCTTGCTTGATTAAAACTCTCCACAGTGTAGGGATGGAGGGAACATACCTCAATATCATAAAAGAAATCTATGAAAAGCCCACAATGAATATCATTCTCACTGGGGAAAAACTGAGAGATTTTCCCTTGAGGTTAGGGACATGACAGGATATACACTCTCACCACTGTCATTCAACATAGTCTTAGAAGTCTTAGTCTCAGCAATCAGACAACAAAAAGAAATAAAAGGTATTCAAACTGCTGGGGAAGAAGGCAAACTCTCACTCTTTGCAGATGACATGATACTTTGTGTGGAAAACCCAAAAGGCTCCATCCCCAAATTGCTAGAACTCCTACAGGAAATAAGCAATGTGGTGGTATATAAAATCAATGCACAGATGTCAGTGGTATTCCTATATACCAACAATGAGGCAGAAGAAAAAGAAAGCAGTGGATTGATCCCATTTATAACTGCACCAAAAACCATAAGATACTTAGGAATAAACTTAACCAAAGAGGTTAGGTTAGGTAAATGATCTGCACTCTAAAAACTACAGAACACCTATGAAAGGAATTGAGGAAGACACAAAATTTCCAGAGTACACATCTTTACCTCTTTGTTTAGGCTTATTCCCATGTAACTTATGGCTTTTGGTGCAACTGCAAATGGGATCCATTTCTTGATTTATTTTCCTGCTGCTTTGTTATTGGTGCATAGAAATGCAGCAGATTTCTATAAGTTGATTTTGTATCCTGCCACATTGCTGAATTCATATATTAGTTCCAGCAAATTTTGGTGGAATCTTTTGGGTTTTCAAAATAGAATGTCATGTCTTCTGCGAAGATTGAAAATTTGACTTCTTCCTTGCTGATCTGGATGACTTTTATTTCTTTTTGTTATCTTATTGCTGAGACTAAGACTTCTAGTACAATGTTATATAGTAATGATGAGAGTGGACATGTTTGTCTTGTTCCTGACCATAGGGGAAAGGCTCTCAGTTTTCCCCTGTTGAGGATGACATTAGCTGTGGGTCTTTCATATATGGCCTTTACATGTTGGGGTATGTTCTATCTATCTCTACTTTGTTGAGAGTTTTTAAAATCAAGAATGGATACTGTAGTTTGTCAAATGCCTTTTTCACATCTATTGAGAGGATCATATGGTTCATATCTAATGGTTGTGTATTTGAGACTTTTCTTTTATTAATGTGGTTTATCATGTTGATTGGTTTGCAAATATTGAACCAACCCTGCAGCCCAGGAATAAATATAACTTGATCATGGTGAATGATTCTTTTCATGTACTGTTGGATTTGATTTGCTGGTATCTTGTTTGCCATACATACAAATTCCATATATATTTTATTTTTTAAAGATTATTTAAAGATTATTTATTTATTTATTTATTTCACAGAAATAGATCAAAAGTAGGCAGGGAGGCAGGCAGAGAGAGAGAAGGAAGAAGGCTCCCCACGGTGCAGAGAGCCCCGATGTGGGGCTTGATCCCAGGACCCTGAGATCATGACCCGAGTCAAAGGCAGAGACTTTAACCCACTGAGCCACCCAGGCGCCCCTCCATATATATTTTAAATGACACATGACATTATTATTATTTTTGTTTGTATAGTCAGTACTCATTTCGATTTCATTATATTTTTATCCTTTCCATTCCTCTTCATTCTTGCATTTACATCCTTTTGTCCAAAGAACGAATTTCAGTATTTCTCTGTTTTCCTTTGAAAATTCTTTTTTTTCTTTATTTTCAGCATAACAGAATTCATTGTTTTTGCACCACACCCAGTGCTCCGTGCAATACATGCCCTCCTTGATACCCCCCCAACCTGGTTCCTCCAACCTCCCACCTCACGCCCCTTCAAAAACTTCAGATTGTTTTTCAGAGTCCATAGTCTCTCATGGTTTACCTCCCCTTCCAATTTCCCTCAACTCCCTTCTCCTATCCATCTTCCTATGTCCTCCATGTTATTTGTTATGCTCCACAAATAAGTGGAGCCATATGATAATTGACTCTCTCTGATTGACTTATTTCACTCAGCATAATCTCTTCCAGTCTTGTCCATGTTGATACAAAAGTTGGGTATTCATCCTTTCTTTTATTTTTTTTAAATGAAAAGTTTATTTAGAAACATTACCAACCTTTTCTCAGCCATATTAAAAACATTTCAAAAAGCTTAAAGTCAAACAATAATTGTTTTTGATAAACAATAATGTTGATAATATAAAGAAGGAAAGGTGAGTTGCCTTTGGTATGAGTCTCACTTCTTTATATGCTTTCATCTTCTTGCAATTTTTTCATATAAATTCTTCCTCTTTCCAAATAGATTTTCAGAAACAGGAGGAAGGTTAATCTATGAAATAGGCAATAGAAAAATAAAATATTAATGTAGCAGAATACCGAAAGAACACCCTCTTCCTCCACATCTTCAAGGGGTTTGTCATGAATGATGAATATGTTTGCATGTATATCTGACCTTTATAATATTTTCTTTTATATGGAGCTGCAATGCTGCTAATAAGAAATACCCTTCTTAGATATTCTTGAAAATTGGTCCCCCTGATTAGCGGAGAAGTCTGCTTCTCCCTCTCCCACTCTTCCCAGCTTCTGCTCTCTCCCTTTCACATAAACAAATAAAATAAAATAAAAAAAAAGAAAACCAAAATTTCATAATTAACCAAATTAAAAGCCTAAGCAGATAGACTTTGACCCAGGGTATCAGTGAAAATTAACATATAAAATAGCTATTTTCAAGAATATCTACGAAAGGTATTCATCGTTTCTGATGGAGGCATAATACTCCATAGGTACATTGACTACATCTTCTTTACCCATTTGTCCGTGGAAGGGCATCTTGGTTCTTTCCAAAGTTTGGCAACTGTGGCCATTGCTGCTATAAACATTGGGGTACAGATGGCCCTTCTTTTCACTACATCTGTATCTTTGGGTAAATACCCAGTAGTGCAATTGCAGGGTCATAGGGAAGCTCTATTTTTAATTTCTTAAGGAATCTCCACACTGTTTTCCAAAGTGGCTGCACCAACTTGCATTCCCACCAAG
Organism: Lutra lutra; assembly: GCF_902655055.1. Lineage (NCBI taxonomy): Eukaryota > Metazoa > Chordata > Mammalia > Carnivora > Mustelidae > Lutra > Lutra lutra. The sequence goes on along the minus strand of NC_062280.1, from coordinate 115,412,874 downwards.
AGTGTAAGAGGGTTCCCCTTTCTCCACATCCTCTCCAACACACGGTGTTTCCTGTCTTGCTAATTTTGGCCATTCTAACTGGTGTAAGGTGATATCTCAATGTGGTTTTGATTTGTATCTCCCTGATGCCTAGTGATGATGATAATTTTTTCATGTGTCTGATAGCCATTTATATGTCTTCATTGGAGAAGTGTCTGTTCATATCTTCTGCCCATTTTTTGATATGATTATCTGTTTTGTGTGTGTTGAGTTTGAGGAGTTCTTTATAGATCCTGGATATCAACCTTTTGTCTGTACTCTCATTTGCAAATATCTTCTCCCATTCCATGGGTAGCCTCTTTGTTTTGTTGACTGTTTCCTTTGCTGTGCAGAAGCTTTTGATCTTGATGATGTCCCAAAAGTTCATTTTTGCTTTTGATCCCTTTGCCTTTGGAGACATATCTTGAAAGAAGTTGCTGTGGCTGATATCGAAGAGGTTACCGCCTATATTCTCCTCTAGGATTCTGATGGAGTCCTGTCTCACATGGAGGTCTTTTATCCATTTTGAGTTTATCTTTGTGTACGGTGCAAGAGAATGGTCAAGTTTCATTCTTGTACATATAGCTGTCCAATTTTCCCAGCACCATTTATTGAAGAGACTGTCTTTTTTCCATTGTATATTTTTTCTGCTTTGTCGAAGATTAGTTGACCATAGAGTTGAGGGTCGATATCTGGGCTCTCTACTTTTTTCCCCTGGTCTATGTGTCTGTTTTTATGCCAGTACCATGCTGTCTTGGTGATCACAGCTTTGTAGTAAAGCTTGAAATCAGGTAACATGATGCCCCCAGTTTTTGTTTGTTTTTGTTTGTTTGTTTGTTTGTTTGTTTTTCAACATTTCCTTAGCAATTCAAGGTCTCTTCTGGTTCCATACAAATTTTTGGATTATTTACTCCAGCTCTTTGAAAAATACTGGTGGAATTTTGAATAGAATGGCATTAAAAGTATAGATTGCTCTACGCAGTATAGACATTTTGACAATGTTTATTCTTCTGATCCAAGAGCATGGAATGATCTTCCATCTTTTTGTGTCATCTTCAATTTCTTTCATGAGTGTTCTGTAGTTCCTCGAGTACAGATCCTTTGCCTTTTTGGTTAGGTTGATTCCCAGGTATCTTATGGTTCTTGGTGCTATAGTATATGGAATTAATTCTCTAATTTCCCTTTCTATATTTTCATTGTTAGTGTATAAGAAAGCCACTGATTTCTGTACATTGACTTTATATCTTGCCACGTTCCTGAATTGCTGTATGAGTTCTAGTAGTTTGGGGGTGGAGTCTTTGCGTTTTCCATATAAAGAATCATGTCATCTGTGAAGAGAGAGTGTTTGACTTGTTCATTGTCAGTTTGGATACCTTTTATTTCTATTTGTTGTCTGATTGCTGTTGCTAGGAATTCTTATACTATGTTGAACAAGAGTGGTGAGAGTGGGCATCCTTGTCCTGTTCCTGATCTCAACAGGAAGGCTGTCAGCTTTTCCCATTGAGGATGATATTTGCTGTTGATTTTTCATAGATAGATTTGATGAAGTTCAGGAATGTTCCCTCTATCCCTATATTTGAAGCATTTTAATCAGGAACTGATGCTGGATTTTGTCAAATGCTTTTTCTGCATCAATTGAGAGGACCATGTGGTTCTTCTCTCTTCTCATATTGATTTGTTCTATCACATTGATTGATTTGTGAATGTTGAACCATCCTTGTAACCCAGGGATGAATCCCACCTGGTCATGGTGGATAATCTTTTTAATGTGCTGTTGGGTCCTGTTTGCTAGGATCTTGTTGAGAATCTTAGCATCCATATTCATCAGTGATATTGGTCTGAAATTCTCCTTTTTGGTAGGGTCTTTGTGTAATGCTGGCTTCATAAAAGGAGTCGGGAAGTTTTCCTTCTGCTTCAATTTTTTGAAACAGCTTCAGGAGAATAGGTGTTATTTCTTCTTTGAAAGTTTGGTAATTCCCCAGGAAATCCATCAGGTCCTGGGCTCTTGTTTTTTGGGAGTTTTTTGATCACTGCTAAAATCTCTTTACTAGATATGGGTCTTTTCAGGTTGTCAGTTTCTTCTTGGTTCAATTTTGGGAGTTTATAGTTTTCCCGGAATGCATCCATTTCATTTAGGTTGCTTAAGTTATTGGCATACAACTGTTGATAATAACTTCTGATGATTGTTTCTACTTCCTTGGTGTTAGTTGTGATCTCTCCCTTCTCATTCATATGGGAGCAGCCAATTACATAAGAAAACTATTAATCAAGATAAAGAGTCATATTGATATGAATACATTAATAGTAGGAGATCTTAACACGACTCTCTCAGAAATAGACAGATCATCGAAGCAGAAAAACAATAAAGAAACAAGAGCATTCAAAGACATATTGGACCAGTTGGACCTCATAATTTTATTAATTTGAGCTTTCTCTCTTTTCTTTTGGATTAGTGTGGCCAATGGTTTATCGATCTTATTGATTCTTTCAAAAAACCAGCTTCTAGTCATTGATACATTCTACTGTATCTCTAGTTTCTACTTCATTGATCTCTGCTCTAATCAAAATTTGTCACTGTATTTTGATTAGAGCAGAGATCCATCTGGTCCAATGTGTCTTTCAATGCTCTTGTTTCTTTATTGTTTTTCTGCTTCGATGATCTGTCTATTTCTGAGAGAGTCGTGTTAAGATCTCCTACTATTAATGTATTCATATCAATATGACTCTTTATCTTGATTAACAGTTTTCTTATGTAGTTGGCTGCTCCCATATTTGGGGCAGAGATATTTACAATTGTTTGATCATCTTGGTAGATAGTCCCTTTAAGCATGATGTAGTGTCCTTCTGTATCTCTGACTACAGTTTTTACTTTAAAATTTAATTTGTCTGATATGAAAATTGTTACCCGGCCTTCTTTTGAGGCCCATTGGCATGAAAGATGCTTCTCCATCCCTTCCTTTTCAGTCTGGGTGTATCCTTAGGTTCAAAATGGGTCTCTTGGGGCACCTGGGTGGCTCAGTGGGTTAAAGCCTGTGCCTTCGGCTCAGGTCATGATCCCAGGGTCCTGGGATCGAGCCTTGCATCGGGCTCTCGGCTCAGTGGGGAGCCTGCTTCCCCTTCTCTCTCTCTCTGCCTGCCTCTCTGCCTACTTGTGATCTTGGTCTGTCAAATAAATAAATAAAATCTTTAAAAAAATGGGTCTCTTGTAGACAACATATGGATGGGTCCTGTCGTTTTATCCAATCTGCAACCCTGTGTCATTTTATGGGCCCATTTAGGCCATTCATATTGAGAGTGATTATTGATAGATACGTTTTTATTGACATCACATTACCTTTGAAGTCTTTCTTTCTGTATATTGTCTCTATATTTCCATTCAATGATATTCTTAGGATTTTTCCCTTTTTATAGAACCCCCATTAATATTTCCTGCAGTGTCGGCTTGATGGTCACATACTCTTTTAAGCCTTGCCAGTCTTGGAAACTTTTTTTTTTTTTTTTTTTTGCTTATACATATATATTTTTTTCCTCTTCTCATATACTTTTATCTGTCTTTTTGTTTGTTTTTGTTTGTATACTTCATAAATCTTACCTTGGGGCCCATTTGGGCTGAGCCTTCTCTTTTATCTGCCCTTTTATCCCCCCCCCTCTCTTTTTCCTTTTCTTTTCTCTTTTTTCTCTTGTTTGGGTGGGGAATCCTGATTGCTCAGAAGCATTCCAGCGTGTTTGTCCTCCAGATCACTAATTCTATCTTCTGTCCCAGTTACCCTAGCTTTGAGAGAATTTAGATTAGATTGGAACTCATTAAGAGCATTTTGAACATCATCCCTGGTGGCTTTCAATTCTGCCCTAACACTGTGTACATCATCCCTGGTGGCTTTCAGTTCTGCCCTAATCAATTTCATTTGGTCATCCATGGCTTTCTCCAACCCAGCTATTGCCTGGATAATTGTTAGCCTGAATTCCCTTTCCGACATATTGTCTATGTCGATAGTCATTCACTCTGTTGCAGAAGGCCCATCCTCTGTATTTTTCTTCTGTTGGGCATTCCTCCTCCTAGTCATTTTTGGTGAGAGATGACTGAACGGAGGTAGCTGGATGTATCAACTGTGGTGCAGTCAAGGTGCACCCTGGAATACTTCTGAGCAATCAGGATTCCCCACCCAAACAAGAGAAAAAAGAAAAGAAAAAGAGAGAGAGGAAAAAAGGGCAGATAAAAGAGAAGGCTCAGCCCAAATGGGCCCCAAGGTAAGATTTATGAAGTATGCAAACAAAAACAGACAAACAAAAAGACTGATAAAAGTATATGAGAAGAGGAAAAAAATATGTATAAGCAAAAAAAAAAAAAAAAAAAAAAAGAAAGAAAGAAAAAGAAAGAAAGGAAGAAAGAAAGAACCTCATCAAAAAGAACCCCAAGCATACGATTTATATAGTATCAGGACAAACACCAATACACAGAAACACTGGTGGAAGGAAAAGATGGGAGAGTGGTTTTAAATTCTCGGTATGGGCAAGGAAGGTTATTTTGATCTTCCTGGATGTATCTTGATATCTTTGTTAAAGACTCAACTTTCCTGAGATAAAGGGGGATTAAAAATTGGTTTACCTATAGGGGTAGCATTGATTGGGGAAAGGGGATTACCTTGAAGTTTAACTCTATATGAATATTAAAAAATAAAAATAAAGGGCGCCTGGGTGGCTCAGTGGGTTAAGCCACTGCCTTCGGCTCAGGTCATGATCTCAGGGTCCTGGGATCGAGTCCCGCATTGGGCTCTCTGCTCAGCAGGGAGCCTGCTTCCTCCTGTCTCTCTGCATGCCTCTCCGCCTACTTATGATCTCTCTCTGTCAAATAAATAAATAAAATCTTTTAAAAAAATAAAAAAAATAAAAATAAAAATAAAAAAGAATAATGCATCTTAATATGTATATTAGACTTCAATAAAAGTTTAAAACACTAAAAAAATAAACTAAACTAAACTAAAATAAAAAAAATAAAAAATAGAAAAGCAAAAGAAAAACACGGGTATATGTATCAAAAAGTTCAGGTTAAAAGGTTATTATTGAATATGATGTACTGGACATCTCACTGTTATCATAAATAGGTTGAAAAATTATCTATATAAAAAAATGAACCAGAATAGTGCAAACAAATTAAAAATAAAAGTTTTATCTATGAAGTAGTGGTGGTTGTTCTCTTGTCATCTTTTTTTTTTTCACGGTTGGTTTTCTGGGGGAGGGGCCTGCCATATGGGTTTTCAGGCAGTGTTCCCGAGTTAAGTCCTCCCGCCCCCCTCAAGGGAGTGGGCTCTCAGGAAACCGGTTTTTCATGCTTTTGTTCTCTCGAGGTTTTTATATTTGTTGGTTTGTTTTCTCTCACCTTGACAGCTTTTGATGGTTTTTGGAGGTTTAGAGGAAAGCAAACTGCACCCAGACTTCCCTCTCAGAGAGAAGCCTCAGTCTGTTCCCCTGTGGGTGCTTCAGAGCACATGAGTTCCCCCTCAGCTGCTGGGAGATCACATTCCAAGTTGCGGTCACTGGGAACACAGGAACTCCTGCTTGTACCCAAAACCACAAGAGCAGCGGCTATCTGGGCAGATCCAGACCGCCAGAGAGGTTCTAAGCAGTGATTGCACACTGAGATTTTCCTGCTGGCCCGGGTGGGACTGCCTGGTCTCTCCAGGTCTGAGAGCGCCGGGCTGGCGCCTGTGCGCACCTCTCTCAGGGGAGGGTGTGGGGCGCAACTCATCCTCTGATAGCACAGCAGACCGCATGCGCACGTGTGGGGACTGCAAAAAGTCTGTGTTTCTGGCTGGCTGGTGAGGCTACCAACCCCTCATGGGAGCTGGACCTCCCCTTGCACTCTCAGATGTACTCTGGCTCAGGGACCAAGACCTGGTTTCTTTGCCCCACTCTCTCTGCCTCAGCGCCAGGGGTGGCTGTCCTGGGACAGCAGACTTAAGCCCTGTCCCTAACCGCCCTGATTCCCACAATTTCCCCCCATGATCCTTTGTTCTTTTTGAGTGCTTTCAGCCAGACTACAAGTTAATGCTGGTCCCCAGATGCCAGACACTCTCATATTGGGGTATTACTTTCCAATGGGTAGCTTCTGGTGGCTCCTTCCCCCTTTTGTTTATCTTCCAATATCAGTCTGATGTTCCCACTCTGCTTTACCTGCCCACTGGTGTCTTCTGCCCCCATAGAGATCCAGAAGTGTATAATTCTAATCTCAAGTGGATTTCATAGGTGATCAGAGTCATTTGGTAGGTCATCAGCTCACTTTAGGGTACAGGTTGAAATGGTTTCTCCTCCTACTTCCCCGCCATCTTGTCTCCCCCAGAAAATTCTTTGTTTTTAGGACATTTTTCCAGGGTATAGAGGAGTAAGTTTGCAGTATTTTTTTTTTTCTGCACTATTTCCTGCTGGCTTCCATTGCTTCCAAGAGGTTTTCTGTCAGTCTTACTGTTGTTCTGTTGAAGGTTATCTCTATCTGCTCTTATTTGGTACTAGGATTACACACATGCAAGACTATTCACCATGTCTCCATATCTTTTATGCTTGTTTGTGCATTTTCCATCTTCCGTGGTTTCATCTAGATATATTTTTCTGATACATTTTTCAGTTTGTGAATTATTTCTTCATTATACTTAAACTGCCATTTATTGAGTTATTTCTGTTATTGTATATTAATTTAGAAGTTTCACTTTTTTGCTAAAATTCTTTATCATTTAGTTTATTGAACATATTAATCACAACTATTTTAATACCCATTTCTTTTTTTTTTAAAGATTTTATTTATTTATTTGACAGAGAGAAATCACAAGTAGGCAGAGAGGCAGGCAGAGAGAGAGGAGGAAGCAGGCTCCCTGCTGAGCAGAAAGCCCGATGTGGGGCTTGAACCCAGGACCTGGGATCATGACCTGAGCGGAAGGCAGTGGCTTAACCCACTGAGCCACCCAGGCGCCCCTTAATACCCATTTCTGATGACTCTGATATACAGATATCCAGTGTTGTGTTTCTAGAGTTTTTTTCCCTCCTTTTGCTACAATAAGCTCTTCGTTTTCTTTTCTTTTTTTTTTTTTTTGCTTTTTTTTTTTGCATTTTATTTTAATATTGGAGGCCTGTTAGTGTGAGTGCAAACTGCTGTAGCCACTAGGAAAACAGTGTGCAGGCTCCTCAAAAAGTTAAAAGTAGAACTACCCTATGATCCAGCTATTGAACTACTAGGTCTGCCCAAAGGATACAAAAATACTGATGTGAAGGGATCATGCACCTGGATGTTTATAGTAACATTGCCAGTATTAGCCAAATTATGGAAATAGTCCAGATGTCCATTAACTGATGAATAGATAAGGAAGATGTGTGTGTGTGTGTATATATATAATGTAATATTACTCAGCAATGAAAAAGAATGAAATCTTTCCATTGCAATGACATTGATGGAGCTAGAGAGTATAAGAAAAATAAGTCAATCAGAGAAAGACAAATACATATGATTTCACTCATATGTGGAATTTAAGAAACAAAACAAATGAGCAAAGTGGGGGGGAGTAAGAGAGAGGCAAACCAAGAAAGAGACCCCCCCCTTCTTTTTGTATATTTGTGTGTGTTTATTTTTTATTTTTAATTTTGGTGGGCACTGGAGCTACTGAGGTCAATCACACAGGGCCCACGGTTTTATTTTTTTTTCTCTGTGTTACAAGATTCATTGTTTATGCACCACACCCAGTGCTCCATGCAATATGTGTCTTCCTTAATACCCACAACTAGGGTCACTCCTCTCCCCTCCCAAACCCTCAATGTGTTTCTCAGAGTCCACAGTCTTTCATTGTTTGTCTCCTCTTCCAAATTCCCCAATTCACTTATCTTTTCCTTCTCCTAATGTCCTCCATGTTATTCCTTATGTCCCACAAGTAAGTGAAACCATATAATTGACTCTCTCTGCTTGACTTATTTCACTCAGCATAATCTCCTCCAGTCCTGTCCATGTGGGTTTATTTCTGTGTTTTCCATTCTGTTGTATTGATCTGTGTGTCTATTTTTGTGCCAATGCCATACTGTTTTGATTGCTACAGCTCTGTAATATAACATAATGGCTTCGGATTTCTGTTAGGAGGGCATTGGCACATGACCTCAAATGGGCTTACCTCTGTGTGGTGCTCACCTTTGCATCAGCTGCATCAAATGACTTGCTGTTGCCTAAAGTCACAGAATTTTCTGAAGTCCATGTAAATTCAGATATGTTGGGGGCGGGCAGTGAGGTTTTGGGGACAATGTCTCTGAAGTCAGGTGCACACAGCTCTGTCACACTTATATATCAATGGCCTTTCCTGAGTGGCTCCTGGAACAATTGCAGCAGTCAGAAGGCATGAACTGAGCACCAAGTGTGTTCTCAGAGCACCAAGGCAGTACAAAGGACAGACATTTACATGCATTGACAGTGACACTGGCAAATGACACCAGAGTGTTTAGGAAGAGTGGAGTGATACAGAGTCTGTGAGGGTCTATCCACAGACTGACAGTGGCAGTGACAGTGGTCATTGTCATTACCATCCTCTGTATAGGTGTGTGTCAACAACAGTGTCTCTCCCTCTGCACCCTCATTTATCTCTCTCTCTCTGCTTCCTGCTCCCACAGCCTGCACTTAGAGCAAGGCTCACCTGGGGTTTAGTGGGGGTCCTAAACAACCTGCCTGGGACTGGGGAGGAGGCAGTTCTGAGCAGTTAGCACAGGTCTGGATGGGGGGAGGGCTGCTGAGCAGGCCACAGGGATTGGACCCTGGACTCAACTTGTGGCTGGAGTTCCCCAAGGTATGAACTGAGAGCAGAATGGGTTGGGGTGCCACCATGATTTTGCTTTTCAGTCACAGAGTCACAGATTTCTGTGGTGGTTGTGAGAGGGAGCTGGGACTCCATCTTTGCTAAAAGTCGATTGAAGGCAGAATAATTATCCAGCAACCTCAGACATGGGACATAATTGCTAAAATGAACATATACAGAAGGTTTCCTTTTCTTTCCTAGCCTGAGTCACTTAGAAATTACCACCATGTACCTCTATCCATGGCTTTTATGATCCTTCCATAAATATCCCTGTGCCCTCATCATAGTTTAGTTTGTTATGGGATAGGGGGTGGTGCATAGTAGACCCATGAGCTGCATAGGTGCTCCTCTGTGTTGAAGGCATGGCTGGATCTGTCCAGGAAAGGAAAGGGGACAGAGTGGGGCCTCAGGTGAGGCTTTCCAGAGATGAGATTCATAGAGGGTTGAAGCAGGAGGGAGAGGCAGCACCAAACAGCGTGCCCCTTGACTTTTATTCAACAATAAGCACCTCCCCCATCCCCCATCCCCCCATACCCCCCAGGCCAGGAAGGGTCCAGAGCTCTGTCCCTCCTTGGAGAGTGACTACTGTGTTACTGTGTTACAGAGTTACTGTGTAGTGTTTGTAGGGCTGCTATAGCAAACTTCCACAAACAGTTTCTCTTAAAGCAACAGAAATTTATTATCTCACAGTTCTGGATGTTAAAAGTCTGAAATCAGTATCTCTGGGCTAAAATCAAGGTCTCAACAGAGTCGTGTTTCCTCCAGTGACTCCAGGGGAGAATCTGTTCCTTGCTTCTTCTGGTGACTACATTAGAAGACTTGTGTCTGCGTCACTCCATTTTCTGCTTGCCCCTTATAAAGATACTTGTGACTGCACTAGCCTTGGCTGGAAAAATCCAAGATGATCTGCTCCATCTCAAGATTTTTATCTTAATCATAACTGCAAAACTCTTTTTTTCCCATATAGTGTGTATGCCAGGCTTCTCCAGAGAAACAAAACATCTATATACATATGCATGTGTGCATATATATATATACATATATATATATATATGTATATATATATATATGTGTGTGTGTGTGTGTGTGTGTGTACATACACACATATGTTGATCTCTATATTATATTAATCTATATATGTACAATATAAAATCTTATCTATATAGATATACATCTATATGGATAGATTCTATTATCTATCAAGCTATCCATCCATCCATTCATTCATTCTTCCATCCAACGATATTTATCCATATGTCTGTCTGTCTGTCTATCTACCTACCTTCCTACCTATCTAGAGGGATTTATTTTAAGTAAATGGCTCACACAACTGGAGCTGGCAAGTCCAAAATCTGTAAGGTGGGCTGGCAGGCTGGAGCCCCAGGGTAGAGCTGGTATTGCTTTCCAGTTCTGAAGGCCACCTGTTGGAAGGCTTCCCTCTTCCTAGAGGGGCCTCAATCTTTGTTCATAAGGCCTTCAACTGATTGAATGAGGCCGATTCACATTATGGAGGGTAATCTGCTTTACTCATAGTCCATTGATTTAAATATTAATCTTATCTAAAAATACCTTCACAGAAACATCTAGAACAATGTCTGACCAAATATCTGGAAACTATAGCCCAGCTAAGTTGACACATAAAATTAACTGTCACATAGGGTAACACTCATGGGTTCTAGGGATCAGCACATGGAAATCTTTTGGGGTCCCATTGTCCAGTTGCTCCAGCCCTGAGTCAGGTGTCCCTTCCTGGGTCTGGTGTTTGGCATACCCACACCACTTAGATGGTCAGGTCCCTTCAAGGATGGAACACAAGGAAGGCTGCCATTTATGGTGGAAAGGGCATGGACTCTGAGCCTGATATCTTTGTCCAGATGTTAGCTCTGACACTGTCTAGCAGTGTGGCTTTGGGCAAGTCACTTGGTCCCTCTGAGTTTCAGTTTGCTCACCCAGAAAGCATGGATAGTTACCATTGTAGTCATGTGAGGAATAAATCAAATAGGAGGGGTCCCCTTATCCCTTTCCAGTGCCGCTATCAGCAGGTACAGTGGAACATCCAGTATACCCTGAAAAACACCTGCTGATTGATTGTTGCCTACTTGGCTGGTGTACCATTTCATCCTGGTGTGGTTGAGCTGACCTGAAGGTTTTTGTGATTTCCATTTTACTTAACCAGATAAGTAGCAAATTCATTTTAAGACAATGATCTTGCTTTTTTCCTCTTGTTCCCATAAATTATAACAAAACAGGTGGTGCACAAATAGTTTGGTTTGATATCTCCCATTAATCTTTGCTATATTTTGTAAGCTAACTTCAGTGTGGTAATCAAGATTTAATTAAATCTCAAAATTTCCAGTATTTCACAACTCACTCTTGCACTGGCCTATAAAAGGAAGAGTCCATATAATTTCATGGAGAGCAATTCCCTTTACTGCAAATATGCAAAATAGAATTTGCTTCTTCTGAATTCTTGTTTTAGATTCTTTTCTTTTCCTTGTAGTGCCTGCTGGAGTTTCCCTTTGCTTTCTGAAATAGCAGTACCTCTCAAAGACCTCAGAAATCACCTATGGTCAAGGAGGAGACTAGTGTCTATGCAGGGTTCTATCGGTCCCTCACACAGTATGGGCTGATCACACTCTGTAGCCCTACAGAAACATAGGCACAGAGGAGGTCTGAGGGTGTTGTCTCAGCATCCCCGTGTACTCACCCACCCATCTTTCCATCATGTCTCTCCTGATGGTACGTGGCATTGGTCATGCCAGGCCCTTTGGTGGGCACTGGAGCTACTGAGGTCAATCACACAGGGCATTTTCAATACTCTGAGGAGGAGCATTGTGGGGTCATAGGGAGAAACCCCTGACTTCCTGAGCTACATGGGAAACACTTGGTTGTTCATTCTCTGGGGAGAGCTTCTCCCCTGAGCCATGTGATTCATACAAACCTGCAGTCAGGACTCTGGTGGACATAGTCTGTCCTGCTACAAACTGCTGCAGAGCTGTCAGAGTTCCACAGCATGGATCTCTGTGCTGTGAGAGGCTTAGGGGTTCTTTAGGAGGAGGCTCTGTCAGTTTCTGCTCTCCTCCCATGGGGATACTCAGCTGCCCACAACGGGCACATACTAGAGTGTGGAATAGATCCTACTTCCTGTCACTCTTTCACTGGCCATCCCAGCCTTAAGTCCTAACCCGAGTATGCTCCATATCCAAGCTCACACTGCTGACTGCTGGCTGGTTCCTAGTAGAAATGTCCCCTTCTCTCTCCCCAACCCTCTTTTCCTTATATGATGGATTTGTGTGTGTGTCAGGAAAATAGCAACTCATGGCCCAGATCATTCATTTCAATATCCAGACAGTGAGAGAGGTACTAGCAGAGACTCTGGGGCCACACAGCCTGATTCTGACAATTATTTTCTATGTGAACTTGGACAAGGGACTTAACTTCTCTGAGCCTCCTATTTTTTTTTTTTTTCACCTAGGAAGATTCTCTCTATGGCAGAGACAGGGCTGCTCATCAAACACTAAATCTGCTTCCCTACACTTCCCAGCTCTTTGTTGTCTGGCTGGGACAGGTGTCTAGTTGTGGGAATGGGAGCTATCAAAGTTCCAAAGAGTCAGTGCTCATGTTGCAGCTGCTTGGTGCCTTCGGAGACAACAAGGAACCTCAAATGATTCAATTCCAGATGATTCAGATTCAGATCATTCAGCTGCTAAAAGGTGTAGCCTCTTTCACCCTAGTTTTCTGAGGGAGTAGATGGGGTTCTAAAAATCTTCAAGGATCCCTTTGAGACCTCTGCTGTGTAATGTAATGGTCTGGGAACACAGTAACCCTGGGTACATGTCTGAGTGGCTGGAGGGATAGCATGGTACATGGGTCAGTAATCAAACATGGATACAGTGAAGGAGACACTCATCCTCCTAAGGTTGGAGTGTGAGGCCAGGACTCACACAAGGATATTCTTAAAGGACATGTAGGTGCCCTGAAGAAGAGGCAGGGGGGTACTAGTTTTACTATGTTTTTAAATTTAATTTATTTTTTCAGTGTTCCAAATTCATTGTTTATGTACCATACCCAGTGCTCCATTCAATACATGCCCTCCTTAATTCCCACCACCAGGCTCACCCATCCTCCATGACCTTCCCTATAAAACCTTCATTTTGTTTCTCAGAGTCCACAGTCACTTATGGTATGTCTCCCCCTCTGATCCCCCCCCCCCCGCTTCACTTTTCCTTACCTTCTCCTAATATCTTTCATGCTCCACATTGTTCCACAAGTAAGTGATAACTGACTTTCTCTGCTTGACTTATTTCACTCAAGATAATCTCCTCCAGTGCCATCCATGTTGATATAAAAGTTGGGTATTCATCCTTTCTGATGGAGGTGTAATAGTCCATTGAATATATGGACCACATCTTCTTTATCCATTCATCTGTTGGAGGGCATTTTGGCACTTCCACAGTTTGGCTATTGTGGACATTGCAGCTGTGAACATTGGAGTACAGATGACCCTTCTTTTCACTACATCTTATTTTTTGGGGAAATACCCAGTACTGCAATTGCAGGGTCATAGGGAAGTTCTATTTTTGATTTCTTTTTTTTTTTAAGATTTATTTATTTATTTGACAGACAGAGATCACAAGTAGGCAGAGAGGCAGGCAGAGAGAGAGAGAGAGAGATTGGGAAGCAGGCTCCCTGCTGAGCAGAGAGCCCGACGCGGGCCTCGATCCCAGGACCCTGAGATCATGACCTGAGCCGAAGGCAGCGGCTTAACCCACTGAGCCACGCAGGCGCCCCTATTTTTGATTTCTTAAGGAATCTTCACATTGGTTTCCAAAGTGGCTGCACCAACTTACATTCCCAGCAACAGTGTAAGAGGTTTCCCCTTCTCCACATCCTCTCCAACATTTGTTGTTTTCTGTTTTGTTAATGTTTGCTATTCTAACTGGTGTAAGATGGTATCTCAATGTGGTATTGATTTGAATCTCCTTGATGGCTAGTGATGATGAACATTTTTTCATGTGTCTGTTAGCCATTTGTATGTCTTCTTTGGAGAAGTGTCTGTTCATCTTCTGCCCATTTTTTGATGTTATTATCTTTTTTTTAAAGATTTTATTTATTTATTTATTTGACAGAGAGAGATCACAAGTACGCAGAGAAGCAGGTAGAGAGAGAGAGTGGGAAGCAGGCTCCCTGCTGAAAGAGAGCCTGATGTGGGGCTCAATCCCAGGACCTTGAGATCATGACCTGAGCTGATGATAGAGGCTTAAACCACTGAGCCACCCAGGTGCTCCAATTATCTGTTTTTTGAGTGTTGAGTTTGAGGAGTTCATTATAGATCTTGGATATCAGCCCTCTGTCTGTCATGTCACTTGCAAAAGTCTTCTATCATTCCTTGGGTTGCTTTTTTTTTTTTTTTTTTTGACTGTTTCCCTTGCTGTGTAGAAGCTTTTGATCTTGATGAAGTCCCAAAAGTTCATTTTTGCTTTTGTTTCCTTTGTCTTTGGAGACGTCTCTTGAAAGAAGTTGCTGTGGTTGATGTCGAAGAGGTTACTGCCTATATTCTCCTCTAGGATTTTGAAGGATTTCTATCTCGTGTTGAGGTCTTTCATCCATTATGATCATGACTTAACACCAAGGAAATAGAAACAATTATCAGAAATTATTATCAACAATTATATGCCAATAAGTTAAGCAACCTAGAAGAAATAGATGCATTCCTGGAAACCTACAAACTTCCAAGACTGAAACAGGAATAAATTGACAACCTGAATAAACTAATACCTAGTAATGAGATTGAAGCAGTGATCAAAAATCTCCCCAAAACCAAGAGCCCAGGTCCTGACAGATTCCCTGGAGAATTCTGCCAAGCATTCAAAGAAGAAATAATACCTATTCTCCTGAAGCTGTTTCAGAAAATAGAAACAGAAGGAAAGCTTCTAGACTCCTTCCATGAAGCCAATATTACCTTGATCCCCAAACCAGGCAAAGACTCCATCAAAAAGTAGAATTTCAGACCAATATCAGTGATGAATATGGATGCTAAAATTCTCAACAAGATCCTGGCTAATAGGATCCAACAGTACATAAAATAGATTATCTACCATGACCAGGTGGGATTTATCCTTGGGATGCAAATGTGGTTCAGCATTTGGAAATCAATCAATGTGATAGAACAAATCAATAAGAGATGAGAGAAGAACCGCATGGTCCTCTCAATTGATGCAGAAAAAGCATTTGACAAAATCCAGCATCCGTTCTTGATTAAAATGCTTCAAAGTATAGAGATAGAGGGAACATTCCTCAACTTCATCAAATCTATCCATGAAAAACCCACAGCAAATATCCTCAATGGGAAAAAAGCTCACAGCCTTCCTGTTGAGATCAGGAACACGACAAGGATGTCCACTCTCACCACTCTTATTCAACATAGTATTAGAAGTCCTAGCAACAGCAATCAGACAACAAAGAGAAATAAAAGGTATTCAAATTGGCAAAGAAGAAGTCATACTCTCTCTCTTGCAGATGACGTGATACTTTATATGGAAAACCCAAAAGACTCCACCCCCAAACTACTAGAACTCATACAGTAATTCAGTAATATGGTAGGATACAAAGTCAACTTACAGAAATCAGTTGCTTTCTTATAAACTAACAATAGAAATATAGAAAGGGAAATTAGAGAATGATTCTATTTACTATAGCACCACCATAAGATACCTGGGAATAAACCTAACCAAAGAGGTAAAGGATCTATACTCAGGGAACTACAGAACACTCATGAAAGAAATTGAAGAAGATGCAAAAAGATGGAAAAACATTCCATACTCATGGACCAGAAGAATAAACATTGTTAAAATGTCTATACTGCCCAGAGCAATCTGTACTTTCAAAGTCATCCTGATTAAAATCCCATGGACATTTTTCAAAGATCTGGAACAAACAATCCTAAAATTTGTATGGAATCAGAAAGGACCCCAAATTGTTAAGGAAATGTTGTAAAAGAAAAACAAAGGTAGGGGCCTCACATTGCTTGATTTCAAGCTTTACTACAAAGCTGTGATCACCAAGACAGCATGGTACTAGCACAAACACAGACACATAGACCAACGGAACAGAGTGGAGAGCCCAGATATGGACCCTCAGTTCTATGGTCAAATAATCTTCAACAAAGAATGAAAAAATGTCCAGTGGAAAAAAGAGAGTCTCTTCAATAAATGGTGCTGGGAAAATTGTACAGCTATGTATAAAAGAATGAAACTAGACCATTCTCTTACACCAGACACAAAGATAAACTCAAAATGGTTGAAATACCTCAATGTGAGACATGGGAGCAGTAGTTTTAAACTGGGTGTGTTTCATGTCAGTGGGTGTGTGGTGTCAGATGCACTGAAAGGTGTGTTGGTGTCCAGGGTTTATAGGCACTTCATTAGGTCCTTTCTGGGGCACTGAGGATGTAGCGCACTTCTTAAAGTTTTGCCCACAAACACCATGGAACCCTAGTGGATATTCTGTGCAGGTTATCTTATTTGTGTTTATGTACAGGGTACCTTTTCTCTGTTCATAGTATGTAGAGGTGTTTATTTTAAGTAGATGATAATGCCTTCAAGAGTGGAAATCGACATTTGGCTACTTCACATTTCCCTAGAGATGTTCCCAGGTGCCTGTGTCTTTGAGGGTGGATCAAGTGAGGAAGCTTGCCAAGAAGGGAAGATGGGAAGCTTGTATTTTTGACATCGACTTGATGCCAGCTATGTTCTCTCAGCTCTCAGGAAGGTGAGGCTGTTCCTATTTTGCAGACAAGGATGCTGGGGTGATGAAAGTTGTGTGATGTTCTCAGGGTCAAACAGATACTAATAAGGAAAGCCAGAATGTGGTCCTCTCTCTTGCACCCTACTCTGCTGCTTCAGGCTCTGTATAGCCATGCCAGTGGGTGGCTGGGGAGTCAGGGAAGGTTCTGTGAGGGTCTGGGCCTCTGGGACCTCTGGAAGGTCCCTGGTCTGGGCCATCATGCTGAACCTTCACAGCATGATGCCAGTAGGGTGTTCTCACCCCACTTTGCAGATGAGCACATTGAATCTCCGATGCATTAAATGACTCATTGAATGATACCTAATTAAGGAAGCATGGGGATTTGAGCCCAGGCTATGTGCTACCTGAAAGTTGAGATGGAAATCACATTGCCCTTAGCTAAAATGACCACATTTCTGTGAGTACTGTTTCCACAGAACATAACATGTAGGAATGAGGGATGTTAGCTTTTCTACTGTCTTACAGACAGTGTAAGCTCTATCACCATGTGGTTTATTATACAAGGCAGGTTCTTCTCTTCATTTTTGGCCAGAATTACATATTTCATTTCTGCTTGATTATCCCCAGTGTCTCCAAGACCCCTGTCAGTTAACAGTGCTGGTAGCCCCACTTTTAACAAAATTACACATAATAATATTACATGTGCCCACAAGGGGAGAATCTGAGAGGTGTGTGGATACTGGCTCCGAGTTTTAGGTAGGGAATTGAAAATCCAGTATTATCCATAAAGGAAAAAAAGACCCAGAATCACTATGGTCTGAAAGTAAACATGAAAATAAAAAATGTCTTCCTTCATAAAGAATTAATATTGAATTCTCATTTTCCTTCCCAGTGTTTAGTGTGGAAACTATTTCTTTTCTAGTCTTGGGCTGAATGTGAAAATTTACATTTAAATGGGCCTGTTTTGCACAGAACCTGTAGCTACTAAAACCCTAATGAGACTGTTAATTTATATAATTTTAGATGTTCATGCTTGATTACAGTCCAGCCTTGAAATAAGTTGTGGAGGCCAGTTTTCAAAGCTCCTTAATGGGGATACTCTGAGAGGGAAGCCTCTCTTCCTGAAAGCCCAGCCTCACATTTTGAATGTCGCTCCCTTTTGAATTTAGCCATTACTGGTGTCTTTGGTCCTCTGGTTAAATGCAGGCTTTTGCTCCTTTCTTCCCTCCCACAGGCCCAGGCACAGTAACAGTGGAGAGGAAGAAGGGAACCACACAGTGCCAGTGCAGTTGGCATGTGCCTCAGAGCAGGGGCTGTTTTATCCACATCTGGCTTCACCTGGGTGTGGGCATTCCAGGTGCATGTAAGCCCCTCTAGAAAAACTAGCTTAGCTCACTCCGGAGCCTTAGAAAATCCAGAGATTTCTTTTTAAAGGGAATGGCTCCTTAAAACCGAGGGCAACAAGCATTGGTGTTGTTCATGGTTAACATGGATTAGGGTGAGAAAAAGGTGATTAAGTTGAGATCCTCTCCTGGTGTGTGGTTTATTGAACACATTTGTGAGAGTCTGCGTGGTTGCACAGTGGGTTGACACTAGGAGCCTGTGAGATGGCTTTATCTCTAGCCACCATTAACTGTGTATCACCTTTGTGGGCCAACACACTGCCAGGTGCTATGCACACCAGGATGATATTAGTGGCCTCAGTGCAAACTCTGTGACTATACCTCTTCTGCAATAAGGAAGATGGAGCTGTGGGAGGCCACTTAGGTTCCCCCAGGGGCCATCAATCAAATCCTGGTCAGAGCTGGTTTGAACCAAGTCTGTCTGATACCTGGACCCACACAGAGCAGAGCCATTTTTGTGAAATGCCTGGCTATGCTCCAGCCTTTCCCCACAGTTGGGAGACAGGTATCTGGGAGACCTACTCTGGGTCTGTCAGGCATAAGAAGCAGAGGGTTGGCCAGGTCCCTGAACCCCTCACTACCACCTCTCCAATGTCTTCCATCTTCTCTTTCCTCTCTCCTATTGTAAGGAAACAACTAACCAAGCAGACAAGGGGATGCAGCTTGGAAGCCTATCCTTAGAGATGAACTTTTCCCCTTTGCTAGTGCCATCCTCCCCTTCAGCCCTTTCTGGGTCATCTCATGAGCCAAAGACCCTCCCAGGGATGAAGACCATCATACGCTATTGTTAGCCGGGTGTCTTGCTAGAGTTCCAGATCCACATATCCAGTTG
Source organism: Lutra lutra (assembly GCF_902655055.1). Lineage (NCBI taxonomy): Eukaryota > Metazoa > Chordata > Mammalia > Carnivora > Mustelidae > Lutra > Lutra lutra. The sequence continues at coordinate 115,394,059 of NC_062280.1, read as the reverse complement.
CGATCTCCACACCTCCACTTGGACCCCTAAGACACCTGGAATCAGTATGCTTGAGTATCAGTATGTTTGACTGTTTTGAGCTCTAAATAATCTCATGCCAAGGTGGCACATCCTGAGGGACTTATTCTGACCCTTATATTCTGAACTCCTGAATGTGAGGCTTATAGTCCATGTTCCTAGCCCAGCGCCATGCACAAAGCAGGCAATCAGTAAGTATTTGACAAATTAATGGATGAATAAAAGAATAAATGAATGATTCATCTTGAACAAATCATGAGTATTTGGCTTTGAGTTTCTTCACCTTTAATAAGGGTGTTACTGTCTCAATCCTTACATCTTCCTGAGGTCCCCAGAGCAGTGGCTCTCAAACTTTAGCATGCTTTAGAGTCACCTAGAAGGCTCATGAGACATAAATTGGTGGGCTCCACCGCCAGGTGTCAGATTCAGTAGATCTTGGCTGGATCCTGAGAATTTGCATTTCTAGTAGACTTCCAGGTGATGCTGCTGGTTTGAGAACCACATTTTGAGAACTACCACTTTAGAGGATCAGATAAAGTCCTGCAGAAAGAACTTTTCCCAGCTCAGAGAAAAACTGTAAGTTTGCGGTGATTTATTTGGCTCCTTGAAGTCCCCCAAAAGAGTTCCATCTTCAAGGATGGGCCTAGAATTTGATAACTGTCTGCTTAAAAAGGAAAAGTGAGAAGATGCTAGAACAGATCATCAAATGATCAATTTATAATTGCCTGGGAGAGCAATCAATATGCCAATGTAGACAATGAATGGCAGAATGACTGTCATTCCTTTCCCTAGCAGCAGAAAGGATGTGCCTGCAGTGTTCAACTGTAAGCCCATCCCTTCCCTTCCATTCCATGCACACTTTTTGAGCCCTTGCCATGTACCAGGTACTGTACTCGGTGTTGGGATCAGACATGGTGCAGCAGCATGGTCCTACCTCATGGTATCTGAGGAGATGCATGTGCTGGGTGCTAGAAGGATCTCCACTTTTCTTGAGCTCCATGTGTGCATGTGTCATGCACTTACAGCCATGTATTCCAGGGGCCTGGGAAAGTGATGTCATCCCCATTTTACAGGTGTGGAACTGAGTCCCAGCAAGGTGAGGGGCTTCCCACCAGGGTAAACAGCATCAGCACTTCGACCATGTCCTTTTGGTTTTCAAACCAGCTGTGTCTCTGTGAAACCACCGTGTTTGCTCGGCCCACCTGGCCTCTCATTCTGCAATTAGATTCATTCAGGCATTAGCACCTCCTTATCTCAGAGCAGGACTCCATCTCATACCTTTAACTGGCACAGGTGGTAAAATAAGGGATTGTTGTTTGTAAAGAACTTACAGTTTATTTAAAGACATAAAACCATGACAAAGGAGTCAAATAATTGTTACACTTAAATTCACCTGGAATGTATATCTAGCCTCTGAGTTCTCCTTTGCCTGGTATGAAGTTGAAAGATTGGTTAAAGGGAGCACAGTTCAGTTAAATGTCCAGATCTTGGAATATATGAGGAGAATTATAATAAAAGGCACAGAGCAGATGCCAGTATACAACATTTAGATGGTAAGTTCTGACTCCAATTCACCTGATTAATTTACTCATCTGTGAAAAGAAGTGTGCAGTTGGCATCTAAATTGAAATGTCAACTGGGATATTGGCAGAAACAATGGCACTAGGTCCATCTCTTATGAAAAAATTAGCAGGATTCCCACTAGGTACCACGATGCCTGATCCTATGCAATGGACTGCCATTTTGGGAGAATATAAGAATCTCAAACACATATATAGCACTTACAATGTATCAGGCACTGTCCTAAATCTTTATGTGCATTAGCTCACTCAATCCTCAACAATACTGTGAGGTGGGGGGAGGTATTATTATCTCTGTTGTACAGATAAGGAAACTGAGGCACATAAAGGTTAAAGAACTTCCCTGATGTCACATAGCTATCAAACAAGTCTGAAGGCTAGAGGACTTGCTCAATGAGTGGGGAAGAACATTTAGAGTAGCTGTTTTTAAGATGTGGTTTCCATGCTAGCATCATCACCAGCACCTGAATGGTTAGCACTCTATGTTTTGATGGCCCTAGGTGTTTCTGATGCAGGCTGAAGTGTGAGAACTACTGGCTTCAAATGTGCAGTGACTGGTGAAGGAGGTTTCTAGGAGGAGACAGAAGGAGGGATATTTTGTGTCTTCAGCATGTGCTGCCAGGGTATGTTTGGTTTTGGCTTGGAAAAAGACCCATCAAGTCTGGTGGTAACAGGCCAAAGCTAGCCTCACAGTGTGCTCACCCACTGATGAAGAAGCTCACAAATGGCCTCTGGGAAGGTCTCCTTGTCTGGTCTTGGAAGGGAAGTGGGTTGACGCTGGTGAGAGTAGATGTGGGAAGAGCAAAGGAAGAGCTACAGAAAGTAATGCACTCTGTGACAGGATACATCATTCAGCCTCCCTCTTACAGGTGCTGCCTATCTCCTGCCAATCTCGTGAGCTCCCTGAACTCCTCCTCTGATGCCCAGGCCATAAACCTGAGTCTTGCTTCTTGACCGGACATACCGTCTGGCTTCCCTCAGTGTTCCCAGCTTGCCTTCCTCTTTGGCCATGGTTGGCATGACCCTGCCATGAGAGCTTTGAGAGTTTTCAAATAACAGCACTTGTACTTGACTCCCTCTGGTGGCTTCTTCCTCCTCCTCTAGGCTGTCCTTAGGACGCACCCCTGGTACCTTCCCTGACCTCACCCTGTGGCTGACCAAACTAGTAAGGAGGGACAGCAAGGACACTCCTGTTACAACCAGATCTTCAGCATATCAAATTGATTGACGTCAAGCTGTTTTGTTGCTAAAACACATCTAAAAGGAGAACAGAGGCTGCAAAGAGATTTACAACTTAATCAGCCTAAATGTAATCGTGCCGTGAAGTTATGAATGTGTGCGCTACTGTGTGTGATTGCCTGATGGAGGGACAGTCACAGGCTGATGAAAGATTTGGACTACTGGCTGTCAGACCAATTAAGTTATAAAGTGCATTTCAAAATTGAAAATATTGTGCAAATTTATCCCTGCTGTCTCAGGAATGTTCCAGTTAATTAAATAATAATCTGGAGCCATAATCCTTCTTGAAATCGCTCCATGAATTTTCTGCAGTGAAGGCATGATTCCCGTTTCTTGGCCATTACCATATCTGCCCAGGCAAGGCTAGTGTAGAATATTTAATTATCTGAAACACCTCATGCATACAGACAATTTGTTTCATCAGGTCAACTGACTGCAGGTGTTTTCTTAAATTTGTTACATTTTTGCTGTGACATATCTAGATAATCCCATCAGTTTTCCACTTAGATTTTCCAGGGGGTATCAAGCTTTTTAAAAAATTCCTCTAAGACTAACTACCTTTGATGGAAATACTATGGATGCTTTACGAATTCTAAGGGAGAAGAGCTCATTTCTCTAAGTTGCCTCATTGGGAAAATATTATTAAAACTCTGAGCATTAATTTTAAGACCATTTTACGTGGATTACATTAAATGTTTGAAAAAATCCATGAAACAACCCCCCCATCCCGGAATTTATGGGTGCTGTATTGCTTGAATTCTCATATGTTTGAGGACTTCTTTCCACCTGCCTTTTTAACCAAAATTTGGTCTTAATTTTTTTTTCTTCGAAGTTATGCATTTCATAATTTACTGGGTCAGAAAAACAGAAGTCCATTTCTCACCCATACCGATCTCTGAATCCTGCCCCCTAGGGATAATCATGTTCATTTCTTTGGCCCTTGTGGGCTTTGGCTACATTTATAATCTGCACACACTGGTCTTCCGAAATATTTAAGAGTTGTGTGAAATTCACATAACAGAAAATTAACTATTTAGAAGTGAACAATTCAGTGGTCCTTAGTACATTCACTATGTCGTGCAAACTTCACCTTTATCTAGTTCCAAAAGACTTCTATCACTCCCGAGTAAAACTCCACACCCATTAAGCATTGACTCCCCTCTCGCAACTCCCTTCAGCCTCTGGCAAGCACCAGTCTGCATTCTGTGTTTATGATATAGGTATTCTGGATATTTAATATAAATGGAATAATATAATATGTGACTTTTTGTGTTTGTAGAGATTACTTAAAATTAAATAAATAAAATCTTAAAAAATATTTATGATTTTCTTTTGCTGGTGCATGTTCTCTGGTAGCTTCCTGAGAAATGGGTAGAGAGGATACAAGAAGTGAGCTGATTTACACTGCGGACTTTTGCTGAATGCCCCTATGGTCATAAATAATTCCCTTCACAGCTGTCTGCTCAGCAGACCCTCTCTGGCTCACATTTCTAATAGTGGTTTGCTCAGCTACAGTGGGAAGGCAGCTTCTAGCTGTCCTGGCTGGAAGAAGGGATCTATTTGTTCCTTGTACATACATGCACAGGCTTAAATCTCTTTGCTCTTTTAAGCATCACTCTGCAAACTCAACTGAAAGTGTGTAGTTCCCATTTCTGAGCCTCTTCTAAAGTTCTGCAATCTAAATTACCTTGATTTCTGTTGCCTCCAAGCAACTGCATGTATGAGAGTTTTTGCTTTCTTGGATCCACTATATCAGTTACTTCCTTTTCAGTTATTCTTCATCTTGTAAAATTTGGTTGGTATCTCTTATCTTCTATTATCTTTTCATGCATTTTCTTTGTCCTTAGAGGTTTACATTTTATAAACTTTTATTTTTATTTTATTAGCATTTTATGAGGGAGTAGACAAACTTGTGTTTTCAATCTCCCTGTATCACTTGAGATACAGTCAGGGTGAGAGAAGTCATGTTAGGTATTTCAATGAAAGGAGATTTAATACAAGGTATTGATAACACAGGTATTGGAGGGCTAAAAGAAGAGAATACAAGGAACCCTGCAGTATACGTGTAAATGCAAAAAGCAGCATATTTCATAGAGCACTGGGTGTGATGCATAAAAAATGAATCTTGGAACACTGAAAAATAAAGTTAAAAAAAGGGAAATGGTGAAAAAATAAATCCTTCCTCTATTTCTGATATTAGTTAGGAATTACTCAGTCTTTTGCCATTAAGTATGATGCTAGCTATAGGATTTATTAAATTCCTTTCAGCAGGTCCTGGAAGTTTTATTTTATTCCTGATTTGATGAGATTCTTTTTGATGTTCAATTCTTATGAACAATCGGTATTGAATTTTGCCAAAAGATATTCTGCAGCTCTTGACAAAACTCTGTTTTTCTTCTTTATTTTTTTCTTGAGATTATGGATTACACTGATGGATTAAAAAAATAAACTAGGGGCGCCTGGGTGGCTCAGTGGTTTAAAGCTTCTGCTTTTGGCTCAGGTGGTGATCCCAGGGCCCTGGGATCGAGCCCTGCATCAGGCTCTCTGCTCCTCGGGGAGCTGGCTTCCTCCTCTCTCTCCACCTGCCTCTCTAACTACTTGTGATCTCTGTCTGTCAAATAAACAAATAAAATCTTAGAAAAACTAAACTAAACTTACATACATGTTAAAAAAGAAAAGAAGCAGCTATTATTCCTAAGATTGTAGGAAAAAATAGAATTGCCATCCCCAGATCTTAGTTACCCAGAGGCAGGGCCACTGGGGTGTTTAAGAGGGTACAACTGGCTGGTGGCTAGACCTCTGAGGACACACCATCTATTTTGGGCTGCTGAGGGGTGCTACAAGATTAGCTCTCTCATTTCTGGGGCTTTATTGCAGAGCCAGGGCTGGAAGTTCTAAAAGACTTTGGAGCTAACATGTTTTCCTACACCTACAGGGAGGCTAGCAAACTGGGTACTTAGGAGAGGCCACCCTCCCCTTCCCTTGTGATTGTTTTCCAGTGGTAAATCCTAACTAGAGCTGGCCTGAAGTCTGGGAATGGTTATTTGCAGATTTCCAAACTTATTGTCAGAGAATAGAGAAAGTTGGGCTTGGGCCCAAAATGGATAGGATCTTAAGCAGCAAAGTGATATGGACACCCTGGTGGCCCATGTGGAAGATGGAATAAAAAGAATGGAGTTGGGGGAGCTTTTAGAAGTTTGTTGCAGTAGTTTTGGAAGTAAACTTAGAGAGTTGGTCATAGACACGGGATCAATAGGGGAGTTCTTTGAGAGGTAAAGTCAATAATAGTTGGGGACTGGATATGATAGGGGAAGGAGAGGATAAGGGAGAAGTCAAGAATGATTCCTAGCATTTGATTTGAAAAACTGGGTGACTATCAGTCAGTTTTGAGGTCAAGCTCTGGTGGGTCATCTGTGTGGCCAGGCTATGGTGTATTAGGTTGTGACCTAGATGAGAAAACTGCTGGAGTTCAGCCCTGGGAGACATGGGCATATGGGTGGTGATTGTAGCCATGGAATGGAGGTAGAAGGAGTAGACCTGTGGGCCCTAGAGAAAGCCCTTGGTGACATCAACTTGTATTTACAGAGAAGCTGTAATTCCTAGCCTTGGGCAGCATAGTATCATACTGTGCAGTTTGTGGTTCACTATTCCACAGATTGGACCTTGTTCCTGGTGGGATTTCCCTGGAGGAGGCCCTGCCCACCATATACCCCTGTAGGCTGTCATCCAACCCACCTCAATAGCCCAGTCCCTGTGTGACATCATTGGAACCATCCAGGATCCTGTTCCTCTCAGGAAAGCTGCCCTGGCTGGGGGGCGGGTGTCAGAAAGCTTTGGTCCTCTTTTTCTGAAAACGGTTAGTTTTGAACCACAGGAGAAACTTCAACTAATGTTCCCTATCTCTCCACTGAGCTGTGCTGGCCACACAGGACGAGGAGAGTCATGCCCCATTTATCTGCTCACTGGAGCAGAAGGAAACACATTTCTTAGAATAGAAATTGTGCCATCCGCTTTCTCAGGCTTGTCGCAGGCTCAGTCACTTTGCTGATTCAAACTGTGTCTTAACTGCAGTATGGAGAGAGATAGATCTGCAGATGGAGCCTGGCCAGGGCTGGCTCTGGATATCAGCCACCAGCAGCTCCCCTTTCTGTTCCAAACAGACATTGTCTTATCTTTGTGCTTGTAGGCCAGCTTCTCATCACAGACCCTGTTGGAGCTGGTCAGAGACATGGGCTGGCTCCTATTAAGTACATCCCCATTTATTTGATTGTTCATCAATTATTCACTATTTATTCAATAAATAATTTCTGAGTACCTACTGAAGGTCAGATACAGGTGATGCAGGCTGTGTCCTCAGAATGCAGATTCTGAGAAGTGCAACTGAGCTGCTCATAGCAAATCAAGGACTGGGCAAGGGAGTGTGGTAGACGTGGAGGAGAGAGTCTGCTGGACCTAGAATGAGGGTCATGGGGCAGGAGGGGCCTGATGGGCCCACGTTGTGCAAAATTTATGAGCCATGGAAAAGAGTTTGGACTGTAACTTGGGGCCACTGAGGCATGGAGGGTTTGAAGTTGTGACCCAGCCACACTGTGCTTTAGAAGTGCTGCATGATGGGGAATAAATTGAAAATGGGGAGGCACATTCTGGGACTGTCTTCTGCAGACATAAAAGATGATCTTATCTACATCTACCCTTTCTGTAAAGACATTTCTGGAGAAAAAAAAATCTTTTCCCACCTGTTTGTATAAAGGAATGCTGCATTATCTATGTGCTAAAGATTGCTGTTCCAGTCTGTTGTGATAGTTAGTTCTTTTTATATCACTTGCTTATACTCTTTGGGTGTCCAGGTTCATCATTAACAAAAAGATACAGCATCTATATTTCATAAGACTCATAATTGCAAATGCCTCCTGTCTGTCTGGAATCCCTTTAGGCAATGGGCAGTGTATTATCTGCAGAGGATATACTGATACTTCCCTAAATTAACATTTTGCATTTCTTCAGCAGATTTGAGCTGTGAAAAATATTCCAATAGGTTCTTATTGTTCTGTTAATTAAAGTGTTTCTCTCCTGAATATAGAAATCAATGGTTAGCATGCCCATGAATAATCTTTCAGGACATAATGAAGACCCATTGTAAAAAACATTGGCAAGAATGTTCTAGAAGAGAACTTTGGGCACAGAAATAACGGGGAAAGGGAGGGAGGAATGGGGTGGCTGCTGATATTATGTTGGGTGTTTTTCTGGTGGAACAGTTGCATCTTGACAGCATTATCAGAATCCGCACATTTTCTTGGTTTAATTGTATATAGGAAGAATTGTAGACAGAGAATAATCTGATCGACCTGACTGACACTATCAGATTGAATCACTTCTTTTTATTAAAGTTAATTTTGGGGAGGAGGAGGTCCTAAGTTGTTCATTTTTCCATAATCAGTTTAATTGATCCAGAATCTGCTAATTGCTTATGATAATTGATTCCATTCACTTTTCATGCATGTTCATGCTTTTCATGGTCTAATTTGAACCTCATAACATAACACTTGGGTAAGGTTTGAAAGGCAAAAGTGAAAGCTTTCACTTAATAGTTGGGAAACTGAGGCTCAGGAGTTACACTTTTTTCCCCAAGTTCACACATACAATGAGTAAGCCAGGCTGGGTACCTGGGCTCGTTAGTCCAATGCTGGCTTTGCAACATCATATCCAGTGGTGTATGTGTGTTGGATGTGAAGTGGGATGACTGCTGTAAGCAAAGTTTCCCTGATATACCGCTCTGTGAGAACATTGAAGTGGTGGGAGTCTGCCTTCTGGAAGGTAAAAGTGAGATCTTAAGCTTGTATTTATTCCTGAGGTGAGAGGACAACAGTGTCCTCTCACCCAGTGAGAGGGAGGAAGGACAGGCTTCTTTGGAGCAACCCTCATGTTTCATATCCATTGTTAGAAATCCTGACGTGTCTAGGTGTACAATTTGTAATGTGTCCTGATATAATTTCTCTTAATTTTCCACAGAGGTAAAACTTAGATAGCTCCTGATTCACTGATAAAAACCTGAGGAGCATAAAATACCCATGACAGCTGGTGTTGGGGAGATGTTTGAAGCCCAAATCCTGTGGCTCACAAGCTGGGCTTTCCCTTTAGTCTCATTGACTAATTTGCTGGTAGGGTATGTGCCAGTATTCCCCCTTCTAAAGGTGGTTCTGTGTGAGGCTCATGAGGGAGGAGATTTTTTTCTGAAAAAGCAGCTAGCATACTGGACATCAGTTTTCATGCCCCATACCCCAGACAAACTGGCCTTCCTTTGTTTTTTTGGTGAGTGTGTTAAGTTGCAGAGCCAAGCCTTGATCTAGTTCCACATCCTTGACCTTGAGGTTCCTCTACTGGTTCCTCTAGAACCAGTGTAAGGGTGTACACTGGCTGAGATTCAGTATTCTGGGCTCAGCCCCAGCTCCACAACAGAGCCCCTGTAGGATCTATTTCCCTGTGGGTGAGCTAAGGAGCAGATCACTGACTGGGCCATTTTCCGAGACTCTATGTAGAAACTCCTAGCTGTGATGTTCCATCCATCAAAATTCTGTTCCCTCTCATATACTCAGGAGATTCTCCAGACTTTCCTCTCTGAGACCAGACATTTAGTCAGACATTTAGTCAGAGCTTCATCTTTTTAACCTAGAACTTTGGCCCTGTGTCAGGTACAAAAGTATACACAAACTGCACATTGGGACATTAAATTGCTGAGAATCTGTACCTAGGTGTAAGTGGAGGGTTTTAATTGGCATGAAGTTTCACTTGGCAGGTATCCTCAGCCTGCCAGGGGCTCTGGAGACTTAGAGGGCGATCTTCCAGTCTTATCACCTGAGGCTAGGTGACTCTGAATATGGTGCATTCAGCATCACAATGATGGTTTATGTCTCTGTTCACAGTCCAACCCTCTTGTTTGCAGCCTGTCAGTGCCATCATACTCAGGGGCCCAATATGATTGCCACATTGCCAGGTGTCAATGTCACATGCTGATGTACCAAACTTTAGTGGAAAAAGAGGGAGTGTTTCTTCCCAAAAGCATTTTTAAAATCAATGTGGAAAACTTTTCCAAAAAACTTAGAAAATTCCTCTGGAGTCTCAGTGACCTTATGTCACAGGTTCATGCCTAGACTGGTCACTGCATGAGAAATGCTTAGCAGGTTCCCTCCCACTCACAGTTTTGGGAATGGGCCCCTCTATCTGGAGCACATGGCTGCATGGAGGAGGATGGAAAACTGAACAGGGTGGAGTCTGTTGGCAAGGAGGAAGGGGAGGCATGGTTGAGTGTATTCCCTTTAGTGGCTGCAATGTCCTTGATGGCTTGTGAGGCCCCCTTTAGGTCTAACGACAGTTTAATATTCCATTTCATGTAACTCCATCTTTCAACACTCTGCAAATTGATAAGAAATAAGTCACTCAGAAGAATATCGGGATAAACCCCAACTTCTGCAGCCCTACCTTATTATCTTGCCACTTCCTGCCTTGTTACTCTTCATGCCTTTGGGTCCATACACAAACGAGTCTTCCCTTACCCATTCTTCTCTGCCTGGCATACTTCTTCACCTAAGGAAGCACCTCTAGGAAGCCCCTCCCTGACTGCCCCAGGAGGTATCCAGCAGTCTTTGCAGTGCGTGTTTGCTATGCCTTGTTCTTGCATCCAGTTCCACACTGCTCTATGACATGGTGCTTCTTATGTCCTTCTCTTGCACCAGATAAACAGTTGATTTGGTTTCTTTCTTTATTTCCCTTCCTTCCTTCCTTCCTTTTTCTTACTTTTCTTCTTTCTTTCCTTCCTTTCTTCTTTCCTTTCTTCCTCCCTCCCTCCCTCCCTCCCTCTTCCTTCTTTCCTTCCTTCTTTCCTTCCTTCCTTCCTTCCTCCCTTCCTTCCTTCCTTCCTTCCTCTTTTCTTTCTTTCTTTCAAATTTTATTTATTTATTGGACAGAGAGAGAGAGAGAGGGAGAGGGAGTGCACAAACAGGTGGAGGAGCAGAGGGAAAGGGTGAAGCAGGATCTCCACTGAGAAGGGAGTCGAATGAGGGACTTGATCCCAGGACACTGGGATCATAACCTGAGCCAAAGGCAGACGTCTAATTGACTGAACCACCAGGTGTCCCTTGGCTCCCTTTATTATTTACATCAGAGCCCTGGCTCTGAATGGACAGAGGGTTGAGTGAGGGAATGGCAAATCTAGTAGGAGTAAAAGTATCTTTGATGTTGGAGCGTGAGAAAGAATTGAAGAGATTGATCATGCTTATTAGACTACATTGGCCATCACATCTGGCCAGCCAGAAAGTGGGCATCCTGGGGAGACCCCCTCTTTGATCTTAGCCAAATATAATATTGCTCATAATTTAGTATCAGACTATGTACCTGCATAGACATAATCCCTAGCAGCACTAAGGTATCCTCAAGAAGATCTTCTAGGTAGAGGCAGAGAAAGTCCAATTGACCACATTTTCTGCCTGGACTGCAACAATAGTCTCTTAGCTGGTCTTTTTGCCTGCTCTTATGTATGATGGTCCAATTATTGTTTAGTAATCAGTGTGCTCTGTCTGAAGCACAGAGGAGAGCCTGCCATGCCCCCCAAGATCTCATTACATTAAGGAGAAAGCACAGCCTTCAGCCTTCTCGCTGTGTCTTGCCTACACTCAAACCTTATTCCTATCCACGTGGATCTTCTTGTTCTCTTTCAAATATGTTGAGATGATTCCTGCTGTGTTTCAAGGCCCTAGTACCTGCTGTTTCTCCCCCTTGGGATGATTTCCCTTTACCTCCATGTACAATCACCTATCTCATTACTCATGTCTCCTCCCAAATGTCACCAGCTCAGCAAAACTCTCCTTGGCCATCCTAAATAAGGAGCTGCTTTCAGCTCTTGCCTTTATTTTTCCATAGCTTCTCCCTACCTGAAATTATTCTATTCATCTATTTATTGGGTATCTTTAACAGGTAGACTGTAAACCCTTTGAAGGCAGCAATTATGCCTTACTTGCTGTGTTTGTAGTGCCCAGGATGAGGCTTGATGCTCATAAATAAATAAACTTGACTGGATGATGGACTGAGTTGTGCTCTAGAGTGAAAGAACACTGTTCCTTCTCCATTTACTGTTTTCAAAAGTACCACTGTGTATAGGGGCTTCCATAAATGTAGCTCTATTTTCGAATGTGTGGTTCTACATTTTCTCCTTGGGAAGAGGTTCTGCGCAGTCCTGTTACTCCCTTCCTTGATGTGACATTGTTAATACAACTAGAGTGGATGATTGGGTTGAGGGTGGGCTACCCAGAGGCCTTGTGTTCTGCAAAAGCAACATCAAACTGCTCAGATTGCATGCCCTCTCCTGAAGGCTGCATCCATCCCAGACATGCCAATTAAGGGTTTCTGCCCTGAGGAAAAAAATAAGCATACACTGTGTCTTAGAAACAAATTGTCACCTGGTTGTAGGATCTGTAAAAGAAAGCAAGGTCTTAATAAAACAGAAAGGAAATAGATCAAATTCTAAGACAAATGGAGTGTTCTTTGTGGTGACCTCATTCTTTCTGCTTTATACTCCTTCTACTTTGAAAAGCTCTGTAATTAAAAAAAAGTCAATATATGTGAGACCTTAAATAACTGATTGATGTTGAAAGCCCTGTCAGAAAGCTCTGTGGTAAAGTGTCAAGTAATATTTAGTTTCCCATCAAAAAAGCATCACACAAATAGCCTTGCTGACCATTAATATATATTCAGTCCCTTGATAAATAGTTGTGGTTCTTTTTAATTAGTAAATAATTAGAGGACTGCAAAACAGTGAGCTGTTACCTCGTTCCACAATTCATTTAAGCCCCTCCACACCACAGGGGTCAGAATCGCCTGTCTGTGTAGGGAAGGGGTCTTACATCAGAGGTGCAAAGTGACCACAATGGCTGGATGGATGCTCAAGAGGCATCTGAGATGGGACTGGGGACAGATGAGATCTCGGCAGTGGGCTCACAGGATGGGATCTGAGATGGGGCTGGGCATAATGAGCTCATGGGCAAGTGGACTCCCATGAGAGGTCTGGCATGGGGCTGGATACTGATGAGCTTATGGGTAGTAGGCTCCCAGGAGGGGTCTGGATGGGGTTTGGTAATGATGAGATCATGAGTATTGGGCTCCCAGGAGAGGTCTGGGATGGGCCTGGACACTCCTAGCCAGTAGGCTCAGCCTTGGGTTCAAGGCATGAAAGGTCTTCCAGGACTGATATGGCAAGGCCCTGATGCCAGCCTAAGCCTTTTGTTCTGGGATCTGAGGCATGCATGGGCTCCTTCTTCCCTCTCTCCTATACATGAACCACTGTCCTTTCAGGAGGACTAAGGAGTGACTGTCTCCCAGGGTCAAGAAGTCTGTGATTTTCAAGGAGTTGTCTAGACAGGGCTGTTGGAAGGAGAAACAGGCCATCCACTTCAAACTCAGTCATGTTGAGTATTTATTAGAATCACAAATCTGTCCAGTGAATTCATCTTTCAAGGACTGCTCAGATTTGCAGATGCCAGTTACCCACTTGCGATGCTGCTGAACTCCTATTTGCTCTCAACACTGACATGGATGCCCTGCTCCTGCCTCTGGGCCATGGATAGCATGAACCTTCCCATACTATTGCTCCTGGGGATGGGGTGTGTACTTCGGCAATTGCATGTGGCAGCTAGGGGGCAATTTACTTGCTTTCTGTGCTTTTTTTACTCTGAGGTCCTTAAAATATTGTTTTAACTTCTATACTTAGTACTAATTGCTCCATAAATATTATTTAATTAAACTGATTTGAATATTCTTTAACATTTTAGTTTATTTCTTCTAATGTTCCCACTTAAAGGCTCTGGAGGAAAAAGAGGAATTTATGTCTCCTAATTAAGGCTTTTTGGTAATATCGTATCTCTGACATTTTGGAGTGATATTGTGTTATAACTGGTTTACCTCCAGAGATGGATGAGTAGGATGGGGCAAGAACTGTGGGTAGGAAGCTCACCTTGGGGTTAGGAGAATTGGCTCTGGGCTCAGATCTGTCATTCTCTGCTCATTTGTAAAATGATTGCAATAATTATAATCCTAATAGTCCTCACCTGTATATCCTAAGTCCTTTTTGTGAGTTATAAGAAAACTAATGTAAGGAAAGACAGATGAGATTCTTATCTTAGGTTTAGGAGTATCTGGGCTACTGACCTTTTCCCCCTTTAGGAACCTCTATGAATGGTGGAAGAAATGGGTCTTTGAAAAGTACAAAAATATCAAGTGAAAGCTGGAGAACTATTGAGGAATTACTGGAGGAACTACTGTTCCTTGGGGGCTCTGTAGGTTCAGGGCCTCTTCCCTTCACTTGTCTGCTACTCTCCAGTGCTCATCCCAGGGCTGTGAAGGTTATAGAATGATTAAGGAAGACTTACATTGTCCATATCTTTCAGCAAACCCAATATGTGAACATTAGAACTTTTCTAAAAGAAACAGGCAGGTTTATTAATAAATATCCAGATTCTTCAATGAATTTAAAATAGGATTTAAGGGGGCTCCCAGGTGGCTCAGTCAGTTAAGCATCACCTTCCACTTAGGTCATGATCTCAGGGTCCTGCTTCTCCCTCTCCCTCTGCTGCTCCCCCTGCTTGTAGTCTTTTACTCTTGCTCTTTCTCAAATAAAATCCTTAAAAAGTGGGATTTAATTTTCAAAAATTTATTTGCTTTTTCTAGGACTATATCATATTAATTTACACATTGTACACATTGAAGTACATTGTTAATCATCTTGGTCAGACCAGAGCCCTAAACAGAATATACAAATATTTAAGGGCTCTTTGTCTTCTGTCACTGTGGAGTAAGCGAGGAAGACCAAGGTTCATTGTTAACCATACTATAGGACTTTCAGAATAGTACCATCATTTCCCATCCATCTTTGCAGGTTTTGCATACAGACCCACTTACAGAAGAGATATGGAGGCAAAGATTTTATTCCTGCAGAAAAATGGAGTCACCATTGTTGGTGAGATTAGATTTTCAACAGCATCAACAACATGCAGCACAATCTCAATCATAGCTCTGACCACTACTACCACCACCACCACCACTACCATTAATAGAGCAGTTTTTATAACATGTTATCATTTACTTGTCAGAATAACCATGAAAATAAATTATTTTTGTTTAGTAAATGGAATTCACAGAACTGAAGACAATTTGAAGTATACCTTTGAACCTTCCCACTCTGTCATTAACCCAACAATAATTACTGATAGCCTCTATATCCTAGATGCTCTTTAAATTACAAATTATATTGGTTGAGAAAATAATCCCTGATTTAAAAAAATAAAAAAAATTAAGAACAGTGCCAATCACTTATTAACATTCCTTTATAGAGTGCCCAATTCTTCTTTACAAAACACTTACTGATGTATATTTTACTTAGTAAATGCTCAGATCTTGAGTGTAGAGTTTGACAAATGCACATGCCCATGTAACCTATAGTCTTTTCATGACACAGATCATTTATATCACTGCAGAAAGTGCTATGCACTCAGTCCTTCCAACCCAAGGTAGCTGCTGTTTTGATTTCTATCACTATGGATTAGATTTATCTTTTTTAGAGTTTCATGTAAATGGAATCTGACAGTATATATTCTTATGTGTCTGGCTTTTTTTTGGCTCTGAAAAGTGTTTTTGAGATTCATCCATGCTGTCGTATGTGTCAATATTTCATTCATTTATATTGTCAGAATTTTTTTCTGCATCACCTAAGATGATCACATGAATTTTTTTCTTTAGTCTGTTGATATGGTGAATTATACTAACTGATTTCCAAATGTTGAACCAGTCTTGCATATCTGAAATAAATCCCTTTAGGTAGTGTTGTGTAAATATATATATATATATATATATATATATATATATATATATATTGTGGGATTCAATTTGCCAACAATGTGTTGAGGATTTTTGCATCAATGTTGCATCAATTTGTAATTTTTCTTTCTCATAATGTCTTTAACTTTCTTTGGAATTAGGATAATGCTGACTTTATGGAATGAGTTAAAAAATATTTCCTTTGCTTCTATTTTCTGTGAGACCTGGATAATGGATTTCATTTCTTCCTTAAATGTTTGGTAGGATTCACCCGTGAAAGCATCTGGGCCTGGTGCCTTCTTATCTGGAAGGTTATTAGTTATCAATCTAAATTCTCTAGTAGGTAGAGGTTTATTCAATGATATGTTTACCCTTCTTTTTTTTTTCCTAAAGATTTTATTTATTTATTTGACAGAGAGAGATCACAAGCAGGCAGAGAGGCAGGCAGAGAGAGAGGAGGAAGCAGGCTCCCTGCTGAGCAGAGAGCCCGATGCGGGGCTCGATCCCAGGACCCTGAGATCATGACCTGAGCCGAAGGCAGTGGCTTAACCCACTGAGCCACCCAGGCGCCCCTGTTTACCCTTCTTTTGGTTTTTATAATATATATCCTTCAGGGAATTGGTCTATTTAAGCTAAGTTAACTAATATGTGGACATAGTGTTGTTCATTGTATTCCTTTATTATCCTTTTAATGTCCTGGGATCAGCAGTGGTAATCCCCTTTTCAATTCTGATATTAATAATTCATGCCTTTTCTCTTTTATCCTTGTTAAGCTCGGCTAGACTTCCATGATTTTTATTGATATTTAATGAAATCCACTCTTGGTTTCATTGATTTTCTCTATTATTTTCCTACCTCCAATTTTATACACTCACGTTCTAATTTTTACTCTTTTCTTTTAGCTTCTTTAGAATTTAATTGCTCTTCTCCGTCTTGTTTTGTAAAGTGAGTTTATTAGATTATTAGATTATTAATTCTAGTTCTTTCTGCTTTTCTGACATATCTATATAATGATATACGTTTCCTTTTAATCACTGCTTTCATTGCACCCCACAGAAAAGTTGCATTTTCATTTAGTTCAAAGTGTTTTCAAGTTTCTCTCTATACTTCTTGAACTCATGTAGTATTTAAAAGTTAATAAATTTAATTTCCAAATATATCCCAGCTATGTTTTTGTTATTGATTTCTAGCTTAGTTCTGTTGTGATCTGAGAAAGATTTGGTAAGATTTTTATTCTTTTATATCTGTTAAAGTGTATTTTATGGTCCAGAATGTGGTATATCCTGGTGAATATTCATCCAGGCTTGGCAAAAACAAGTGTTCAGTTTCTGTTTGGAGTAGTCTATAATTGCTACTTTGATCAAGTTGTTCAATTGTGTTATATCTGATTTGATTGATCTATCAATAACTGAAAGGATGGTATTGAAATTTCCAATATAATAGTAGGTTGTCTATTTTTTTTTTTTTTTGGTAGTTCTGTTGGTTTTTTGTCTCATGTATTTTGATGCCCCTTTGCTAGGTTTATTTGTCAAAGATTGTTATGAGTTCTTTGATAGTTGGTCACTTTATATAACATCTCTTATTTTTCCCGATAACTTTCCTTGCTCTGAAGTCTGATTTGTTTGAAATTAATACAGCTACTCCAGCTATCTTTTGATTAGTGTATATTTCTCCATTCCTTTACTTTTCTCCTGCTCATTTACTTATTTATTTTCTTAATTATGTTCAGTTATCTGCTGTATTAGTTTTTGATGTAATGTTCAATGATTCATTAGTTGCATATAACACCTAGTGCTCATCACAGCAGGTGCCCCTCTTAATTCCCATTTATTGAGATAAAATCCATTTAGCATAAAATTAACCATTTTTTAGAAGTGAGCAATTCAATGGCATTTAGTACATTTAAAGTGTTGTGCAACCACCACCTCTATCCATATCACTTCAAAGTAAAATGTCCATTTTACTTTATAAATATCCATTAAGCAAATTGCTCTGCTTTTCTCCACACCTTTAGCTTTCAGCCCCTGGAAATTACATTTGTGTTCTATCACTAGGATTTATCTATTCTGGGTATTTAATAAATAGGATAAAAAATATATGACTTTTTTGTCTGGCTTTTTCCACTTAGCATAGTGTTTTGGAGGTTCATCCACATTGTAGCATGTATGTCATTTTTTAATGGTTTAATAGTATTCCATTGTATGAATATACTACATTTTGTTTATCTATTCATCCATTGATAGATATTTGGGTTGTTTTTATCTTTGGCTACTGTGATTTGTATTGTTATAAACATTTGTGTACAAATTTATGTATGAACATGTATTTACATTCCTTTAGGCATATACCAAGTTGTGGAATTGCAAGATCATATGGTAATTTTATTTAACTTTTTCAGAAAGCACCAAATTATTTTCAACAGTGACTGCAGTATTTTACAATTCCAGCAATATGTGAGTATTCCAATTTTTCCAGATTCTTACCAGCACTTGTTAGTGTGTGTGTGTGTGTGTATTTATGGTCATCCTAATGGGTATAAAGAGGTATCACATTGTGGTTTTGATTTACATTTCCCTAATAACAAATGCTTGTTTGCTACTTGTCTATATTGTTTGGCATAATGTATATTCAAGTTATTTGCTTGTAATTTAGCTTTTTTTTTTTTGTCTTTTTGTAGTTGGGGCATGAAAAATCTTTATTATTGATACTAGACACTATCAAATATATGACCTGCAAGTATTTTATCCCATTGTTTAGACTGTCTTTTCACTTTCTTAATAATGTTTTTTAATTCACAAAAGCTTTTTAATTTAGACAAATTCAGTTTATCTTTTTTTCTTTTCTTTTGTTTCTCCTGTTTTTGAAGATATATCCAAGAGTACATTGTCAAATCCAAGATATGGAGACTTACCTCTATGTTTTTATCCCAGAGTTTTATATCTTAGGTACTATATTTAGATATTTGATTGATTTTGAGTTGATATTTGTATATGGTGTGCGACTGAGTTCCAACTTCATTTTTTTTTTTTGCCTATGGATGTCTGGTTGTCCCAGCACCACTTGTTTGCTTATTCTTTTCCCCTAGGATGTCTTCACATCATTGATAAAACCAATTGGTCACAAATATATAGGCTTATTCTTAGATTCTTACATCTATCCCATTGTTCTATATGTCTATCCTTATGCCAGCAGCACACTGTTTTGATTACTATAACTTTGTTGTAAGTTTTGAAATTGAGATGTGTGAGTCCTCTGACTTTGCTCTTCTTTTTCAGTTTTATTTGATGATTTGGTTCCCTTACAATGCCATGTGAATTGTAGGATTGGTATATTCTTCTTCTTCTTCTTCTTTTTAAGATTTTATTTATTTATTTGACAGGGAGAGAAACTGCAGGTAGTGGGAGAGGCAGAGGGAGTGGTAAAGGGAAAGGGAGAAGCAGACTCTCTGCGGAGCAGGAAGTCTGATGTGGGGCTTCATCCTAGGACCCTGGGATCATGACCTGAGCTGGAAGGCAGATGCTTAACTGACTGAGCAATCTGTCTGACTGACCCAGATGCCCAGGATTGGTATATTGTTGCAAAAAATCCTACTGAATATTTAGATAACTTTTGGGTATTCCTATTTTTTTTAAAATGAACATTTTTTTCTTTCAAGATTTATTTAAATTATAATTAATTAACATATAGTGTAGTATTAGTTTCAGGGGTAGAATTTAGTGATTCATTACTTGCATATAACATTATCATTACAACAAGTGTCCTTTTTTGCTCATCTCCCATTTATCCTATCCCCCACCCACCCTCTCTTATTGTTAAGGGAGCTCCTTATTGTTAAGGATCTCTTATGGTTTTCCTCCCTCTCTGCTTTTAATCTCACTTTATTCTATTTTTTTAGGATTTTATTTATTTGAGGGCAAGAGAGAGAGAGTGAGTGGGCAGAGGGGCAAAAGGAGAGGGAGAGGGACAAGCCAACTACATGCTAAGTATGAAGCCTTATGCAGGCCAACCCCACAACCCCAAGATCATGACCCAAACCAAAACCAAGAGTTGGCTGCTCAATTGACTGAGCCAGTCAGGTGTTGCTTTATATTATTTTGTTTTTCCTTCCTTTCCCCTATGTTCATCTGTTTTGTTTCTTAAATTTGACATATGAGTGAAATCATATGGTATTTGTCTTTCTCTGACAAACTTATTTTACTTAGCATAATACAGTCTAGTTCCACCCACATCGTTGCAAGTGGCAAGATTTCATTCCATCTTATGGCTGAGTAATGTTTCATTATATATATATACACCATATATTCTTCATCCATTTATCAGTCAATGGATATTTGGGCTCTTTCCATATTTTGGCTGTTGTGGATAGTGCTACTATAAACATTGGGGCATATGTGTCCCTTTGAATCACTATGTTTGTATCCATTTGCTGGGTCATAGGGTAACTGTATTTTTAACTTTTTGAGGAGTTTCTATACTGTTTTCCAGAGTGGGTGTACCAGTTTGCATTGCCACCAACAGTGTAGTAGGGTTCCCCTTTCTCTACATCCTTGCCAACATCTGTCATTTCCTGAGCTGTTAATTTTAGCCATTCTGACAGCTGTGAGGTGGATCTCATTGTGGTTTTGATTTGTATTTCCCTGATGCTGACTGATGTTGAGGATTTTTTCATGTGTCTATTAGCCATCTGTAGGTCTTCTTTGGAGAACTGTCTGTTCATGTCTTCTGCCCATTTCTTGACTGGGTTTTTGTTTTTTGGGTGCTGAGTTTGATAAATTCTTTATAATCTTCTACTGAGAGTGTTCAAAAGAATTAAGTGCTATGCTCCAAATCATTCATTCTACATAATGAATTTCATTTCTCCATTCTATGTATCTAAGGTGTTAGTAGTTATTACTGTCATCAGGAAATTGAGAAAAAAAAAATCACTAATTTTTTTTTTTAACATTCTGTGGTTCAGATTAGAAACCATGGTTGAGAAAGACTAATTTAGATGCACTCTAAGAAGGGCAAAAAGCAAACCTTTCAGGCTCAACATTATGCTCAAGAAAATGTATTGCCTTCTAGCATAAAGCTCAATACTCTTTAAAAGGAGACAACCCCAAAGATACAGATGTAGTGAAAAGAAGGGTCATATGTAGCCCATTATTTATAGCAGCAATGGCCACAATCACCAAACTGTGGGAAGAGCCAAGATGCCCTTCGACAGATGAATGAATAAAGAAGATATGGCCCATATATACAATGGAATATTTCTCAGCCATCAGAAAAGATGAATACCCAACTTTTGTATCAACATGGACGGGACTGGAGGAGATTATGCTCAGTGAAATAAGTCAAGCAGAGAAAGTCAATTATCACATGGTTTCACTTACTTGTGAAGCATAAGGAAGGACATGGAGGACATTAGGAGAAGAAAAGGAAGAGTGAATTGGGGGAAATCAGAGTGGGAGATGACACATGAGAGACTGTGGACTTTGAGAGAAACAAACTGAGGGTTTTGGAGGGGAGGGGGTTGGGGGATGGGTGAGCCTGGCGGTGGGTATTTAGGAAGGCACATATTACATGGAGCATTGGGTGTGGAATATAAAGAATGAATCTTGGAACACTGAAAAAAGAAAACAAAATTAAAAAAAAGAAAAAAAAGAAAGGAGACCAAAAAGATCATCACTTAACAATGTAAAATTTATAATTACCAACATAAAATCAATAATCACTAAACCTATCCACAGGTTATGTTATTCTATATATAGAACGTGTAAAGAACCCACACAAAAAATCTGCAGCCAATAAAGAAATTCAGCAAAATTGCAGAGTCTAATATCAACATATAAAAATTTGTTCCATTTCTATACACCAGTGAAGAATAATCTGAAAAGAAAATGTGAAAGAAATTCCATTTATAACAAATAATCAATAGCACCCAAAAGAATAAAATACCTAAAAATAAATTTAATCAAGGAGGTAAAAGACTTACATATTGAAAACTATAAAACATGGCTGAAAGAAATTAAAGAATAACTAAATGAATGGAAAGATATCTCTGATTCATGAGAAGACATATTGGTGGTGCGTATTATGGAGGGCATGTATTGCATGGAACACTGGGTGTGGTGCATAAACAATGAATTCTGGAACACTGAAAAGAAATAAAAAGAAAATAAAAAGGGGGAAAAAAAAGATGTCAAGGATTCCCAAAATTTGGACCTGCAACTATATGGTCAATTAACCAACAAAGCAGGAAAGAATATCCAATGGAAAAAGACAGTCTCTTTAACAAATGGTGTTGGGAAAATTGCACAGAAGAATGGTATTGGACCACTTTCTTATACCACACACAAAAATAAATTCAAAATAGATGAAAGACCTAAATGTGAGACAGGAATCCATCAAAACCCTAAAGGAGAAATCAGGTAGCAACCTTTTTGACCTCAGCTGCAGCAACTTCTTACTAGACATGTCTCCAGAGGCAAGGGAAACAAAAACAAAAAAGAACTATTAGAACTTCATCAAGATAAAAAGCTTTTGCACAGTAAAGGAAATAGTCAACAAAGCTAAAAGGCAATCTCTGGAATGGGAAAAGACATTTGCAAATGACATATCAGATTATTCTTTCCCCACTGAATAGTCTGACATGCTTGTCAAAAATTAATTGATCTCAGATATATAGGTTTATTTCTCAATTCTTAATTCTATTCTGTTTATATATGTTTATCCTTATGCCAATGCCACACTATTATGATTACTGTAGCTTTGTTAAGTTGTGAAATTGGGAAGTGTCATGAGCTGAATTGTACCCTCTCCAAATTCATATATTGAAGTTCCAAATCCCATTACCTCAGAATGTGAGTGTATTTGGGTTTAGGATCTTTAAAGATGTGATTAAGTTAAGATCTCATCTTAGTGTGGGCTGCAATCCAACATGATTTGTGTCCTTATAGGAAACAGATTAAAAAATGCCCAGAGGAAAGAGCATGCAAAGTCACAGGGAGAAGACAGCTATCTATAAGCTAAGGAGAAAGACTTCAGAAGAAATCAGTCCTGTTTATACCTTGATTTTTGACATTTAGACTCTAGAACTGTAACAAAATGAGTTTTCCTTATGTAAACCACACAGTCTGTGGTATTTTATTGTTGCAGCCCTAGCAAACTATACAGGAAGTATGAGTCCCCCAAGTTTGTTTTTTGTATTTTTTGTTTTTTATTCCTTGCAATCTCATATGAATTTTAGGATAAGTTTTATCATTTCTTAAAATAAATAAATAAATAACCCCCCCAAACCCTCCCCCCACACAAATATACGCTTCTCCTAATGTTCTCCATGTTATTCCTTATGTTCCATAAGTAAGTGAAACCGTATGATACTTGACTCTCTCTGCTTGACTTATGTCACTCAACATAATCTCTTCCAGTCATGTCCATGTTGATACAAAAGTTGGATATTCATCCTTTCTGATGGAGGCATAATACTCCATAGTGTATATGGACCACATCTTCTTTATCCATTCGTCCGTGGAAGGGCATCTTGGTTCTTTCCACAGTTTGGTGATTGTGACCATTGCTGTTATGAACACTGGGGTACACATGGCCTTTCTTTTCACTACATCTGTGTCTTTGGGGAAAATACCCATTAGTGCAATGGCAGGGTCATAGGGAAGCTCTATTTTTAATTTCTTGAGGAATCTCCACACTGTTCTCCAAAGTGGCTGCACCAACTTGCATTCCCACAAACAGTTTAAGAGGGTTCCCCTTCCTCCCCATCCTCTCCAACACACATTGTTTATTGTCTTGTTAATTTTGGCCATTTTAACTGGTGTAAAGTAGTATCTCAATGTGGTTTTGATTTGAATCTCCCTGATGGCTAGTAACGATGAATATTTTTTCATGTGTCTGATAGCCATTTGTATGTCTTTTTTGGAGAAGTGTTCATGTCTTCTGCCCTTTTTTTTTGACATGATTATCTGTTTTGTGTGTGTTGAGTTTGAGAAGTTCATTATAGATCCTGGATATCAGCCTTTTGTCTGTAGTGTCATTTGCAAATATCTTCTCCTATTCCGTGGGTTGCCTTTTTGTTTTGTTGACTCTTTCCTTTGCTATGCAGAAGCTTTTGATCTTGATGAAGTCCTAAAGTTCATTTTTGCTTTTGTTTCCTTTGTCTTTGGAGACATGTCTTGAAAGAAGTTGCTGTGGCTGATATTGAAGAGGTTACTGTCTATGTTCCCCTCTATGATTCTGATGGATTCCTGTCTCATGTTGAGGTCTTTTATCCATTTCGAGTTTATCTTAGTGTATGGTGTAAGAGAATGGTCCAGTTTCATTCTTTTACATATAGCTGTCCATTTTTCACAGCACCATTTATTGAAGAGACTGTCTTTTTTCCACTGTATATTTTTTCCTGCTTTGTCGAAGATTATTTAACCATAGAGTTGAGGGTCCATATCTGGGCTCTCTACTCTGTTCCACTGCTCTGTGTGTCTGTTTTTTGCTAGTACCATGCTGTCTTGGTGATCACAGCTTTGTAGTAAAGCTTGAAATCAGGTAACATGATGCCCCCAGTTTTGTTTTTCTTTTTCAACATTTCTTCAGCAATTCAGGGTCTCTTCTGATGCCATACAAATTTTAGGATTATTTGCTCTAGTTCTTTGAAAAATACTGGTAGAATTTTGATCGGAATGGTATTAAAAGTATAGATTGCTCTAGGCAGTACAGATATTATAACAATGTTTATTCTTCTGATCCAAGAACATGGAATGGTCTTCCATCTTTTTGTGTCTTCTTCAATTTCTTTCATGAGTGTTCTGTAGTTCCTCAAGTACAGAGCCTTTACCTCTTTGGTTAGGTTTATTCCCAGGTATCTTATGGTTCTTAGTGCTATAGTAAATGAATTCTTGGAGCTATAGTAAATGGAATCAATTCTCTAATTTCCCTTTCTGTGTTTTCATTGTTAATGTATAAGAAAGCAAATGATTTCTGTACATTGACATTTTATCCTGCCACATTACTGAATTGCTGTATGAGTTCTAGTAGTTTGGGGGTGGAGTCTTGTGGGTTTTCCATATAAAGTATCATGTCATCTGAGAAGAGAGAGAGAGTTTGACTTCTTCATTGTCAATTTGAATACCTTTTATTTCTCTTTGTTGTCTGATTGCTGTTGCTAGGACTTCTTTTTTTTTTTTTTAAAGATTTTATTTATTTATTTGACAGACAGAGATCACAAGCAGGCAGAAAGGCAGGCAGAGAAAGAGAGAGGAGGAAGCAGGCTCCCTGCAGAGCAGAGAGCCCGATGTGGGGCTCGATCCCAGGACCCTGGGATCATGACCTGAGCCGAAGGCAGAGGCTTTAACCCACTGAGCCATCCAGGTGCCCCTGTTGCTAGGACTTCTAATACTATGTTGAATAAGAGTGGTGAGAGTGGGCATTCTTGTCATGTTCCTGATCTCAATGGGAAGGCTGTGAGCTTTTTCCCACTGAGGATGATATTTGCTGTGTGTTTTTCATAGATAGATTTGATGAAGTTGAGGAATGTTCCATCTATCCCTATACTTTGAAGCATTTTAATCAGGAACAGATGCTGGCTTTTGCCAAATGCTTTTTCTGCATCATTTGAGAGGCCCACATGGTTCTTCTCTCACCTCTTACTGATTTGTCCTATCACATTGATTGATTTGTGAATGTTGAACCATCCTTGCAACCTAGGGATGAATCCCACCTGGTCATGGTGGATAATATTTTTAATGTGCTGCTGGGTCCTAATAGCTAGTATCTTGTTGAGAATCTTAACATCCATATTCATCAGGGATATTGGTCTGAAATTCTCCTTTTTGGTGGGGTGTTTACCTGGTTTGGGGATCAGGTAATGCTGGCTTCATAGAAAGAGTCTGGAAGTTTTCCTTCTGCTTTAATTTTTTGAAACAGCTTCAGGAGAATAGTGTTATTTCTTCTTTGAAAGGTTGGTAGAATTCCCCAGGGAATCCATCAGGTCCTGTGCTCTTATTTTTTGGGAGGTTTTGATCACTGCTTCAATCTTGTTACTAGATATCTGTCAATTCAGGTTGTCGATTTCTTCCTGGTTCAATTTTGGAAGTTTAGAGGTTTCCAGGAATGCATCCATTTCATCTAGGTTGCTTAACAAACTGGCATATAACTGTTGATACTAATTTTTGATGACTGTTTCTGTTTCCTTGGTGTTAGTTGTGATCTCTCCCTTTTCATTCATAATTTTATTAATTTGGGCCTTCTCTCTTTCTTTTGGATTAGTTTGGCCAAAGGTTAATCGATCTTATTGATTCTTTCAAAAAACCAGCTTCTAGTTTCATTGATGCATTCTCCTGTATCTCTAGTTTCTATCTCATTGATATCTGCTCTAATCTTGATTATTTCCCTTCTTGTGTGTGGAGTTGGCTTAATTTGTTGTTGATTCTCCAGTTCTTTAAGGTGTAGAGACAGCTGGTGTATTCTGGATTTTTCAATTTTTTTGAGGGAGGCTTGGGTGGCTATGTATTTCCCCCTTAGGACCGCCTTTGCTGTATCCCATAGGTTTTGGACCTAAGTGTCTTCATTCTCATTGATTTCCATGAATTTTAAGTTCTTCTTTTGATTTCTTGGTTGATCCAAACATTCTTAAGCAAGGTGGTCTTTAGCTTCCAGGTGTTTGAGTTCCTTCCGAACTTTTCCTCGTGATTGAGCTCCAGTTACAAAGCCCTGTGATCTGAGAATATGTAGGGAATAACCTCAATCTTTTGGTATTGGTTGAGCCCTGATTTGTGACCCAGAATGTGGTCTATTCTGGAGAAAGTTCCATGAGTATTCTGTTGCTTTGGGTGGAATGTTCTGTGTATATCTATGAGGTCCATTAGTCCAATATGTCATTCAATGCTCTTGTTTGTTCATTGATTTTCTGCTTTGATGATCTGTCTATTACTGAGAGTGGTGTGTTAAAATCTCCTGCTATTAATGTAGTCATATCAATATGACTCTTCATCTTGATTACCAGTTTTCTTATGTAATTGGCTGCTCCCATATTGGGTCCATAAATATTTACAATTGTTAGATCTTCTTGGTGGAAAGTCCCTTTAGGAATGCTGCTGTGTCCTTCTGTATCTCTGACTACAGTCTTTAGTTTAAAATCTAATTTATCTGATATAAGAGTTGCTACTCTGGCCTTCTTTTTAGGCCCATTGGCATGAAAGATGCTTCTCCATTCCTTCACTTGCAGTCCGGATGTCTCTAGGTTCAAAATGGGTCTCTTGTAGACAACATATGGATGGGTCCTATAGTTTTATCGAATCTGCAACCCTGTATCGTTTGTGGGTGTTTTGATGTATGGACATCTCGTTGTGATGGTAAATAGGTTAAAAAGTTATATATGTATAAAAAAATGAAGAGAACCAGAATAGTGGGAATGAATTAAAAAAAAAAGTTGTATCTATGAAGTAGTGGTGGTTGTCCTGTCTTTTTTTTTTTTTTTTTTTTTGGTTGACTTTCTGGGGAAGGGTTTTCATGCAATGATGTTCCTAGAGTTATGTCCTCCTGCCCCCATCAAGGGGGTGGGCTCTGAGGAAACTGGTTTTTCATGCTTTTGTTTTCTGGAGTTTTTTTTTTTTGTTTGTTTGTTTGTTCCTTTGTTTTCTCTCCCCTCGGTGACTTTTGATGGTTTTTGGAGATTTAGAGGAAAGCAAACTGCACCCAGACATCTCTCTCAGAGAGAAGCCTTAGTCTTTTCCCCTCTGGGTGCTCCAGAACACCTAAATCCCCCATCTGCCGCTGGAAGAGCACTTTCCCAGTCAAGGTCTCTGGGGTCACAGGAACTCTTGCTTGTGCCCAAAACCATGAGAAATAGCCACGGCTGTCTGGACAGCTTCAGACTGCCAGAGAGGTCCCAGGCAGGGATAGCGCACTGAGATTTTCATGCTGGCCTAGGCTGGGAGTGCTCAGACTCTCTGGGTCCAAGAGAGCATTGGCTGGTGTCTGCATGCACCTCTCTCAGGGGAGGGTGTAGGGTGAGACTCAGACTCTGGTCGGGCAGCATGTACATGCACGTACAGAGTGCAAAAGTCTGTGGTTCTGCTGGCTGGTGAGGCTCCCTCACCCTCACAGATGCCATCACCCAAATGCTCTCAGCATGCTGGTGGCTCAGAGACCAAGACCTGACCTCTTCGCTGCACTTTCTCTGGCTCAGTGCCAGTGGTGGCTGTCCTGGGTCATTGGACTTAAGCCCCTGTCCCTAACTGCCAGATTCCCACAATTTCCCCCTATGATCCTTTGCTCTTTTTGAGTGTTTTCAACCAGAATTCAAGTTAATGCTGGTCCCCAATCACAGGGCACTCTCATATTGGGGTATTACTTTCCAATGGGTAGCTTCTGGTGGCTCCCTCCCCCTTTTGTTTATCTTCTGATATCAGTCTAATGTTCCCACTAGCTTTACCTGCCCACTGGCATCTTCTGTCCCCATAGAGATCTAGAAGTGTATAATTCTAATGTCAGGCTGATTTCATGGGTGATGAGAGTTCTTTGGTAAGTAATCAGCTTTCTTTAGGGGATAGGTTTAAAGGAAGCCTCCTCCTCCTTCTCAGCCCAAGTTCTGTTGTTTGCATGTCCTCTGTTGAGTGATTTCTTTAACTTTTATGTCACATCCAAGAAAATTGTCTTATTTTAAAAATCCTTTTACCTACCTAGTATTTAAAGTCACCTTGCCCTTAACTCCTTGTCAAACAGGAACCAAAAGCTCTGCCACTGCCAGCCTCTATGCTGATCTGGATAGAGATAGTTGGCTCTGTGCTGACCCCACATACCTGGCATCCCACCTTTGGGACTGGCCTTTGACCACTCCATCTACCACCTTTCCTAATGTGTCTCTTCCTCTTTTTCTCGGCATCTGTGCTGTGATTACGGTTGGCAGTGCCCTTCTCCTTTTAATTCTTCCCATTTCTGGTGCGGTAATATTTACTTGATGAGGGAAAATTCTTTTAACAATTATTTGTCATCTGGGCCTCCTTCTCCCACAATTGCAGTTTCTGATTTTGTTGAGCAAGCAGAACATGGGATAATAATCCTGTAATAGCTGACAAAATATGCAGAGTCTCATCAAGGTCCCCCGTAGCTCTTAGGATCTCTGTTCCATTTTCAACCCACCCATCTGAGCCACCCTCCCCCTCACCATCCTCTGTCCACTTGCACCCTAAGGTCTGAAGAAGAGAGACATCTTTTCCCCATCTCTGTGTCCTCTTGGTCTCTAACCTGTCTCTTAGTACATAACTGGTTGTTTCTTGACCTAAGAAATTGCCACTTTAATTCTGTCTCTAATTATTGCCTCAATCCCATCTTAGCAATCACATTTCCTGAACGTTCTGCCTATTTTCATGTTTTCATTTCTTCATACCTCCCTTTGGCTCAACCCACTGAGTTTGGCTTCTGTTTTCAGTCCACTGGAAGTCCACATGCTAGAGTCACCAAATACAGTGGAGACTTGCAGACCTACTTTGTAAGACAGGACATTATTGGCCACCTCCTTTTGGATGCTTTCTGGCTCTTCTCTCACCTCTTTGACTGATCTCTCCAAGTGTCCCCTGAGTGGCTGTGGCAGTCCCCTGTTTCTCCGATGTCTGGCTTGCCTTTCTCTCCAGGTACACGGAAGGCTGGTCCTCATCTTCTTCTGACTGACACTGCCACATGCAGATCTGGGGAATGAGTCCTAAGTGGAAATGCCATGCATCACATGGGGCTGGGATGTTTTGCTGCTGCTGTGTGACCTTCCAGGGTTTTCTCTTCCCACTGAGCTTCCTCTGTGATTGCAATGAGAAGAGCTCCCCTGCTAACCAACAATACAATAGCTTCGTAATGTTAACAACAAAGTATGCCTTTATTGTTTTGAGTCCCAGAGATTTGGGGCTTGTTTATTCTTTATAGCACAACTCAGCTTATGTGGAATGATATGTGGCTCTTCCTTATGCCTTCATAAATAAACATATGAATTCATTTAGTAAATATGATTGAGTTCCTACACCGTATCAAGGTATAACTGATAGCAAGATAAATAAAGCTCCTGCCTTCATGGAGGTTACCTCCTAGTAGGAGGACATACTGTAAGCAAATGAATACTATGTATAAAGAGGATAATTATGGTGGACATAAGTGGGTAATATGAGCAGAAATGGGGGAAAGGACTGCTCTAGAATGTGGGGGTCAGGGAAGAACTCCATGTGTTGAGTCTTGAGGGATGTAAAAAGCTGTACTGTGGGCAGAGAGACCTCCATGAGCAATGGCCTTGAGGTGGTGGGAAGAGTGAGAAGGGGGAATTTTGGGAAAAGGGACAGTGCATACAAGATGAAGCTGAAGAATAAGAGACAGGGGAAGGAAAACAGATAAGATGGTTTCATAGCGGCCAAGGGAAGAGAGAACTTAAGGATGATGTCATGTTGGTCATTGTGAGAGGTCAGTACAGACATAAAAGAACAAATGCACTGGACCTCATGCTCAGCTAGAGAAGGTTGAAAAGCCAGTGGGAGGGAGGAAGGAGAGACAGAGAGTATGGATAATTTGCTTGAAAAGTTTTGTTCAAGAAAAAATAAGATAAATGTAGAAGTATCTGGTAAGAGTGGTTTACTTTTCATAAGAGACCCCAGAGAATTTTTATTTGCTGATGGGGATGATTAAGGGGAGAAGGAGAGGCTGGGGTACCAGAGAGGGGAACTCAAAGGCCTTGCCCTGAGATGGGAGAAGAAATGGGCTCTGTGGCCACATGTGGGTGAGGACAGCCATGAGCTACTAGGAAGAGGAGGGGTTTCCTCTGTGGGACTGAAGGAGAAGGCACCAGGCTTCTACAGGATGACAGACACCTGCTGCTTTAGCACCACTTTGGGGTCTCACCTGCTGCTTAATCTCTGTCTTCATCTTCACCACCACAATCAAACTCTTCACTTCTATCCTCCATCCTGATTCATTCCCAGGCCTTTCTACAGTACAGGTGTTTAATTCTTAATAATTACTTAATTTAATTCACTTAATGAAAATAATACAATGTACCATTAACACAAACAGGTTCATGTATCTGTTTATTTTTATTTATTTTTTATTATGCTGTTCTTTAAAAATTTTTATTTTTTAATTTCTTTTTTTTTTAAAGATTTTATTTATTTATTTGACAGAGAGAGATCACAAGTAGATGGAGAGGCAGGCAGAGAGAGAGAGAGAGAGGGAAGCAGGCTCCCTGCTGAGCAGAGAGCCCGATGCGGGCCTCGATCCCAGGACCCTGAGATCATGACCTGAGCTGAAGGCAGCGGCTTAACCCACTGAGCCACCCAGGCGCCCTATTTTTTAATTTCTTTTCAGCATTCCAGAATTGTTTATGCACCACACCCAATGCTCCATGTAATACGTGCCCTCCACAATACCCACCACCAGACTCGCCAAATCTCCCACTCCCCCAACCCCTCCAAAACCCTAGTTAGTTCCTCAGAGTACACAGTCTCTCACACAGCCACAGCAACTTCTTTCAAGAGATGTCTTCAAAGGCAAAGGAAAGAAAAGCAAAAATGAATTTTTGGGACTTCATCAAGATCAAAAGCTTCTGCACAACAAAGGAAACAGTCAACAAAACAAAGAGGCAACCCACGGAATTTGAGAAGATATTCACAAATGACACATATCAACAGACAAAAGGCTGATATCCAAGATCTATAAAGAACTCCTCAAACTCAGCACACACAAAACAGATAACCACGTCAAAAAATGGACAGAAGATATGAACAGACACTTCTCCAATGAAGATGTACAAATGGCTAACAGACACATAAAAAAAAATGTTCATCATCACTAGCCATCAGGGAGATTCAAATCAAAACCACATTGAGATACCACTTTATACCAGTTAGAATGGCCAAAATTAACAAGACAATAAACAACGTGTGTTGGAGAGGATGGGGAGAAAGGGGAACCCTCTTACACTGTTGGTGGGAATGCAAGTTGGTGCAGCCACTTTGGAGAACAGTGTGGAGATTCCTTAAGAAATTAAAAATAGAGCTTCCCTATGACCCTGCCATTGCACTACTGGGTATTTTCCCCAAAGATACAGATGTAGTGAAAAGAAGGGCCATCTGTACCCCAATGTTCATAGCATCAATGGCCACGGACACCAAACAGTGGAAAGAACCAAGATGCCCTTCCACGGATGAATGGATAAAGAAGATGTGGTCCATATACACTATGGAGTATTATGCCTCCATCAGAAGGGATGAATACCCAACTTTTATATCAACATGGATGGGACTGGAGTAGATTATGCTGAGTGAAATAAGTCAAGCAGAGAGAGTCAAGTATCATATGGTTTCACTTATTTGTTTATTTTTTATATGTTTAGGTAATAATAAAAGTCACTTTCCCCATGTGTGATGGTTTAAAAATGAGAGAGAGCATGTGGTGTCCTGTAGGAACCACATGGGTAGAAGGGGCAGGAAATATGAATCCAACTATATAGAGAAGGCAATACGTTTGGAGAAGCTGGCCTCCTCTTACTCCAAGTATATAGTACTTTTGGGTCTATAATGCTCATTTTCTACACCAGTCAACATTTTGACCTGTTGTTAAGAAAAAGGAATTTTCAGTGGATATATCTTTTAGTGTTTTGGAAATAAAACTAAGTTTTCAAGCTCTTGTGTGCATTGGCTCTATTTCTTGAGAGAGGCATTCTAGAGAGGCAAGGAAGAATGTGCTGAGAATAGGACTATTTCACATAAGAAATTATTAGCCCAGAGAAGATGGGGAGTAAGGAATGTAAATATATTCTGTGTATAATGTATTACACAGCTCAATGAAATGGCTGGGCTCCATGTTGAAGCTGTACTCCAAAAACACAAATGTGATCTATCATGTGCTACATCTTGCAGCCAGGATGAGCCTTTTCTTTCTTCATTATGTCTGCTTTTTATTTTTCCTATATGGGATTGATGTCTTCATTTTGTCTACCAATATGATGACTTATATCAAAGATTAGATCTTCCTGACTATGGAAACTGTACAGCTTTGGCTTGAAGTCTCTCAGACCTGGGGTTTGGGGACCCCCAGTTCTGCCCCTGACCTCAGTCTCTCCAGCCTTGAAATCTGTCCTCTTTTGACTAGCTGCCAACCAAGAGCTGCATTCAGGCAGACAGTGGTGCAACCTGTTTCAAGGTAAGGCCTCTGGCAACACCTGGCATTCTGCCTGGTTCCCACACCATCTGTCTTTCATTGTCCTTTAGGATATACTGCATCTTCCTCTTCTCTCCTAGGCTGACGCTCCTTGATCCTCCATAGTTTCTACAAATTGAAGCTTAATAAATATTTACTCACTAGCATGTTTGTGGGTGTCAAGAAGGAGTGGAGAATTTCTCTCTTTACCTATGGAGAATCTGATCTCCAGATGTGTTAAGACTTGGCCAAAGCCTGATGTAAGGGATGGGGTGAAGTTTCCTAAATCTTTTTTTTTAAAAGATTTTATTTATTTATTTGATGTAAAGAGAGAGAGAGAGAGAGATCACAAGCAGGCGGGGAGAGGCAGACAGAGAGAGAGGGTGAAGCAGGCTCCCTGCTGAGCAGAGAGTCCAATGCAGGGCTCGATCCCAGGACCCTGAGATCCTGACTTAAGCCAAAGGCAGAGGCTTAACCTATCAAACCATCCAGGAACCCCAAGATCCCTACATCTGACCTGAGTCTCTGCCCAGGCTCTGCCCCTCTTTCCACTGGAGGTCCATATCACTCCAGCTCTCCCACTGCCAAGGACAGGCTGCCAGGACTTCCTTGTAGACAGATGCTGGTTTGAAGGAACATTTATCCAAAAACAGTTGTGTCTTCCTGCCAGCTGGTTGATTCTACTTCCTACAATAGAGAATTTCTGGCTTTTTGGAGGGCAGTTGAAATGTTAAATCCCCAGGCTGGGAAGATAAACTATTAGCCATTAATATCTCAAGGTGAGCTAGTTTCACTAAAGGACATTTCCACATAGTTTTCCCTTGCTATTAGTGGGGGTTGCAGAAAAAGAAAATTAGTTGTTGTTCTAAAAACTTTGGGGAATATTTAAGAGGTTTCCTTTTTTAGGATTTCTCTAAGCCTTGACCTGTTAACATGCAATATGACTCTCCCATATGACATTTCTGAATATGCTCAATGCAGAGCAGCTTTCTTGAGGATTAGCTAGGGGCACATTTTCTCCATGGGGGTGGAGGTCAGGTGTCTAGATTTGGCCAGGAAACTTTTTTGTTTGTTTTTAATTGAAGTATAGTTGACATACAATGTTATATTAGTTTCAGGTGTACGACACAGTGATTTGACAATTCTATACTACATTCTTCCATGCTCACTATGGTGAGTGTTACCATACAACTTTAATATAATATTTTTTTACTGTATTCCTGTGCTGTACTTTTCATCTAGTGACTTGTTTATTTCATTATTGGAAGTTTGTACATCTTATTCTTCTTCACCTATTTTGTACATCCCCCCCAGCTTCCTTCTGGTAACAACCAGTTTGTTCTCTGTATTTAAGAGTCTGTTTTCTTGTTCCTTTGTTTTATTTTTTAGGTTCTACATACAAATGAAATCTTATGGTATTCATCTTTCTGTCCGACTAATTTCACTTAGCATAATACCCTCCTGGTCCATACCTGTTGTTGCAAATGGCAAGATTTCATCCTTTTTATGGTGGAGTAATATTCTGTTATATGGATATCACATCTTTATCTATTCATCTATTGATGACCAATGGACACATGAAAAGATGCTCAACATCACTAATGAAGGAAATGCAAATGAAAACCACAATGAGATATCACCTCACACCTGTCAGAATAATTAGTATCAAAGAGATAAGAAATAACAAGTGTTGGCAAAGGTGTGGAGAAAAAGGAACCTTGGTGTACTGGTAGTGAGAATATAAATTGGTAAAACAACTATGGAAAACAGTATGGAGTTTCCTTAAAACATTAAAAATAAAAATGCTATTTGATGCTGTATTTCCACTACTATTTACCCAAAGAAAACAAAAATACTAATTTGAAAAGATATATGCAGCCCTATATTTATTGCCACATTATTTACAATGGCCAGATATGCTCATCCACACAGACTTTGGTATGAGTTCCTCCCACAGTCACTAGCTGAGTGGCCTTAAGTAAACCTTGGAATGCTTAAGCCTCAGTTTCTTTACCCAAAAAATGTTAATAATCCCCACCTAGCATCTAATGAGAAGGAAAGAAGGCTCAGGCTCTTTATCTAATGAAGAGCACCAGAAATAGGGAAGTTGCAATCTCATTAAGGTCACCTTTGTGTTCATTATTTGTCTATTGTGCAAGGTTTTGTTGAGCCCCCACTATGAAGACACTGGGCTCTGGAGCTTTTGGAACTAAATGTTAAAAAAAAAAAGAGAAAAGAAAAAAGAAAAACCCACACAAGTATTGTATTTAAAGATAGAGCAACCATCAAGTCAGGAATCTGTACCTTCCTGACTCAGTCGAGGCCCAAACTATGACAATTTAGACCCAGACAGTTCTGGAAATCCCAGGAACATATCACTGATGTCATAAACTGGTTCTCTCAGCCCTTCTGGGGCTACCACTTCCTTTCTTGCAGCTTTGGCTGGGTGGCAATGTCCTCTTCCCTTGGCAATACTAGGGGTCATCATAACTTTGCTATTGCTCCTGCCAAAAGCACTGTTGCTGTGATGTCTGCCCTGACCAGCCAGTTCCTGACAGGGAGGGATGTCCTATCCCTTACCCCACAAGGGCCCACCATCTCCCAGCTTGCTGTACCCAGAGGCAATGAAGCTGATTATTGCTGGATTCCTCCATATCTGGATAGCAATGAGATGCCAAATTCACACATTCTTTCCTTCTAGGGCCCAGTCCTGCCCTCAGGGTCTATGCTGAGGCATTATAAGAAGTAGGAAGTCTCAGGACAAACCCTTCCTTTCCTTTGCTCTGGTACCTATTGTCCTGGCAGGTAAATGTGTGATCTGATTCTTTCCTTAAGATAAGAGGCAGTACTGAAGGCTAGGGACTTAATCAATATGGACATTGGTAATATGTCAGATCTAGAGTTCAGAATGATGATTCTCAAGGTTCTAGCCGGGTTCAAAAAAGGCATGGAAGATATTAGAGAAATGCTATCTGGAGAGATAAAAGCCCTTTCTAGAGAAATAAAAGAACTAAGAGCTAACCAAGTTGAAATAAGAAAAAAAGCTATTAATGAGATGTGACAAAAAATGGAGGCTCTTACTGCTAGGATAAATGAGGAAGAAAAGAGCATTAGTGATATAGAAGACCAAATGACAGAGAATAAAGAAGCTGAGCAAAAGAGGGACAAACAGCTACTGGACCATGAGGGGAGAATTTGAGAGGTAAGTGACACCATAAGATGAAACAACATGAGAATAATTGGGATTCCAGAAGAAGAAGAAAGAGAGAGGGGAGCAGAAGGTATATTGGAGAGAATTATTGGAGAGAATTTCCCTAATATGGCAAAGGGAACAAGCATCAAAATCCAGGAGGCACAGAGAACCCCCCTCAAAATCAATAAGGATAGGTCCACACCCCATAATCTAGCAGTATACATTACAAGTCTTAGTGACAAAGAGAAAATCCTGAAAGCAGCCCAGGAAAAGAAGTCTGTAACATACAATGGTAAAAATATTAGATTGGCAGCAGACTTATCCACAGAGGCCTGGCAGGCCAGAAAGAACTGGCATGATATATTCAGAGCACTAAACGAGAAAAACATGCAGCCAAGAATACCATATCCAGCTAGGCTATCATTGAAAATAGAAGGAAAGGTAAAAAGCTTCCAGGACAAACAAAAACTACAAGAATTTGCAAACACCAAACCAGCTCCATAGGAAATATTGAAAGGGGTCCCCTAAGCAAAGAGAGGCCCTGAAAGTAGTAGATCAGAAAGGAACAGAGGCAATATACACTAAGAGTCACCTTACAGGCAACACTATGGCACGAAATTCATATCTCTCAAAAGTTACCCTGAATGTTAATGGGCTAAATGCCCCAATCAAAAGACACAGAGTAACAGAATGGATAAAAAAACAAAATCCATTAATATGCTGCCTACAAAAAACTCATTTTAGACCCAAAGACACCTCCAGCTTTAAATTGAGGGGGTGGAAAATAATTTACCATGCTAATAGACATCAAAAGAAAGCTGGGGTGGCAATCCTTATATCAGATCAATTAGATTTTAAGCCAAAGACTATAATAAGAGACAAGGAAGGACACTATATCATACTCAAAGGGTCTGTCTAACACGAAGATCTAACAATTTTAAATATCTATGCCCCTAACATGGGAGCAGCCAACTGTATAAACCAATTAATAACAAAATCAAAGAAACACATCAACAATAATACAATGATAGTGGGGGACTTTAACACTCCCCTCACTGAAATGGACAGATCATCCAAGCAAAAGATCAACAAGGAAATAAAGGCCTTAAATGACACACTGGACCAAATGGACATCACAGATATATTCAGAACATTTCATCCCAAAGCAACAGAATAGACATTCTTCTCTAGTGCACATGGAACATTCTCCAGAATAGATCACATTCTTGGTCCTAAATCAGGTCTCAACCGGTATCAAAAGATTGGGATCATTCCCTGCGTATTTTCAGACCACAATGCCCTGAAGCTAGGACTCAATAACAAGAGGAAATTTGGAAAGAACCCAAATACATGGAGACTAAACAGCATCCTTCTAAAGAATGAATGGGTCAACCAGGAAATTAAAGAAGAATTGAAAAAATTCATGGAAACAAATTATAATGAAAACACAACAGTTCAAAATCTGTGGGACACAACAAAGGCAGTCCTGAGAGAAAAATATATAGCGGTACAAGCCTTTCTTAAGAAACAAGAAAGGTCTCAGGTACACAACCTAACTGTACACCTAAAAGAGCTGGAGAAAGAACAACAAAGAAAGCCTAAACCCAGCATAGAAGAGAAATCATAAAGATCAGAGCAGAAATCAATGAAATAGAAACCAAAAAAACAATAGAACAAATCAACGAAACTAGGAGCTGGTTCTTTGAAATAATTAATAAGATTGATAAACCCCTGGCCAGACTTATGAAAAAGGAAAGAGAAAGGACCCAAATAAATAAAATCATGAATGAAAGAGGAGAGATCACAACGAACACCAAAGAAATAAGGACAATTATAAGAACATACGATGAGCAACTCTACGCCAACAAATTTGACAATCTGGAAGAAATGGATGCAGTCCTAGAGACATATAAACTACCACAACTGAACCAGGAAGAAATAGAAAACCTGAACAATCCTATAACCAGTAAGGAGATTGAAACAGTCTTTAAAAAATCTCTAAACAAACAAAAGCCCAGGGCCAGACGGCTTCCCAGGGGAATTCTACCAAACATTTAAAGAAGAACTAATTCCAATTCTCCTGAAACTGTTCCAAAAAATAGAAATGGAAGGAAAACTTCCAAACTCTTTTTATGAGGCCAGCATCACCTTGATCCCATCAAAAAAGAGGCTGTCAAGGATCCCATCAAAAAAGAGAACTACAGACCAATATCCTTGATGAACACAGATGTGAAAATTCTCACCAAAATACCAGCCAATAGGTTTCAACAGTACTTTAAAATGATTATTCACCACGACCAAGTGGGATTTAGCCAGGGCTGCAAGTTTGGTTTAACATCTGCAAATCAATCAATGTGATACAACACATTAATAAATGAAAGAACAAGAAGTATATGATACTCTCAATAGATGCTGAAAAAGCATTTGACAAAGTACATCATCCCTTCCTGATAAAAACTCTTCAAAGTGTAGGAATAAAAGACACATAACTCAATATTATCAAAGCCATCTATGAAAAACCCACTGCAAATATCATTCTTAATGGAGAAAAACAGAGTTTTCCGCTAAGGCCAG
The DNA here is from genome assembly GCF_902655055.1 of Lutra lutra. Taxonomy (NCBI): domain Eukaryota; kingdom Metazoa; phylum Chordata; class Mammalia; order Carnivora; family Mustelidae; genus Lutra; species Lutra lutra. The sequence goes on along the minus strand of NC_062280.1, from coordinate 115,355,440 downwards.
GAACACAGCAGGGAAGTCCATTATCATCACTGCTATTCAACGTCGTACTAGAAGTCCTAGCCTCAGCAATCAGACAACAAAAGGAATTTAAAGGCATCCAAATCAGCAAAGAAGAAGTCAAACTATAACTCTTTGCAGATGATATGATACTCTATGTGGAAAACCCAAAAGATTCCAGTCCAAAACTGCTAGAACTTGTACAGGAATTCAGTACAGTGTTCGGATATAAAATCAATGCACAGAAATCAGTTGCATTTCTCTACACCAACAACAAGACAGAAGAAAGAGAAATTAAGGAGTCAATCCCATTTACAATTGCACCCAAAACTATAAGATACCTAGGAATAAACCTAACCAAAGAGGCAAAGGATCTATACTCTGAAAACTATGAAGTACTCATGAAAGAAATTGAGGAAGACACAAAGAAATGGAAAAATGTTCCATGCTCTGGTTTAGAAGAATAAATATTGTTTATTAAAAGCAATCTACATATTTAATGCAATTCCTATCAAAATACCATCCATTTTTTTCAAAGAAATGGAACAAATAATCCTAAAATTTTTATGGAACCAGAAAAGACCTCAAATAGCCAAAGGAATATTGAAAAAGAAAGCCAAAGTTGGTGGCATCACAATTCTGGACTTCAAACTCTATTACAAAGCTGTCATCATCAAGATAGCATGGTACTGGCACAAAAGCAGACACATAGATCAATGGAACAGAATAGAGAGCCCAGAAATAGACCCTCAACTCTATGGTCAACTAATCTTTGACAAAGCAGGAAAGAATGTCCAGTGGAAAAAAGACAGCCTCTTCAACAAATGGTGTTGGGAAAATTGGACAGCCACATGCAGAAAAATGAAATCGGACCATTTCCTTACACCACACACAAAAATAGACTCAAAATGGATGAAGGACCTCAATGTGAGAAAGGAATCCATCAAAATCCTTGAGGAGAACACAGGCAGCTACCTCTTCGACCTCAGCCGCAGCAACATCTTCCTAGGAACATTGCCAAAGGCAAGGGAAACAAGGGCAAAAATGAACTATTGGGATTTCATCAAGATCAAAAGCTTTTGCACAGCAAAGGAAACAGTGAACAAAACCAAAAGACAACTGACAGAATGGGAGAAGATATTTGTAAAGGACATATCAGATAAAGGGCTAGTGTCCAAAATCTATAAAGAACTTGGCAAATTCAACACCCAAAGAATAAATAATCCAATCAAGAAATGGGCAGAGGACATGAACAGACATTTCTGCAAAGAAGACATCCAGATGGCCAACAGACACATGAAAAAGTGCTCCATATAACTCGGCACCAGGGAAATTCAAATCAAAACCACAATGAGATATCACCTCACACCAGTCAGAATGGCTAAAATTAACAAGTCAGGAAATGGCAGATGCTGGCGAGGATGTGGAGAAAGGGGAACCCTCCTACACTGTTGGTGGGAATGCAAGCTGGTGCAACCACTCTGGAAAACAGCATGGAGGTTCCTCAAAATGTTGAAAATAGAACTACCCTATGACCCAGCAATTGCTGGGTACTGGGTATTTACCCTAAAGAGACATTTAGGGTATTTACCCTAAATACCCTAAATACTACTGGGTATTTACCCTAAAGAGACAAATGTAGTGATCTGAAGGGGCCTGTTCACCCTAATTTTTATAGCAGCAATAGCCAAACTATGGAAAGAACCTAGATGTCCATCAACAGATGAATGGATAAAGAAGAAGTGGTATATATATACACAGTGGAATACTACGTGGCAATTAAAAGAAATGAAATCTTGCCATCTGCAATGACGTGGATGGAACTAGAGGGTATCATGCTTAACGAAATAAGTCAATCAGAGAAAGACAACTATCCTATGATCTCCCTGATATGAGGAAGTAGAGATGCAACATGGGGGGTTAAGGGGGTAGGAGGAGAATAAATGAAACAAGATGGGATTGGGAGGGAGACAAACCATAAGTGACTCTTAATCTCACAAAACAAACTGAAGGTTGCTGGGGGGAGGGGGGTTTGGGGATGGGAGGTGGGGTTATGGACATTGGGGGGGGTATGTGCTATGGTGAGTGCTGTGAAGTGTGTAAACCTGGCGATTCACAGACCTGTATGAAAACATATTATGTGTCTATAAAAAATTAAAAAATAAATAAATTAAAAAAAATAATAAAAATAAATTACAGTAAATGTAAAACAAAACAAAACAAAACAAAAACTAGTGATGTACTGTATGGTGACTACCATAATACAATAAAAAATAAATAAATTTCAGTTTTGATTTCCTTTTAACCTGAGAGCTATTGAAAAATATATTATTTTTTAAAAAGATTTATTTATTTATTTTAGAGAGAGTGAGAGAGAGAGAGAGAGAGAGAGCACATGAGTAGAGGAAGGGGCAGAAGGAGGAGACAAGCAGACTCCCCACTGAGTGGAGAGCCCAACATGGGGATCTATCCTAGGACCCTGAGATCATGACCTAAGCCAAAATCAAGAGTCAGATGCTCAGCTGACTGAGGTATGCAGGTGCCCCTGAGAAATATATTTAAAAACCTTAGAGTTAATAGATTTTTTTGGAGGTCTAACCTTTTGAAGTCCATATTAACTTCTACTGCATCATGGCTAATGATTTTTGTTCATATTATTTCTGTTTTAGGGAATTATTTGACATTATTTTTTGGCTTTATACATGACCAAATTTTGTGACTATATATATATATATATATATATATATATATATATATTCAAAAATGATGTATTTTCACTACTTATATGGGATAAAATCTAATATATGTATTTTTCAGTATGTGTATTGAAAGATTGTGTATCTATCTGTCAGTCTATCATCTATCATCTACCTATCAACTATATATCTATCTGATTTAGAAGCCAATATCTACTGACTCAGTGATGGCCTGGCCTTGGGATGAGGAAGGAGAGGGACAATTATAGATGTTCTTGGGTTTTGGCTTGTGTGATTGAATTGATGGAGGCTCCACTGGGATGGGGACACTGGAGAAGAACCTAGCTGGTATGAGGAACAAGATGACATCAGCTGGACCTGCCAAGTTTGCTGTACTTTTGTAATACCAAAGAAGAGAGTTCAAGGTAGGGTAGGATGAAAGTTGGTTTGGAGGTCACAGATGAAGTTAGTACTGGGCACATAAATGGATGAGTTTCTGGCATATAGATGGTGTCTGTCATTGGTGTTGATCAAGGCAAGGCTTCTAGAAGGAGAAGTGGGGGGAACAGGATGACATCATGAATAGTTCAGACCTCTGTAGTCAGGGCCTAGGGAGTGAGTATAGAGGAGACTGAGAAGCAGCTTGGGAAATGGGAGGTATAGAAAGACAGATTTCAGAAAATGGAACAGAATCCAGGAAGAAGATGTTTCAAGAACAAACACTGCTAAGAGTCAACTGCATTTTTTTTTTGCACTTTTGTGTGTGTGTGTGTGTGTGTGATTTTGATTGAATTCTTAGAGACTAATATTGTTGAATTGCTGATTCCTTTCTGTAGCTGGGATTTTTCTTACTATAATTCAAACCATCTCATATAAAATAAAGAAGATTTTTGAGAAAGCCCCCTGGGGGTGCTTTTTTATTAAATTTTCTAGCCACTGAAGTGAGTACTAGAAATTTAAAATTATGCTAATAAAAGTTTGTGTGGTTGTCGGGGGGAAAGGGAGGCTATGTCTCCACAAGACTCTCAGAATCAGGGCGCCTGGGTGGCTCAGTGGGTTAAGCTGCTGCCTTCGGCTCAGGTCATGATCTCGGGGTCCTGGGATCGAGTCCCGCATCGGGCTCTCTGCTCGGCAAGAAGCCTGCTTCCCTCTCTCTCTCTCTGCCTGCCTCTCCGTCTACTTGTGATCTCTCTCTCTGTCAAATAAATAAATAAAATCTTAAAAAAAAAAAAAAGAAGACTCTCAGAATCATTCTACCAATCAGTGATTTTAGTGCTCACCATGTACCTTTAAACATGATTTTTCCTGTGCCTGTTAATCCCTGTTAATGATTGCATGTGTCTGGGATCTGAACAGGAAGCTCTGCATGAGGACTGATGGTTGCTCACTAGTGTTAAGCAAGATGAAATGGTGGCAGACACTCTCTTAAGGTCTTGTTTAGCATTTTAATCAGCTTCATCTTGGGTGGCAAATGCAGTTTGCATAATTCTGAATACAGGGTTGTGGTGGAAAGGAGGGCAGTAGAAGGAAAAAAAAAAACACAAGAAAATTGATTTCCTTTTAGAAAATGCAAAAATAGCTGGTGGAATGAACTGCAAAACATAAAATTATATTGTTTAAGCCAGAACTTAAAAGGACTTGAGAGAACTATCATTTGTCCCACTTCCCTCATTATACATGGGGAAATCCAAAGAACCAGGGAGGTGATGTGCTGGGACAAGATCATCCAGTGTCCTTGAGGAAAGCCCACCTGAGACTCAGCCTGTCACCACCCAGCACAACACACTACCCCCAGCTCTGCAGGCTGTGTGGCTCACCATCTGACCTGTTCTGTGTTCTGAGAGTACTTTTCCTCAGTTTTACCATTAAGTTATCTGTGCTCACCTGTTACTCTGGAATGACCTTGATCACAGGCCTCACCCTCTTCTGCCCCTTAAAGCAGGCATGCCCATGTCTGACTCAGTGTGCCTCATAAGCATTGTTCCTGTGCCTACAGTTCTGCCTACACAAACAGGATTGCCTCCCTACTTTGACGCCATACCTGCTGCATGTTTATGGTTGAGTTCTCAGGGCCGGAGAATTTGACTTGTACTAGCAACTTGCAAGAGAAGCTGGCCTTGTACCACCAACCTTTGGAGCACATAATGCACAATGGCTGTTGCTTTAGCTATACCTTTTAAATCTTCCACAAATGTATTATGTGGCTATGCTACTCTGGAACTACACAGGGTCAGTGATCTAGGAAATGTAGTTCCAGCTTAAATAGACGTGATTCAAGCTGCCACAGGAACCCTAGGTAAAGAAAACAGTTTCTTAGGAAAGAGGATGAGTTTGTTTTTGGATTGTTGTGATCAGGATGCCTCTAAGACCTGCTAGGAAGACAACTGGTAGGCAGACAATAGTTTTGGAGATCAGGAATACATTTTGGAGATGTTAGCATAAAAGTTGAGGTCATCAAAAGGTTAAAGTTGTTTTAGGCAAGAAGGACCCTGGAAAATCCAGATAATTCTATATCTATTAGTCAGCTTCGCTGAATAACAAACAAACCCACATTCTCAGTGCCTTGTAACCATACTTACTTTGCTTATGTTATATGTTGGTGTTGACGGTGGTTATTGCTGTTTGACTCTGTTCAGCATTGCTCCCAATGTCTTCTTCTTCTAGGTCATGAATGTGGGGCAGCTACCATGGGGGCGGGGGTCATGTCCTTTCTTGTGTCAGGGAAGAGCAAGAAGGGGGGATACAATTGTTTCTCAAGCTCAGACTTGGATGTGGTCTGTATAATGGGCACTTACCCTCCATTTGCCAAAGCAGGTGCTGTGGACATGACAATTTACATTATGGCATTAGTATGATGCAAAATAGAGGTTTCCTGTGAGGAAACCTCTCTAGGCATTAAGAATGATTACTTAACCAAATAGGGGTTGTAAATAATTGATTTCTCCCCAAGACAATAATTTCCAAGGGAATCCTTCCATTTTCTTATTATGGGTGGATTAGATGAGGAGCTGAATAAAGATGCTGACTTATTCAAGGATATCTTCAGCACTGCATAGAAAGAACCATGCACATTCATAACATGGTCACACATGTGTTTGTAGACCATACAACCAATGCATAACATTAAATGAATTGTTCCTGCAAAGTGCAGACCTAGACAATCTCATGTAGAGGAAGGGAAAGTTTCTGCAGAGAGTGGTAGAGAAATGGTCAGAATTCAGAAGGCCTAATTCCTGGCCACTAATCCTATGTTCATTGGGAGTTGCTGGGAGTGGTTGAGGGGGAATCTGTGTGGTGAATTTGGGGGTTGACAAACTTCTGTAAAGGGCCAGAGAGTACACTTTATGATTTTTGGGTTACATTATCTCTGTCACAGGTAGTGCCTGTTGGGGAATATCATGGGATGGATATGATTTCTGATTGATCTGAGAGCTAGACCAGGACTCTCAGAGACTTCTCACTCTCCTCTGTCCTTGGAACATGGGTTGTATTTGCCTTTCCTGCTCCCAGAGGCTGCTCCAAGGACACAGCCTTAAGGTAATGATGTGCTATTGAGAACACCTCTATGGTATACTGATCTGAATCCAGGTAAATCACTTTGTAAACTTTTAAGATTTGGTGAGTGGGGGCAGGAATCCATTAATTTTGCTGCCATCCAGGAAAAAACTTATAAGTAATTTCCCTTTGCTTATTAAAACTGCCACCTACCAAGTTTGATTGGTAGTGGGAGTGGAGAGTGGACCTCAGAGAGCCCTGAGTAACCTCACAGTTGCCATGGGCCTAGTTAACCATCACACACTGGGAGGAGCTGCAGCTGCCACAGCCAGCCCTAGTCACTATCACTGCAACCATGAGCAGCAAGGCTGAGACCCAGCAGCCACCCACCACTCCAACTTCAGTGCTGCTGACACCACCAGCAGCTCCATAGAGAGTGGTGGCCTGGGTGGCCTCACATTTTTGGCACCTGGAGGCTGGGACAAGAAGGTCTTTGCAACCAAGGTTTTGGAACAGTAAAATGGTTCAATGTAAGAAATGGATATGGTTTCATCAATAGAAATGACACCAAGGAAGATGTATTTGGACACCATACTGCCAAATAGAAGAGTAACCCCAGGAAGTACCTTTGCAGTGCAGGAGATGGAGAGACTGTGGAGTTTGATGTCCTTGAAAGAGAAAAGGGTGCAGAGGCAGCAATGTGACAGGCCCTGGTAAAGTTCCAGTGCAAGACAGTAAGTATGCAGTGGACGTTAACCATTATAGATGCTATCCACATCTCAGGGGTCCTCCATGCAATTCCCAGCAGAATTACCATGATAGTAAGAGTGGGGTTGGAAAGTGCTCTTGAAAGCCAGGCCCCAAAGTGCTAGCCCTACTGCAGGTGATGGTTCCCACCTTACTATATGCAGAGACCCTATGGGCATCAACCACAATATTACAATACTCCTGAGCAGGGAGAAGTGATGGAAGGTGCTGACAACCAGGGGGCAGAACAAGGTAGATCATTGAGACAGAATATGTATTAGGGTTATAGGCACAATTCCATAGGGGTCCTCATCACCAAAGACAGTGTAGAGAGAATGGCTATGAGGAAGATAAGGAAAAATCAAGATGAGACCCAAGAAAATCAAGATGAGGTTGGTACAACTGCACCTTCAATTACCGAGGCAGATGCCCAGAAACCCCTAAACCACAAGATGGAAAAGAGACAAAAGCAGCCTATCCACTAGCTGAGAATTCATCCACTCTGGAGGCTGAGCAGGGTGGGGCTGAGTAAATGCTGGCTTACCATCTCTGCCATCATCCAGTTTAGTCATCCAACACAAAGAAATGAAGATGAAATTCCAGCAATAAGAAATGAACAAAAGATTGAAGCTGAACACCTTAAGTGCTAGCTTTTTGTCCATTGACCAGATAAACATAACTGTCTGCATTATCTGTGCAGCATGGGATTTTTATTATTTTTACTCAAAGAGGTCTCTTTTTGGTAATGACAAACATGTTTGTTTGTTCGTTTGTTTTAAAGCTTGGTTTTTCTCAGTACACATTTAAAGGTTTTTAGTTGTCTCATGTCTGGTCAAGTTGAGATTTTTGAGAAACTCATTTTTAATTTGTAATGAATATTTACAACTTGATTTTTAAAAATAAAAATGTCAACAAACAGAAAGCATCCATTAATAGAAGTCTTAAAACAAACAAGTAAGGAAAACCCTGCCATCTATCAGCTTGGAGTAGCCTGTCTCTTTCTTTGGTCTCCCTCTGCCCTCTGAGTACAGGAATCAGTTTCAGATTATACCAGGAGGCTCCTGAGAGCATTTCAAACCAATAGTGCCATATTTATTTTGCTGTTGTAACCCAAAGGCAGCCATAAATGATACATAAATGAGTAGTTATGACCAGTTTCAATAAAAATTTATTTATAAAATATATATAAAATTATAAAAAATATAAAATTATAAAACAATATATAAAACAAGTGGTGGGCTGGATTTAGTTTGCTGACCCTTGTTCTAGATCTATGAGAGAGGTGACAGGAGGGGCCTGGAGGGGTAGAAATTAGATGAAGATACCAGCTTGGAGACTAGAGATGGTCCAGGGGCAGGAAGGTGATAAAGGCTTAGCACGCATGGAGGACTGGAGCCACACCTGAACTCAGTGGATGCCTTGGGACCTATAGATACTGTCCTGCACTCCAGAAAGCTTTGTCTCTGGGTAGCATAAGGGAAAGGCTGGGTGCAGCCCAGCTTTGCCATGGCCTAACTACATGCAGCATTCTGTCCCAGGAACATTTTGCTGAAAACCTGGACCTGGGGCTAGAGTCCCTGACCTTCTGGGATAAGCTGATAAATTCTCTGGGCCTGGCATCCTGTCTCTTGTCATCCTCCCCTCAGCCTGTCTGCAGAAAGCTTGCCTAGAACAGAGTATTCTAGGTGAAGGCTTTAGAAATCCAGGCCACCCTGGTGACTTTCCTTTGGGTGTCCCCCACCTCCCAGGACAGTCAGAGCCTGGAAGCAGGGAAGGAGGGCACGAAGCTGGTATTCGAGCCATATCCAGAGGTGAGGCAACCTAAGAACATGGGGCCAGGGTAGGTCAGAGGCCCAGTAGGCAGCTTCTCAAGGTGGCCAGAGAAGCAAAGCTGTGTGAAGCCTGGATAGCTTTGCAGGAAGAGGGAGGCACAGCCTTGATGCATCTTCCTATAGGGCTAGTCCAGGGTGGTTGCCCCCCATGTGCCCCACCCCATGGAGTTAGCATATCCCAATGGGTACCTGGGGACAGCTACTCCCAGCTGTGTTGAACTCGTCAGACCTTCACAGGGACCCATCCCTGTGGAGGGCTGGGTGACATCCTGATAACTTGAAATCTTCAAGCAAGTGACCTAAAGACACCAGATTAGAGCCACATGAATAAGTGGAAATAGACTCTCTATCAAGATGTGGGCTTTCTAGCAGCTGTTCTTCTGTCACTTCATGAAAAGCCACCCCTCTCCTTACTGGTGGAAGATCATTGCTTCCTAGCATGCATGGGTCCCTTTAGCTTTCCCTCCTCCCTTGGCCTGCAGTCCTTTGGTTGCCTTTAAGGGGAGATGGACCTCCATGCTCAAAATCCAAGAAGCACAGAGAAATCCCATTAATTTAACAAAAGCTGGCCATTGCCAAGGCATATCATAGACAAAGTCACAAAATACACAGACAAGGAAAGAATCCTGAAAGCAGCAAGAGGCAAAAAAAAGATCCTTAAACTACAGGGGAAGACAAACCAGTTTCACAGCAGATAGGTCTACAGAAACATGGCAAGCCACAAGAGAATGGCAAGATATATTCAGCATGGTAAATGGGAAAAAATATGCAACCAAGAATACTTTATACAGCAAGGCTCTCTTTCAGAATAGAAGGAGAGATTAAGAGTTTCTCAGACAAACAAAAACTAAAAGAGTTCATGCCCTCTAAACCAGCCCTGCAGGAAATAGTAAGGGGGACTCTTTGAGTGGGGGAAAAAAGACCCCAATGCAACAGAGATTGGAAAGGACCAGAAAACATTACCAGAAACACCAACTCTACAGGAAACACAAGGGCACTAAATTTATACTTTTCAGTAATAACTCTGAATATGAATGGACTAAATGCTCCAACCAAAAGATATTGGGTATCAGAATGGAAAACAACAAAACAAAACAAAACAAAACAAAACACAACAAAACAAGAAGATCCATCTATATGCTGCCTACAAGAGACTCATTTTGGACCTAAAGACACCTGAAGATTGAAAGTGACTGGATGAAGCATCATCTGTCAGGTGAATGGTTGTGGAAAGAAAACCTACTTATATCAGACAAACTACATTTTAAACTGAAGACAGTATTAAGACATGAAGAGGAGCATTATATCATAATTAAGGGGTCTATCCACCAAGAAGATCTAACAATTGTAAATACTTATGCCCCCAACTTGGGAGTACCCAATATATATAAATCAATTAATAACAAACATAAAGAAACTCATTGATAATAATACAATAATTTTAGGGGACTTTAACACTCCACCAGTAGCAATGGATAGATCATCTAAGCAGAAAATCAACAAGGAAACAATGGCTTTGAATGACACACTAGACTGGATGAGTTTGACAGATATATTCAGAACAGTTCTTCCTAAAGCAACAGAATATACATTCTATCCTAGTGCACACAGAACATTCTCCAGTATAGATCACATACTGGGTCACAAATCAGTCCACAATAAGTACAAAAAAGATCGATATCATACCATGCATATTTTCAGACCACAATATATGCAACTTAAATTCAACTACAAGAAAAAGATTTGGAGAGACCAGAAATATATGGAGTTTAAAGAACATCCTACAAAGAAGGAATGGGTTAACCAGGAAATTAAACAAAAAATTAAAAAGTTGTTGGAAGCAATGAAAATGAAAACATGACAGTCTAAAACTTTTGAGATTCACCAAAGGATCCAGCCCTAAGAGGAAATTATATTGCAATAGAGGCCTACCTCCAGAACCAAGAAAAGTCTCAAATACACAACCTAACCTTACACCTCAATGACCAAGAAAAGGAACAGCCAATAAAGCCTGAAGCCAGCAGAAAAAGGGAAATAAGAAGTAGAGCAGAGAGAGACAAGGTGGCGGGGAAGTAGGAGGAGGCACCATTTCAACCTGTACCCTAAAGTGAGCTGATTACCTTTCAAAGAACTCCAATCACTCATGAAATCAGCCTGAGACAGAATTATACATGTCTGGATCTCTACAGGGGCAGAAGATGCCAGTGGGCAGGTAAAGCGGAGTGGGAATGTCGGACTGATATTGGAAGATAAACAAAAGGGGGAGGGAAGGGAGCCACCAGTGGCGACCAATTGGAAAGTAATACCCCAATATGAGAGTGCCCAGCATCTGAGGACCAGCATTAACTTGTAGACTCAAAGAGAGCAAAGGATCGTGGGAGGGGGAGGAGGATTGTGGGAATCGGGGTTGCTAGGGACAGGGGCTTAAGTCCTGGGACAGCCTCCCCTGGTGCTGAGTCAGAGAGAGTGTGGAGGAGAAACCAGGTCTTGGTCCCTGAGCCACCAGCGCACCTGAGAACGCATGGGGTCTGGCTCCTGTGAGGGGCTGGGAGCCTCGCCAGATGGCAGAACACGGAGCCATGGTAACAGAGCCTGAGAAGTGTGCACCCCTCACCCTTCCCTGAGAGAGGGGCCTTAAGGCCCAGCCTGGCGATCTTAGACCCACGCTATTCCACCAGAGCCTGAGATGAGTGTGCGACCATCACCCTCCCCTGAGAGAAGTGCACACAAGCCCAGCGCTCTTAGACCTGGAAAGACCAGGCACTCCCAGCCCGGGCCAGCGGGAAAATCTCAGTGTGCAATTGCTGCTTGGAACCTCTCTGGCAGTCTGGAGATGCCCAGACAGCTGCTGCTGCTGTGGTTTTGGGTACAAGGAGGAGATCCTGCATCCCCAGGGACCACGACTCAGAACCTGCTCTGCCAGCAGCCAAGGGGGAATTTATTTGGGCTCTGCAGCCAGACTGAGGCTTCTCTCTGAGAGGGAGGTCAGGGTGCAGTTTGCTTTCCTCTACAAAACTCTACAAAAACCTACAAAAACCGTCAAAAGTGGTCAAGGTGAGAGAGAAACAAAAAGTGAACAAACATAAAAACCTCCAGAGAACAAAAGCCTGAAAAAAACCAGTTTCCTCAGAGCCCACCCCCTTGAGGGGGGTGGGAGGACTTAACTCAGGGAGCATCATATACTGAAAACCCACGTGGCAGGCCCCTTCCCCAGAAAACCAACCCGGAAAGAAAAAAAAAAAAAAAGACGACAAGAGAACAACCACCACTACTTAATAGGACAACTTTTATTTTTAAATCATTCCCACTATTCTGGTTTAATTTTTTTTTTAATATAGATAACTTTTTTAACATATTTACCTTCACAGTGATATGTCCAGTACATCAAATGCCATAATAACCTTCTAACCTGAAATTTTGGATACATACACCTGTGTTTTTCTTTTGCATTTCTATTTTTAATTTTTTTTTAAATTTTAGTTTAGTTTAATCTAGTTTATTCCTTTTTTATTTTTATTTTCTAATATTCATAAAGAGTTAAACTTCAAGGTAACCCCCTTTCCCCAATCAATGCTACCCCTATAGGTAACCAATTTTTAATCCCCCTTTATCTTAGGAAAGTTGAGTCCTTTAACAAAGATATCAAGATACATCCAGGAAGAATCAAAACAAACTTCCTCACCCACACTGAGAAATTATTACCACTCTTCCATCTTTTTCTTCCACCAGTGTTTCTGTGCTTTTGTGTTTGTCCTGATATTATATAAATCCAATACTTGGGGTTCTTTTTGATGAGGTTCTTCCTTTTTTTGCATATATATATATATTTTTTTTCTTGTCATATACATTTATCAGTCTTTTTGTTTGTTTTAGTTTGTATACTTCATAAATCTTACCTTGGGGCCCATTTGGGCTGAACATTCTCTTTTATCTTCCCTTTTTTTCCTGTCTCTCTCTCTTTTTTTTTCTTTTCCTTTTCTTTTTCTGTCATTTGGGTGGGGAATCCTGTATGTTCAGAAGCGTTCCAGGGTGCACCTTGACTGCACCACGGTCGATACATCCAGCTATATCCGTTCAGTCATCTCTCACCACAATGACTAGGAGGAGGAATGCCCAACAGAAGAAAAATACAGAAGATGGGCCTTCTGCAACAGAGCTAACAGCTATCAACATAGACAATATGTCGGAAAGAAAATTCAGGCTAACAATTATCCAGGCAATAGCTAGGTTGGAGAAAGCCATGGATCACCAAACGGAATTGATTAGGGCAGAAATGAAAGCGACCAGAGATGAAGTTCACAATGTCAGGGCAGAGCTGAAAGCTACCACGGATGAGGTTCACAATGCTCTCAATGAGTTCCAATCTAATCTAAATTAATTCAAAACTAGAGTAACTGAGATAGATGATAGAATTAGTGATCTGGAGGACAAACAGATAGAGAAAAAGGATCAGGAGGAAGCCTGGAACAAACAGCTTAGAAGCCACGAAAACAGAATCAGGGAAATAAATGATGCCATGAAACGTTCCAACGTCAGAATTATTGGAATCCCTGAAGGGGAGGAGAAAGAAAGAAGTCTAGAAGATACAGTGGAACAAGTTCTTCTGGAAAATTTTCCCAATCTCACAAATGGAACCAGCGTTCATGTACTAGAGGCCTAACAGTCTCCACCCAAGATTAGAGATTCCAAAAAAAATCAAGGCACCTGATAGTCAAATTGAGGAATCTTAATTGTAGATATAATCTCTTGAAAGCTGCTAGGACGAAGTGGTTCCTTACTTACAGAGGAAAGCCCATCAGAATAATGTCAGACCTCTCCATGGAGACCTGGCAAGCCAGAAAGGGCTGGCAAGATATATTCAGGGCACTAAATGAGAAGAACATGCAGCCAAGAATACTTTATCCAGCAAGACTGACACTCAAAATGGATGGAGAGATAGAGAGTTTCCAAGACGGCAAGGCTTAAAAGACTATGCAACCACCAAGCCGACACTGCAGGAAATATTAAGGAGGGTTCTATAAAGGAGGAAAAGTCCTAAGAATAGCATTGAACAGAAATATAGAGACAATCTACAGAAAGAAAGCCTTCAAAGTTACCACGATGTCCATAAAAACTTATCTAACAATAATCTCTCTCAATGTGAATGGCATAAATGCACCCATAAAGTGACACAGGGTTGCAGATTGGATAAAACGACAGGACCCATCCATATGTTGTCTATAAGAGACCCATTTGAACCTAAAGATACACCCAGACTGAAAGTGAAGGGATGGAGAAGCATCTTTCATGCCAATGGGCCTCAAAAGAAGGCCGGGGTAGTGATTCTCATATCAGGTAAATTAGATTTTAAACTAAAGACTGTAGTCAGAGATACAGAAGGACACTAAATCATTCTTAAAGGAACTATCCACCAAGATGATCTAACAGTTGTAAATATCTATGCCCCCAATATGGGAGGAGCCAATTACATAAGAAAACCGTTAATCAAGATAAAGAGTCATATTGGTATGAATACATTAATAGTAGGAGATCTTAATACGCCTCTCTGAGAAGTAGACAGGTCATCAAAGCAGAAAATCCATAAAGAAATAAGAGCATTGAATGACACATTGAACCAGATGGACCTCATAGATATATACAGAACATTCCACACTAAAACAACAGAATATTCATTCTTCTCCAGTGCACATGGAAACTTCTCAAGAATAGACCACATGCTGGGTCACAAATCAGGACTCAACCAATACCAAAAGACTGAGATTATTCCCTGCATACTCTCAGATCACAATGCTTTGAAACTGGAGCTCAATCACAAGGAAAAGTTCAGAAGGAACTCAAACACCTGGAACCTAAAGACCACCTTGCTTAAGAATGCTTGGATCAACCAGGAGATCAAAGAAGAACTGAAACAATTCATGGAAACCTATGAGAATGAAGACACTTCTGTCCAAAACCTATGGGATACAGCAAAGGCAGTCCTAAGGGGGAAATACATAGCCATCCAAGCCTCCCTCAAAAAAATGGAAAAATCCAAAACACACCAGCTGTCTCTACACCTTAAAGAACTGGAGAATCAACAACGAATCAAACCAACTCCACACATAAGAAGGGAAATAATCAAGATTAGAGCAGAGATCAATGAGATAGAAACCAGAGATACAGTAGAACATATCAATGAAACTAGAAGCTGGTTTTTTGAAGGAATCAATAATTCGATAAACCATTGGCCACACTAATCCAAAAGGAAAGAGAGAAAGCCCAAATTAATAAAATTATGAATGAAAAGAGAGAGATCACAACTAACACCAAGGAAGTAGAAACAATCATCAGAAGTTATTATCAGCAGTTATATGCCAATAAGCTAAGCAACCTAGATGAAATGGATGCATTCCTGGAAAACTATAAACGCCCAAAATTGAACCAGAAAGATATTGAAAACCTGAATAGACCCATATCTAGTAACGAGATTGAAGCAGTGATCAAAAGCCTCCCAAAAAACAAGAGCACAGGACCTGATGGATTCCCTGGGGAGCTCTACCAAACATTCAAAGAAGAAATAACACCTATTCTCCTGAAGCTGTTTCAAAAAATTGAAGCAGAAGGAAAACTTCCCGAGCCCTTTTATGAAGCCAGCATTACCCTGATCCCCAAACCAGGCAAAGACCCTACCAAAAAGGAGAATTTCAGACCAATATCACAGGAGAATATGGATGCTAAGATTCTCAACAAGATCCTAGCAAACAGGATCCAACAGCACATTAAAAAGATTATCCACCATGACCAGGTGGGTTTCATTCCTGGCCTACAAGGATGTTTCAACATTCGCAAATCAATCAATGTAATAGAACAAATTAATAAGAGAAGAGAGAAGAACCACATGGTCCTCTCAATTGATGCAGAAAATGCATTTGACAAAATCCAGCATCCGTTCCTGACTAAAATGCTTCAAAGTATAGGGATAGAGGGAACATTCCTGAACTTCATAAAATCTATCTATGAAAGACCCACAGCAAATATCATCCTCAATGGGAAAAAGCTTGCAGCCTTCTCGTTGAGATCAGGAACACGACAAGGATGCTCACTCTCACCACTCTTGCTCAACATAGTATTAGAAGTCCTAGCAACAGCAATCAGACAACAAAGAGAAATAAAAGGTATCCAAATTGGCAATGAAGAAGTCAAACTCTCTCTCTTCACAGATGACATGATTCTTTATATGGAAAACCCAAAAGACTCCACCCCCAAACTACTAGAACTCCTATAACAATTCAGCAATGTGGCAGGAAACAAAGTCAATGTACAGAAATCAGTGGCTTTCTTACACACTAACAATGAAAATACAGAAAGGGAAATTAAAGAATTGGTTCCATTTACTATAGCACCAAGAACCATAAGATACCTGAGAATAAACCTAACCAAAGAGGTAAAGGAACTGTACTCGAGGAACTACAGAACACTCATGAAAGAAATTGAAGAAGACACAAAAAGATGGAAGACCATTCCATGTTCTTGGATCGGAAGAATAAACATTGTTAAAATGTCTATACTGCCTAGAGCAATCTATACTTTTAATGCCATTCCGATCAAAATTCCACCAGTATTTTTCAAAGAGCTGGAGCAAGTAATCAAAAAATTTGTATGGAATCAGAAGAGACCCCGAATCGCTAAGGAAATGTTGAAAAACAAAAATAAAACTGGTGGCATCACGTTACCTGATTTCAAGCTTTACTACAAAGCTGTGATCACCAAGACAGCATGGTACTGGCATAAAAACAGACACATAGACCAGTGGAACAGAGTAGAGAGCCCAGATATGGACCCTCAACTCTATGGTAAAATAGTCTTCGACAAAGTAGGAAAAAAATATACACTGGGAAAAAGACAGTCTCTTCAATAAATGGTGCTGTGAAAACTGGACAGCTATATGTAGAAGAATGAAACTCGACTATTTTCTTACACCATACACAAAGATAAACTTGATATAGATAAAAGACCTCAATGTGAGACAGGAATCCATCAGAATCCTAGAGGAGAACATAGGCAGTAACCTCTTCGATATCAGCCACAGCAACTTCTTTCAAAATATGTCTCCAAAGGCAAAGGAAACAAAAGCCAAAATAAACTTTTGGGACTTCATCAAGATCAAAATCTTCTGCGCAGCAAAGGAAATCTCAACAAAACAAAAAGGCAACCCACAGAATAGGAGAAGATATTTTCAAATGACAGTACAGACAAAAGGTTGATATCCAGGATCTATAAAGAACTCCTCAAACTCAACACACACAAAACAGATAATCATGTCAAAAAATGGGCAGAAGATATGAACAGACACTTCTCCATTGAAGACATACAAATGGCTATCAGACACATGAACAAATGTTCATCATCACTAGACATCAGGGAGATTCAAATTAAAACCTCATTGAGATATCACCTTACACCAGTTAGAATGGCCAAAATTAGCAAGACAGGAAACAACATGTGTTGGAGGGGGTGTGGAGAAAGGGGAACCCTCTTACACTGTTGGTGGGAATGCAAGTTGGTGTAGCCACTTTGGAGAACAGTGTGGAGATTCCTCAAGAAATTAAAAATAGAGCTTCTCGGGGCACCTGGGTGGCTCAGTGGGTTAAGCCTCTGCCTTCAGCTCAGGTCATGATCACATAGTCCTGGGATTGAGCCCAGTATCAGGCTCCCTGCTCAGCGGGGAGCCTGCTTCCCCCATCTCCCTCTGCCTGCCTCTCCTGCCTACTTGTGATCTCTTTCTCTCTGTCGAATAAATAAATAAAATCTTAAAAAAAATAGAGCTTCCCTATGACCCTGCCATTGCACTAGTGGGTATTTACCCTAAAGATAGAGATGTAGTGAAAAGAAAGGCCATCTGTACCCCAATGTTTATTGCAGCAATGGCCACAGTTGCCAAACTGTGGAAAGAACCAAGATGCCCTTCAATGGATGAATGGATAAGGAAGATGTGGTCCATATTCACTATGGAGTATTATGCTTCCATCAGAAAGGATGAATACCCAATTTTTTAGCAACATGGATGGGACTGGAAGAGATTATGCTGAGTGAAATAAGTCAAATAGAGAGAGTCAATTATCATATGGTTTCACTTATTTTTGGAGCATAACAAATAGCATGGAGGACAAGTGGAGATGGAGAGGAGAAGGGAGTTGAGGGAAATTGGAGGGTGTGGTGAACCATGAGAGACTATGGACTTTGAAAAACAATCTGAGGGTTTTGAAGGGGTGGGGGGTGGGAGGTTGGGAAACCAGGTGGTGGGTATTAGAAAGGGCACGGATTGCATGGAGCACTGGGTTTGGTGCAAAAATAATGAATACTGTTACGTTGAAAAGAAATAAAAAATTTAAAAAAAAAGAGCACAGGAGAAGTTTTTCGGTTGGTGGATATGTTCTATGTCTTTTTTTTTTTTAAAGATTTTATTTATTTATTTGACAGAGAGAGATCACAAGTAGACAGAAAGGCAGGCAGAGAGAGAGAGAGAGAGAGAGAGAGAGAGAGAGAGAAGCAGGTTCCCTGCTGAGCAGAGAGCCCGATGCGGGACTCGATCCCAGGACCCTGAGATCATGACCTGAGCCGAAGGCAGCGGCTTAATCCACTGAGCCACCCAGGCGCCCCTGTTCTATGTCTTGATTGTGTTCATGGTTATATACTGTATGCATGGTCAGAATCAGAACTGTACACTAAAAAAGAGTTATTTTTATTAACTATGAAATATACTTCAATAAGCATGATTTTTAAAAATAAAAAAAGAAGTAGAGCAGAAATAGATAATATAAAAACAAACAAACAAATATAAATAGTATAACAGATAAGTGAAACTAAGAGCTGGTTCTTTGAAAGAATTAATAAAATTGATAATCCCCTAGCCAGACTTATCAAAAAAAAGAGAGAGAGAGAGAGAAAGGAATCAAGTTAATAAAATCATGAAAGAAAGAGGAAAGATCACAATCAACACCATCGAAATACAAACAGTTGAAAGAATATTATGAATAATTATCTGCCAACAAGTTGGGTAATCTGGAAGAAAAGGACAAATAACTAGAAACGCACAATCGTCAATACTTAAATGGGAAGAAATAGGAAATCTGAGCCGAACTATAACCAGTGAAGATACTGAATGAGTAATCAAAAAATCTCCCAACAAATCCAGAGCCAGATGGCTTCCCAGGGGGATTCTGCCAGCTATTTAAAGAAGAGTTAATACCTATTCTTTTCAAAATGTTCCAAAAAATAGAAATGGAAGGAAAACTTCCAAACTCCTTCTACAAGGCCACCATTATCTTGATTCCAAAACCAGATAAAGACCCCACTCAAAAGAAGACTTATAGGCCAAGATCCCTGATGAAAATGGATGCAACAATTCTAAATAAGATACTGGCAAATCAAGTCTAACAGTACGTTAAAAGAATGACTCACCATAATTTACTTATGGGATTTATTTCTGGGCTGCAGGGGTGCTTTGATATTTACAAATCAATCAACATGACATATCAAAAAGGTATTTGACAAAATATAGCATCCATTCTTGATAAGAAGTCTCAATAAAGTCAGGAGAGATGAGACATACCCCAACATCATAAATGCCATATATGAAAGACCCACTGTAATGTCATCCTCAATAGGGAAAAACTCTCAGTTTTTCCAGAGAAAAATTGAGAGTTTTTCCCCTATGATCAGAAACAAGATGAAGATGTCTACTCTCACCATTACTATATAAAATAGTAATAGAATTCTTAGCCTCAGCAATCAGGTAATAAAAAGAAATAAAATGTATCCAGATCAGCAAGGAAGAAGTCAAACTTTCACTTTTTGCTGAAGACACGATACTCTATGTTGAAAACTCAAAAAACTCCACAGAAACATTTGCTAGAACTAATACAAGAATTCAGCAAAGTGGCAGGATATAAAGTCAATATATGGAAATCTGTTGAATTTCTATATACCAATAAAGAGGCAGCAGAAAAAGGAATCAAGGAATGGATTCCATTTGCAACTGCACCCCAAACCATAAGATACCTAGAAATAAACATAACCAGAGAGGTAAAAGATCTGTACTCTGAAAACTTAGAATACTTATGAAAGAAATTGAAGAGGATAGAAAGAAATGGAAAAGTATTCCATGCTCATTGATTAGAAGCACAACCATTTTTAAAATGTCTATACTACCCAAGGAAATCTACACAATTAATGCAATCCCTATCACAATATCACCAGCACTTTTCATAGAACTAGAAAAAAAAAATTCTAAAATTTGTATGGAACCACAGAAGACCCAAGTGGCCAAAGGAATCTTGAAAAATAAAAACAAAACTGGAGGCATCACAATTACAAATTTCAAGCTCTATTACAAAGCTGTAATCATACAGACAGTATGGTACTGGCACAAAAACAGACACATAGATCAATGGAATAGAGTAGAGAACCCAGAAATGGACCCTCCACTCTATGGTCAATTAGTTTTTGCAAAGCGGGAAAGAATATTTAATGGAAAAAGACAGTCTCTTCTATGAATGTTGTTGGAAAATAAGACAAAGACATGCAGAAAAATGAAACTGGACCACAGTCTTATACCTTATACAAAAATAAATT
Organism: Lutra lutra; assembly: GCF_902655055.1. NCBI lineage: Eukaryota > Metazoa > Chordata > Mammalia > Carnivora > Mustelidae > Lutra > Lutra lutra. Next base: position 115,335,060 of record NC_062280.1, on the reverse strand, counting down.
TAAAATGAATGGAAGATGTAAATGTGAGACAGGAATCCATCAAAATCCTAGAGGAGAACATAAGCAGCACCCCCTTTGACTTTGGCCATAGCAATTTCTATTATATAGATTACTGGATACAAGGAAAACAAAAGCAAAAATGAACTATTGGACTTCCTCAAGATAAAGAGAAGGTAACAATCAACAAAACTAACAAGGAGCTTATGGAATGGGAGAACATATTTTCAAATTATATATTTGATAAAGGGTTAGTATCCAAAATCTATAAAGAATTTATCAACTTCAACTCTAAAAAAAAACAAATAACCCAGTTAAGAAATGGGCAGAAGACATGAATAAACAGTTTATTTTTTTTCCAGAGAAGACATTCAGATGGTTAATAGACACATGAAAATATGTTCAACATCACTCATCATGAAGAAATTCAAATCAAAACCACAAGGAGATACCACCTCACACCTGTCAGATTGGCTAAAATTAACAAGAAAAGAAACAACAATTTTGATGAAGATGTGGTGAAAGGGGACCTCTCTTACACTTTTGGTGGGAATGAAAACTGGTATAGCCACTCTGTAACAGAACAGTTGGGAGATTCCTTAAAATGTTAAACATAGAAGTACTCTACAATCCAGCAATTGCACTACTAAGTATTTACCCAAAGAATGTAAGAATATAGATTTGAAGGGGTACTGGCACCCCAATGTTTGTAGCAACATTACCAACAATAGCCAAACTATGGCGAGAGGCCAAATGTCCACTGACTGATGAATGGATAAGATGTAGTTATGTGCATGCACGCGTGCGCGTGTGTGCACGCACGCGTGCGTGCATGCACACACACACACACAAGAATATTAGTCAGCCATATAAAAGAATGGTGTGGATGGAGCTACAGTGTATTATGCTAAGTGAAATAAGTCAGTCAGAGAAAGAGAAATACCATATGATTTCACTCATTTGTGGAATTTAAGAAAGAAATCAGATGAACATATGGGAGGGTGGAAGAAGAGAGAGAGAAAGGGAGAGAGAGAGAGACCACAAAGGACCCTTTTATTATTTTTTTATTACATTCAGTTAGCTAACATATAATACATCATTAGTTTTTGATGTAGTGTTCGATGATTCCTTAGTTGCATATAACACTGAGCGTTCATCACAACATGTGCCCTCCTTAATACCCATCATCCAGTTACCCTATCTCCCCTTCTTTCTGTAACCTTCAGTTTATTTCCATGTCTCTCATATGTTTCCCTCTCTGATTTCTTCCCATTCAGTTTTTCCTCCCTTCCTGTGTGGTCCTTTGCGCTATTCCTTATGTTTCACATATGAGCGAAACCATACAATAATTGTCCTTCTCTGCTTGACTTATTTCACTTGGCATAACCCTCTCCAGTTCCATTCATGTCGATGCAATTAGTGGGTATTCATTTTTCTGATGGCTGAGTAATATTCCATACCACAAGAGACTCTTTTTTAAATCAAATCCTACTACTCATAAAACTATTTATTTCATTTATTTATTTTTTATTCTGTTAAATTAACCATCATACAGTACATTATTAGTTTTTGAAGTAGTGTTCAATGATTCAAGACTCTTAACGACAGAGAACAAACTGAGGATTGATGGAAGGAGGCCGGTGGGTGGAAGGGCTAGATAGGTGATGGGTATTAAAGAAGACACTTGTGATGAGCACTGAGGGTTGTATGTAAGTGATAAATCACTGAATTCTACTCCTGAAGTCAATATTGCCTTGTATGTTAACTAATATTTAAATGAAAAAAAAAAGAACTTGCCTGAGAAAGTATCAAATAAGCACTAGATAAGTACAATAAAACTGGTTACACACACCCCACATGTCTTCAGTCTCCCCTTTCTGGCCTCCATCCAGCTCTTCGGAACTCTGCTGCCAAAGCAGTGAAGCTGGTCTTGGCCAGTGAGCCTCATGACGAATGCTTCTCAGACTGAATTAATTCCCCCGATTTTGTATTAATAATAATAATAAAGCACAACTTTCCTTGGTATAAAAAATGCTCCAATACATACATCCTCACTGACCAAGAACAGTAATAAATTGTAACTGTCTGTGCTCATGGAAATAAGATGTTGTCAGGACTGGAGAAGCCATTTAAAAGGAATAATTCATTCAAGAAACACAGGATCTATTCTGGCTTTTCCATGGGGCTTCATGTTCCTGAACACGTGTTTTCCCCAAACCATTGTTTTTCCTTGGAGGAGGTTTATTCCCTATATCTTTTATCTTATTTTTCTAAAATCACTGATTTATTTGGAGTTTGAAAATTAAGCACAAGGAAATTTCATGTGTGGCATTATGGGTTATTTTTGTAAGTAGAAGAAACCTCTTGAGTTCATTCATTAGTTCATTAATTTGTTCCCTCCTTCATTTCCATGCACAGTTACTACTAGCCCCATAGCCTATCCTCACTCACCCTTGCACCTTCCTGCCTGGCCTCCCTCTTAAGCTCATGATCCTCTGGGGATGTTATGTGAAGGCATCCTAGAGCATGTGAATTAGCTTGAGTATGGCAGAGGTTTGTATTGTGGCCATGAGGGCTGGTCTGCTGTATCCATGAGCAAAGTAAAGTTTGACTCATGTCCTGGGAAAGGGAAGAGAGCAAAGGGAAGAGGGCACATATAGCTAAAACATGCATACACATACATGTATATATGTACACACAGACACATACACATCTATACATATATATATATGTATATATATATATATATATATATATATATATATATATATATATATAGACACAGCACAGACACACAAATACACATACACACACAGTGTCCTTCTGATGCAGGATGGAAGCAAGCTGTCCATTAAAAACCTCTCCACCATGTGGGAGTGTCCTCTGACCATAATTACTGTGTGCCCATCTTCTTTAGCCAGCATAGTTGTTCAGAGCCTCACTGATTCACCTCTTTATTCCTGCCTTGCACTCAGGGATGATGTTACAAATGTTTAGCAGCATGTTTAGGATGGTGAAACACCAACCCATCAGAAAGACCATAGACTGGATGGATGGAGCAGTAAACATGGTTGAATATGGCCCTAGTTAGACCCCTCCCATGGGAGAAGGATTTGTCTATTACCATTCTGGAAGCCTATCTGTCAACCACACTACTCATTGCACAAACATTTGGTAAGCACATCTAACAGGAATACATTTGCTCTGTTGCACTAGATCATGTGCAATGTCACGTTTCTTCCTGTGCTGGAATAGGATTAGATCTATCTCCATGTAAGTTGCTGGAAAATTCAATGTTGGTCTTATTTGAAGTGGATTTCAACTTCTATCTTTAGGGTTTTTCAAGGGTCCTTCGGAGCTTATGTAGACTGAGACATCTGTGGAAGGGCCTCTATCTGCTACTGACATCATCACTGTCCATGCCAACAACTCCATTAGCAGCTGGTAGCTCTCCTGCCTGCAGGCTGACCACCATGCCCTGCTCAAAGACCTTGGGACCAGGTCCAGACATCCACCAAGTTTCTGGCCCTCCCAGAAGACTATAATCCATCTGTGTTTTTACTTGCTGGACTCCTGCCCCCGCTTTCATTCAAACTGTCCTTCTCATAGCACTACCCTTTTTTCATGAGTTGTGGCCATGTAATAAAAGATATCCTAGTCTGACCCTAGACAAATAACATCTTAGTTGTGTCAGGTCACCTGAGCAGGGGAAAAACATGCTTCTCATTTTTGCAGATGACTTTATAGGCAAGGATATAATCTATATAGACTATATAGTACGTATATGATCAGATCACGACAGGGACAGCAAAGTCGTATAAATTAGTAGTGCATCTGATGTAAGGCAATAAGGAGCAATTTTGGCTGTAGACAATGCCCTATTCAAATTCATTAAAATTCAACTCTAAAAATTCTATTACAGTTTGACAAACAAAATCCATTTGTGGGCAGAATTAAGTCCATGAACTACATTTTATAATGTCTGACATACACTGAAATAAGATGTAGTGATTTTCTTCACTGTGTTATTGTCCCACAATTATGTGGGAAACTTGCATTTTTATCTCTCTCCAAATTCAACCCTGCGATCATTTCTTCTCTTTGACCTCTAACTCTGGGACTCATTTCCTCTGCAATAGTCATCCATGATTCAATTTCAGTTCACAGGATATTCTTTCTGGCTTTTCTTGCTTCTTACTTTTTGATAGGCCTAGCTGTTGTCCAAGACATTTAATGTCTTACATGTGAAACAAAGGTTTGAAAAATCAGTAATAGAACTTAAAGGTTATAGCAATAAAGCACAATCTAAAAAGGAAGGTAGAAGTGAAGGTTCTCATGGGAGCCCCATTGCTTCCTTTGAAGCTCAGACACGTAAAAAAAGAGAACATCAGGTGTGGGTAAGAGTTAAAACATCATGGGTATAATCTGTCTCAGGGTAAAGAGAGGGTGAAGTCAGTTGACCCTTTTCTCTAAGGAGTGCAGTATTTGGTTCATGTTGCAGCTGAGCTCCCCAGAGAAGAAAGTTTATTGATACTTCCACCATTGTGTTTAAGCCATACTTTCCAGTGATAGCAGACATCTCCTGTGGTGCATCAGAGTCTCAGCAAGAAGCAGATGCCCACTCAAAACCAACAGTTTGAAGCAACTTTATAATCAAAGGATTATTCACAAAATGTAACCAGGCCATCTATGAAAGAATTAGGCTGTATCCTGAGGCTAGCAACTGTGGGGAAACCATTGTCACTTCAGGCCTGAAGGGGTGAAGAGAGGAGGAATATTCAGAATGTAGAAGGGGCTTGTGTGAGGAAGGCTTCCAGATAGGAGCTACAGCCCCCAAGAAGGAAATGAAGTCCACCCACAGAGACCAGGAGGACTACGGCTCTCCTCCTACCTCCAGGTTCCTTCCACCACCTCCCCTGGGAGCCAAAGTTGGTCTCACCAGCTACAGCATTATGGGGTTCAGTAGGTCTGATGGCTTCATGTAAGGAGATGTTTTGGTTGTGAATGCCTGTTGGGACCTAGTCCAGGACTGGAAGTGGGTTACAGAGAAGTAGTTTCTAACTTTGGACAGCCATTTGACTGGCAAGGAACATTGGACATATAACAAGAGGTGTGTTGGGTGGTCCCCTTGACATTCTTTGTCCTGACCTAAGCTGTCATGTGCCCCTGTGTCTGCAGATTAGATGCCATGCTACATTGACTATGAGCAGGGGTATCCTGGATATTGGACAAAGGCCCCTGGCTGAACATGCCTACACACCAAAAGGACCATCTATGAGAGTCCTGACTTAAGGCTCGCAGAGGAGATGGAAGAATTATGGGATAGAAACCAGCATAGACACACACTTCCACTTAATTTCACACCAAACTTGTGTGGAGGTTCCCTTGGGCTAGCTCTTTTTCCTGTCTGCTTTGCACATCTTCTCCCTATACTCACTTCTACTGAAGACCCTCTATTCCCACTCATCCACACTTGCTCTAAACCCCATGATGTTCAGTTTCCTACTGTTCCCTGAATGAGTCAAACTTGCTCACTTCTCCATGCGTGTGCTCATGCTTCTCCCTTTCTTCTGTAATACTCTCCCTCTTTGTCCACCGTTGTCCTTTAGGAATGAGTTCCACATCACCTCCTCCTTGAGATTGTCCTTGCCTGAGGTTGTGCCCTTCTCAGATGGTTCTAGGGAGCTATATGATTATTTCCATCAATTACAGATATATATAGTTTTTATGGTAAAAAAAAAAAAACACACAAAAAACAAACAAACAAACAAAAAAACAAAACCTCCTGTAGAAACTATGTGCAGGAACCAGTTTTGTCACTCAAACCCATATCCCCCAAAGCCCCTCTTTTGATCTTAAAGATGCTTGTTTTGATTTTAACTAGACCTTCAAGGCAGACACACTGCCTTTAGGGTTAAAATCCTCAGTCAGAACATGTGGTATGAGTCAGCCCTCCAGTTTTCAGGTCAGGATGCTGCGAGAAACCAAATTTTGGGATAATTTAACTGTTCTCTCTAATAACTTGGTAAATGAGTCTCTTATGATTAGTTTTATAGTGCTAAGTGAAATAAAAGATCATATCTGAAAAAATAACTTAGAAAATCCTGTTGATATTACTTGTTTGATTTTTTGAAGACAAAGAATTTAACCATTTTCCCCATAGATTGAAATTATTCTTTGACTATTTAATATTATTTGACTATTTATTATTAATTATATATATTAAATATTATATATATTTAATAATACATTAAATATATATAATAATTATTATATATTTATATAAATATACATAATAATTAAATATATTATATATAAATAATAATATTAAATAATATATATATTAAATATTATGACTATTTAATAGCAAATTGGTTTTTCCATTTTTAGTTTCTGCCATTCTATCCTGCACACTGGTACCATATTCACCTTTCAGGTCTTTTTAAATTAAAAACAGGTTTTCTATTATAAAGGTTTTATAATACAGAAACCCTTAAAATACAGAAAATTAGGAGCAACGGATTTTTTAAAAAGTCACCTATAACATTCACATCCAGAAACAGTTTCTATTAAAGGCTCTGGTCAGTTTACAGCAGAAATATTTAAGTATTTAGTTTGTTGGTTTGTTTGGCATAGATATCACCAAATCCTCATACTTTCTTTATTGTTACTTGCTGCCCAAGAGTCCTCCCTAAATTGGTGTATTAAGATCTAATTTCTTCGGGCACCTGGATGGCTAGGTTGGTTGAGTGGCCAACTCTTGATTTCAACTCATGTCATGATCTCAGAGTCTCAGGACTGAGCCCCATGTTGAGCCCCACATCAGACTCAGTGCTCAGTGGGGTGTCTGCTTGACACACTCCCTCCTCCACCCTTTCCCAGCTCATCCTCTCTCTCTCCCCTTAATTTAAATAAATCAATCTTTAAAAAAAAATCTTCTTTGTCTGGCAGTGTTGGCCATTGGGAATCTGGCTCAACTCAGTTCCTCTTTGATCTTATCTGCAGAATATGTGCCTCTTCTGATTCTAGGGCCTTATGTTTTCATTCATTCATTCATTCACTCATTAATTGTTCACTCAGTACGAATTTATTAAGCATCTAACGTGCTAGAATATGTTCTAGTAGTTGGGCATTTATCGGTGAATAAGGCAGACAAAAATACAGCTCCTGTAGAGTTCACATTCTACATGGGACAGTAAATGGGTGAACAGATAAATGCAGAGCAAGATTTCAGGTGGTAATTCATACTATAAAAGTGAAGGGAGTTGGAGGACAATGAGGTAGAGACTGCCTTTTTCTAAAAGGTCATCCAAAAAAGCTGTCAGATATGTGACATGTAAGCGGAGTCCTGAAGGAGGTAAGGGAGTGATATCAACAGTGTTTGTGGAGGGTCCTTTCCACTCTCATCATCCTGCCTGAATATGGTTTATCCTTCACCTTAAGGTCAGATTACTCCTCTTCCATTAAGGGTGTGTTCTGACTTTTTTTTAAATAGTTTCAAGTTTTTATTTAAATTCCAGTTAGTTAACATACAGTATAATATTAGATTCAGGTGTCAAATTTAATGACACCTCACTTATATAGAACACCCAGTGCTTATCATAAATGCCTTCCTTAATACCCATTGCCCATTTAACTCTCCCACTGCCCACCTCTTTTTCAGCAACCCTCAATTTGTTCTCTGTAGTTAAGAGTCTGTTTTATGGTTTGCCTCTCCCTCTTTTATCCTTTTACGTTTATCTGTGTTGTGTCTTAAATTCCACATATGAATGAAATCTTTGTACTTATCTTTCTCTGACTGACTTATTTTGCTTAACATTATATTCTCTAGTCCATCCACATCTTTGCAAATGGCAAGATTTCATTCTTTTTTTTTTATGGCTGAGTAATATCCCCAACTTCTTCTTTTTTTTAAGTTTATTTGACAGACAGAGATCACAAGTAGGCAGAGAGACAGGCAGAGAGAGAGGAAGGGAAGCAGGCTCCTGGCCAAGCAGAGAGCCCGATGTGGGGCTTGATCCCAGGACCCTGGGATCATGACCTGAGCCAAAGGCAGAGGCTTTAACCCACTGAGCCACCCAGGCGCCCCTATTCCCAACTTCTTTATCCATTCTTCAGTCAGTGGACATTTGGGCTCTTTCTATAATTCAGCTATTGTTGATAATGCTGGTATAAACATTGGTGTGCATGTATCTCTTGAATCATTGTTTTTGTATCCTTTGGGTAAATACCTAGTTCAATTGCTGGGTCATAGAATAGTTCTCTTTTTAATGTTTTGAGGAATATCTGTACTGTTTTCCAGTGTAGCTGCACTAGTTTATATTTCTAACAGTGTAAGTGTGTTCCCCTTGTCTGCATCCATGCCAACATCTGTTGTTTCCTATGTTATTAATTTTAGCCATTCTGACAGGTGTGAGTTGACTTCTCTTTCTATGGTTTTATTTTCCTAGAAAAGAAAACTTTCTTTAAGGCTAAGACTGTGCCCTTACATTTCTGTGAATTATCTCACACAGAGCTGCATAATGTCAGAGCCCGGAGGATGAGTTATAAAAATTAAATGTTTAAATGGAATATTGATGTCACTCTCAAACCAATTTTGCAGGCCAAGGTTAAAAGATCTATGTGCATAGAAGAAACTATTTGAACATAATAAAATATATGAAAATTCCATAGCTAACATTATACTCAATAGTGGAAAATTAAAATCTTTTCCTGTAAAAACAGGAATAAGAGAAAGATATTCTTACCACTACTTTTCAACATGTTACTGGAAGTCCTAGCCTGAGCAATTAGACAAGAAACATAAATAAAGTCATCCAAATTGGAAAACAAAAATAAATTTGAAATGGATGAAAGACCTCAACATGAGGCAGGGATCTATCAAAATCCTAGAGGAGAACATAGGCAGTAACCTCTTTGACACTGGCCATAGCAAATTCTTTCAAGACACGTCTCCAAAGGCAAAGAAAAAAAAAAGCGAAAATGAACTCTTGGGACTTAATCAAGATCAAAAACTTCTGCACAACAAAGGAAATAGTCAACAAAACAAAGAGGCAACCCACGGAATGGGAGAAGTTATTCACATGACACTACAGACAAAGGGCTGGTATCCAAGGTCTATAAAGAACTTCTCAAACTCAACACTCCAAAACCAGATAATCATGTCAAAATATGGGCAGAAAACATGAATAGAAACTTCTTTGAAGAAGACATACAAATGGCTAACAGACACATGAAAAAGTGTTCATCATCATTAACCATCACGGAAATTCAAATCAAAACTACATTGAGATACTACTTTACACCAGTTAGAATGGCCAAAATTAATAGGACAGTAAACAACAAGTGTTGGAGAGGATGTGGAGAAAGGGGAACCCTCTTACACTGTTGGTGGGAATGCAAATTGGTGCAACCACTTTGGAAATAGTGTGGCGATTCCTCAAAAAATTAAAAATAGAACTACCCTATGACCTGCAATTACACTACAGGGTAATTATCTGAAAGATACAGATGTAGTGAAAAGAATGGTCATCTGTACTCCAATGTTCACAGCAACAATATCCATAATCACCAAACTGTAGAAAGAGCCAAAATGTCCTTTAACAGATGAATGGATAAAGAAGATATGGTCCTTGGGCGCCTGGGTGGTTCAGTGGGCTAAAGCCTCTGCCTTCGGCTCAGGTCATGGTCCCAGAGTCCTGGGATCGAGGCCCGCATCGGGCTCTCTGCTCAGCGGGGAGCCTGCTTCCTCCTCTCTCTCTGATTGCCTCTCTGCCTACTTGTGATCTATCTCGCTGTCAAATAAATAAATAAAATCTTAAAAAAAAAGAAGATATGGTCCATATATACAACAGAATATTACACAGCCATCAGAAAGGATGAATACTCAACTTTTGTATCAGCATGGACAGGACTGGAGGAGATTGAAATAAGTCAAGCAGAGAAAGTCAGTTATCATATGGTTTAACTTATTTGTGGAGCATAAAGAATAACATGGAGGATATTAGGAGAAAGAAAAGAAAAGTGACTGGGGAAATTGGAAGGGGAGATGAAGCATGAGAGACTATGGACTCTGAGAAACTAATGGTTATGGAGGAAAGGGGGATGGAGGGATGGATGAATCTGGTGGTGAGTATTAAGGAGGGCATGTATTGCATGGAGCACTGGGTGTGATTCATAAACCAACCGAGCCAGCCAGGTGCCCCTTGGGTGTGGTGCATAAACAAGGAATCTTGGAACACTGAAAAAAGTAAAATTAAATTAAGGTGTTAAAAATTAAGAAAAAGAAAAGAATATTTTCTCTATTTGCAGATGACATGATAGAAAATCCTAAAGATTCCACACACACAAAAGAAATAGACTCTTTAATTATAGAGAACAAACCAAGGTTTACCAGGGCAGAGGTGAGTGGGGGATGGGTGAAATAAGTGATGAGCACTGGATATTGTAAGTATTCAATCACTATATTGTACATCTGAAATAAATATTACCCTACATGTTAACTAACTGAAATTTAAGTAAAAAATAAAAAAAAATATTGGCGCTAATAAACATTCAGGAAAATTGCAGTATACAAAATAAACATACAACAATCAACTGCACTTTTTCCTGCTAACAAGGAAAATCCTAAAAGGATAGTAAGAAAACAATTCCCTTTTCAATCACATTGAGAAGAATAAAATATTTAGGAATAAACTTAACTCATGAGGTGAAAGACTTTTTCACTGAAAAGTACAAAATGTTGCTGAAAGAAATTAAAGACACAATAAATAAAAAGAGATCCTATGTTCAAAGACTGGAAAAGATAATTTTGCTAAGATGTCAACAGTACCCAAAGCCATCTACAGATTCAGTGCAATCCCTGTCAAAATCCCAATGATGCTTTTTGCTTCATGACACTGGATTTGGCAATGATTTCTTGGTTATGCCACCAAAGGGCAGGCAATAAAAGTATAAATAGGTAAAGTGGACTATAGAGAAATTAAAAACTTGTGAGCTTTAAAGGACACAAGTAACAATGTGAAAAGGCAACCTACAGAATGGGAGAAAATATTATATTTCGTTTATCTGATGAGGGGTTAATATTCAATTTAAAATGGGTAAAGGACTCCCTCCATCTGAGTTTAATTGAAGTATGATTGACAAGTAAAAATTGTATTTAAAATGTATAAAGTGATGTTTTGATATATGTGTACATTGTGAAATGATCACCATAGCCAAGCAATTAACATATCTGTCACCTCACATAGTTAGCCATTCCTGTGTGTGTGGGATGTGGGGGGTGAGAACACTTAACATCTATTCTCAGCAAATTTCAAATATAAAATACCTTATTCTTAACTATAGTCACTATGCTGTACATTAGGCCTTCAGAACTTATATAACTGAAAGTTTGGATTCTTTGATCACTATCCCCTTACTTCCCCTCCCCAGCCTCCGTTAAACTCCATTCTACTCTGTTGCTATTTTTGTTTTGTTTTGTTTTGTTTTTGTTTGTTTGCTTGTTTGTTTTGTTTTGTTTTTTGCTTTTTTCTGAAGGTTCTACCTATAAGGGAGAGCATGTAATATCCATTGTTCTGTTGTCCTGGCTTATTCCAATTAGGATAATGTCTCCAGTTTTATCCATGTTATAGCAAATGGTGGGATTTCTTTCTTTTTTGAGGCTGAATAATGCTTCATGGCATGTATGTATGTGTACGTATATGTATGTGAATATATATATATGTTTATACACCACATCTTCTTTCCCCTTCATCTAGCAACTGACACTTAGGAATTTTCATGCCTTGACTATCATGAATAATGGTGCAATGAACATGGGAGTGCAGATATCTCTTCAAGATCTTGATTTCATTTTGTTAAGATAAACACCCAGGAATGGGATTTCTGGATCTAATAGTTCTACTTTAAAGTTTTAGAGGAATCTCTGTATTGTTTTCCATAATGGCTGTATAGATTTACATTCCCACCAGTGTTTTCCTTTCTCCACATCCTGACCAATACTTGTTATCTTTTGGCTTTTTGATGGTGATCATTCTGATAGGTGTGAGGTGATATCATTGTGGTTTTGATTTGTATTTCCCTGATGATTAGTGATGTTGGGCATCTGTCAAATATCTGATGGCCATCCATATGACTTCTTTGGAAAAATATTTATCTAGGTCCTTTGTCCATTTTTTAAAAATTGGGTTATTGTTTTTGTTTATTTTGTTCTTTGCTATTGAGTTGTATGAATTCCTTAAATATACTGGTCATTAACCCCCGATATATTTGGTTTGTGAATATTTTCTCCCATTCTATAGGGTTTTTTGTTTTTTATTTTTCATTTCTTCCATTTTTCCATTGGTTTTCCCCGCAGTGCCAAAACGTTTAGTTTGGTGTAGTTCTACCTATTAATTGTTGCTTTTGTTTCCTATAATTTTGGTCTCAAATTCCCCTGGCCCCCCTAAAAAAGGATAATTGCCAAGATCAATGTCCAGGAGTTTTTACCCTATATTTTGTACTAGGAGTTTTATTGTTTCAAGTCTTAGGTTTAAGTCCTTAATCTGTTTTGAGGTATGTGTGTGTGTGTGTGTGTGTGGGTGTGTGTATGGTGGCAAAAGACTTAAATAAATATTTCTCTAAGGAAAATAGACAAGTGGCCAAAAAAAGTTTTTGAAAAGATGCTCAATATCATTAGTCACTAAGAATGCAAATTAAATTCAAAATGGGATGTTATTTCAAACCCATTATGAAAGCTGCTATCAAAAAGTAGAAACAAACAAACAAACAAACAAAAGTGCTGTTAATGATGTAAAATTCAATCCCTGTGCACTGTTGATGGAAATGTAACATGGTGCAGACACTATAGAAAATACGATGGTGTTTCCTCAAAAATAACTAATATAATTATGCAGAAAATCCATCCTGGGTATATTCCCAAGATGATTGAAAGCAGAATCTCAATATTAACAGCAACATTCTCCATCATGGCCAAAATGTAGAAGCAACCCAAAAGTCAATGGAAGAATGGCTGGGTAGATAAAATTTATTACATACATGCAATGAAATATTATTCAGTGTTAAAAGAAGAAAGAAATTCTTAAACATGCTATGAATGGATGAACATTGCTTATATTATGATAAGTGAATAAATTAGTCACAAAAATATAAGTACTGTATAATTCCATTTGTATGAGGTAGCTGAAGTCAGAATCATACAAACAGAAAATAGAAAATAGAATAGTTTGGTTGCTAGGGCCTGAGGGAAGAGGAAAATAGAATTGCTGTTTAATGGGTATGAGTTTCAGTTTTATAAGATTAAAAAAGTTCTGGAGACTGGTTGCACAGTAATGTAAATATAATGAACACTACCAAATTGTACTTAAAGTGGGTAAGAAGTACATTTGTGTGTATTTTACTTCAATTAAAAATTAGAGAAACAAAATATGATCTGTGTATAAAGAATAGCATTTTTTAGGGTGCCTGGGTGGCTCAATCGGTTAAGCATCTGACTTTGGCTCAGGTCATGATCTCCAGGTCCTGAGACTGAGCCCCACATCAGGCTCCCCACTCAGGGAAAGCCTACTTCTCACTCTCCCTCTGTCTGCTTCTCCCCCTGTTTGTGCTCTCTCTCTGTCAAATAAATAAATAAATCCTAAAAAATAACATTTTTCCTTGCCACCTCTGTGTATTAAATCTTAATTGGAAGACAGCTTCTTTGTGCAGAGGACTTTCATTTCTTAAGTTGCTTGGAAGGGGAAGACTGGGATGGTTTTTGAGCCAGGCAGTTCTGAGTTCAAATACTATCATGCCCTTTATAAGCTGTGTGACTGTGCAAAAGTGATCTAACCTCTTTTGGCTTGAGTTTTCTCATCTATAGGGAGATCAAAATAATATAAACCCAATGTATAGACTGCTAAGCTGAGTACCTTCTCAAGGGCACAGTGCTAATTAAGGAGTAGAATGGGTTGTGATGAAACCTGGGAGATGTGGGGTGATGGCATGCTTGAGTTTCCTCTTTTCCTCCACTTTGCTTAGTCTTTTGCAAATATAGTTTGTGTGATCTGTGGGAAATTAAAATTTCATAAAACGTTGCTGAACTAGTTGATATATTTCTAAGGATTTAATAATCAATACCTTCTTGTAAATATTCCCATTTGGTATCTATTGATTTCTTTTCTTAATTAAAGTTACTTGCAATTAGAATTTCCACAGAAGATAAGAATTACAGATTAAAATGGCAGACCATAACATTTATGTCTTAATTAAAGTAATCACTTTGGTTAATTTAGGTTATTGTTTCATCAATCACTCCTTACTCTTCCCTGGTGGGATCCATGCATGCTTAAAGAATCCCAGAATATTTCTAGTGGATGCCAGATGTTGGGTGGTGTTGCCTAGTTGCCAGAACACAAGTGTCCAAATTTTGAGGGAGGCTGACCACACTAACAAATAGCAAGCTCTATTCAATAATGAAGCCTTGAGAAATTTGGTTCATGGTTGTTTCTTCTTTCTTTCTTTAAGGTTTTATTTATTTATTTCAGACAGAGAAAGAGTGGGAGAGAGAGCACAAGCAGGGGTTGGGAGGGGCAGAGGGAGAAGCAGACTCCGTGCTAATCAGGGAGCCCAATGTGGGACTTGATTCCAGGACCCTGAGATCATGACCTGTGTCAAAGGCAGATACTTACCTGACCGAGACACCCAGGCACCCCTCTTTCTCCCATTCTATCTGTTGATCATTACCATCTGTATTTTGTGTTGGTGTAACAAAATTTTACTTAGGAATGTGTTAGCCAATGTTTATAATGTATGGTGGGCTCTGATCTCTCCTATTCACAGCTACTCCTACTCTCAGCAAGAAATATGTGTAACCATAAAAGCAAAAACACTACTTTCATTTTGGGGAAAGAAATTATCTACAACCAGGGAGTTAAGATAAAGAAACATAAAAAGGAAATAAAAGAATAGTATAAGACATTGTAAACTTAAGTTGTGTAGACTCTAAGTGCTTTGTGATATCTACCATTTTGGGGCACTACAACATAATGGAGGCCTCATAGGTCATGAAAGATAGACCCCATCTCCTGCTCCTGTCATGGTGGCATGGAAATTTTAACATTCTAAATTTCATTTGTATTGTTTCTAAATTAGGGATGATGACAACTGGGATCTAACATTTGTCAGGTTACTCATGCAGTTTCTGGAACAAGTACATACTCAGTAATAATAAGCAAATAACTAGTGTTGTATTGTCCCTTGCGGATATTGAGCCACCAACGAAGTCATCACTTGAGAGAAGCACTGGGGCCATTTAGAGACCAATGTTAAGTTTATGAAGTTGTGGGTAAGGAATGCCTCACATCACCTAACATGCAGTGCAATTATGCTTACTTTAAAAACAACATCATAAAACAACAATATGAAGTATTTGTTGCACTTTATAATGGTTGTGTAAACATGGACATCTAACCAAAACATAATTTAAAATAAAGTAGTTATTGGTTCAACATAGTACTAGAAGTCCTAGCAACAGCTATCAGACAACAAAGATAAATGAAAGTTATCAAGTTGGCAAAGAAGAAGTCAAACTCTCTCTCTTTGCAGATGACATGATACTTTATGTGGAAAACCCAGAAGACTCCACCTCTAAATTACTAGAACTCATACAGCAATTCAGTAATGTGGCAGGATACAAAATCAATGCACAGAAATCAGTTGCTTTCCTATACACTGAAAATGTAGCTGTAGAAAAAGGTATTAATGGATCATTTCCATTTATGCTAGCACCAAAAGCCATAAGATAACTTGTAATAAACCTAACCAAAGGGGTAAGGATCTGCACTCTAGAAACTATAGAACACTCATGAAAGAAACTGAAGAAGACACAAAAAGATGGAAAAACATTCCATGCCCATGGATTGGAAGAATACATATTGTTAAAATGTTTATGTTGCCCAGAACAATCTATAGTTTCAGTGCCATCCTGATCAAAATACCAATGGCATTTTTCAAAGTGCTGGAATAAACAATCCTAAAATTTGTATGGAACCAGAAAAGACCCTGAATCACCAAGAAAATATTAAGGAAGAAAAATTAAGCAGGGGGCATCATGTTGCCTGATTTCAAACTATATTACAAAACTGTGTTCACCAAGACAGCATGATATTGGCATAAAAACAGACACATAGATAAATGGAACAGGATAGAGAGCCCAGATATGGACCCTCAATTTTATGGTCAAACAATCTTCGACAAAACAGGGAAAAATACCCAGTGAAAAAAGACAGTCTCTTCAACAAATGGTGCTGGGAAAAATTGGTAAGCTATGTTCTCTTACACCATACACAAAAATAAACTCTAAATGGATGAAAGACCTCAATGTGAGACAGGAATCCATCAAAGTTCTGGAGGAGAACATAGGCAGTAACCTCTTTGACATTGGTCACAGCAAATTCTTTCAAGATATGTCTCCAAAAGCAAGGGAAACAAAAACAAAAATGAACTTTGGGACTTCATCAAGATCAAAAGCTTCTGCACAGCAAAGGAAACAGTCAACAAAAGAAAGAGGCAACCCATGGAATGGGAGAAGATATTTGCAAATGACAGTATAGACAAAAGGTTGACATCCAGGATCTATAAAGAACTCCTCAAACTCAACACACACAAAACAGATAATCATGTCAAAAAATGGGCAGAAGACATGAACAGACACTTCTCCAAAGAAGACATATAAATGGCTAATAGACACATGAAGAAATGTTCATCATCATTAGCCATCAGGGAAATTCAAGTCAAAATCACAGTGAGATATCACCTTACACCAGTTAGAATGGCAAAAATTGACAAGAAAAGAAACAACAAATGTTGGAGAGGATGTGGAGAAGGTGGAACCATCTTACCTGTTGATGGGAATGCAAGGTGGTATAACAGTTTTGGAAAACAGGGTGTAGATTCCTCAAAAAGTTAAAAATAGAGCTACCCTATGACCCTGCAATTGCACTACTGAGTATTTACCCCAAAGATACAGATGTAGTAAAAAGAAGAGCCATCTTCACCCCAGTGTTCATAGCAGCAATGTCCACAATAGCCAAACTGTGGAAGAAGCTGAGATGCCCTTTGACAGATGAATAGATAAGGATGTGGTCCATATATACAATGCAATATTACTCAGCCATCAGAAAGGATGAATACCCAGCTTTTGCATCAACATGGATGGAACTGAGGGAGATTATACTAAGTGAAAGGGGAACCCTCTACACTTGGTGGGAATGCAAGTTGGTGCAGCCACTTTGGAAAACAGTGTGGGGATTCCTTAAGAACTTAAAAATAGAGCTACCCTATGACCTGCACTACTGGGTATTTACCCCAAAGACAGAGGTAGTGAAAAGAAGGGCCATCTGTACCCCAATGTTCATAGCAGCAATGGCCACAGTCGCCAAACTGTGGAAAGAGCCAAGATGTCCTTCAACAGATGAATGGATAAAAGAAGATGTGGTCCATTTATACAATGGAATATTATGCTTCCATCAGAAAGGATGAATACCCAGCTTTTGTATCAACATGGATGGGACTGGAGGAGATTATGCTGAGTGAAATAAGTCAAGCAGAGAAAGTCAATTATCAGATGGTTTCACTTACTTGAGGAACATAAGGAATAACATGGAGGACATTAGGAGGAGGAAGGGAAAAATGAAGTGGGGAGATCAGAGTGGGAGATGAACCATGGCAGACTATGGACTCTGGGAAAAAAAAAAAAACAACTGAGGTTTTTAGCGGGGTGGTTGGAAGATGTGTTATCCTGGTGATGGCTATTAAGGAGGCATGTACTGCATGGAGCACTGAGTATTATATGTAAACAATGAATCAAGGAACACTACATCAAAAACTAATGATGGTGACTAACATAATATAAAAAAGAAAAGACTCAGCAGGAACAGCTCAACCAACAAATTAAAAACTCTTCCCGTTTTTACAAATAATAATAAAAGTAACAATATACATTCTTTAAAAATACTTTTTTTTTGATGAAACATCACCTGTCAATTTTTGCTGTACTTAATCTACCCTAAATTTGATTTAAAATGTAACTCATTGTGTATCTGGAGTTAGCCATTTCTTTCTTTCTTTCTCTCTCTCTCTCTCTTTTTTTTTTTTGCCATTTCTTTTTTTAAAAACACTGTTCCTGGTATCTTTCTGAAGAATGTACTTTTTCTCATTGTGCTCATATTTTATTTTCCACATAATTGCATGCAATTTTTAAAAAGTTGCCTTTTATGGAAAAATACATTAGTTCAAATATGTTAATAGGAATTATCTTATGGCTTCCCTTCAGAGCACTTACTTTAACAGGAATTTTTGTATGACAAAACTTATTAATGTGTTGTCACTGTGATTCTTTTGAAGGTTTTGATAAATTTAGATGTTGCAAAATCATGGATCTTCTGATTTTTATTTCATTACATTTCAGAATATATTTATCTATCTAATTAAATTTATGTAATTTATCTATCTAATTAAATTTATCTATATAATTAAAATATTTATCTAATTTATCTAATTAAATACATAACTGTATCAAAAGTTGAGATGTTATAAAGTATAATTATGAAATTTCAGCATAAAAGCTCACATACAGTTTGAGCTTTCATTGCTTAAATTGTTCAGTTCACTTTTCAAGGGAATAAATTTCAGTGGTTTCCTATTTGCTTTTAATAATTACATTTTGATAAAGCTTCAAAGCAGTTTTTATTTTATTTTTTTGGTTGAATATTTAATGATTTTTAACTACTTTAAATGCAACTAGAATTTCAGGGACTCATTTATAGAAGTGTTCAATGTTATTGTCAGCCATCTAGGTTTGGTTCACAAAATGATTCTTTGAAAACTGAAGTATTTCTAATATCAGCTTGATGGCAGGCTGCAAGAAGAGAAACATGGACCACGTCAGTGATTTTTTCATATTCCACATCAGTTTTGTCATAGGCATCTTGAAGTTCAGTTTCTCTGTATACATTAAAAAGTATATAAAATAGAAAACTGTGCTTAACATTTGACTAGAATGGTGCAGCTTGCTTGAACACAATTTTCAGTTATATGTACATCACAATGTATTCCCAAAATATTCTGCTATATGTCTTTTAATTTAATAAGAATATTGTTTTTTACCACATGCTATGTGCTACTAAAATTTTTATTAAGATAGTCATCTCAAAACAAAAATTTATCTTCAGTGTTGAATTTTTGAACTAAATTTATTTATTTATTTATTTAATTTATTTATTTGATATTATTATATCAAATATTTTGCCTTTGACCGAATGGACCTAACAAAATTTTGATGTTGATTCCAAAGACTGATGAGAAAATCAAACCATAATTGGAATTAACTGAATGAAGCATGTGAGGACAACGGTGTTAAACCTGGCATCATTTCATGGCATGTGGTATTTTCCTGAGGAAGGCAAACTTGTTTTTAACAACTATTATTTGTGTTTTGTAACTACACAACCGACATTTGGTATCAAAATGAAGGAAGTATATTTAGAACACAGTCTATGGATGTATGTGAGAAGTTATCATTCACAGAGTGATGCCAATATGCCTTCTGCAGTTCTCAGGGTTTAATCACCTTTTAGGGCACAGTCTTAAAACACACACACAACTGAACTTTTAGATTAAGTATTGATCACTTTTTTTCAGGTTTGGGGCTTTGGGTTTCCAAAGTTCCAATGGCAAATGATAGATGTTGCCATTTTGTGCATACTGATGTATATGTTCATCAACTTCCTTGAGAAGTAAAAATTCAGTACCTTAACTTTTCATTATATACACATTTGGGGTTCTTTGAGCTACTAAAATCACTTATTTAAAAAATTTAAAAAAGCATTATATCAGAACGGCAAAAATTAACAATACAATCAATTAGAATGGCCAGAAACAATAAATATTGGTGAGGATGTGGAGACAGGGGAACCCTCTTATAATGTTGGTAAGAACGCAAGCTGGTACAGCCAACTGGAAAACAGTATGCAAGTTCCTCAAGATGTTAAAAATATAGCTAACCTATGATCCAACAATTGCACTACTGGGTATTTACTCCAAAGATACAGATGCTGTGAAAAGATGGGGCACCTGCACCCCAATTTTCATAGCAGCAATGTCGACAATAGCCAAACAGTGGAAGGAGCTGAAATGCCCTTCAACAGATGAATGAATAAAGATGTGGTTCATATATACAATGGACTATTACTCAGCCATCAGAAAGGATAAATACTTTCCATTTACATCAACATGGATGGAACAGCAGGAGATTATGCTAAGTGAAATAAGCAGAGAAAGACAATTATCATATGGTTTCACTCATACATGTAACATAAGGAATACAGCAGAGCCATAGGGTAAGGGAAGGAAAACTGAATGGGAAGAAATCAAAGAGGGAGACAAACCATGAGAGACTGGATTCTGGAGAAACAAACTGTGGGTTGCAGAGGGGACATGGGTGGGGAGATCAGGTATCTGGGTGCTGGGCATTAAGAAGGGCATGTGTTGTGATGAGCACTGGCTATTATACACAACTAATGAATCATTGAACACTGCATCAGAAACCAGTGATGTACTGGATGCTGACTACTTGAACCTAATAATAATAAAAAAGGCATTACCAAATAATTAGTAAATGGCTGCATGACAAACTCCCTGTAGCAGAGCTTTCCACCTCTCTGTATGCTCCACAGTGAAAGTCGCCAATGTCTGACAGAGTTCACAGGGCTACATTGCCCCAGCACTGTGGCCAACTGATGTACCAGGTGGCTGGCAGGAGCAAGCCATGATTACTTCTATCTCACCAGAGACCAGGAGCAATTGGCTGCTTCTAATGACTTGTGGTGGGGGGAACTGCCTCATGTCAGAAAGGAAGGGACATTCTGTCCTTGAAGCAGACATTTTTTTTTCTTTTAAGATTTTATTTATTTGACAGAGACACAGCAAGAGAAGGAACACAGCAGAGGGAGTGGAGAGAGAGAAGCACGCTTCTCCTGGAGCAGGGATCCCGATACGGGGCTCCATTCAGGAACCCAGGATCATGACCTGAGCTGAAGGCAGATGCTTAATGACTGAGCCACCCAGGCACCCTGGGGACATGTTATTTTATTATTTTATTATTTCATTTAATTTCATTTTATTATTTTATTCTGTATTTTATTTTATTTCATTTTATTTTTTATTTTATATTTTATTTTATTATTTTATTATTTATTTTTATTTATTTTTTTAATTTAATTTTATTTTTTCAGTGTTTTAAGAGTCATTTATGCACCGCACCCAGTGCTCCATGCAATACGTGCCTTCCTTAATACCCTTATGTATTTATTTGAGAGAGAGAGAGAGAACATAAGAGGGAAAGAGCTCAAGAAGGGGAAAGGGGCAGGGGGAGAGGGAGAAGCAGGCTCTGTGCTGAGCAGGGAGCCCCACTTGCACTGGGCTCCGTCTGAGGACCCTGGGATCATGACCTGAGCAGAAGGCAGATACTTAACCCACTGAGCCATCCAGGCACCCAAAGGGAATATGTTTAGAGGTGATCTTTATCGCTGTCATCTTTCAGATGCCAAAGTCAGAGTTCTGGGCATCATACATGCATCTCACATACTACTTAAAATGAAGTCAGTGGAAGTTGGAATTAATTGGAAGTCTACTGAATTCATGCTGGGCTATTTTAATACAACTACTAATAATGGCACTTCTTTAAAAACCTGTGACAAATGTTAAACTGGATGTGACTCCAGGACAATAATCCCCTCCATAGGAAGGGACAATCCTGGTCACATTGCATGCCTTTAGGAAATCAGACTTTCTTTTCATTTCTTGCTATTGCCAGATCTTGGAATGAAAGAATAACACATGCTGTGCCTCTTCACCCTCAGCTATGTTTAAGTATTCATTCTATCCCTTGATTATGGTTTTGACTACTGGACTGATGGCAGGGGCTCTGAAAGATTCTTGGTGTCATGCACTTGATTCCACATCTAGGGCCTATATGTGTTTCTCCTCTCTCATTAATAGGGTCAGTGTGGGTTGTTAACCACTGTGGTGACACGACTAAACCCCTGAATCCTCTCTGCCCTTTCTCCCAATGATGTGAACATCTGGGTAACCACAAGCAGTCATCAGGCATCTTGGCTTTCGAAGCTTACTATGATTGTGGCAGCTATTAAAGAACACTACATCAAAAATTAATGATGAACATAAAAAAAAAAGATTGACCACTAATTAAATTCTTATATTTTTGGAATGAATCTGCCTATCTTTTGCACCATTTGTTTCTAATTAGTCTGCTCTTTAAATATACCTATGAAAAGCATCTTTGTGAATGTGGTTTTTCTGCATTTATAACACAGGTTTACAGAGTGGCCACTGTGTTTTGGTACGGTCCACTTGTGACACATATTTCACAGACATGGGAGCAGGAGGTGAGACAGGGCAGGTAACTTTCCCACATGACACAGTGCATGAATGGTAAAGAATTTGAATCCTGGTACCTCTGAAGTTAAAGGCTATCCTAGGTCTGCTATGCCATGGATGCGTTCCCAGAAATGTAATGACTGTGTCAATGTCACGAATATTTTTAAAGTTCTTGGAACATATTTTTTTACCTCCTGTGAGACCCTCAGAATTTATGTCCTCATAGACCTCATAGACCTTTCAAATTAAGGACACACAAATGTGTGTGCACGTTACACCAAGAGGGAAGCAGTGAGGATGAATGTGACATTGAAGCAAGCTCTCTATAGGAGCAGGGCCACAGCAGTCATCCAAAGCACAGAGCATCTCAGTGCTGGTTCCCCACTTCTTGCGTTTCTTACTCCTTGGACCAGAGGCTCTGCCACGCTTTCCGTGCAACCAAAGAGACCTGGTCTGTTGCAGCCACACCCCTGTGTGGCCTTGGGCTAGCTTCTGAAGCCCCTGTCCAATCTCCACTGTCAGAGGCAGGATTACAGCCCTTGTCTTGCAAAGTGATCTGGTGAGGGTCAAACAAAAGAGCAGATGTTAACATGCTTTGAAATATCACAAAGCATTGTATTGTCGGAAAGTATCACTATAATTGATCATAATAAAATTTCAGCACAGGACTTCCCTGCTGGGCCCCTTTCCATCTTATTGTAGAAGGCAGATGAGGGTATTCTTAGATCATGCCACCTGTCATACTCCCCAGGCACACTCTAGACTAAAGGAAATGTTTCAGGAGAGGCCTTTCATACCAGGCATGGGGGAGATGTGTGTATGATGAAAAGAAATGCATATGACAGGCGTTGCAGGCTGCCACAGGAGGAAATCACCAGGCCCTTCTTTGGGCTTAACTTTATTCATGTTCCTCCAAAGACTGCTCTGGGGGCACATGGTATCTGCCTTCTGAGTGACCACACTATTCTCTCCTGCAGTGTCTCCACCTGTCCCTCGTCACCAGTGTGTGTTGCCTGGGAGGCTGGAGTTAAAGCTGGGTCCCCAACATGCAACATGCACTGGGTCTGATGGTCCCACAGGCAAGGCTTTGCATAGATGAAGGCTGAGGATTAGCTCTCAAGAAAGGATGGATTGTCTTTTCTCTTGCCTTTGTGTCAAGGGTGCACAGACTATTGACAGAACAAGCACCACCTGACTTCATGAATGTAGAAGTTTCAAAGAGACACTCCTTCCTGCATTTAAGGTGCCAGGTTAACAAATGCCCATAAAACTACCATTGTTTCATCCAGTTCAAGACATATTTATTGTGCACCAGAAGCTGCAGAGCGGATGCTGGTGATAACAGAGGCAGGAGCAGAGTGGGTCGGCAGGCAACCTGCTGCTGAGGCTTGTGTGTGAGCCCATGATATTGTTCCTGCCTGCACTGCTGCAGCAGTGCCAGCTGCTCACCACCAAGCTGTGCACATGGTGCTGGGCATGCAGAGCAAAAGGGAAGAGCTCCACCTCAGTGGAGCTCACAACACTGCAGAAGAATGGATGAACATACAGATAATTTTTTTAAATGTTATGATTTGGACAGAAATCTTATTTTCTTATCAAAATACACCCCATGAAAGAGATTGAATTGGTTGATGAATACCACATTTTTTTCTCTTGCTGAACAAATCTGGAAATGAAAGAAATTCTGGTGGCATGCAGTCTCCCTCTCCACAAATCCCATCAGCACGCCATTATATAAACAAGAGGACAAACCAGACTAGAGGATCTGTGATGCCAGCAGGTTGGTACAGGGCGTGTGAGCATGAAGGAGACCTAGCTCAGAGGGCTTACAGGGTCTCTCATTTTGCTAGGTGAGGAGTGGGGGCTGCTGAGAGCTAGAATGGAAGGGATTGGGACCACCAAGAGTAGTGCAGGAAGAGGAGGAGGCAGGATGGGAGGGCTTGAGGGGCGGGTGAACTTCATGGGAAAGAATAGAGGAGTAAAGGAAAATTTTTTTCTGTTTCTGCTATGTGGTATGGGGAAGGCCATGGGAGGTAGGTATACATTTGTATTTGGAACCCACCTAGAATGTGGCAAGAACAGAGTGCTATGGACACAGAAGAGGAACTTTAGGAGGGAGAAGCTGAGGGTGAATTTCTGGGGGAACTGGTCACTGAGCCGGGTGCTGGAGAAAGGAGGTGTGTTGATAGTCAGAGGAAGCCAGGACCAGCATCTCTAGGTTTCTTGTATTCCAGGATGAAGGTGGTGGAAAGTTGGGCAGGTGCATCCAGGAGGGAGAAATGGATCTGAAAAAGATGCTTGTGCCATTGTGTAGAGGAGAAGGAGTCACTGGGGAAACCATGGGCTTTTTGAGAAAGGTAACTTGCAGGTTTCATAACTGGAAGGTCAGGATATAGAAAAGGTGGGACTGGGAATGCAGGGCCTGCAGACCACGAGGGGGTGGTGTGAGGGCCCTGGAAACCTGAGGAGGGTAGGGCTGGAGACGGCGGTGGTGAAGAAGACAAAGAGAGGGTAGAAACAACTGGACCCAAGGAAACAAAAACAAAACCAGGAAGTAAACCTCCCTCTCCACACCTCTGCAAGGTCTGGGTTCCTTGGAGAGCTGGGCTCCTTGGAGAGCTGCCTCTCCTCTCTACCACCCTGCTGAGCCAGGCATTCTCTCCATGCATCCTGGAATGCTACGGACAGGTGAGTGGCTCTGTGAAGATTAGAAGACAGGTCCTCCCAGGTGAACTTTCCACTCCCTCCTTGGCTACATCCCTGTCTAAGTTTCTGTGGTTGCCTCCCCTCTGATAAAAACTCAAGGAGGGCTTCTGGATTAGGGGAGGCATGTAGCTGGCACAGAATGATCCCTCCCCCACCCTCGGCAAAATCAGGAATTTGCTAGGATCTCCACTATTCTCCACCTCCCCTTTCTGCTTCTTGAAAACATTCCCACCCCCAGCCCTTGGCTGCAGCTACTGTTGTGGCCCCTTTTCAGAAGGGAAGACACTGCTGTCCCTCACACCTTCCTCTCTACATGTTTGTATTTTGAAAGAATAAAGAAAAAGGGGTGGTGTTTGTCCAGCTCAGAGATTAGCCAGTGGGGGAGAGATTTCTGTCCCTACCACTGGGGTGGATCCCTCTGAAATGCAGATCTGACTTCCACAATGGACAAGCCCCACTGTGCTTCCTCTCTGCACTGCCACCAGCTGCCATGCCACCACAGTGGCCACATGCCCTGCATTTTTCACAGTTAGACCTGCTGTTCCTCCTGAGGATTAGGTCTGGTGGTATTTACTTCTCAGAACTCCATGTGGGTCTGGCCGCCCACAGTGGTAGTGGTGGTTGTAATGATAGTAGTGATAATGTTAATAGTAGTAACAATACTACAAACAGCATGTACCTAGCACTTACCTTAGCCATCTGGTAACTTATTTAAACTTCACAGCAATCCTGTGAGGTAGTTGTTCTCATTTTAGAGGTAAAGAAATTGGGACACAAAAAATCACTTACCTGTAGTCACAGAGCAGTGAGCATCAGACACAGCTCTGGTGCTCTTTTTTTATTTTTAAGATTTTATTTATTTATTTGACACAGAGAGAGACACAGGGAGTGAGGGAACACAAGCAGGGAGAGTGGGTGAGGGAGAAGCAGGCTTCCCACTGAGCAGGGAGCCTGATGCAGGGCTTGGTCCCAGGACCCTGGGGCAGACCTGTATGACTGAACCATCCAGGCTCCCCATAGTGCTCTTTTTGCTGTGAGTCGCAGGGATCAATGAATGTTTGCTGGTGAATGAACCAGTGAATGAATGAATAAGAAGAGAGTTTTTGCTGAGAGCTCCAGAGATCTCTGGCTGAAGCAGAATAGCATTTTATTAAATGGTTCCTGGGCCTTCCAAATTGCAGGAGGGCTGGGAAGAATAACAGAAGGCAGGCTCTGGACAAAAGTCTCACAAGTTTCTGACATGACTTCTGGAGGATCAGTTCTATTATCTGTGATTTGTGGATCACAGTGATATAGCAGGTGAATCTCTATCGACAAACAGGGAGATAGCAAGGGGCACCAGGACATGCAGGGTCTTTGCAACCATGCAGCCTGAGTTCAAGCCCTAATCCTCCTTGCAGGCACTGTGACCTTGAACAAGCCACCTATCCCAAAGAGACTTGGTTTCCTGAGGTGTAAAAAGGAGCTGGCCATACTTACTAGGGCTTGTGTGAACATTAAGTATAAAATGTCTTTAACACACCCTCCAATGCCTGACCCTTGCCTGGTATTCTGTATAAATTTTTAGAATTATTAGTATTTATCACCCACTCATGTTTCTTCTAAAGAGCTGATGCCTGCTTGAGAGAAAGGCAAAGTCATACTGAGTTATCTTAGGTAATACTTCAAGCCAAGGGAATCTGTGTGTTTACTCAAGCAGCTGATAGTTGCCTCTCTTCTTCCACTTGGGGCAAGGCCCATCTGGGGATTCTTACCTCTCCCTTAGCCCCATTGAATGTGGGGAGCATGATTTTTGCATGAACCCCAATTTTGATGCCTTATATGCATGCCGTTGGATAGTTATTAACTTCCCTGAACCACAACTTTCTCATCTTTAAAATGGGTTGAAAATACCCATCTGGCACTGCTTTCACTTCCTTTCACTTCCTTTACCTGCTTCCAGTCAGGCCTCAGCCCCCTCATATTTTCCTGTGGGAGCTTCCTTTCCTGCTTTGGCCCCAAACAAGCCCTTCCAGAAGAAGTTCTTGGCTGGAGGAAGGAGGTCCATGGTAAGGACCTCAGACACAGCCCTCATGGTCTTTGGAAAGCACATCCTTAAGGCCTGACTTGTGGGCTCCATTGGGTCATTAACATCATCAACCTCCTGGAGTACCCTCCATGGTTACCCCAAGGACTCCCCTTTGGGAGAAGTCTCAATCCTGGGGGTGTGGCAACCCTATGGAGACTGTCATCCTTTCTATCCCTCCAAGAGCCCAGAGGCCAGTCACTCCCTCTGTGTCTTCCATTCAGCCCCCTGTGTTAGATTCTGATAAGGAGGGCAACACTTCACCTTCATCCTCTGAAACTCACAGTCTGGAGAACAGGTAGCCACACAAACATCCCATAAAGTCAATCCATCAGTACTACCAGGAATCCAGATACTTGCTCCAGTCAGGGTTTAGGGTTGGAGCAAGAGGAGGACAACCAGAATCCATTGAGGGAGCCCAGAGGTGTAGGAAACAGCATTCTCCCAGACAAGGTAACATTTGAGCTAGATAATTTTGAGTGAGAAGATGGTTTTAGTACAGCAATTACCCTGAGGCACAGAGATACACCAGTGCTGTTCTAGGGAGACAAAGACAGGTGCTCATCCTCACTCTGTGCATTGACTCTATATACTTCATTATCCAGTACTGACATGTGGCTCGTACTTGGCCATTTTAGAGGCTAATTTTTGTTCTTTTATGTAGATATTTTTTCCTTTAATGAAGACAGTTTTGTTATTTGGCTCATTAATTTTTGTGTCTTACATAAAATTATTGCTTTTCACATTTAGATTTTTAATATTCTTGGAATTATTTTTGTTACAAATGAAAGCAAAGAATATTACTGTTGTTGCTGTCATTATCATTGTTACTGATATAATTTCACCATGTGGAGAGCCCTAGCATGCTGTATTAATGACTTCATCCTTTCCCCTCTGACCTCTAAAGCTGCTGTGTCATTTTTCAAGTTTTGTTTCTGGGTCTTGTTTTCTGTTTCTTGGTCAATTCATCTATTCCTGTGGTAACATTCCATTCTTTCTTCATTACTTTAGTTTTGTAATAGTTTTGGTGATTCCTAGGGCATGCATCTCCAGTTATTTTCCAAAATTATCTTGTCTTTTTTTCATCCTATGTATTTTAAGATGAGCCTGTCATGGAATATACCAGCACACATGACATAATAACACTTTCACAGATACACACACACATACACAAGCACATAATTTTGCAATTTTATTACATTTCTAAATTTAAGTTTTATAATATTTTGTCTTTTAAGCCATGAAAATGGTATATCTTCTCACTTAATCACATCTTTATTTATGTAAATACCCGAAGGGAAGAATATATTTATGGGAAAAGGGACAAATCTAAAAGAGAATGCTGACTACATGCCAAAAGGGTACCCCTCAATGAAATGGCTGGGTCCCTGCCAACTACTTTATACTAGTGTGGGAGGACCATCAGCCCAAGGTGGAAGAACTTGTTTAAGGAATAATATAAGGGGAAAAAAAAGTCCAGAACTAAAGGAATGAATTGCTAGTTCAAAAGAACTAGGTATTTTTTAGGTAAAGTATTAGGTAAGATAGTATTGGTAGTAGTATCACTGAAATTTTGAAGACAGTGGAACAGATAGTATCTTCACATTTTTATAGGAGATGGATTTGTAGTCTGGAATTCTGGAATCCCAAAGTGAGTGAGTGAGTGTGTATGTGCGTGTGTGTGTGTGTGTGAGAGAGAGAGAGAGAGAGAGAGAGAGAGAGAGAGAGAGACATTTCTCTGAGGGGAAATGCATATGTATCTCAGGTAGATTATAATCTTCAATCCTAAAACAATCTTAAATCTATTTTCTTTATTTTACAAAAGAGAAAAGGTTCAGAGTGTTAAGTGATTTTCATGCACCCCCCCCCCCAACTAATAGGTGCCAGAGTTGGAATTCAAACCTATTCAGCTGGAGCTGGAGCTTCTTGTACTCCACTGCACTGTTCCTACCATCGCCACACTGCATTTAGCTTAGTATGAGAACTCAAATAAGAAGGCACCATTTTGATAAAAACCATCTGCACAGGAAAGGAAACAGTCAACAAAAAAAGAGGCAACCCACAAAATGGGAGAGGATATTTGCAAATGACACTAGAGACAATGGGCTGATAGCCAAGATCTATAAGAACTTCTCAAACTCAACACCAAAAAACAAATAAATAAATAAATGGGCAGAAGACATGAAGAGACACATCTCCAAAGAAGACATACAAGTGGCAAATGAAAGAGTGTTCATAATCATTAGCCATCAGGGAAATTCAAGTCAAAACCACATAGAGATACCACCTTACACCAGTTAGAGGGGCAAAAATTGACAAGGCAAGAAACAACAAATGTTGGAAAGGTTGTGGAGAAAGGGGTACCCTCTTACACTATTGGTGGGAATGCAAGTTGATGCAGCCACTTTGAAAAACAGTGTGCAGATTCCTCAAAAATTTAAAAATAGAGCAATTGGTCTACTGGGTATTTACCCAAAGATACAGATGTAGTGAAAAGAAGAGCCATCTTCACCCCAGTGTTCATAGCAACAATGTCCACAATAGCCAAACTGTGGAAAGAGCCGAGATGCCTTTCAATAGATGAATGGATAGAGAAGATATGAATGTTACAATGGAATATTACCCAGCCATCAGAAAGGATGAATAGCCAACTTTTGCATCAACATGGATAAAACTGGAGGAGATTATGCTAAGTAAAATTAGTCAAGCAGAGAAAGTCAATTATCATATAGTTTCACTTATTTGTGGAACATAAGGAATAGCATGGAAGACATTAGGAGAAGGAAGGGGAAAATGAAGGGGTGGAAATCTCAGTGGGAGACAAACCATGAGATACTATGGATTCCAGGAAACAAACTGAGGGTTTTAGAAGGGAGGGAGGTGGGAGGGTTGGGTAAGCCTAGTCATGAGTATTAAGGAGACCACAGATTGCATGGAGCACTGGGTGTTACATGGAAACAATGAATCAAGGAACAGTACATGAAAAATTAATGATGGTCGCCAAACTATGGAAAGAACCAAGATGCCCTTCAAAAGACGAATGGATAAGGAAGATAGGAAGATGTGTTCCATATACACTATGGAGTATTATGCCTCCATCAGAAAGGATGAATACCCAACTTTTGTAGCAACATGGACGGGACTGGAGGAGATTATGCTGAGTGAAATAAGTCAAGCAGAGAGACCCAATTATCATATGGTTTCACTTATTTGTGGAGCATAACAAATAACATGGAGGACATGGGGAGATGCAGAGGAGAAGGGAGTTGAGGGAAATTGCAAGGGGAGGTGAAACATGAGAGACTATGGACAATGAAAAACAACCTGAGGGTTTTGAAGGGGCGGTGGGTGGGAGGTTGGGGGAACCAGGTGGTGGGTATTGGGGAGGGCATGTATTGCATGGAACACTGGGTGTGGTGCAAAAACAATGAATACTGTTATGCCGAGAGAGTCAATTATCATATGGTTTCACTTATTTGTGGAGCATAACAAATAGCATGGAGGACAAGGGGAGATGGAGAGGAGAAGGGAGTTGAGGGAAATTGGAAGGGGAGGTGAACCATGAGAGACTATGGACTCTGAAAAACGGTCTGAGAATTTTGAAGGGGTGGGGGGGTGGGAGGTTGGGGGCACCAGGTGGTGGGTATTTTAGAGGGCACGGATTGCATGGAGCACTGGGTGTGGTGCAAAAATAATGAATACTGTTTTGCTGAAAAAATAAAAAATTAAAAAAAATGAAAAGAAATAATAAAAAAAACTAATGATGTACTGTATGGTGACTAACATAGCATAATTTAAAAAATAAGATGGCATCATTTTATTTGATCTTAGCTGAGAACATATGTGTGGGGTGACTCAATTTTTTTTCAATCTGCACATATCTGTGAATGACTGCAAAAATTCTGCAAGTATTTGATTTTGAGGGTTACCAGGGAATTTTATTTAGCAAACAGAGAGATTCAGAAATACAGAATTTCCAAATAGCAAGATTTGATTATTTATACATACATTTTATATATTAAGTATGTATAATAAAACATTATTACACTATGTATTCTTTTGCAGCTTGCTTTTTTTCAATATTATTGCTGTGAATTCATCTATATTCATACATGTAAATCTAGTCCATGTGTCACTGCTATCTGGTACTACATTGTATAAATGTATCACAGTTTGATTATCAATTTGCCTGTTGATGCATATTTAAATGCTTCTAAAATAAGATATATTTGCCATTTATGGTCTTAGAAAATGTACCTTCTAAGCATCCCTTTTTAGGAACTTATTTGAAAGATGAACCCCAAGAAAATGAGAGAGTAATTCAGTAAAATAGAAAACTCAGAATCCAGGAAGCATGGGGTGTCATGCAACAGAGAGTTGAATGGAGTCCCTGGAAAGTCAGGAACTGTGCAGTTGGAAACAGGATCACAGTGGGCCCCAAAGAAGTCACTTCCAGAAAAACAAATGAACTAATAAACTTGCAGATACATTTGAGACTGGAAAGGTTTAGGTTAAAGTAGAAAAAGATGTGTAGGAAACTAAACAAACAAACAAGGACTTACTAACTCCTGTAATAACAAAGTTATACAAGAAATAAAATCATTGTATACTACTGAATCAGAATTGAAAAATATTTACTCCCATTGTTATGATATTTCAAACTTCAAGTAATTCTTTAAGCAGAAAGTGTGATGTAGTCATATTGGCAGGCTGAGAGGATAGTTAGTTTGTGTAAGTGGGAAGGGAGAAGGTACAAAAGGCAAAAATTCCATATAAGGAATATTCATTCATGAAGGGACAGCAGTACAAGCCCATTTTGAGGCAGTATGGAGGTGTGTACCAAGCAGGAATAGGTACAGGGTGGAAGTAGTTGCCTCTGAGCAGTGGGAACTTTGAGGTGAGATGGAGTAGGAACCTGCTCCCACCTCTATTATTTCTTGTGGTGCTGTCTGACTTTCACACTTTGTACATGCACTGTCTTTTTAAAAAACAAAACCAAAAGTGCCCCTACAATTTAATTTTAGCAAATTCTTCTGAAAGAGCTATCTTTTTAATCGTATTTTATATTTTAATCATATTTTTAAATCGTATTTTAGTTTTCAGTGTTCCAAGATTCATTGTTTATGCACCACACCCAGTGGTCCATGCAATATGTGCCCTTCTTAGTACCCACCACCAGGCTCACCTAACCCCCCAAAGTCTTCCCCTCCCAAACCCTCACTTTGTTTCTCAGAGTCCACAGTCTCTCCTACTGTGTCTCGGCCTCTGATTTTTCCCAAGTCACTTTTTCTTTCCTTCTCCTAATGTCCTCTATGTTATTCCCTATGTTCCTCAAGTAAGTGAAACCATATGATAATTGACTTTCTCTGCTTGACTTATTTCACTCAGCATAATCTCCTCCAATCCCATCCATGTTGATACAAAAGCTGGGTATTCATCCTTTCTGATGGAGGCATAATATTCCATTGTATGTATGGACCACATCTTCTTTTATCCATTCATCTGTTGAAGGACATCTTGGCTCCTTCCACAGTTTGGCTATTGTGGACATTGCTGCTGTGAACATTGGGGGTACAGATGGCCCTTCTTTTCACTACCTCTCTGTCTTTGGGGTAAATACCCAGTAGTGCAGGTCATAGGGTAGCTCTATTTTTAAGTTCTTAAGGAATCTCCACACTGTTTTCCAAAGTGGCTGCACCAATTTGCATTCCCACCAAGAGTGTAGAGGGTGCCCCTTTCCCCACATCTTCTCCAACACTTGTTGTTTATTGTCTTGTTAATTTTGGCCACTCTAACTGGTGTAAGGTTATATCTCAATGTGGTTTTGATTTGAATCTTCCTGATGGCTAATGACAATGAACATTTTTTCATGTGTGTGTTAGCCATTTGTATGTCTTCTTTGGAGAATTGTCTGTTCATGTCTTCTGCCCATTTTTTGACCTGATTATCTGTTTTGTGTGTGTTGAGTTTGAGGAGCTCTTTATAGATCTCGGATATCAGCTCTTTGTCTGTAGTGTCATTTGTGAATATCTTCTCCCATTCCGTGGGTTGCCTCTTTGTTTTGTTGACAGTTTCCTTTGCTGTGTAGAAGCTTTTTTTTTTAATTAAATTAAATTAAATTTAATTTAATTTTTTTAGAGTGTTCCAAAATTCATTGTTTATGCACCACACTCAGTGCTCCATGGAATAAGTGCCCCGCATCAGAAGCTTTTGATCTTGATGAAGTCCCAAAAGTTCATTTTCACTTTTGTTTCCTTTGCCTTTGAAGATGTGTCTTGAAAGAAATTGCTGTGGCTGATATCAAAGAGGTTGCTGTCTATGTTCTCCTCTAGGATATTGATAGTTTCCTCCTTCATGTTGAGGTCTTTTCTCCATTTTGAGTTTATCTTTGTGTATGGTGTAAGAAAATCATTGTTTCATTCTTCTATACATAGCTGTCCAGTTTTCCCAGCACCATTTGTTGAAGAGACTGTCTTTTTTCCACTGCATATATAAATCCTATCTGGTCATGGTGGATAATCTTTTTAAGGTACTGTTGTATCCTATTAACTATGATCTTGTTGAGAATCTTGGCACCCATATTCATCAGGGATATTGGTCTGAAATTCTCCTTTTTGATGGGATCTTTGCCTGGTTTGGGGATCAGACTAATATTGGCTTCATAGAAAGAACCTGGAAGTTTTCCTTCTGTTTCTAATTTTTGAAACAGCCTCATGAGAATAGGTATTATTTCTTCCTTCAATGTTTGGTAGAATTCATTAGGCCCAGGGAATCCATCGGGTCCTGGGCTCTTGTTTTTTGGGTGGTTTTGGTTACTGCTTCAATCTTGTTACTAGATATTGGTCTATTGAGGTTGTCAATTTTTTTTTTTACTGATTCAGCCTTGAAAGTTTATAGGCTTCCAGGAATGCATCCATTTCTTCTAGATTGCTTAACTTATTGGCATATACTGTCAATAATAACTTCTGATGATTTTTTCTATTTCCTTGGTGTTTGTCATGATCTCTCCCTTTTCATTCATAATTTCATTAATTTGGGTCCTCTCTCTTTCCTTTTGGATCAGTTTGGCCAATGGTTTTCAGTCTTACTGGTTCTTTCAAAGAACCAGCTTCTAGTTTCGTTGATGTTTTCTACTGTATCACTGGTTTCTAACTCATTGATCTCTGCTCTAATCTTATTTCCCTTCTTGTGTGTTGGGTTGGCTTAATTTGTTGTTATTCTCCTAAAGTGTAAAGAGAGCTGGCATATTCCATATTTTTCAATTTCTTTGAG
The DNA here is from genome assembly GCF_902655055.1 of Lutra lutra. Classification (NCBI taxonomy): domain Eukaryota; kingdom Metazoa; phylum Chordata; class Mammalia; order Carnivora; family Mustelidae; genus Lutra; species Lutra lutra. The sequence continues at coordinate 115,300,583 of NC_062280.1, read as the reverse complement.
AGAGGCTTGGATGGCTATGTATTTCACCCTTAGGACCACCTTTGCCATATCCCATATGTTTTGGACCTATGTATCTTCATTCTCATTGGTTTCCACGAATTGTTTAAGTTCTTTGATTTCCTGGTTGATCCAAACATTCTTAAGCAGGGTGGTCTTTAGCTTCCAAGTGTTTGAATTCCTTCCAAACTTTTCCTTGTCGTCGGAGTTCCAGTTTCAAAGCACTGTGGTCTGAGAATATGCAAGGGATAATCTCAGTCTTCTGGTATCATTGGAGTCCTGATATGGGACCCATTTGTGACCCACGTAGTCTATTCTGGAAAAGTTCTGTGTGTGCTTGAGAAGAATGAGTATTGTGTTGTTTTAGGGAGGAATGTTCTGTATCTATCTATGAGGTCCATCTGGTCCAATGTGTCACTCAATGTTCTTGATTGATTTTATGCTTAGATGATCTGTCTGTTACTGAGAGTGGTGTGTTACAATCCCCTACAATTAATGTATTCACATCAATATAACTATTTTGATTAACAGTTGGCTCTTGTAGTTGGTTGGTCTCATGTTGGGGACATACATATCTACAATTGTTAGATATTCTTGGTAGATAGACCCTTTAAGAATGATGTAGTGTCCTTCTTTATCTCTGACTATAGTCTTTATTTTAAAATCTAATTTATGTGACATAAGGATTGATACCCCATCTTTCTTTTGACGTCCATTGACATGAAAGATGCTTCTCCATCCCTTCACTTTCAGTCTGGATTTATCTTTAGGTTCCAAATGTGTCTCCTGTAGACAGCATATGGATGAGTCCTGTCTCTTTATCCAATCTGCAACCCTTTGCTGTTTTATGGGAGCATTAAGGCAGTTCATGTTGAGAGTGATTATTGAAAGATAAGTTTCTACTGACATCATGTTGCCTATAAAGTCCTTGTTTCTATAGATTGTCTCTGTAAATTTCTGTTCTATCTTACCCTTGGGTTCTTTCTTCTTTTATAGAACCCCCCTTAATATTTCTTGTAGTGCCACCTTGGTGGTTACATACTCTTTTAAACCTTTCTGGTGTTGGAAGCTCTTTATCTCCCCATCCATTCTCGAATGCCAGCCTTGCTGGATAAGGTATTCTTAGCTGCATGTTCTTCTCATTTAGTGCCCTGAAGATGTCTTGCCAACTCTTTCTGGCTTGTCAGGTTTCTGTGAACAGTCTGATGATATTCCATGGTTTTTTCTTTGTATGCAAGGAATCTCTTCCCCTTAGCTTCCCTTAGAGACTCTTGTCTAAAATTATGATTCACGAATTAGACAATTAAGTGTCTGGATGTCTTTCTAGATACTTTGATCTTGATGGATGTCCTTTCTGCCTCTCGAACATTAACGCTTGTTCCATTCCACAGATTAGGGAAATTTTTATCTAGAATTTGTTCAACTATATCTTCTAGTCTTTTCTCTTACTCCACCCCCTCAGGGACCCCAATAATTCTGACATTGGAACGTTTCATGGCATTATTTATTTCCCTAATTGTGTTTTCATGGTTTCTAAGCTGTTTGTTCCAGGCCTCCTCCTGATACTTTTTCTCTATCAGTTTGTCTTTTATCACTGATTCTTCTTCTGGTTCGGTTAGCCTAGCTGTTAGAGTATTGAGATTAGTTTGGAGCTCAATGATACCATTTTTAACTTCTTCCAGATTGGATCTTACTTCCACTTTAGAGATTTTATGTTGTCACTAATGGTTTTCTCCAACATAGCCATTGCCTGGATAGTTGTTACCCTGAATTCCCTTTCTGATATACTGTTTATGTCCATATCCAATAGTTCTGTGGGAGAGGGCACAGTCTCCAAGTTTTCCCTCTGTTGGGCGTTCCTCTTCCAGTCATTTTGGTGTGAGGTGCTTGAGGTGATGTATAGCAGAATATATCAGGCAAGGTGCACCCTGGAAATTTTTGGAGCAATCAGAAGTTACCACCAAAAAGGAAAAAAGAAAAAAGAGAGAGAAAGAAAAAAAAGAGAGAGAGAGAGAGTGAGAGAACTCAGCCAAAAGTAGCCCCCTATAAGATTTATGAGGTATATAAATGAAAATGAACAAAAGGACTGACAAAAGTAATTGACAAGAAAAAAAAAGAAGAACCAAACCAAAATGAACCCCAAGAATAAGATTTATATAATACCAGAACAAAAACAAATACACAGAAATGCTGATGGAAGAATAAGATCGAAGGGGGGTTATAGATCCTTGATGTGGGCAAGGAAGGTTATTTCAGTTCTTCTAGGTGTATCTTGATATTTTTATTAACGGACTCAACTTTCCAGAGATAAAGGGAAATTACAGTTGGTTTATATATTAGGGGTAGTACTGAATAGGGAAAAAGGATTACCTTGAAGTTTATATCTATATGTATATTAACAAAAAAAAAAGAAAAGTAAAAGAAACAGGTATATGTACAAAAAATGTTCAAGTTAAAAAGTTATTATGGAATATGTTCTGTTAAACTTCTAGTTGTAATTGTAAGTAGGTTAAGAAAAATTAAAAGAACAAGAATCATGAGAACAAATTAAAAAAGAAAGAAAGAAAAGTTATATCTATAAAATATACAAGTTTTGGGAGAGTACCATGAGCTTAATATATAGTTTTCCCCTGATGTTGGGCTTTTCCAGTTTTATTGGGACCCAACAGTTGTTTCTCTCTTCTTTAGGCTTGCCTTCTGGGAGAGGGACCTGCTGTGTTGATTTCCCAACAGTCTTGCTTGTGTTGAGTGTCCCTGCAGGCTATCAAGGGGCTGAGCTCTGTGGAGACCAGTTTTTCAGGTTTTTATTCTCTGGAGGTTTTTGTTCTTTGGCAGCTTTTTGTGGCATTTCAGGGGGTCAGAATTAAGAAAGAATCTGTCTGCACCCAGACCTCCACTTCAGAGAGAAGCCTCAGACTGTTCCCCTCTGAATGGTCCAGAACACACAGACTCCCCCTTTGCAAAGTGTTCTGAACAGCGCAACCTCCCACAGGTGGTGGGCCCTCCCAGCCACTGTCTCAGAGGTCGCCGAGGCCCCCACTTGTCTCTGCACCCCTATGCCACTAAAACTGCGAGAGATATTGGTCCAGGGAGCCTGCTTCTGGTGGCTGCCTTTGCTGGGACTGCTGTCTGGAGTCCAGGCCCATGTTGGATGCACTCTGACACAGTGGTCATGCAGGTCACAGAAGGCTGACACTGGAGGGATCCCGTGAGCTTGGGCTGGATTCTTTCAGGTATAGGCTGGGAGTGTTCATGGCTGGTTGCAGAAGGTTGTCTTAGAGACCTCTGACTGGAGCCCACACCAGGCTCTCTCAGGCATGGGCAGAAGGGGTAGTGCACACAGCCGACCAGTGGTGCAAGCAGTGGAAAGCAGTGAGCTCAGGGACCATGGACTGGAGGCTCCACCGTACTCTCTCTGGCATGGGTGGTTGCTGGTCCTGGGTCCATAGGCTTAGGCCCATTCCCATGACCACCCGATTCTACCAGTTTCCCCTTCAAATCTTTTGCTCTTTCTGGGTGCTTTTAACCAGACTCCAAGTTAATGCTGGTCCCCAATCACAGGGCACTTTCATATTTGGTTATTACTTCTGGTCACTACTGGTGGCTCCCTCCCTCTTCTGTTTATCCTCTATTATCAGTCTGAGCATTCCCACTCTGCTTTACCTCTCCACTGATGTCTTCTGCTCCATAGAGATCCAGAAGTATATAATCTTATATTTCAGGCTGTTTCATGAGTGTTCAGAGTGTTGGGGTATTTAGCTAATTTTAGAGGACCAGCTAAAATAGGGTCTCCTACTTCTCCACCATCTTGCCCCCTGCATCAAGATCTCTTTTGTAGGTATTACCCATTTACCCCTACTGAATTTGTTCTGGCTTCTCATTGCTTCAGTATGTGTGTATTCAAGGTCTTGGAGGAGACCTGAAGACATTTTCTAGTCCTCCATACTCCCAGACTCTTCTCCTGTGTTGAGTGTCAAGCAGAGATGCTTGTCACCACTTTTAATTAGAACCATTTTTGCCATGGCAACCACTGTCAGTTGATGTGGCTGAGACTGAGGTTTGGGTACAGATAGTGGTAATGTGATTTATGCTCAGTTATAGCAAAATTTCAATTGTTAGAATTAAAAAATGTAGGTAATCTAATGCCTCTGGTCTTGATTTTCCAAAGCATTGGTGTGTTTTAATTCCAGGGGTGTGTTGACAAGGATGCAACTACTCTGTCCCTTGAAGGTGATTGGGATGGCAAGCAGAGGTAAAGTTTCATGTAGTTGCTCCTGCTTCCCAGCCTGATGATGACATGGACCCCATGCAGTAAGCTCTGTGACCAGGAAAGGCTGCCAATCCAACTCTCAGCTGGACCTGCTCAATCTCAGCTTATCCACACTGGCCCAGATAATGCTCTAGTGCCAGTGTGTCAATCCCCAATCTGTCTTCAAATCCTACTCTGTGTTGGCTTGCATAATTTCAAATAAACCCAAGAAGCAACAAGTGAATCAGCAAGAATGAGAAAGACCATCTGTCATGGCTCAGCTGTCATTCAGGGTCCCGTGTTACCCAGTAAGTCCCTGCATCTTATGTTGTCATGGAGAGCTAACCTGATAGACGAGAAAGGCCCAGATCTTGAAGCAGGGCAGGCCAATCTGTGAGTCATGATGCTGCTACTTTCAGCTGTTGGAACCTTGAAATGTACAACCTCACAGCAAAAGGGAGTTGGTACTACAGGACTTGTAGAGATTATAATGGGAATTAGTGGATATATATATATATATATCTACTAAGTAGAAATATAATAAAATATAAATATATATAAAATATATATTATATATGTATATATAATATATAATTATATATATATTATATTATATTATATATATATTTTTCCCCCATCTGGCCTAAAATGCAATACCCAGTGGGCCCTCAGGAAAGGACAGTGTGAGGGATTCTTCTGTTGTCCTCCATCAAGAATCATGCCCTGATGCACAAAGGAAGTTTGTATTGCATGGGGTCTTAGAAATAATCTAGGCCTATGTCTCTCTCCCCATTTGTTTTCTCTCTATATCTCAGGATTTTCTTGCACCTTATGTAATTTGTATGGCCTCAAAAGGAGCTTTGAGTTCCCAAGATTCTTAACCATTCACTGTCTCTGTCTTAATTTTGCAGATGTAAAGGTAAACTGACTTATTCTAAATCATGCAGCTAGATTGGTTACTAACTCAAGACTCCTTGTCCCTTTATTGTCCTCTTCCAGTGCCCCTTGAGACCATAGAATTGTCTCTGAGGATGGACATATTGAAACTGAAGCAACAAAAGAGGGGCCCACTGTGGGACTATTTGAGTCAGGTGTGTCCTCTTTGAGGGATTGGGGCAACCACAAGTTGGCTCACCTAAGCCATTCTGTGATGCACCGTGATTGCTGGAGCTGCCTTTTCTGTGGTGCTGGCCACTAGTCTGAGTCAGAGGTGACAGCTTAAAGGAGCACTGCAAAGACATGCATGAACTGAGCTCCTGAGAAGGGATGGACAAAAGGACACGTGACAGATGTGGGAGTCTGGGGGTAAAAAGTGTTATTTTCTTTGTTTAGGAGTTGAGCTCTTTGAGCCTTACCCAGGAGGATTTACCTACCTTGGATATTTCATATGAATGGAATCATGCAAAATGTGGTCTTCTATGGCTGGCTTTTTATGCACAGCATAATGCTTCCAAGCTTCATCCATGTTGTAGTGTGCATCAGCATTTCATTCTTTTTTGTTGTTGTTGATCAATGCCATTTCATTATATAGCTGCACCATATTTTGTTTATCCATTCTGATTTGATATTTTGGTTATTTCAACTATTTGACTATTCTAAATACTGGTACTATAAACATTCATCTACACATTTTTGTGTGGGCATGATTTCTTTTCTCTTGGATATTAGGAATGGCATTGCTAGGTCCTTTGATAACTCTGTGCTAATAGTTTGAGTAATTGCCTCTTTTCCACAGAGGTTGCACCATTTTACAGTCCCACCAGAAATTTATGAAGGTTTGAATTTTTCCATGCCATCACCAGTATTCATTATAGTCTTTTTGTTGTTGTTGTTGTTGTTGTTTGTTTATAGCCATTCTAGTGGTCATGAAGTAGTATCGCTTTGTGATTTTGATTTGCATTGCCCTCATGAATAACAGTTTTTACCATCTTTTCATGTGGCCACTAGATAATTTCTTTGCGGGAATGTCAATTCAAATCCTTTGCCCAACTTTTAAATCGGGTTATTAGTCTTTTTTTAAAAAGTCATTGGATTGTAAAGGCTCTTTATGTATTTTGAGTATAAACCCCTCACCAGATATAAATCCCTTACCAGATATATGCTTTACACATATTCTCTGTCATTCTATCTCTCATCATTTCACTCTCTTGATCACATTGTTGGCAGTATAAAAATTTTAAATTTTCATGATGTCTAATTTATCAGTTTTTTTTTTGTCATTTGTACTTTTGGTATTGTAGAAAAGAAATCATTGTCTAACTTGTGCCATGGAGAGTTATTCCTTTGTTTTCTTCAAAGAAGCTTATAATTTTAGCTCTTATATTTAGGGCTATTATCTGTAAGTGTTAAATTAGGAGTATTACTGCTTTAACATACTAAGTTTTCAGATCTATGAACATAAAATGTCTAATTTCTTTATATTTTCTAAGTTTCTTTCAGTAATTTTTTGTAATTTGAAGTATACATAACATACTTTTTAGTCAAATTCCTTCTTAAGTATATTATTCTTTGTGATGCTGTTGAAAATGGAATTTTGGTTTTTTTTTAGTTTCACTTTCATGTTCACTGTCGGTATAAGTGAAAATACAATTAAGTTTGAATATTGATCCTGGTTATGCAGATTTTCCAAACTCACTTATTCTAATAGTTTTTTTAGTGGATTCTTTAGAATATCCTACACACAAGATGATGTCATCTGTGAATTAATGTAGTCTTATTTTTTCCTTTCCATTATGAATGGTTTCTATATTTTTTCTTGCCTAACTGCCCTGCCTTAAACCTCTATCTGTAGAATAGATGTGAGAGAGAAGACATCCTTATCTTGTTGCTGATCTTACAGTTAAAGAACTTGGTCTTAAACCACTAAGTATGAGGTTACCTGCAAGGTTTTGGAGATATATCCATCATGAGATTAAAGATGTTCCCTTCTAGTATCAGTTTGTTGAATGTCTTTATCATGAAAAGGTGTCAGATTTTTTTTTTTTCCAAATGCCTTTTTTGGCTTATCTGGAGCAATGATATGGTTTTTTTCCTATAATTTATAAATAAAGTGTACTACATTGTTTTTTGAATGTTAAACCAACTTTGTACTTCTGGGATAAATCTCACTTGGTCATGGTGAATTATTTTATATGTAGCTGATTTGGTTTGCTAATTGAGGACTTGTCAAGGATATTTGGGTATACATTCATAAAGATTTTGGTCTGTAGTCGTATTTCATTGCTATATCTTTGTCTGATTTTGGTCTCAGCCTAATTCTGATCTCATAGAATTGGTTGGTAGCCATTCTCTCTTCTACTGTTTTGCAGATGAGATTGGTATTGATTAGTTTCCAAATTTGTGGTTGAAGTGTTCAGTGAGGCAATCTGGGTCTGTGATTTCTTTTTGGAAAGTTAAAAAATATATAAACCAATTTTCTTTGCATTTAATGACTAGAAGAAAAATTGGAAGAAAATTTACATTAAGCAGCTAAATAAAACTAATTTCCTCAATTCCAGAGGAAAGCATTTTTTCTCCCTCCCCATTACTGAGATATTATTGACATTGAACATGTATAAGATTAAGGTGAAAAATGTAATAATTTGATGTATATATATATTGTGAAATGATTACCATGATAAGCTTTGTTAACACCTTATCCACTCACATATTTACCATTCTTCATTGTGATGATATTTAAGATCTCCACTTTTACCATCTTTCAAGTATATCACACAATATTGCTAATTATATTCACCATGATGTGCATTCTATTACCATAACTTTTAGGTGGATGCTTGTATCCTTTGACCAATATCTCCCCATTTCCCCCCCACTATTAGGATCCTGACAACCACCATTCTATTCTATTTCTGAGTTCAGATTTTTTAGGTTCTACATATAATTAAGAAGTTACAGTGTATATCTTTCTTTGTCGAGAGGAGGAAGCAGGCTCCCTGCTGAGCAGAAAGCCCGATGTGGGGCTCGAACCCAGGACCTGGGATCATGACCTGAGCCGAAGGCAGCGGCCTAACCCACCGAGCCACCCAGGCACCCCAGGATTTCCTAATTTTTTATGGCTGTATAATATTCAGTAGTGTGTGTGTGTGTGTGTGTATGATTTGTGTACATATATAATATACATTCAGTAGTACATATATATGTACTACTGATTTGATTTGACTACTATTTGATATGACTACTATATGATTTGTGTACATATATAATATACATTCAGTAGTGCGTATATATGTATACACACACACGCACACACACACATATAGGCTATTGTGAATAATGTTGCAGTGAACATGGGGGAGCAGGTATCTCTTTGCGATAGTGATTTTATTTCCCTCGGACAACCCAAAAATGGGATTGTTTAATCATATGTAGTTCAATTTTAATTTCTTGAGGAACCTCCACACTATTTTCCATATTGGCTGCCTTAATTTACATTCCCACCAACAGTGCACAAAAGTTCCCTTTTGTCCACAGCCTCACCAATACTTATATCTTGACTTTTTGATTATAGTCACTGTAATAGATGTGAAGTAATGTCACATGTGGTTTTGATTTGCATATCCTTGATGATTAGTGATTTTAAAAAAGATATATTTATTTGAGAGAGAGAATGAGTGAGCAGGAAGCACAATTACTAATTTTAAAGTATATTACAAAGCATTTCACTTTGATATAGTCCTGCTTTTTTATTTTTGCTTTTGTCATCATATCCAAAAATCACTACCAAGAAAAATGTCACAGGGCTTTTTCCTCCTGTTTTTTTTTTTTTTCCTAGGAGTTTTATAGCTTTGGGTCCAACATTTAACTTTAATACATTTTGAGTACGTAAGATAGACTCCAATTTCATTCTTCTACCAATGGTTATCTAGTCTTCCCAACATCATTTATTGAAAAAAAAAAAACTATCCATCCCCATTTAGTATTTTCGTTCCTTTACAAATATTAGTGACCTATAGTTGAAGGTTTCTTTCTGGGCTCTCAATTCTGTAATGGCGGTCAGCATGTTTATTTTTATGCCACTACCATACTGTTTTGATTACAATAGCTTAGTAATATACTTTAAAATTAGAAATTGTGCTGCCTCCAGCTTTATTATTCTTTCTCAAGTTTGTTGTGGCTATTTGGGTATTATGTGATTCTATGAAAATTTTAGGATTTTTTTTCTATTTTTGTGAAAAGTATTATTAGAATTTTAATAAGGATTGCATTGAATCTGTAGATTGCCTTGAATAGTATCGACATGTTAATGATATTAATTCTTCCCATCTATAAACATGGTTATATCTTTCTATTTATTTCTATCTTCTTCATCTTCTTTTCTCAATGTCTTATAATTTTCAGTATACAGATCTTCCATGTCCTTGATTAAATTTATTCCCAAGGATTTTATTATTTATGATGTTACTGAGATTTTGATGTTAATGGGATTTTAAAATTTTCTTTTTTAGACAGTTTGTTGTTAATATACAGAAATACAGCTGATTTCAGTGTGCTGGTTTTGTTTCCTGCAACTTTACTAACTTCATAGATTAGTTCTAACATTTATTTTGGTAGAATCCAGAGGATTTTCTGTATATAAGATCATATCTGGGGCACATGGGTGGTGTAGTCAGGCTTCTGTCTCTTGATCTCAGCTTAGGTCTGGATCTCAGGGTCATGAATTCAAGCCTGGCATTGGGCTCCATGCTAAGCTTTAAGCCCACTTAAAAAAAAATAAAGTTCATATCATATGCAGAACTATTTCTTCCTTTCCTGTTTGGATGGCTTTAAAATTTTTTTTTTTCTTGTTTAGTTGTTCCAGTTAGGACTTCCAGTAGTATGTTGAATAATAGTGGTGAGAGTGAGCACCTTGTCTTTTTCCTGACCTTAGGGAGAAGCTTTCAACTTTTCACAATTGAGGATGTTGGCACTCATATGTGGCCTTTATTTTGTTGAGGTATTGTTTTTCTACACACATTTTTTGAGCATTTTTACCATTAAAGGATATCATATTCTGTCTAATGCTTTTCCTGTATCTATGGAATTTTTCATTCTATTATTTTTTAAAGATTTATTTATTTTATTTTATTTTTTAAAAATATTTTATTTATTTATTTAACAGATTGAGAGAGAGAGAGAGATATCACAAGCAGGCAGAGAGGCAGGCAGAGAGAGGGGGAAGCAAACTCCCTGCTGAGCAGAGAGCCCAATGTGGGGCTCCATCCTAGGACCCTGAGATCATGACCTGAGCTGAAAGCAGAGGCTTCACCCACTGAGGCACCCAGGCACCCCAAAGATTTATTTATTTTAGAAAGATAGAGAGTGTGGGCATGAGTGGGGAGAGGGACAAGGGAGAGGGAAGAGAGTGTCTTCATCAGACTCCCTGCTGATTGCAGAGCTCAACATGGGGCTCCATGTGAGTCTCAATTCCATGACCCTGAGATCATGACATGAGATGAAATCAAGAGTCTGATGCTCAACTGACTAACAGGTGTCAAATCAAGAGTCTGATGCTCAACTGACTAACAGGTGTCCCACTTTCATCCTATCTTAGTCTTCATTCTATTAATGTGGTGCATCACATTTATTGTTTTGCATGTGTTGCATAATCCTTACATCTGAAGGATAAATATTGAATATAATTTGCTAATATTTTGTTGAGAAATTTTGAATTTACATTCATCAGGATATTGGTCTGTAATTTTCATTTCTTTTACTGATCTTATCTGGCTTTGGTATCAGGATAATCCTGGCCTGTGATTATCCCAGGGATAATTTGGGAGTGCAGTGCCTGGGTGGTTCAGTCGGTAAATTGTCTGCCTTGGGCTCAGGTTGTGATCCCAGGGTCCTGGGATCAAGCCCTTCATTGGGGTCCCTGCTCATTGGGGAGTCTGCTTCTTCCTCTTTCCCTGCCCCTCTGCTCCTGGTATCTCTGTCTCACTCATATTTGTTTGCTCTCACTCTCTCTCTCTCTCAAATAAATAAATAAACAAACAAATCTTTAAAAAATGATTTTGGGCCTATTCTTCAATTTTGGGGAAGAGTTTGAAAAAACATTGGCATTAATTCTTCTTTAAATATTTGATACAGTTCACAAATGAAACTATGCCTTTGGTTTTGGGAATTTTTTTTATTATACATCTTGTGGGAGTTCATTTTGGGTTGAGATTTTTTTTTAAGATTTAATTTATTTATTTGTCAGAGAGAGAGTGAGAGAGCGAGCACAGGCAGACAGAGTGGCAGGCAGAGGCAGAGGGAGAAGCAGGCTCCCCACAGAACAAGGAGCCCAATGTGGGACTCAATCCCAGGACGCTGGGATCATGACCTGAGCCGAAGGCAGCTGCTTAACCAACTGAGCCACCCAGGCGTCCCTGGGATAAGATTTTTGAGGTGACCTACTAGCCTTATGAAGTTGGAATGCCTAATCTCTTTCCAGGTTTGGTTGGGGAATTTTCAGCCATTCTTTTTTAAAATGAGTTTTCAAGCCCTTTCTTCTTCTCCTTCTGGGACTCCAATGATGTGCAGATTATTTCTTTTGATGGTGTCCTTAGGCTTTCTTAATTTGCATTTTTCCTCCTCTGATTGAATAATTTCTATTGACTTTTCTTCATGTTCATTTCTTCTCTCTTTTGCTTGTTTAAGCCTGCTGCTACAGCTCTCAGTGGAATTCTTCAGTTTCGTACACTCCCTTCTTGAACCCAGTGCCACCACACAGCTCCACACTTGGCATCTTGTACTAGTCTCTTTATTCTTCAGCTCCAAAATTGTTGTTTGGTTCTTTTAAAAAAACAAAAAAAAATCTCTTTATTGAACTTCTGATTTCATTTTCATATTGTTTTCCTGATATTGTTAAATTGTTTATCTGTGTACTCTTGTAGCTTTCTGAGCATCTGTAGAACAATTATTTTGAAATTTTAATGGGTACTTTCTAGATGTCCATTTCTTTGAGGACAGTTACTGGAGGTTAAAGCTATCCCTTAGATGGAGTCATATTCCCTGATTTTTCATGATCCACATAGCCTTGTGTAGTTGTCTGCACATTTGAAGAAGTACTGACATCATCCAGACTTTATGAACTGACTTTGGAAAAGAAAACTTCTTACTTGTGGGTGGGGGCATGCTGGATCATGCTGTGACTCTAGGTCTAGTGGTAGAGGGTGCTAAGTGTGGAGCTGTGTGGTAGCACTGTATCCAAGAGGGGAGTGTGTGGCTTATGCTGCTCTATTTCACAGAACTGACATTTGTGAGTCATTGGTGAACAATCTGGGAAGTCTGCCTTGGTTTTGAGGCCTGTTGTGGTCCAGGTCTGGCAGCTATGGACCAGAAAACATGGAGGCTTGAGCCAATGGTGTGCAAACACGTGGCTGTAGGCCCACTGCAGGTGCCTATGTAGTGGTCAGGACTTGTTTCAGACACACAGGTAGTAATGGGAGCCACTGCAAATAGCAAGGACCAGATCCAACTATGGGCTCACTTGCAGCTATAAAGACCATTGTTGTCAGCATTCCATCCTGTGACTGCAGACTCTCCCCTCAGGAATGCATACTGCAGTGGAGGCTGGTGACAGCCTTGGGCTGGTTCTTGAATGTACACAGCTAAATGGGCTAGTTTCATGTGACTGTAGAGGTGCTGGCTAACAATAGAAAACAAGGTCTGATTTGGGCCTAGTAGAGGCTGTGGGGGTCCTGGCTATTGGCATGATCACCCATAGCTGCACTCTCTTCCTGTAGGAGTTTGTACTGTAGTGGAGGCTGATGATGGGCAGTAGGGCGGTGCACCAGTGGAAGGGCTAGGCCCAAGTGCAATCACACAAGTGAGGTTAGCTACAGGTTCTAGGCTTTCATTTGCACAGCTGCAGAAGCAGCGTTTAGTAGCACACAAAGGTCCCAGACCCTTGTGGGAGGGAGGAGAGACATGGATGGCTGTTATCTTAACTTTTGCCCAACCTTGGATGACTGCCAGTGTAGTTCATGGGCTCTGGTAGGGAAGGGAGGGACTCAGGAGCTGGTATCAGAGAACATGAATACCTTGTGGGGTGAAAGTTGAAGAAATTTACAGGGGGTCTTCCATTGCTGTGCTGATTGTTGACTCTATTAGTGACAATATCTGCTGAGTTTGTCTGAAGATCGGGTCTGCCAATAATAGTCTGTTTTTCTTCCTTATTTGTGGCCTGATATTTGTACATGTCAGATTTGACAGTCAGGATGGAGTGAAAGTGAAAGTGGGGATTTCAGCAGCGCCCCATGAGGCTGTAGCAGCTGGTTGCTTACTCTGCTCTTTCTTTCCTGGTGAGAAGAACCCCTTCTATCTGGGAAGTTCCTTTGGGGCAATGAACAGCCCTGGGTTGGTATATGGGATGATGCGGGCAAAATGAAGCTGTCTTTTTTCCATGTGTGTTTTTTGTTCTATAGTAACTAATATTTCCTAAAAGGACTCCAAAAGACTCCTAGAGCTGTATGTGTTCCCCAGTTGCTAATCTGTGAGAAGCTATACTACATGGCAATTTTTTCTCATGTCTTCCATTTTAATGTTTTTATGCCACTATTTACATCTTTTTACATTATGGGTCCATCAACAAATTAAGTTTATATTTTTTAATACTTTTGTCTTTTTTTTAAAATTTCTTTTCAGCATAACAGTATTCATTGTTTTTTGCACCACACCCAGTGCTCCATGCAATCCGTGCCCTCTCTAATACCCACCACCTGGTTCCCCCAACCTCCCACCCCCCGCCCCTTCAAAACTCTCAGATTGTTTTTCAGAGTCCATACTCTCTCATGGTTCACCTCCCCTTGCAATTTCCCTCAACTCCCTTCTCCTCTCCATCTCCCCTCATCCTGTTATGCCCCAATAATGGGTCCGTGATAAAAGGAGCGAGACTGATACAAAGCGAAGGTCAAGCAAAGCTTTATTTCCCACCAAGCATCAAGAAACTAACCGAACGTTTGGGGCCGCACCTCTTACAAGAGAGGGCGACCCTTCTCTGTTTCACAAACTAGCTTTTAAGGGCAAAGGCCATGCGGTCAGGCCTGGCCATGCAAAGGTGGCCAATAAGATTGTAACACACACAGGAAAATCCACAGTCATGATAGGTGACCAACTAAGTTACAATTTACCCTAGTAGACATTTGAACCAGCCAATTACACCTTGATTGGGATTGGCGCGTGAAAGGCTCCCAAAGGGCGGGGCCCATACTCCTTGGTAACCAGGGAGAGAGTATGCATCCCCCCACTGATCGGATGTCTCCACCTGGCCTGACCCACCCTTCTTTCTGGGCTTTGTTACCTGAAGCTGGTTTCCGGGACTTGTCTCCAAATAAATCCCCTGGGGGAAGGGGAGCAGGGACAGTTTCTAAATAGGTCCTTACAGTCCTCCATGCTATTTGTTATGCTCCACAAATAAGTGAAACCTTATGATAATTGGGTCTCTCTGCTTGAAAAAATGGGCAGAAGATATGAACAGACACTTCTCCAATGAAGACATACAAATGGCTACCAGACACATGAAAAAATGTTCATCATCACTGGCCATCAGGGAGATTCAAATTAAATCCACATTTAGATACCACCTTACCCAGTTAGAATGGCCAAAATTAGCAAGTCAGGAAACGTGTGTTGGAGAGGATGTGGAGAAAGGGGAACCCTCTTACGCTGTTGGTGGGAATGCAAGTTGGTGCAGTCACTTTGGAGAACAGTGTGGAGATTCCTCAAGAAATTAAAAATAGAGCTTCCCTATCACCCTACAATTGCACTACTGGGCATTTACCCCAAAGATACAGATGTAGTGAAAAGAAGGGCCATCTGTACCCCAATGTTTATAGCAGCAATGGCCACGGACACCAAACAGTGGAAAGAACCAAGATGCCCTTCAACGGATGAATGGATAAGGAAGATGTGGTCCATATACACTATGGAGTATTATGCCTCCATCAGAAAGGATGAATATCCAACTTTTGTAGCAACATGGACGGGACTGTAAGAGATTATGTTGAGTGAAATAAGTCAAGCTCAGGTCATGATCTCAGGGTCCTGGGATCGAGTCCCGCATAGGGCTCTCTGCTCAGTGGGTGCCGGCTTCCCTCTCTCTCTCTCTGCCTGCCTCTCCGTCTACTTGTGATCTCTCTCTGTCTAATAAATAAAAAAAATCTTTTAAAAAAATAAATAAATAAAGATGAAAAAAATAAAAAGCAATCAAAACTCCAAAGATTCAGGAAAATCTCTTTATATCCCCCTCAACTGCCGTTTCTTTCAAGAAGAGAGCTATTACCAGATATTCCTCTTTACCTAGGAAACATTATCTACATACTAGGGGCAAACTTTGTTTTCCAAACACCTACTTGCTGATGGTTTTTTCTACCCTACCCCTCTCCTTAGCTAAAATAAACATCTTATTGCCTGTCTTTGGAATTTCCATGTCTGTGTGTATTTCCTGTATGTATGCTATCAAATTTTTTCCTGTTAATATTTCTCATGTGCATTTGCTTCTTAGTCATGCTTAGTCATTATTAAATAGTTAAATGGATCTTGAAAGACAGAGGTCGTTCAAATGCTTTCAAAAACCTCATGGTTTTCCCTTTGGAGAAAGCTAGTGTGGCCCCAAGAACATGTTATTGGGTAAAACAAACCTAGTTTGGGTTGCGGCCCTTCAGTGGCTGGCTGGGGTTTTAAACTTGAGTTGTCACCAGTCTGGCTGGGGTTTTAATCTTGAGTTGTCACCAACTGCTCTGTTCAATTTTTCTTTCTCATCCTTTAACTTCTCAAAAAGATTCATATTTCCTAGTTATTGTATTCTAATGAGTCTAGAAGACTCCAGTTGAGCATTGTGATCTTGAGTCTAATTAATCTACTCTCCACTTCCCAGTTCAGGATGACAGTGATCTGCTCCTCACTTACCTACCTGAACTTTAGCAATGAGTGGGCTGTTGGGCTGCAGTGGGGGCTTCTCCTCCTCTACCCTCTCTGTTGCCCTGGCATTCCAAGGTGAGTGGGAAAATGGATGGATAAAAGAAAACAGGATTATCACCTAGTGAGTGCAGATGCCCTGGCCTTGTCCTGCATGACATGGTCCATCAGCTGCGGTTAGCTTCATTAATGTGCTGGTTCTACAGAAGTGGTGTGTGTGGATTTGGAGATAGACTCAGCCTGACCCCAGACTTCATGGCATATGACTCAGGAGTCACACAGAGCCCCAGGCTCAGAGTGTTCAATGATCTGCTATCATCATCTTGAATTTTTAATATTTTACCAAAAGGCCCCATATTTTCATGTGGCACTGAGTCTTTCTCAAGACCACCATGGTCAGTGCTCCATGCTCTCCAGGTTATGTTCATTTAGTTTATACCGTAGCTAAACAACCCACAGCTCCTGCCACCCCTCACCTCAGCTTCCTTACCCTCCCCTTGTCACCCTCCCTAGGACCCTGGAGACCCAGAGTTAGATGATCACATTCTTTTCTTTTCTGACTTTCTAACTAGAGACCCTTCCTTTCCTACTCAATGTGCATGAGCACCAATCTCAGTGTTCCTGATTGCTCCAGGAGTCCAAGAGACAGGGCAATCCCCACCTTCCCTGTTTCTTTCCCAGTGGTAGACCCCACCTATGAGGAAAGCTCTGGGAAGATCTGGCCCCATGCTTGCAGTCACCCCAATCTCTATAAATGATTCCCCTGAGCTCCTTAATGCTCTCATTTAAATAGTGAGGCCTCAAAGAAAAGAGAAGCAAACAGAAAAAATAGTCTGTATATAAAACTACAGCAAGTATGATGTGGTATCATAATAAAAATGTATATGCATATGACAGTATACTTAAAAATAATTTTAAAGGAATGATAAATCCATGTAAGATGTCTTTTTTTCTTCCTAATGATTTTCTTTTTTATTTTAGAATAGTCTTAGATGAAGAAAATTACAAAGCTACTACAGAGTTCCCATGCAGTCTCCCCTGTTATTAACCTCTTATATTTGTATGGTACATTGGTCATAACTAATGAACTAATGTGGCTTCATTACTATTAACTAAGTCCCATATTTTATTTAGCTTTCCTTACTTTGTACCTAATATTCTTTTTTCTGTCCCAGGATCCCATATAAGACACCACATTACACTTAGATCTCATGTCTGTTTAGGCTCCTCTGAACTGTGACAATTTCTTAGATTTTCCTTGAATTGGATGACCTTGACAGCATTCAGTAGTATTGGTCAGGTCCATTGTAGAATGTTCCCAAATGGGATTTGTCTTAAGTTTTTCTTATGATTATCCTGGGATTGGGTTAGGGAAGAAGACCACAGAGAAATGTTATGTTTATCACTTCATATCAGCATGACTCATCACTGTTGATATTGACCTTGGTCACCTGGCTGAGGTGGTGTTGGTCAGGTTTCTCCACTGTGAAGTAGCTTTTTATCTCCCTTTCCATACTTTGCTCTTTAGAAAGAAGGTACTATGCACAGCCCACATGTAAAGGGTGGAGACATGCCCTACTTCTCTGAGAAGAGTATCTACATGAATTGTTTGGAATTATTATGCATGCATTATTTGCCTATGCTACCCTTTTATCTATTTGTTTAATAATTTCTCCATACCAGTATAGATCCATGAATAGTTATTTTATATATGTTGGGTATAAATCAATACTACATTATTTGTTTTGCTGCTCAAATTGTTCCAGCTCTGACCACTGGGAACTCTTTCAGTAGGTTCTGCTTCCCTTTGAAATACCCCATCAATATTTTCTTGTTCTGTTTTGTTCTGTTTTATGTTCGTTTTGCATGTCCTTACTTTTTGGCACTATAAGATGTTCCAGGTTCATCTTTTGTATTTTCTGGTGTAGTCCTCGAATTATCCATTTCTCCAAGGAGTCCTGGTTCCAGTCTCCAAAGACTCTGGTGGAGAATGGTATTAAAATAAAGATCCAGGGTTGTTTGTGCTCACTGCTATGGGGTGTCATTGCTTCTATCTCCCTTCAGCTTATAGAACAAAGAAAATCCACATGCATGTACTAACTTATGTATATACATATAACTACACATATCTCCATATGTAACCACCTCTCCCAAGATTATGCTAAACTTGAGCTCATACTGAAGTCTCCAACCGTAATCCTGCTATAGTCATTCTAGTGTTACCTTCTTGCTTATTGTAAACTCCACATAAAGAGTGAGAAAGCAGACTTCCAACATCCACCACCCAAATACTTAATTGTTCAGTTCTAGTATATACATATAGTGATATCAAAATTATTAACCTGTACTCATGTTGGAAACAAGTTTTCAACTGGAGTAAAGGTCACCAATATTTTGATTATATAGATGTGTATGTGTGTGTATGCACATAAATACAAGTGGACATCAACAGTGGTGATATTTGTGCATCATCTTTCAAAATATAAATATGTAAGTCACTGTAATCTCCATGGAGGTCAATTTAGCAACATGTATGAAAATTAAATACAGATACTATTTGGTAGGATAATTCCAGAGGTTTATTATATAGATATTTTGTAGGTATATAGGAAGATATATTTACAACTTAATAATTACAGCTTAGTTTGTAATAACAAAATAATACAATCTAAAATATACTGTTTGAGGTTGATTAGAAAAATTATGGTACCTCTAAACAATATAATTCCACACAAAAGCTAAAAGAAATGAGACAGTTCAGTGTGTGCCAATACATAACAATTTCCAAGGTACATTTTATTTTTTTTTAAGATTTTATTTATGTATTTGACAGAGAGAGAGACAGATCACAAATAGGCAGAGAGGCAGACAGAGAGGGGTGGGGGAAGCAGGCTCCCTGCTGAGCAGAGAGCCCGATGCGGGACTCCATCCCAGGACCCTGAGATCATGACCTGAGCCGAAGGCAGCGGCTTAAACCACCGAGCCACCCAGGTGCCCCTACTACCATTTTTGTAAGGAAAGAGATATGTGTCTGGGGGGAGGAGGGATAGAGGTAGGTGCTTTTGTATGTACCAAAAACATATCCCAAAATATGTACAAAATAACTTTATAATTATAATAAATTAGCTATAAGAACTAAAAAACAAATACCATAATTAACCTAATAGTAATATGTGTTTCACAGGGTAAGAATAGTATTTAAGCTACTGGGTCATTGTTAATGTTGTGACATAATGAAATTAAAAATGCAGACTGTAGAGCTATGAATTTACCCAATGGATTTACCCCATGGATATAGCTCATTGCAATATTTAACATGTAAAAAATAAAAAGAAGGAACAAATTAAAAGTCCATAATTTCATCATGGAATATCATCCAGCTTTAAAACTAAAGAAAAATCTAAGATAAAAAGTCAGTTTGAGTATGCAAAATTTTGTACACACATATGGGTACATGCACACAAATTCCTGAAGGCTACACAAGGAACCATTTAGACTGGTAGTCTTTCAAACATGACTGGGTTTCTGAGAAGGAGTTTTATTTTCCAACAGATGGCCTTTAATCCTATTTGAACTTATTCAATGCATACACAGGTCTTATTCTGAAGGAAAAGCCTGGTTAATAAATGAGGTGGCAGGTCTGGTAGAAATTGCTTACTGATCACCAAACCTCTTTTTTGTTTTCCATGAGCACGTAGGCAGGGTATATCCCCTGCCTCCCCGCAGTCAAGGGTAGAAATGGTGTGTGCCATCTTCTTCAACTACCCTGTGTGACTCCCTATGCTTCTTCCACCACCATCTTCATGCAGGTGATCAAGAGGACTTGGAAGGGTTGGAGGGAAAGATCCCAGACCAATTCTTCATGGAGAAGCACCTGACAAGCACAAACACTTATTCTGGATGATATGTCAATAAGAAGGAAATGCCTCCTGGTAATTTTTTTTTTTTTTAGAATTTTTAAGTTGATCTGTTACCTTGAAATTTTTATCTTAAAGTGGGGTATGTAAGAATCCTTGACAAACCTAAAAAATGTGGCATTAAACTGCAAACAGTAGCAACACCTAGTGAAACTGCTTGCTTTGACAGCTTGGAATGTAGGTCCCATGGAGGGCAAGTCCTTGGGAAATAGTATGTTGATTTTACTTTCTGCTTTTAGCAAAATATTATATCAAATACATGAGCTCAAAATGTTATAAGGAAAACATAAGGACACATGATATGTTTGTAAGCAGAAATTAAGGGAATAAAGAAGGGAATAAAGAAGATTCAGAAATTTGGGGACTCAGTCATTTTGGAAAATCCAATGGGTTCTATGCCACCAAAGTAAGAGAAGTAAGGAAGGGTTGCAAAGAAATGTTCTCCAACTTGGCTCTAAGACAAATATCAGATGTATGCATATTACGACTATATGTTTTGTTACTGATAGACTGAAGGCTGAGAGATCAGGGGATGGAACTAAAACAAAAAATTAAATCTAGCTTGAGAATACGTCTAGCAAATATTTTCAATATGTTTAGAGGTAAATAGAACTGACTAGAGACAAACAGATCAGAAGCCTACTAAGGCTTTATTAAGAACCCAGCCTGAAAGCAGTTTTTAATGTTGGAGACGTAAAACAATTTTTTAAAATTTCTTTTCAGTGTTCCAGAATTCACTGTTTATACACCACACCCAGTGCTCCATGCAATATGTGCCCTCCATAATACCCACCACCTGGCTACTTAAAACAACTCTTATTGTGGTCATCCTGTCCCTATTCTATCATTGTATATTGCAAGGAAGTAAGCAGGAAGCAGATAGCTTGCCTTTTTAATCCATAGATATCTGGGCTGTAGGAAACCCCACCCAGCCTTGATGGAGAGCACTGTGTACACCTTTCTTCTTTTGAGTTGGTTATAGCAGCTAGATAGCCCATAGAAAACTTTTTTCTAAAAAAGTTCCATATGGAACAAACATATGATAGCTGGAGGACAGACTGCTGTAAACTACTGGCTGCTCATCTAATTCATTTCCTATTTCCTGGACCTAGCACTGGATCACATGCCCCATTTCTTTTGCAGGTGGGAGTAGCCACATGACTAAGTTCTAACCAGTGGGATGCCACAGCCATGATCTGCTTGCCTTTAAGACTGGCTGCTGGGAAACTGCCCACACCTGATGCTCTGTGCTCCCATCTTGATAGGAAGAAGCATAACCTTGGAAATTGTATGTTAATAGAGCAATGGTGGGGAAGGAGCTTCATCATTTGAAGGTGAACTGCCTACTTATCATAAATACCTGTATGGGACTTCTTTTTTTTTAATTTTTATTGTGTTATGTTAGTCACCATAAAATACATCATTAGTTTTTGATGCAGTGGTCCAAGATTCATTGTTTATGCACAACACAGTGCTCCATGCAATACATGCCCTCCTCAATATCCACCACCAGGCTCACCCATCCCCTACCCACCTTCCACTCCAAAACCCTCAGTTTTTCTCAGAGTCCACAGTCTCTCCTGCTTCATCTCCCCTTCCAATTTCCCCCAATTCACTTTTCCTTTCCTTCTCCTAATGTCCTCCATGTTATTCCTTATGTTCCACATATAAGTGAAACCATATGATAATTGACTTTCTCTCCTTGACTTATTTCACTCAGCAAAATCTCCTCAAGTCACATCCATGTTCATGCAAAGGTTGGGTATTCATCCATTCTGATGGCTGAGTAATATTCCATTGTATATAGGGACCACATCTTCTTTATCCATTCATCTATTGAAGGGCGTCTTGGCTCTTCCACAGTTTGGCTATTGTGGCCATTGCGCTATGAACACTGGGGTACAGATGGCCCTTTTTTTCACTACATCTGTGTCTTTGGGGTAAATACCCAGTAGTGCAGTTGCCAGATCATAGGATAACTATTTTTAATTTTTTGAGGAAACTTCACACTGTTTTCCAAAGTGGCTACACTTCATATGAGCACAAGTTAACTTCTGTATAGCTCAGCCACTAAGTTCAGAGGTCCTCATGTTACTCCCACTCATGCTACCCTAACTGCTACCAAATAGATGTGCTGATAGTGAAGAGATGAATAACAAGATATAGAACAGTGTACACAATATTATTCCATTCTGCGGTTTTAAAAAACACATTTATATGTAAAATGTTTTTTTTTTTCTTCTTTCCTGGCAGGCTACAGGGGAAAGAAACTTCATGTGATAAATGGACAAGGAGATATTTGTTTATGTAATTTATACTAATTTGAAAGTGTTTGACATATATCTATACTAATTTCATCATAATTATTAAAATATGCATCTTTTTAATATGCTTCTTTTTGAGACATAATCTTTTGCATATTTGAAACTTTTGTAAGAATTAGGTGCATTTGTGTTGTTTTCAGAAGGATAAGGATTAATGGAAAAGATACAGAAAGTAAGCTTTAAGCTCAGTGTGAAGTTATGCCTCAGGAACACAGGTGTCCTACACCACAAGGAGTTGTACCCTATCAATAAGAGGGGAAGAGGATTATATCAAAGAGGCTCTAAAAGGATTTCCTGTATTGAGGAAGAGGTTAGATAAACCTCATAACCTTTCTTACTGAATGTTAATATTTGCACACAGCCCATTTCATAAACTAAGGAAACTTTTCAAGACCTGTAGCGGAATTCTGGGTGGTTCAGCTGCCTATGGTGCCTTCCAATGGCCCCTAAGAATGAAAGGATCTAGATCTTCCAATACCAGTAACCCTTAACAGTGTACCTGCAACCATTTACAGCACACCAATTCTGTCACCCAAGTCCATAGCCCTCACCAGCTTGGCAGCACATAAATGGTCTTTGAAGGGCCCAACTCTTGGTGCTAACCAATGATTATGAAGGCAGTTCTTCACCCTGAGCCCCCAGGTGTCCCCAGCACCCTGCTGCTCTGCTGTGGTGTTCATCATCATGGCACTGGCCAGGGCACAGGAGCTAGCCTGGGAGATAAGCACAGAGAGATGGAGGTCAGCGCTGGGCGGAGGTGGGAGTGGGCCACGCAGGCAGCAGCAGGATGGAGATCCTCTGTGTCTGCATAGGACAGACTGTGGATTCTCTGCAAGCTGGAGTCAATGACAGCACATGTCACTTCAAGACATTAGTGGGGTAGAAAGAGGGCTAACACTGGAACTGGGATAATGAAAGGAGAGATGTCTGAATTTCCCCATACCCGAGATATTAAAGGGTACACTAATTCCCAGGAAATAAAATTGGAATTTATCCACAACCTTCATTGTATATCCTGTTTTGGTTTCACATATCATGGCATCTTAGTGATATATGGATTAAACATAGTAATTTATTAATCCATCCTAAAAGCTTTTACTGGGTGCCTCATAGGTATCAGGGATGACAGTGGCTTGGTGGGAAAGAAAGAAAATAACCCTCCTATGTGACAAGTAGATCTCTGAGGTAACCCCAAGGACTATCTGGGGAGGTAGGGGTCCCAAAGGCACCATCCAACCTCACTGAACCCCAGTGTCAGAAATATGTGCTCCATATTCTAGAACTTCTTTCCTATTCTAGGGAATAACAATGGAGGTATCTGGACCTTACAGACCACATAACTACTGTGTCCCATTTTTTAGGATCATGGTGGACACACTGGATAGTCAGGCTATGTGCAATGAAAGCTTCTGCTAGTACAGCCCCATGTGTTACACTGGATCTTATCCCTAATAATTTTACAAATTCACTAAGGAGACAAGACTAATTGAGATAAAGAAATTAGAGGAAAAAGTGCCTCAGGACATAGACTTGACCATAATAATGATCCCATCTGCCTTGAGCCCAAAACAGAGTTGAATGAAGGGATAATGGTATACAGAGCTGGGGGCCAATGAATTCATCAATAGTAAGAACAGCAGGAGCTGGCATGGTTGATACAGGAAAGGTCAGGTGTCTGACCGCATCTAAGGGTTGCTTTCAGTGGAAGGACACTGATCACCCCTTGGCCACACCTGTATCCTCAGAGAAGGTAGGCAGTGATAAATAACCAGCATCATGGATAAGAAATCACCTAGTAGCATTGTACTGAAAATTGGCCTGATCTTTACATTTTTCATTTAAATATTTCAGTAACAATGTAGACACAGGTGTGCTTTGAGTTAATAGAAGGTAGAAGAGGTCTTTTTTTTTTTCACTTTTGCATTAAAAGGACAATAAATGTTGACTTTATTTGGGATCCATTGGAAATAGTTTTAAAATGCTATCACATAAGATGTAGATCCTTTTATAAGAACTCCCCTCACAGAGGAACTGTGTAAGAGTCCAGAATATAAGAGTGCCTGACAAGTTTTAATTAAATGCAGCACAGAGCTAGGTCATTATGCCAGCAAATGTATGTTATAAATGTTGGAGAAAGAAACTTTTATAAAGTTCCACAACATGAAAAAGAGAGAATCATCCTTCCTGAAGAGACAAGGGTATGATTTGAACCCAAATGTTTTCTCTCTTCCTCCCCTGTCTTTGACATCCTTGTCAAGGGCAACTTTCTTGTCTAAATATGTGTCAAGTTATAAAATATATATTTAGGGGGAATGCTTCAAAACCAGCAGTGCATATAAGGCAAACATATTTCCTCCTCTGCCTCAAATACCATCAAATTGTGATGTCATCTACAAGTTATCCCCAGCTATTTACTGGGACTCCAGCATGAATTGGAACTATTTGGCCTACTCATGTTCCCAGAAGCCATCCTGCTCTGAAGCTGTCAGCAGCCTCCCTTTCATTTCTTGGGAGCAGATGGGGCTAGTACAGCAAGCGTGTATGACTGACCTTTTCAGACACACATCTTCACTGAGTGCAAGGACAGGAGAACATTATTTTGCACTCATCAAGGCTGTTGTCAAGGCAGGGAGATAGTCTGTCAAGCTAATGGAACTTTCTGGCTCATTTTACCATCTAGAGGGTACACAAGCCACTTACACTAGCCCAAAATATCCCGACTGATCAGCCATATGAACAGGTTTATATGCTGTATATATATATAACATGTTATATGTTATTATCCCATTGTGTTTAAGAATCAATACCATATTGATTCATATTTAATTGTTCTCTAATAGTTTCATGTATGTTAGGCCTGTCTTTGTACATCAGTTGACAGCTTCTAAGGAGAGGGGAATACTTCTCCCAACTGGCCTGGCACCTGGTGTTTTGCGGCAGGCAGCATGCATTAGCAGAAAGAACACTGTATTAGGGATGGACACACCTGGATTTGCAACTCATTTTAAAAATTATTTGTGGGGCGCCTGGGTGGCTCAGTGGGTTAAGCCGCTGCCTTTGGCTCAGGTCATGATCTCAGGGTCCTGGGATCGAGGCCCGCATCGGGCTCTCTGCTCAGCAGGGAGCCTGCTTCCCTCTCTCTCTCTCTCTCTGCCTGCCTCTCTGTCTACTTGTGATCTCTCTCTGTCAAATAAATAAATAAAATCTTTAAAAAAAAATAAAATAAAAATTATTTGTGGTCTCTGAGCCCTACTACTCCCACATAGTGCCTTAGGAGGTTCTCCATAATGATGGGCTATTATTACTTTAGAACAGAACTTCTTCACTGATGTCTTAGTGGACAGATTCCACACAAAGTAACCAAGCTCAGAAGACTACATATATCATAGGACACATGTTTTACCACATTGATAGTGAACTCTAAGCTAGTTCTATCTACATCACTGTGTGCCTCCCAAATTTACTTGTGTATTAGGATCACCTAGGAGCCATTACAAAATAAAACACCCCATCCCTAGAGATTCTGATTTAGGAGGTCTAGAATGTATAGCAGGCATGAGTCATCTGTTAGAGGGCCCAAGTTGGAGTGTCTGTCTCTGCCTGGTACATAAAGCCACCTCACCCCTGCAAGACAGAGCTTACTGTGTGGCCTTCCGTTTCCCCCTTCACTTCTAACACAGGACAGAGAGCCAGGTCCTGAGGTTTGAGTAGGGTGGGCAGTGTGATGCAAGGCTACAGGAAACAGAGAAGAATGGAAGCCTGTGTTCTGCCACCTTCTACCCTCTGGGTGCTGTTTGGAGCACAGTGTACATGGTCACATTCACCCTTATACCCATGTATGTACAACCAAGCACATGAGCAGCTCTTTGATGTGGATGCTACTCCCAACACTGATTCTGCTCCAATAACGTCTCTCCCATGCAGACCCTCTTCTCTCCTGGTTCTGCATGACCTAGTTCATCCCTTCTCTCTCCACACTGCATAGCCTCTAATTAGTCTTCTAGGATTCACTCTCTGCTCAGACACATCCACTCACTGCTTCCAGTGAATCTTTCTGATGCACCAAAATGATCACTTCACTCACCTGCTTAGAACTCCTCCATGACTGCTGGTTTAACAATAGTAACAATAGGTGACACTGACAGTGATGTTCTTTCTACCAGATCTAAACTACTCCCCACCTCTACCCTCAGAAGAAAGTATCATCACTTTTCCCACTTTACAGAAAGGAAATCTGAAGCACAGAGAAGCCAGTCCACAGAGAGCCAGGAAGTGGCAACATCAAAATTCAGACCCAGATGAGTCCTTCCTGGGCCCTCCCAACTTTGTCCATCCTTAAGCATGATGGCTGAGCCCTGTCCAAGTGTCTGCTCCTGTGTGTCAACTCATTCCACCAGGCACCACTGGTCACTTTCCTTTCCCTGCCCCTGACACACAGCCTACCCTCAGGGAGGCTTTTCACCCCTTCCTATTCTCTCTAGGGTAACTCAGATTTTACACATCAGAGGAGTTGTCCATTTAATTCACTGCCTCCCTCTCCTGACTTGGGACTTCCTGATGACAGAGAATATACATGCCCAGAGAGCACTCACCTGGCACAGAAAAGGTTCTTGGTTGATAAATGAATTAGCAAAAGAATGAAAGTCCTGTGGATGCCACCATAAGGAAAGAGGGAGATGGAGAGCATCAGCACACAGACCTCCTTATCACAGCAACTTCTGGCAAGAGGCCAGATGAAATCTGCTGCCCACCACCTCTTAGCTTTCCCAAGGGTATTGTCATCACCCTCAATATTACAATGGCTTCTAATCATTTCATTGCAAAAGAATTTCCCAGATTGCACTGTGCCAGAAATATCTGGGAATAACCTACTATCCTAACACATGCATTTTGTTGGGTTTTATTTCCAGTGATGTCCAACATTTAAGGAATAATTTTTCTATGTGATCAGTTTTTCACCAATACTTTTATTTGGTTATCATGTACACATAGGCTTGATCAAACAGCCCTATGAAACGACCTTTAAAATTTTAAGAGTCATTTCCTTGGCCTTCCCCTCTCCCCCTGCCATCCAACATTTTATTAGATGACATATATAGCAATTGTAACAGCAAACATTTTTTGAACCCATCAGTGTGCTACATACTTTTATACCAACTTCACAATTATCTCTTAAAATGCATATGTGTGATGAACCCAAATTCATGGATGGAGAAACTGAGGTTCAGAGATAATGAGCAACTTCACAAGGTCACATACTGAGTCACTGAACCCCAAAACTCAAAGTCCCATTCTCCCTGACTCTGAGCCTTTAGGCTTTGTTGTCAGCATATGGACACAGCCCATACTTTGTTGTAATAGAACAAATGTAATACAACATAACAAATGCATCATAAACTAACAAAAGTGTTGCTGATTTCTGCCAATACAACTTCTCAGAGAGATCCTGTAAGGAGAATTCCATGGTTGACACAAGACTGGGTCTGGCCATGGTAGTTTTGTCAACTCCTTTGTACACTAATTTTTACACTAATTTTGCATTTGGTACCTGGTCTAATCCTGATGAACTGTGATGGCATGATTCACCCCTCACTACCCCTATCTGGTGGCCTCTTCCAAGAGAGCAAGGTGGAGGGGAGAATGCATGAGCTCTGCTTTCCACAAAATGGACATTCAGTAACTGGTAGTCTTCTGCTATAGCCTGCATGTATCCTATCTTTCTTCCTGGGTAAAGACCCTGAGAGCAACCTTGCAACCTCCTGCCTGGTCTTCCCACTGATCACTGCTCTGGTTAGTCTGGGATGCAATTTGAATCCCTAGTACACAGGCTAAGTGTTTCTGTCAGACAATCAAGGGCATGTCAGATCTTAGGGTTCTGAGTACCTAAGGGCACTCCTGGGAACACATCACCTTAACTGGTATGGAAAAATCATTCTGGAAAAGTACAGTGTGATTTACTCACACACCCTCCTGTTAACACTTTTGGAAACCTCTGTGATAATAATAGTAGATGTCATGTGATAATAGTATTTTTAAAATCCATTCTTTTTATTTGTATTAGGAAAAAAAAATGTGTTGTAAAAGCTAAGGTATTGAGTGGTGAATTTGCTGTCTCCATTGCAGCAGTAAACATTTCATGTAAATCAGATGGATGGCCTTCCTTGCAATGCTCCAAAACACTTTACCTCTGGTGGATCCCCTTATGTGTGCTCATGGGCATGCACACATGCACACGCACACGCACACACACACACACACACACTTGATTCTCACCTACTACTCTCCATGGGGTCCAGCTTTCCTCTCTCTCAGATGAGGGTACCAAGTCCAGGTGTGAAAGCTAAGATACAAATCTTTTAGGACATGACAGAGATTCTGTCATGCACAGCGTTTTCTAACCTATATTTCTAGCACCCCTGGTATGACAGGACTTGAGAATATCAAGGATGAGTGTTTGTTGTGCATACTTTCTTATGGAGGTATTCCTTTCCCATGGTCTGGGATCATCATCCAATGGAGTTTAGATGTGGTGGACAATTAGTCTCAACCCAGTTCTCATTATGTCCTCTGACAGGTGTGTTGTCAACAAGTCAGCAATCTTGGGGACAAAAGAATAAATAAATATACCACTTATATTCAAGCTCAACAATCTGTTTTTTAAGTTAAGTTTTTCTTATTTTGAGATAATTGTAGATTCACAATTAATTGTTTTAAAAAAAAAGTACTACAGAGAGGGGGACCTGAGTGGCTCAGTCAGTTAAGTGTCTAACTCTTGATTATAATTTAGGTCATGATCTCAGGGTCGTGAGATCAAGCACCACATCAGACTCCATGTTAGACATAGAGCCTGCTTAAGACTCTTTCTCTCTTGGCCTCCCCTACCTCCCTCTCTAAAAAAATAAAATAAAATAAGAAGTATAAAGAGATGTTGTGTTCATTCATTGTTTCCCAGTGGAATGTCTTGCAAAACCATAGCACAATATCACAACCAGGATACTGATATTGATATTAATACACACTCAAGACATAGCACATTCCCATTACCACAGGATTCCTTATGTGGCCACACCCACCTTATTGCCTCTTCAATCTCAGGCAATCACTAACCTGTCACCCATTCTTATAATTTTATTATTTCAAAAAGATTATATAAATGTAATCACATTGTATGTAACATTCTGAGATTAGCTTTTTTCATTCAGCATAATTTTCTAGAGATTCATGCAAGTTGTTTTGTGCCAAGAGTTTGGTCCTTTTGTTGATGAGTAATATTCAATAGAATGGATATACTAGCTTAACCAGGCACATCCAGGTTGCTTCCAGCTTTAGGCTATTATAAATAAAATGCCTACAAACATTCACTGACAAATTTTTATGTGAATATGTTTTCATTTCTCTGGGGTAAATGTCTAGGAGTACAATTGCTGGGTCTGTGATAGTTGTATGTTTAGTTTTACACAAACTGTTTTCCACAGTAGCTGTATCATTTACATTCCTGCCAACAAGGTATAAGAGAGTCATTAAACACCGCAACAAAAGCTAATGTTGTACTATATGTTGGCTAACTGAACATAATTAAAAAAAGGAATTTTGAGAGGTTAAATAATAATAATAATAACTCAAAAAAAGAGATCCAGTTTCTCTGATTTCTCAGCAGTATATGCTGTCACCTATTTTAGATGTAATCTATTCTTAATGGTGAGTACTGATATTTCATTGTGATCTTAATTTGTGTTTATCCAATTGCTAATGTTGAACATCTCCTCTTGTGTTTGTTTATTTGTATATATTTTCTTGTGTGAAATATTTATTAATATTTTGACCATTTTCTAATTGGATTGTTTGTCCTTTCACTATTGAGTTTGAGAGCTCTTTGTATATTTAAGATACTGGTCTTCTGTCAAATGCAGTATGCAAATACCTTTTCCCAGTCTGTCACCTCTCTTTTCATCCTCTTACCAAGGTCTTTCATGGAGCAAAATATTTAATTTTGAAAAGCCTAACTTATCAATTTTTTCCTTTTATGCAAAATGTTGTTGTTGTCAAATCTAAGAATCCCACATCGATTTATTAATAGTGTTTTTGCATATACTCTTTGCATAGTTTTGTTAATGGTTGCTCTTTATATCACATTACATATATACATATCTTGTCATCTTCATTTTACCAGTTGAGTGAAGTATATAAACCATACCTTCCATTATACCATTTTAATAGCTTTTGTTTATATTGTTTGATTTACTCTACATATCTTTAGAAACACATCAAACAATTCTATATCTTTGTATTAAATATCATTTAGTTAACCCAAGAAGAGAAACAAAACTTTTGTAAATGTTTGTTTATAAATGTTTACTTGCTGTGTCCATTATTCCCATTATTCCCAATAATGGGAATATTCCCACTATTCCCATTCTCAAGATTCCCCCTTGTCTTGTTTTCTTTCTCTTTAGAAGGCTTCTTTTAGCCATTCTTTCAAGGGAGATCATAGTGATAAATTCCCAGTTTCCCCAGATCTGAAATTATCCTTATTTTCCTTTTATTCCTGAAGGACATTTTCACTGGTTATAGGATTCTGGACTGACAGTGCTTTTAACACTTGAAAGAAAAGTGACATTTCTTTCAGGCCTCAATGGTTTTAGGTGGCATTCAAACTGGGTCTTCTCTATAGGTAAAAAAAAAAAAAATATATATATATATATATATATATATATATTTCTTTTACTTTATTTTTCATAAGTTTTACTTTGATATATCTTCATATGAATTTCTTTGGATTTATTCTGTTTGAATTTTGTTCAGCTTGTTGCATCTTCTGGTTTATGCATTTTACCACTTTGGGAAATTTCATCCATCATTTCATCAAGTACTTTTTCAGCATCTACCTTATCTCTCCCCAACCTCCAGGACTCCAGTGACATAATTTTAACTCATTTATCTCAGTTCTACAAGTCCCTGGGGCCCTATTTATTTTTTTCTGTCTCTTTTATCCCCATTTTTCAGACTGTGAATTTCTATATATCTTTTTCCATTTCACAGATTCTTTCATCTGCCTCTTTACTCCACTTTTGAGCACATCCAGTGAGATTTTTATTTTTGTTACTGTATTTTTCAGTTCCAAACTTTTCATTTGTTTTTTCTTTGTATTTCCTATTTCCTTGCTGAGATTTTCTATTTTTTCATTTGTCTCCAGCATATTCATAATTGCTTGTCAGGACATTTTTTGTGAACGCTACTTAAAATCTTTGGAAGATAATTCTAACCTCAAACGCATCAGAGCATTGGCAGCTATTGACGTCTTTTGTCATTTAGTTTGAAATCTTCCCAGGTCTTGGTATAACAGAGGTTTTTCGATTGAAACTTAGGCATTTTAAGTATGCTTCAGTGAGACTCTGTGTCATGCTTAAGCCTTCAGGTTTTGCTGACTTTCTCAGACTACCTTTCTAGGGAAATGGATGGCACTGCCTCATTAGTGTCAGGTGAAGGTGCAAGCCCATTCCGCCTCCATTTACACCTGAAAGGAGAAGATTTTCCAATTGCTAGGCAGTGGTGGGATGTCTTACTACTCACCAGTCCTACACTGACATCTCCCTAGCTAGATCATAGGAACAGGAGTGTCTTCTTACTGGAGGTCATGACCTCCAAGCATGTTAACGCTGGGCAGAGGTGAAAGACCTGATCATTTCCTAAGTCTCCTCTGACATAACTTAGGGTCACCTAATGAGGGTTACCTCATTCCTGCCACATGAAGTCCAGATTCCCTACTCAGACTTAGCTGATGTGGGTAAGGATAGGGCTGCACATTTTTTGCTGACAATAGAGCAGTTAGTGTAAAAAACATTTTTGGTCTTGGTGGGGTGCATCTTTTCTGGTTTTTTGAGTTTATTTTTTTGTTTGTTGGTTTGTTTTGTTTCATTTGTTTGTTTTGGGCTAAGAAGATGGGCTTTTAGAGGAACTTTAATTCTGTGCCCATTGGCATTTCCAGGTTTTTAACTTAGCTCCAAGTCTAGAATACATTACACAGAAAACCCAAGAAACT
Source organism: Lutra lutra (assembly GCF_902655055.1). Classification (NCBI taxonomy): domain Eukaryota; kingdom Metazoa; phylum Chordata; class Mammalia; order Carnivora; family Mustelidae; genus Lutra; species Lutra lutra. The sequence goes on along the minus strand of NC_062280.1, from coordinate 115,268,177 downwards.
CACTCCCTTTGCATTCCTCACATTCCAAGGTCTCTAGCCAGTTCTCCTCTCCATTTTTCAGTCTTCTTATGTTTGTTTTATGTAGTGTCCAGGGGGCTCAGTTTTACTTAGAAGGAAAATGGGGAAAGTACATTTACCTCAGCTTCTCAGAAGTCCAGAAAAAGCAACAAGTGTCATTTTAAGTTATAAAAAGTCTATATGAAGAAATAAGTTGATAAACAATCATTACATTGAGAATGAAAATGTCAACATCAGCAGAATCTAGTGAGCTGCTGTGAGTTGGTTGTCATTGGAGAGGAAGTCAGGTTATGTGGGGATTGAACAGTTCAGGGAAAGTAGTGAATGAGTGGTTTGTCTGGATTGTTGTTGTTGTTGTAAGAATGGAAATAATGCTCCTTTCAATTTTCTACATCCAAGTAGATACTGGAAGTCTTTTTTTTAATTAATTTTTTTTAAACATATAATATATTTTTATCCCCGGGGGTACAGGTCTGTGAATCGCCAGGTTTACACATTTCACAGCACTCACCATAGCACATACCCTCCCTAATATCCATATATCCTAATATCCATAACCCCACCCTGCCTCTTTCAACCCCCCTCCTCCAATCAACCCACAGTTTGTTTTGTGAGATTAAGAGTCACTTATGGTTTGTCTCCCTCCCAATCCCATCTTGTTTCATTTACTCTTCTCCTACCCCCTTAACTCCCATGTTGCATCTCCTCTCCCTCATATCAGGGAGATCATATGATAGTTGTCTTTCTCCGATTGACTTATTTCACTAAGCATGATACCCTCTAGTTCCATCCACGTCGTCGCAAATGGCAAGATTTCATTTCTTTCGATGGCTGCATAGTATTCAATTGTGTATATATACCACCTCCTCTTTATCCATTGATCTGTTGATGAACATCAAGGTTCTTTCCATAGTTTGGCTATTGTAGACATTGCTGCTATAAACATTCGGGTGCACGTGACCCTTCGGATCACTATGTTTGTCTCTTTAGGGTAAATACCCAGTAGTGCAATTGCTGGGTCATAGGGTAGTTCTATTTTCAACATTTTGAGGAACCTCCATGCTGTTTTCCAGAGTGGTTGCACCAGCTTACATTCCCACCAACAGTGTAGGAGGGTTCCCTTTACTCTGCATCCTCGCCAGGATCTGTCATTTCCTGACTTGTTAATTTTAGCTATTCTGACTGGTGTGAGGTGATATCTCATTGTGGTTTTGATTTGTATTTCCCTGATGCCGAGTGATGTGGAGCACTTTTTCATGTGTCTGTTGGCCATCTGGATGTCTCCTTTGCAGAAATGTCTGTTCATGTCCTCTACCCATTTCTTGATTGGATTATTTGTTCTTTGGGTGTTGAGTTTGCTAAGTTCTTTATAGATTTTGGACACTAGCCCTTTATCTGATATATCGTTTGCAAATATCTTCTCCCATTCTGTCAGTTGCCTTTTGGTTTTGTTCACTGTTTCCTTTGCTGTGCAAAAGCTTTTGATCTTGATGAAATCCCAATAGTTCATTTTTGCCTTTCATTCTGTTGTCTTTGGCGATGTTCCCAGGAAGAAGTTGCTGTGGATGAGGTCAAAGAGGTTGCTACCTGTGTTCTCCTCAAGGATTTTGATGGATTCCTTTCTCACATTGAGGTCATTCATCCATTTTGAGTCTATTTTTGTGTGTGGTGTAAGGAAATGGTCCAATTTCATTTTTCTGCATGTGGCCGTCGAATTTTCCCAACACCATTCATTGAAGAGGCTATCTTATTTCCATTGGACATTCTTTCCTGCTTTGTCAAAGATTAGTTGACCATAGAGTTGAGGGTTTATTTCTGGGCTCTCCATTCTCTTCCATTGATCTATGTGTCTGTTTTTGTGCCAGTACCAAGCTGTCTTGATGATGACAGCTTTGTAATAGAGCTTGAAGTCCGGAATTGTGATGCCACCAACTTTCGCTTTCTTTTTCAATATTCCTTTGGCTATTTGAGGTCTTTTCTGGTTCCATGTAAATTTTAGGATTGTTTGTTCTATTTCTTTGAAAACAATGGATGGGATTTTGATAGGGATTGCATTAAATGTGTAGATTGCTTTAGGTAGCATAGACATTTTCATACTATTTATTCTTCCAATCCAGGAGCATGGAATATTTTTCCATTTCTTTGTGTCTTCCTCAATTTCTTTCATGAGTACTTCATAGTTTTCAGAGTATAGATCCTTTGCCTCTTTGGTTAGGTTTTTTCCTAGATATCTTATGGTTTTGGGTGCAATTGTAAATGGGATCCACTCCTTAATTTCTCTTTCTTCTGCCTTGTTAATGTAAAGAAATGCAACTGATTTCTGTGCATTGACTTTCTATCCTGACACTTTACTGAATTCCTGTACAAGTTCTAGCAGTTTTGGAGTGGAGTCTTTTGGGTTTTCCACATATAGTATCATATCACCTGCGAAGAGTGATAGTTTGACTTCTTCTTTGCTGATTTGGATGCCTTTAATTTCTTTTTGTTGTCTGATTGCTGAGGCTAGGACTTCTAGTGGTATGTTGAATAGCAATCGTGATAATGGACATCCCTGCCATGTTCCTGACCTTAGTGGAAAAGCCTTCAGTTTTTCTCCATTGAGAATGATATGTGCAGTGGGTTTTTCATAGATGGCCTTGATAATATTGAGGTATGTGCCCTCTATCCCTACACTTTGAAGAGTTTTGATCAGGAAGGGATACTGTACTTTGTCAAATGCTTTTTCAGCGTCTATTGAGAGTATCATATAGTTCTTCTTCTTTCTTTTTTTAACGTATTGTATCACGTTGATTGCTTTGCGGATGTTAAACCAACCTTGCAGCCCTGGAATAAATCCCACTTGGTCGTGGAGAATAATCCTTTTAATGTACTTTTGGATACTATTGGCTAGTATTTTGGTGAGAATTTTCGCATCTATGTTCATCAAGGATATTGGTCTGTAGTTCTCTTTTTTGATGGGATCCTTGTCTGGTTTTGGGATCAAAGTGATGCTGGCCTCATAAAAAGAGTTTGGAAGTTTTCTTTCCATTTCTATTTTTTGGAACAGTTTCAGGAGAATAGGAATTAGTTCTTCTTTAAATGTTTGGTAGAATTTCCCCTGGGAAGCCGTCTGGCCCTGGACTTTTGTTTGTTTGGAGATTTTTGATGACTCTTTCAATCTCCTTACTGGTTATAGGTCTCTTCAGGTTTTCTATTTCCTTCTGATTCAGTTGTGGTAGTTTATATGTCTCTAGGAATGCATCCATTTCTTCCAGATTGTCAAACTTGTTGACATAGAGTTGTTCATAATATGTTCTTATAATTGTAATTCTTTGGTGTTAGTTGTGATCTCTCCTTTTTCATTCATGATTTTATTTATTTGGGTTCTTTCTCTTTCTTTTTGATAAGTGCGGCCAGGGATTTATCAGTCTTATTAATTCTTTCAAAGAACCGGCTCCTAGTTTCATTGATTTGTTCTTTGGGTTTTTTGGTTTCTAGTTCATTGATTTCTGCTCTAATCTTTATTATTTCTCTTCTACTGCTGGGTTTAGGCTTTCGTTGTTGTTATTTCTCTAGCTCCTTCAGGTGTAGTGTTATTTTGTGTATTTGAGACCTTTCTTGTTTCTTGAGAAAGTCTTGTAGCGCTGTATATTTTCCTGTCAGGACTGCCTTTGCTGTGTCCCACAGATTTTGAACCGTTGTGTTTTCATTATCATTTGTTTCTATGAATTTTTTTCAATTCTTCTTTAATTTCCTGGTTGACCCATTCATTCTTTAGAATGATGCTGTTTAGTCTCCATATATTTGGGTTCTTTCCAAATTTCCTCTTGTGATTGAGTTCTAGCTTCAGAGCATTATGGTCTGAAAATATTCAGGGAATGTTCCCAATCTTTTGATACCAGTTGAGACCTGATTTAGGACCGAGGATGTGATCTATTCTGGAGAATGTTCCATGTGCACTAGAGAAGAATGTCTATTCTGTTGCTTTGGGATGAAATGTTCTGAATATATCTGTGATGTCCATTTGGTCCAGTGTGTCATTTAAGGCCTTTATTTCCTTGTTGATCTTTTGCTTGGATGACCTGTCCATTTCAGTGAGGGGAGTGTTAAAGTCCCCTACTATTATTGTATTATTGTCGATATGTTTCTTTGATTTGATATTAATTGGTTAATATAGTTGGCTGCTCCTGTGTTAGGGGCATAGATATTTAAAATTGTTAGATCTTCTTGTTGTACAAACCCTTTGAGTATGATATAGTGTCCTTCCTCATCTCTTGTTATAGTCTTTGGCTTAAAATCTAATTGATCTGATATCAGGATTGCCACCCCAGCCTTCTTCTGATGTCCATTAGCATGGTATATTGTTTTCCACCCCCTCACTTTAAATCTGGAGGTGTCTTTTGGTCTAAAATGAGTTTCTTATAGGCAGCATATTGATTGGTTTTGGGTTTTTTTAATCCATTCTGATACCCTGTGTCTTTTGATTGGGGCATTTAGGCCATTTACATTCAGGGTAACTATTGAGAGATAGGAATTTAGTGCCACTGTATTGCCTGTAAGGTGCCTGTTACTGTATATTGTCTCTGTTCCTTTCTGGTCTACTACTTTTAGGATCTCTCTTTGCTTAGAGAACCCCTTTCAATATTTCCTGTAGAGCTGGTTTGGTGTTTGCAAATTGTTTCAGCTTTTGTGTGTCCTAGAAGCTTTTAATCTCTCCTTCTATTTTCAATGATAGCCTAGCTGGATATAGTATTCTTGGCTGCATGTTTTTCTCATTTAGTGCTCTGAATATATCATGCCAGTTCTTTCTGGCCTGCCAGGTCTCATGGATAAGCCCGCTGGCAATCTAATATTTTTACCCTTGTTTGTTACAGACTTCTTTCCTGGGCTGCTTTCAGGATTTTCTCTTTGTCACTAAGACTTGTAAATTTTACTATTAGGTGACAGGGTGTGGACCTATTATTGATTTTGAGGGGGGTTCTCTGTATCTCCTGGATTTTGATGCTTGTTCCCTTTGCCATATTAGGGAAATTCTCTCCAATAATTCTCTCCAATGTACCTTCTGCTCCCCCCTCTCTTTCTTCTTCCTCTGGAATCCTAATTATTCTCATGTTGTTTCATCTCATGGTATCACTTATCTCTTGAATTCTCCCCTTATGGTCCAGTATTTGTTTGTCTCTCTTTTGCTCAGCTTCTTATTCTCTGTCATTTGGTCTTCTATATCACTAAGTCTTTCTTCTGCCTCATTTATCCTAGCAGTAAGAGCCTTCATTTTTTATTGTACCTCATTAATAGCTTTTTTGATTTGAACTTGGTTAGATTTTAGTTCTTTTATTTCTCCAGAAAGGGCTTTTATCTCTCCAGAGAGGTTTCTCTAATATCACCCATGCCTTTTTTGAACCCAGCTAGAGCCTTGAGAATCGTCATTCTGAACTCCTTATCTGATATATTACCAATGTCTGTATTGTTTAGGTCCCTAGCCTTTGGTACTGCCTCTTGTTCTTTTTTTTGTGGTGAGTTTTTCTGCCTTGTAATTTTGTCCAGATAAAAATATATGAAGGAGCAAATAAAATAATAAGAGGGTTTCAAAGACCCCAGGAAAATGTGCTTTAACCAAATCAGAAGAGACCCAAATCATGGAGGGAGAAGAAAGCGGATAAAAAGATGTTCAGGGAAAAAAAATTAAATAAAGAAAACAAAGAAAAATATAAAAAAGAAAAAAATATATATATTAGACTGGTGACTAGAATAGGATCACCCACTAAATTTTGGGAGTATTTTGGTCTCTTAGAAGAAACTACCTCCCAAAATTTTTAAGAATGAAAAATATATATAAGGGTAAACACAGTGAAGGGATGGAATATGTCTACAAAAATGAAAAAAAAATTTTTAATTTCTAAAAAAGGAGTTGATAAAGTAAGCTGGTTGGCAGAATAAAGAAAAAGAAAGTGGAGAGATTTTGCTTGGGCTGGAGACTAGAAAAAGCCCAGAGCTAGATTTAGGGTATATTTTGATCTATTAGAAGAAGTTGTACCCCAAATTTTTTAGAAGAAAAAGCCCTATGTGTATATAAAAAATAAAGTTAGATACAATGAAGGATTAAATATGACTATAATAATGAAGGTTCAAAAAAGATTATTTTTTTATGAAAGTTATTGTTAAGATAAACTAGTTAAGAAATGTTAAAAGAGGAAAGGGTAAAAGTTTTAAAAAAAATTTGGAAGAAGAAAAAAAAAATAAAATTAACTGCCAGACTAAAGAATCATGGGGTGAGAACCATGAATTCCATGCTTTGCTTTCTCTTCCTCTGGAATTCCACTGTTCTCCTTGCTAAGTGAACTTGGTCTTGGCTGGATTTCTTGTGGGTCTTCTGGTGGAGGGGCTTGATGTAGTGCTTCTCATGTGTCTTTGCCCCAGGAGGAATTGCACCGCCCTTACCAGGGGCCAGGCTAAGTAATCCACTTGGTTTTGCTTTTGCGAGCTTTTTTATTCCCTGAACACTTTCTGTAGAGTTCTGGAGGACCAGAATGAAAATGGAGGCCTCCGAAATCTCTAGCCCAGAGGAGTAGAGAGTAGGGGCACCACTCCTCAGTGTGCTTTCAGAGAAAAGTGCTCAATCACTCCCATCTCCCTGGCCTCTGCCTGTGCTCTGAGCTCACCCAGCCTGTGACCAGTTCAAGATAACCTGGAACTGCGAGCTCACTCCTCAGCTCTGTCTCTGAGACTGGCTTCCCCACTCTAATACCTGTGAGCTCTGTGACACTCAGACACCCCTGATCCTTCTGTGACCCTGCAGGACCTGGGGCCACACTGACCCCGCATGGTCTTCACCCCGGTTTAGCCTCTGGAGTGATGTCCCTCAGTGGAGCAGACTTTTAAAGTCCTGATTTTGTGCTCCATTGTTCTGCTGCTTGCTGGGAGCCAGCACCTCCCCCAGCAGTCTATCGTCCTGTTGCTTTGGATTCATATCTTTTAATAGTCACTCTAAACATAAATGGGCTAAATGTTCCCACAAAAAGAGATAGGGTTTCATATTGGATAAAAAAGCAGGACCCATCTATATGCTTTCTACAAGACTCATTTTGAACCTAAAGACACCTCCAGATTGAAAGTGAGGAGTTGGAGAACCATCTACCACGCTAATGGACCTCAAAAGAAACCTGGGGTAACAATCTTCATATCAGACAAATTAGGTTTGTTTAAAAGACCATAAAAGGAGATGTAGAGGGACACTATATTTTATGTAAGTGTCTAACCAACAAGAAAATGTAACAACTTTAAACAAGTAAAAACAGCTATAAATATCTGTGCCCCCAACATGGGAGCAGCTAATTACATAAACCAATTAATAACCAGAATAAAGAAACATATCGATAATAATGCATTAATAATAGGAGACCTGAACACACCACTCTCAAAAATGGACAGGCCATCTAAGCAGATCAACAAAGAAACAAGAGCTTTGAATGACACATTAGACCAGAAGGACTTCAAAGATATATACAAAACATGCAAAGCAACAGAATATATATTTTACTTGAGTACACATGGAACTTTCTCCAGAATAGACCAAATACTGGGTCACAAATTAGGTATCAACGAATACCAAAAGATTGAGATTATTCCCTGCATATTTTCAGACCACAGTGCTTTGAAACTTGAACTCAACAACAAGAAGAAATTGGGAGGGAAATCAAACAATTAGATTAGCTAATCGAACAATTAGCTCCTAAAGATTGATTGGGTCAACAAGGAAATTAAATAAGAACTTAAACAATTCATTAAAACTAATAAGAATGAAAACATAGTTCAAACCTATGGGATACTGCAAAGGTTGTCTTAAGAAGGAAATACATAGGCATCTGAGCCTCTCTCAAAAAATTAGAAAAATTAGAAAAATCCCAAATGCACAAGCTAACCTTATACCTAGAGGAGCAGGAGAAAGAACAGCAAATAAAACCTAAAACAAGCAGGAGAAGAGAAATAATAAAGATTAGAGCAGATATCAATAAAATAGAAAACAGAAAAACACTAGAACAGATCAACCAAACTAGAAGTTTTTTTTTTTTTTTTTTTTTTTTAATGTCACGGGAGTCACCATTATGTACATCATTAGTTTTTGATATAGTATTCCATGATTCATTGCTTGTGTATAATACCCAGTGCTCCATGCAATACATGCCGTCCTTAATACCTATTATAGGGCTAACATGGCTCCCCCCCTACCTTTTCTCCTTTTAAACCTTCAGTTTGTTTCTCCAAGTCCATAGTCTTTCATGGTTTGTGTCTCCCTCTGACCCCCCACTTCATTTTTCCCTTCCTTCTCCTAATGCCTTCCATGTTATTCCCTAAGTTCTACAAATAAGTGAAACCATATGATAATTGACTTTCTCTGCTTGACTTACTTCACTTAACACAATCCCCTCCAGTTCCACCCATGTTGATGCAAATGGTGGTTATTCATCCTTTCTGATAGCTCAGTAATATTCCATTGTATATATGGACCATATCTTCTTTTTTTTTAAAGATTTTATTTATTTATTTGACAGACAGATCACAAGCAAGCAGAGAGGCAGGCAGAGAGAGAGGAAGGGAAGCAGTCTCCCTGCCGAGCAGAGAGCCCGATATGGGACTCGATCCCAGGACCCTGGGATAGTGACCTGAGACAAAGGCAGAGGCTTTAACCCACTGAGCCACCCAGGCACCCTGGACCATATCTTCTGGACCATATCTTCTTTATCCATTCATCTGGTGCTGAGCCAGAGAGAGTGCGGTGGAGAAACCAGGTCTTGGTCCCTGAGCCACCAGTGCGCCTGAGAACACATGGGGTCTGACTCCCGTGAGGGGCTGGGAGCCTTGCCATCCAGCAGAATGCTGAGCCATGCTACAGAGCCTGAGACGTGTGTGCCCCTTACCCCCCCTGAGAGAGGTGCGCAAAGGCCCAGCCTGGTGCTCTCAGACCCGCGCCCTCCTCTCAGACCCTGAGACATGCACACGACCCAGAGCCTCCCCTGAGAGAGGTGCGCACAAGCCCAGAGCTCTTAGACCCAGAAAGACCAGGCACTCCAAGCCCGGGCCAACTGGAAAATCTCAGTGTGCGATCGCTGCCTGGAACCTCTCTGGCGGTCTGGAGCTGCCCAGACAGCCACCGCTGCCATGGTTTTGGGTACAAGCAGAAGATCCTGCGTCCCCACAGACTGCGACTTGGAACCTGCTCTGCCAGCAGCCAAGGGGGAATTTATATGGACTCTGCAACACCCACAGGAGACCAGACTCAGGCTTCTCTCTGAGAGGGAGGTCAGGTGCAGTTTGCTTTCCTCTAAACCTACAAAAACCATCAAAAGTGGTCAAGGCGAGAGAAAAAAAAAGTGAAAAAGCATAAAAACCTCTAGAGAACAAAAGCCTGAAAAAAACTGGTTTCCTCAGAGCCCACCCCCTTGAGGGGGGTGGGAGGACTTAACTCAGGGAACATCATTGACTGAAAACCCACGTGGCAGGCCCCTCCCCCAGAAAAACAACCAGGAAAGAAAAAAAAAAAAAAAAGACTACAAGAGAACAACCACCACTACTTCATAGGACAACTTTTATTTTTAACTCGTTCCCACTATTCTGGTTCATTTTTTAAATATATAGATAATTTTTTAACATATTTACCATCACAGTGAGCTGTCCAGTACATCAAATTCCATAATAACCTTCTAACGTGAAATTTTGGATACATACACCTGTGTTTTTCTTTTGCATTTCTATTTTTTAAATTTTTTAAAAAAATTTAGTTTAGTTTAGTCTAGTTTATTCCTTTTTTATTTTTATTTTCTAATATTCATATAGAGTTCAAATTCAAGGTAATGCCCTTTCCCAATAAATGCTACCCCTATAGGTAAACCAATTTTTAATCTCCCTTTATCTTAGGAAAGTTGAGTCCTTTAACAAAGATATCAAGATACATCCAGGAAGAATCAAAACAACCTTCCTAACCCACACTGAGAATTTATAACTACTCTCCCATCTTTGTCTTCTGCCAGTGTTTCTGTGTTTTTGTATTGTTCCTGATAGTATATAAATCTTATACTTGGGGTTCTTTTTGATGAGGTTCTTCCTTTATTTGCATATATATATATATATATATATATATATATATATATATATATATTTCCCTTTCATATACTTTTTTTAAATTTTTTTTTAAATTTTTTTAAGATTTTATTTATTTATTTGACAGAGAGAGATCACAAGCAGGCAGAGAGGCAGGCAGAGAGAGAGGAGGAAGCAGGCTCCCTGCTGAGCAGAGAGCCCGATGCGGGGCTCGATCCCAGGACTCTGAGATCATGACCTGAGCTGAAGGCAGCAGCTTAACCCACTGAGCCACCCAGGCGCCCCTAGTCATTTTGGAAAACCGTATGGAGGTTTCTCAAGATGTTAAAAATAGATGATCTAGCAATTGCACCATTAGGTATTTACCTCAAAGATACAGATGCAGTGAAAAGAAGGGACACATGCACCTCAGTGTTCATAGCAGCAATGTTCACAATAGCCAAATTGTGGAAAAAGCTGAGATACACTTCACCAGATGAATAGAAAAAAAAAAAGTGTGGTACATATATACAATGGAATATTACTCAGCCATCAGAAAGGATGAATACCCACTGTTTGCATCAACATGGATGGAACTGGAGGAGATTATGCTAAGTGAAATAAGTCAAGCAGAGAAAGTCAATTATCTATCATATGGTTTCACATACTTTTGGAACATAAGAAATAACATGGAAGATATTAGGAGAAGGAAAGGAAAAGGAAAGGGGAAGAAATTAGAGGAGGAGATGAACCATGAGAGACTGTGGACTCTGAGCTTGGGAGGCATTTTATTTTATTTTTTTAAAGATTTATTTAGAGAGAGCACACACATTCAGGGGAAGGGGCATAGAGAGAATCCTCAAGTGGACACCCCATGGAGCATGGAGCCTGATGTAGGGATCAATCCCAGGACCCTAAGATCATGAATTGAGCTGAAATTGAGTCAGATGCTTAACTAACTGAGTCACCAAGCGGTCCCAGACAAATCAGATTTTAAACCAACCACTGTAACAAAAAATGGAAAAGGACATTATGTCATAATTAAGGGATCTATCCAACAAGAAGGTCTAACAATTGTTAATATTTATATCCCCAACTTGTAAGCACTCAAATATATAAATCAATTAATAACAAACATAAAGAAACACATTGATAATAATACAAGAATAGTAATTGACTTTAACATCCTACTTTCAGCAATGGACAGATCATCTAAGCAGAAGATCAACAAGGAGACAAGGGCTTTGAATGTCACATTGGACCAGAGGGACTTAACAGATATCTTGAAAGCATTTCATTCTAAAGCAGCAGAATACATATTCTTTTCATGTACACAGAACATTCTCCAGAATAGATCATATATTGGGTCACAAATCATAATGTAAAAAAAGATTGAGATCATACCATCATATTTTCTGACTACAATGCTATGAAACTTGTAGTCAACTACAGGAAAAATTTGGAAAGTCCTCAAATACAAAGAACATCCTACTAAAAAATGAATTGGTTAACCAGGAAATTAAAGAAAAAAATAAAAAGTACATGGAGGCAAATAAAAAAAAAAAAACCCACACACAAAAACATGACAGTTCAAAACCTCTGAGATGCAGCAAAGGCAATCCTAAGAGGGAAGTATATTGCAATACAGGCCTGCCTTAAGAAGCAAGAAAAATCTCTAATGAACAATCTAAACTTATACTTAAAGAAGCCAGAAAAGGAACAGCCCATAAAGCCTAAAGCCAGCAGAAGAAGGGAAATAATAAAGATTAGAGAAGAACTAAATTATAGAGAGACAAAATAAAACAAAACAAAAAAATTTTGAAGAGATCAGTGAAACTAAGAGTTGGTTCTTTGAAAGAATTAGTAAAAATGATAATCCCCTAGCCAGACTTATCAAAAATAAAAGAGAAAAGACCCAAATAAATAAAAGTATGAATGAAGTAGGAGAGATCACAACCAACCAGAAATACAAAAAAAAAATTATAAGAGAATATTATGAAAAATTATCTGTCAACAAACTAGGCAATCTGGAAGATAGTGGAAAAATTCCTAGAAACTTACAAACTACCAAAACTGAAACAGGAAGAAATAGAAAATTTGAACAGACACACATAATCAGTAAAAGAAATTGAATCAGTAATAAAAAATTTCCCAACAAACAAAAGTCCTGGCCCAGATAGCTTCCCAGGGGAATTCTAACAGATATTTAAAGAAGAGTTAATACTTATTCTTTTCAAAGAATAAGTATTTTTCATTCCCCCCCCCCCAAAAAAAAATGGAAGGAGACTTCCAAACTCTTTCTACAAGGTCTATATTGCTTTGATTCCAAAACCAAGACCCTACTCAAAAGAAGACTCATATGGGGCGCCTGGGTGGCTCAGTGGGTTGGGCCGCTGCCTTCAGCTCAGGTCATGATCTCAGGGTTCTGGGATCGAGTCCCGCATCGGGCTCTCTGCTCGGCGGGGAGCCTGCTTCCCTCTCTCTCTCTGCCTACTTCTCTGCCTACTTGTGATCTCTCTCTGTCAAATAAATAAATTATTTAAAAAAAAGAAGACTCACAGGCCAAGGTCCCTGATGAACATGGATGCAACAATTACAAATGAGATATTAGCAAATCAAATCCAACCATATATTTAAAGAATTATTCAGCATGATGAAGTGGGATTTATTCCTGGGCTGCAGAGGTGGTTTTTATTTGCAAATCGATCAACATGATATACCGCATTAATAAAAGAAAAGATAAGAACCATATGATCCTCTCAATAGATGCAGAAAAAGCATTTGACAAAATACAGCATCTATTCTTGATAAAAACTCTCAACAAAGTAAGTATAGATGGAACTTACATCAACATCATAGAAGCCGTATATGAAAGACCCACAGGTTTTTTTCTGTGTAGATAAACATTGCACCTGCATATGTAGATACTTCTACTTCTTCCTTTCCCATCTCTATGTTTGATGTTTTTTAAATTACCTTATCATACTGGGTATGATATCCAATACAACATTGAGGAAGCGCTGAGTGTGAATATTCTTGCTTCATTCCAAATTTTAGGAGCATAGCCTTCTGTGTCTCCTCTTAGGTATAATTTAAGCTGTATGTTTAACTAGGTGCTATTTTCCAAGTTAGGAAGTACTTTTCCATTCCTAATTTGATGAAAATTTTTATTAAAAAGTCATTTAAATTTGTCAAATATTTTCCAGCCTCTGCTGAAGTTGTCATGTAACTTTCTTATTCTCTGAAAGTAGGAAATTACATTGATTTTTTTTTTTTTGCATTGTGAGTCCACTTTATATTCCTGAGATAAACTCTATTCAGTCATGATGTAGTATATGTTTATATATTACTAGATTAGATTTAGTAATATTTGGTAGAGGACTTTGCCCCATGCTCAAGAGAGATATGGTTTATAATTTTCTTTTCTTGTAATTTCTAGTTTGTGTACCAGGATTATATTGGCCTCACAAAATGAATTGGAAAACCTTCTTGCTCCTCTATTTTCTGAAAGTGTTTGCATAACATTGGTATTAATTCTTCCTCTGATGTTTAATAAAATTTACCATCTGGGCCTTTAGCTTTCTTTGCAGGAAGTTAATTTATGAATTTAATTTCTTTGATAGATATAAACTCATATTTTCTCTTTGCTAAGGTTTGTTAATGCTTTTCAAGGAAGTTTTCCATTTCATCCATGTTATCAAAATTATTGACATAAAGTTTGCTTACAATTACTTATTGTTCTTTTAATGTTGGTAGCTTATAAAATTATACACATGTTGTTCACAAAGTGGGTACTTTTTGCTTTGGTTCCTGGTTTTTCTAGACAGGTGTTTATCAATTCAATCTTTCTAGGAGATAAATTTTGCATATTTAACTTTTTCTGAATTTAGTTTTCTATTGCATTTTTGTTCCTATTTTTATTTTATTTTATTTATATTATTATTATTATTATTTAGTCCCAATGATGCTTTTATGGATTTTTTATATGTTCTTATTTTTATAATATCTCTCAACTAAGCTTGGATTAAGTCAATCTTGATTTTACTTTCTTAAGGTAGAAACTTAAATAATTGATATTAACCATAGCTTCCATTTAAAACATGTTTTATTTTAGAATAGTTTTAGATTTAAAGAAAAGTTGCAAAGTACAGAGTTCTAGTATACTGTGCATCTAGCTTTCTCTGTTCTTAAGATCTTATGTTACTATAATATATTTGATAAAACTTTGACCAAAACTTATATATTATTATTAACTAAATGTAATGCTTTGTTCAGCTGTCCTTAGTTTTTTATTTAATATCTTTTGCTCAGCCAGGATGCCATCCAAGACCCCACATTACATTAATTATCATATCTCCTTAGGCTTTTCACGCTTGTGCCTGTTTCTTAGGCTTTTCTTGCTTGGATGACCTTGACTATTTTGAGGACTACTGATGATCAGGTATATAGTATGTCTATCATCTGAAGGTTGTGTTTTTGATAGACCAATATTATGGGTTTTTAAGAGGAAATTCACAGAAGTGTCATTCCCAGAACACTGTATCATGGGTATATGCTGTTGCATGACTTGTGACTGTTGATGTTAATCTTGTTCACTTGGCTGATGTGGTGCTTATTGGATTTTTTTAAAAAAGATTTTATCTATTTATTTGACAGACAGAGATCACAAGTAGGCAGAGAGGCAGGCAGAGAGAGAACGGGAAGCAGGCTCCCTGCTGAGCAAAGAGCCTGACGCGGGGCTCTATCCCAGGACTCTGGGATCATGACCTGAGCCGAAGGCAGAGGCTTTAACCCACTGAGCCACCCAGGTGCCCCGCTTATTGGATTTTTCCACTGTAAAGTTATACTTTCCTCCTTTTCCATACCATACCCCTTGGAAAGTGGTCACTATGCACAGTCCGTCCTTAATAGAAAGGGACTTGCTCTTTGTCTCTTGATGTATCTACATACAGGGTTTGGGGTTCTTTTGCATAGAAGAATAGTCTATTGTCCTCTGTCTCTTTACATATTTAATAATATATTTATATCAGTAAGGATCCAAAGGTATTTATCTAACTTTGGGTTATAAGCTATGTTAATTGGGCTAGAAGTACTGTTATTTATTTTGTTCCTCAATTTATCCCAGCTTTGTCCACTGGGAGCTCTTTCAGTAGGCTACTGTATTTCTTTGTTTCTTTTTCTAATCATTGTGTTTGTGTGTGTGTGTGTGTGTTTATTATTGCACTCACAGATTTAGGGAGGAAGGCTGCCAGGGTATTATTACATGATGCAGAGGAGGACACTAAAGCCCAGAAAGCCCAAGTGAATCTTTCATGGTCATGTAGCTTCAAAGACTGCAACTAAAACCCAAATACTGGAGTTGGACCTCCAAATTTGGACATTATGTCTATACCAACATCATCAAAGAATCGCCTATTTTATTAAGGCATGAGGACATGGAAAATATTTCAATCAAAGTGTTGTTGAAAATACAACATGGTGGAGAGGCAAATAAAAATAATCATTGGTCTATTTTTGTCCCAGTTCTCTTGGGGCAGTTTTCATTTCCCCATGTGGCAGAGATGAATGACACAAAGCTGAAGAGGGCAAGCACCAAGTAAGAAGCCACCCTTCTGTTTCATCAAGGGAGTATGTTTTCAAGTCCCCAGTCATGCACACTATCTTCCTGAGATGAAATTAATCTATTAAGCCATGATGTGCAACTGTAGGTTTTATATAGCATCACAAATCCCAGGAAATTAACTCGCTTTCAGCTTTTGCCTGGGTCAGCCTTCAGGAATGAACATTTTCTCTGAAACTTAATTGCTGTTTAAATATTTCCTGCCAGGTTTTTTTTTCCTCTTCTTCCATCCAGCTAAAAAGGTAACATCACAAAGGGAGAAGAAAGTATTTGGTTTCATTCTACTGGTAAAGTAATTTCTTATTCCCACCATGGGTATGAAGTATTAGGGATATTTTGAGGCCCAGGACAAAAATGAAAGAGACAGCTTGCTTTCAGAATAGCTAACTAAGCATTCCATTACAAGATGAACTTGAGGAGAAGCCGAGCAAAGAGAAGGGTAGGACTAGTTGTGGTGACTCTCAAGCACAGGGAGGTCACATTTTCAACTGGTCATGTTATTTCAGGCAGAAATTCTAGAGACAGTATAATAGAATTCAGAGATTAATAAACAGTTCAAGAAGTTAGGTAAATATCAGTGGCAGTAATTGCTGAGAGATCTTTGTTGAGCACCTGCCATGTGTCAGGGACACCATGGAAATTATTTTATATAATTCTTTTTTTAAGATTTTATTTATTTATTTGAGAGAGAATGAGTGAGAGAGAGCATGAGAGAGGAGAAGGTCAGAGGGAGTAGCAGACTTCCCAAGGAACTGGGAGCCCGATGCGGGACTTGATCCTGGAAGGCCGGGATCATGACCTGAGCCGAAGGCAGTTGCTCAACCAACTGAGCCACCCAGCGCCCTATTATATATAATTCTTATAGAAACTATTCTCATTTCCTCCGTAAGAAAATGGAGCCCAACAATTGGGAAGTGGCTTCGCCAAAATCCCATTGCTGGCAAGTGGAGAGATATGATTTACTTCCCGGTCTATTTGACTCCAAAGTATATCCCTTTCCCTAGTCTGGTGACCTTCTAAACTTTAAAAAGGAACACTGAAAAGAAATTAAAAAAAATAAACAAAAATTTAAAAGTAAATAAAAAGGAATAACCCTTTTTAGTGGCAAACTGTGTAAGGACTACAAATAATAAGTAGTTGTACAGTTATGTTTTTGATTGGTAAACTTCATAATAAAAAACATTGGAGAGGCAGAGGGAGAGGGAGAAGCAGACTCCCCACTGAGCAGGAAGCCCAATGCAGAACTCCATCCCAGTCCCCTGGGATCATGACCTGAGATAGACACTTAACTGATTTAGACACCCAGTTGCCCCCAAATGATGAGTTTTTTTTTAAGTGCCTTAAATGTATTAGCTTACTTTATTCTTCAAAGCAATCCTAAGAGACATGTAGTATTATTATCCTCTTAATCCTCTTACATATGAGGAATTTGAGAAACAGAGGTCAAATAAAGTGCCCAGGTTGACACAGGTTCTAAATACTAACTGTCCAATATTTCTTTTATAAAGTATAAAGGTGTTTGGCTTCTGTATTCCAAAGGTGGCACAGAATTGTAATGGAATGTTCCCACCAAACTTTTCCTGATTCAGGTGTGGTGGACATTGTGGTGTGCTTCCCCTTCAGGGCCTAAGCCCTATTCTCCCTGCTGCTGGGAATTGTGCAGGATGACACCTTGTAGAACCCTGTTCCATGACACAGGCTTTCCCCAGGCATTGTCTGCACCCAAGGACTAATCAGTGATGGGCTACCAACACTTGTTCCACTTGGCTAGCTCAGCACAGCTATCTCAGCAGCAGTCTCCCTATAGGATTGGCTGAGGCCTTTGTTATATCGCTTTGTAGCCAAGCTTTTCCCTCTATTCAGTCCAGTTCCCTTCCTCTCAGTGTTAATACCAAGAGCACTAAACCTCCTCCACACACATTTCCTTCTGAGGGGCATTTCAGGAAACTCAGCCTAAGCTACAAAGTGCACAGATAAAATTGGATGTCACCAAGGCCCACAGTTTCTGCCCTGAAGATATAAAGGGACCAGAATACCTTCTCTTGGAGCAGTCACCAGGCCATGCCCAGGGAATTGGTGTGTTAGTGACAGGCCAGCCCCTCTGTGTCTATCCCATACTGGCTTTGCCATATCATTTTCTTGACTGTCCCAACATGCAGAGGAATGACACCTTGAACAGACAGATGGTTACAGTGAAAAGAATACCAGAAAAATGTTTATTATTTTAGTGAAAAGTGAATAAACTAATTGGTTCCTATATCTTATTATCTCCCAATTTCCATCTTATTCAATTAATAGAATCAAAGTAAGACATGAAATCATCTAAGTTTTTCTTTTTTTTACTTTTTTTAAATTTTTAAATTTATTTTGAACATAACAGTATTCATTGTTTTTGCACCACACCCAGTGCTCCATGCAATCCATGCCCTCTCCAATACCCACCACCTGGTTCCCCCAGCCTCCCAACCCCCCACCCCTTCAAAATCCTCAGATTGTTTTTCAAAGTCCATAGTCTCTCATGGTTCACCTCCCCTTCCAATTTCCCTCAACTCCCTTCTCCTCTCTAACTCCCCTTGTCCTCCATGCTATTTGTTATGCTCCACATATAAGTGAAACCATATGATAATTGACTCTCTCTGCTTGACTTATTTCACTCAGCATAATCTCTTCCAGTCCCATCCATGTTGCTACTAAAGTTGGGTATTCATCCTTTCTGATGGAGGCATAATACTCCATAGTGTATATGGACCACATCTTCCTTATCCATTCGTCCGTTGAAGGGCATCTTGGTTCTTTCCACAGTTTGGCGACCGTGGCCATTGCTGCTATAAACATTGGGGTACAGATGGCCCTTTTTTTCACTACATCTGTATCTTTGGGGTAAATACCTAGTAGTGCAATTGCAAGGTCATAGGGAAGCTCTATTTTTAATTTCTTGAGGAATCTCCACACTGTATGTAAACATCTTGTTTCAGAAAACATTGAGTTACATATTTTCAAATTTGCATAAGAAGTCAGGATTCAGATACCTAAAAAATGAAATTTCAATGCTACTATCATCAGGTTATTTTATTATGAGTTTTGGTACCTCTAGACCCACCTATGATAGTAGACTAGCAATCTTAACACCTGTTCATACTTTTTAGTTATGCTTTACTATTATCTTTCTATTTGGGAAAGTAATTTTAAATAATGTACTATGATATGCCTAGAGATTACTGACCATATCCTCAGTATCCTACTTTTGTTGTTTTCTATTCTTACCTTTATTATGTCATTTACTTTCTTTGCATATAACTTGCTATTTTCTAGCATGTTTAGATGGAAGCTTAAGTAATCAATTTTTACTTTTTTATATGCTGAATTTAAAGTTTTATATATATTTTCTGAACATTTTAAATGTGCCCCCACAAATTTCAAAGTATTTTTCATTTCTTTCAGTTCTAAATATTTTCCAATTTTATTTGTAGTTTTCTTTTCTCCATGAGTTACTTAAAAGCTAGTCGCTTAATTTTTTTAAAATTTATTTTCAGCATAACATTATTCATTGTTTTTGTACCACACCCAGTGCTCCATGCAGTCGCTTAATTTTAAAGCAGTTTGGGATTTTATTGTCATTTTCCTTTTTTTTTTTTAAAGATTTTATTTATTTATTTGACAGACAGAGACCACAAGTAGGCAGAGGCAGGCAGAGAGAGAAGGGAAAGCAGGATCCCCACCAAGCAGAGAGCCTGATGCGGGATCAATCCCAGAATCCTGGGACCATGACCCAAGCCAAAGGCAGAGGCCCAACCCACTAAGCCACCCATGTGCCCCATTTTTCTTTTGCTATTGATTTCTAACTTAATTCCAATGTGGTCAGAAAGAAGAGTTTTAATGATTTTTATCTTTTGAATGTTTTGAATCTTGCTTTATTACTCAACATATGATTAAATTTTATAGTGTTCCATTAGTATTTTAAAAATGTGCCCTGCCATTGTTAGGTTCAGTATTCTATACTTGTCAATTAAGTTGCTTTGCTCATAAATGACATGACTAGAGCCTATACATTTAACTATTAAATTTTTCTGCTGTCCCAAAGTTCTAGGGTAAGCACCTCACTCTAAGGCACAAACTCAGTAATCCTGTGTTTGGAAATGTAGGACTTGGCGGAAATGTTTCTGCTAATCCTGAGAAGTGTGGAAGGTGGAGTTGTAAGAGTCACTGACAATCTGTGGTTAGTAATTCATTGATAAATGAGGGAGCTCTAAAATAATAGAGATAAGTAAAATTTAAAAATTATAATTTACTTGCAATATGCTCTGTATTAGTTTTCCATTGCTGCTGTAACAAAGTCCCATAAACTCAGTGGGTTAAAATAATACAGATTTATTACCTTACAGTTCTGGAAGTCAGAAGTCTGACATGGCTTTCATGGGGCTGCATTCCTTTCAGGCAACTCCAGGAGAGAATCTGTTTTCTCCTCTTTCCAGCTTTTAGAGGGCACCTGCTTTCCTGCCTTGTGGCTTCCTCCTTCCTTCATCTTCAAAGCCAGCATGTTTGCCAAGTCTTTCTCATACTGCCATCTTTATGCCTCTCTCCTCCACTTACAAGGATGTTTGTGATTACATTGGATCCACCATATAATGTGATTATATTAGAATGTGATTACATATGGATCCACCATATAATCCAGGATAATCTCTCTCTTTGATGTCAGTTTATTAGGAAACTTAACTCCATCTGTGACCTTAATATTGCTTTGCCTTGTAACCTAACAAATAATAGGTTCCAGGGAGTAGGGTCTGGACATTTTTGGGGGGCCAATATTCTGCCTCTTACATCCTCTAATATAAGAGGGATTCCTATTGCACTGGGACATAGCTCCTGCAAAGATTAAAAAAAAATTATATACATATATATATATGTATATATATATATATATATATATATATATATATATATATACAGTGAATGCATTTGAAGATTGGAGAAATGTTCCTAGCAAGGTTACAAATATCCAATAGTCCTGTGAAAAATTGTTATCCTCATTAGTCAGGAGAGAAATGCAGATTAAGACTGTGAGATCCCAATTTTCACCTTTCTTAAAATCAGATTGTGGAGGGTTTGTGAGATAAGTTTCATTTAAGTATATGACAATACTTCTAGGATACCAGAACCCTCAAGACCATCCATAAAGGCAGGTGTTTCAGGACATCTACTGCTAAGCATACTAAATCAGCTGCACAAACCCTGGGGTAGCTGGAACTTGTGGGGTGACATTTCAGGCTACAGGGCTAAGCATTGTATTGCCTTAGGTCTGGATGCCCTGAGCCAAGCAAACCTGGCCCAGAGGCTTCCAGGGGAGATAGCGAGAAACACTTTGAATTCTTTCTAGTGAAAGTTGATGGCATTCTAAAACACAGCACTTCAAGATTTTTCATATTTCTGCATGTTCTCCTCATGAATAAAATTTGAGGAACCAAATAAAACCTCTTATAGAAAGAGAGATCATTTCTGAGTGATTGACAATCTTATTTGTTATGTACACAGTTTTCAACCTCAGTACCTTTTATTTAAAAACAGAAAGTAAGCCCTTTCCTATATTGTTAAAGACCATCACATGGTATTGATTCTTTTTTATAGTAAACTGGGTAAAGGTAGGATTCAAGAGGAAATATATACAAATAAAGTAAACTTTATGTGGTGAAATTGGATTTCCTCCAACAATTCTGTTTAAAGACACTTGATAAGCAGAATTCGCAGCTGAAACAAAGTATTCAAAAAGAAATGAAGTCACATAGGGACCAGAGTGAAAAAAAAAAATATATATATATCTTCATGGAAGACAGCAGCAGTGTCCATGTCCTGGAGCTGCTCCCTACACCCCCACCCAGGACCAAACTTAATTTCTTTTATTCCTCTTGTATATATCCTGACAACCTCTTCAGTTTAGAAGGTTGCACTTTATTCCACACTGAACCTCCCACAGTGAAATCTGTCACTTGACAGCTTGTATTGAAAGGAAATGTATTTCAAGGACCAACAGAAACCTGGCAGACCACACACTATTGCCTTAGGAAAGGGCTTCCCAGATACCTGCCTCCATGCTCCAGAGGGGGATCTTGTCGAAGATGAAGCAAAGGGATGGAAAAAGTTGGTCTGAGGGCCAAAGAGATCTCAAAAGACAGTGGAGATGGGCCAGGACAAACACCAGAGACCTCTCCATCTCATTCCAGGTGTGACAAGAAGTAGGAGCAACTGAGGAACACTCTAAGGGGAACTATAATGAGATCTACCTGGGAAACCAGACTGCTTGGGTCCTAAGATCCTAGAAATAGGAAAGGTCAGGGAAAAATCTGATTCAGATTAGGTTTCCAGTCACCACCTCAAGGGGTAGATAGGACAGGAAGAAAGGGTCAGTTCTCTACTGAAGATAAATCCAGTTATGAGCACTCAGGTTCTGGTCCAACAGGTTATGGCTGGATAAGCCAGACCCAAGAAGTTCTGGGGAGCCAATTGCAAGTGAGCCAATAATGAACTCTCTCTGCTTAGATGTCTCATGCCTCTTGAGGGCAGAGGGCAAGACTAGAGTCTCAGAACAGCCCTTGCCATGCAACAGGTAGCCAACCTTCCTCCCAACATCAGAAACCAAGGTGCACCCAGGCTGGCTGCAATCTGAGTGAAGGCTGACCTGGGTATTCTGGGTGCTGTCCACCTTGGTCACTGTCATGTCTCTTGGTCCAGCCAGCCCCCTCCCTTTGCTCCTTCTTCAGCCTTAAGGAAGGCCCATTCCATCTCCATCCCTCTGACAGTGCTAGGGATCAAGTAGAAGCCCCATCACATTTTCTGGAGCCAACCAGATCTTGCAGGAACTGGAGCACCTGTGGGGTGGGGCCAGGAGAACTGGAATGAGCTCTTCCTGGGCACTTGCCTTGCCAGGACCTGGGACACCTGCTGGGATGGGGCAGTGCAGAGTCTGATTCAGGCTGGTGCCCAGCCTCCCAAGACAAGGGGGGATTGGGGTGGGGTTTTGAAGCTACCTCAGGTGGACGCTCTGATCTGTGTGCTTGGGTTTTGTGTCAATGGTATGTGTCTGGTGGGACCTGCTCAGGAGTTTCTGAGGAGAGAACTGTATGTTTCAGTTTTGATTTCCTGTGTCCATGAGAAGTTTTCTGTATGCCACTCCCTTTGTACCACACTGTACTGCTTTCTTCTGCCACACTCCTCTCTCCAGGTTTATGTTCCCCAGCAAGATTTTAGAGTAATTTGCATAGAACATTGATTAAAGTAATTAGGTCTTTAAAATTATTATTGGAGGATCACTAGCTGCATGAAAGTTTTAGCAATTTCAGGAAATGTTATTAGCTTCCAAAAAATGTTTCAAAAGTTTGCATTAATGGCATTTAATAAGTTTTTTTTTTCCAGCACCATTTCAGTTCCTGTACTTGTAGCAGCAGATTGTGTTCATTGGGTTTGTCTCTTTGAAGCTTTAGTGGTACAATTTAAAGAAGTAGAGATCACCATAAAAGAATCATTTCAAAAATTAAATAAGAGGAGGAGGAATAGCTAATATCCTTGAACCTTTGTTTTTTGTTAGACCCTGTTTACATATGTATTAATTTGCTTAACCCTTACAACAACCCTGGAAATAGATTTAATTATTATCCCTATTGAACAAATAAAAAAGCTGTAAATATTCAAATGGAAAACTAATTTGTATTCTAAAATATCAATAACAAACATCTCAAGAAACCAATTTCAAGGGAAGGTTTTAATATACACAATCTTTCCTCTAAATACTGGGAGACAGAATGATATGTTTTAACAGGTCTGAGTCATGAAATGACAGTGAGAGCCAGCCTGGACTGTATGTTTTCTGTGAACAAGGTCTGTCAGGAAGCAGGAGGCTCTCAAAGGATATAACTGGAGATGGTTTCATGAAGGCCTACTTACAGAGTACAGGTGGGTAATGAGACCAAGAAGTGCTGGTGAAAAACCCATGTCTTGACATCTTTGGACCTGTAAAGGTGTGCCATGCCACTGGGACATGTTGAGAGCCAAGTTCATAGAGGAGCTGGGTGGTGAGAGCTGTGTGCATTGACCCTCTCATGTCTGTGTCTGAATGGTTCATCTTGTTCAGAACTGTACTCAAGGCATCCATAGCAATGTCTATGGAAGTGTATTAAATGCATCTAAATTTAGAGAAGATCCTTCCCCAGCTATCATTTCTAATTACCCTTGTTAAAATGCAAGAATATCCTTGACCTGGTCTCATAGAATATGGTCTCTCTCAACGATTAGCAGGCAGCTTGGGAAATGACTCTGGAAGCAGCCTGAATTAATGGAATGCTCAGAATAAGGAATCAAAGGCCTTGGTTCAATACAAGCTTTTTTACTCAGATGTGTGATCATAAGCTAATTGCTTAAATTTTGTAGCTTCTCTTGAAATAATGGCAATAATGATGATAAAGATGTAACAGACCTATAGGAAAATTAAAAGAGATTAATTACATGAGCTAATATATTAACTATCCAAAAATTCTTTGAGCATAAACAAATGTTAGTTCAATAAATGTGGATCTGTCCTTACTTTCCATCCTCCTCTCTCCTAGGTTTGGAGGCAGAAATCTTAAATTTATAAGCACAAGGTAAATGATGGAGCCTTATGTACCCCACCTTCATTACAGCCTGTTTGAAACTTTCAGATGAGCTGGAAGGACAACTGGTACCCAACACTGTAATGTAACTTAAAAAAAAAAAAAAGGAGGCTCTCCATCCTTCCAATAGTCTCTCTTGTCACTGATAATGAACCCCATGACAGTAGAAGTACAATGGAGATATGTCTTCCTGAATGGTACTGAGGTGTTGGAAATATGGACTGTGTGGAATTTCACTAAGTGACTGCATATCAGTGGGACTGCCATTACTCATTATTGATCACATAAGAAGAATCAGCCTCCTCCCCTGTCCCCAGCCAACTTGTGTCCCACCCTCATGGAGTGTGTGATTTAGGAGAAAGTGAATAACTTGGATTATGTTTATATTGTCTCTAAGCCTTTAGGTAGAAACAAAGCTTAGAGAGTAATATTACTAATGAATGAGTTCATTTCTCTTCACCTTCTCCTTGCTTCTTCCATATAGGTGGGGTGCTGACCCATCTCCTCCACCCAGCCATTCAATATACACTCTTTTTGGGTGCCTCCTGTGTGCCACACTCCACACTGGCCTCTGGAACCTCTGTGGTGAACAGAATACACAAATGTCTCACCCTCCCACAGTCTGCCATCCAAAGAGTGTCTCTGAAAGTCTCTATTAGGAAGTCCACTTGGGATTGTGAGTCATACAGCAGCCCTTTGTTACTATGGTGCTTGAATGTCATCAACTTTCTTTAATTGTGTTTTCACTATCCCCCTGATTAGAAGTGTACATGGAAGAGAATATCTTTTGATTTGTACCAAAACCTGAGTTGCAAACAGTAGAAAACAACTCAGGCTGGGGTGTGCTTCCTCCCCACTGCTGGGAATCTGCTCTATTGAATGGTCATTACTCTATGGTAGGAAATCTCAGGAACAGGGGAAGATTTTTGGTGAGTAGCTTTAGTAATTTGACTAAAGTTGCTGGAAATTGTGGTGGCCTGATGTTTTTATTACTTCCCTGGTCCTTGCTACCATCAAAATGGCAAAATCCCACAAGAGGGATTAGGATACAGGATAGGTAAGGACAATAATCACCAAGGCAAGGGTGACACCATGACACCTTCAGCTGTGGGCTTTCTTAGTGTGGGGCACAGTGGTAGATATTAAGACCAAGGACAGAGAAAACATTTCATAGTTGTTTGGCTCCAAAGAATGTTTGGGCCTGACAGTCTTGGGGTTGAAATAGCCATGTGACAAATATCAAATAGCTCACCTTTTTTGAACCACATTTTCCATGTCTGGAAAGTGGGGAAAAAAAGAAAACAATACCTGATTTGAGGGTTGCCGTAAGAATTGAGTAGCATAAGGTGAGTCAAAAGTGTAGGTACATAATGCTCAGTAGCCAATCAACAAAGCTGTAATTATTCTATGAATAAGATGTAGAGCTGGTCTTAGAGAGCTTACAGATTAATGTACAGGAGACTCCAGATTATTATCTACACAATGGAACCCTAGGTTTGAGGCATACCTAAGCCAGAAGGGACACCCCAAGGAGAGAGAATTGAAAAAAAAATCTACTCCCAAATAAGGCCCCTTGGAGAATAGGGACCAGATCTTATTTATGGTCTGTTTTCTAAGGTACTCACCAGTGACCCCTAACTCCTACATGAGGCTCAGTAATTTTGACTTATGTCATTTGACAAAAAAATTCTATTTCTGTGCATTTGATTCCTGTGTTCTTTTTGCACAAAGTTATATATGCTGTGGGAAGCACGAGGGGCTTTTGGAAAGGGCGTGGGGCAAAACTACTAACTTGAAAGGCATTGGCTGTGAAGAATTTCACACTTGCCATTTCTTAAACACAAATACACACCCACTATGCTTTCCCATCACTGGTGGTCTGCTTTTCTTACTTCATTCTGGCAGTCTACAATTCAAAATGCCCTGATGTTAATGAATTCTGAGAGAGGATTCTGTGTTTCACAAGGTCATCAGGTGAAGCTGGGGTGAAGACAGACATTGACAGAATTGTTAGAGAAGGAAAAGAGGTTCACCATAGTTGTGGGAGCTCTTCACTTCCAGTCATGGGTGGCATTACTAAGCAAAGCTGATTTTAATTAAAATATTCAATTATAATTCTGTAATTGAAGATGGAAAGGGACATCTTGGGATGTCTTCAATTCCAAACATCAGGAACGACATAGAGGATGGCTTTCTTTCATTTTCCCGAAGGAGACCATGCATTGGGATATACCCAGTAGAAGAACAGTAAATATATTGATGAACAGAAGGTATTTTGGGGATGAAGTGAGAAGAATGTTATATTCATATGCTTTATTTAATTATAAAAGCAGTACATGTTCATTATACAAAACAAAACAAAATGAAAACAGCCAGCTAATCAGACAAACAAAAAAAGGTCAACACAGAACTGTAAAAAAGATTTCCTGCTAAGGACTTCCACTTTACTAAAGATGAAATAACCATACTTTTCCCTATCCCCATAAAAACCCCTGGATATTATATATGAAATAGGTGTGAGTAGACTCTGAAAGGTAGAGAGAAAGTGGACCAACTGAGGATCTCAGGACTCCAGGAAAGACAGATGGTGAATTCTCTGGGTTTCATTTTTGCCTCACACACCCCATACTAGATGCAAGGGAAGCCAGTAACCTGGAAACAGCAATAAAGCACATACAAAAACAGCCCCAACAAAAGCCTGATCTTTGTACTGAAGGACCAGAAAAGGGGCCGCCTAACAACAAAGGGACTTGTATAGAATAACCTCTCTACTAAAACCAAGCACAATAGAAAAACCTGTGGTCACACCCTACCCATACCAATAAAAGATTAGGAAGCCAAGACTTCCACCCTGGAAAGTCTGATGGTCTCCACCATCCTGGGCCTGGTGGTATCAGAGCCAGGACTGCTATCTCCACTGGGCTGGTTAGTAACAGTCCCCCATCTCCACGGTGATCAGTGGAGGCCCCCTGGGGAACCTGGACTTCCACCCTAGTGGGCTCACTGAACAAAGATTGAAGAATAGAAATTGCACAGTCTGAACAATAGAGAGGAACTAGAATAAAATGAAATAACTTTTTAAAAAAGAATAAAAAGAGAATAGGTCTTTACGGGCCAATTTGACTATAAGAAAAGATTCATGTCATTGGAATCTTAGAAGATAAAGAGAAAATACAGTAGGTCTGAAAAAGTATGTGAAGAAATAATGGCTGAAAACTTAATGAACTTCTCAAAAGACATAACCCTTCAGATTCAAGAACAAAGCCCATGCAGAATAAACACAAAGAAATGTATATCAAGACAAATCAGAGTCAAACTTCTGAAAACTAAAGTAAAAAAAAGATCTTGAAAGTGGAAAGAGAAATAACACCTTATGTATAGGGAAAAGGGAAATCAAGTGACAAAAGACTTCTCATCTCAAACCTTGGAAGTGAGAGGAAGTGACGAATTTTCAAATGATGAAACACAAGTGTTGACCCAGAATCTAAGACCCAGTGAAAATATCCTTCATCAATGAAGGGGAAATCAAGACATTCTCAGATGAAGGAAAACTAAGAGAAGCTGTCAACAGCACACCTAACCTAAAAGACAAATGGCAAAAGGAAGTTATCCAAACAGAGAAGCAGCAATACAAGAAGGCACCCTGGAACACCAGGAAGGAAGAACATGTTAAGGGGGAAAAAAAAAAGATAACTGTGTTTGGAAGATATTGATAGATATTGGAAATAGACTTTCTTCTCTTGAGTTTTTAAATTATGTTTGACAGTTGAAACAAAAATTATAACACTGTCTGATGTGGTTCCAAATGTATGTGGAGAAAGTATTTAAGGCAGTGATATTATAAAAAAGGAGAGCATAGACATGTAAATGGAGGTAAGCTTTCTACACTACACTTTAACTAGTAAATTAATGACGCCAGTAGACTGCACATGTACATAGTTCACCCTGAACAACACAGAAGTCAGGAGTGCTAATCCCCTGTAAAGTTGAAAATACGTGTATAATTTCTGGCGCCCCCAAATTTAACTGGTAACAGCTACTGTTGGCCTTTTTGGAATTCTTAATGATATAAACAGACAATTAACACATATTTTGTGTATTATATGTAATATATATTGTATTCTTAAAATAAATTAGCCTGGAGAAAAGAAAATGTTACTAAGAAAATCATAAGGAAAGTACATTTAGAGTATTATGCCTTAATCATTGAAAACAATCAGTGTATAAAAGTGGACCTGTGTAGTTAAGATCCATGTTGTTCAAGGGTCAGCTGTAAAAATAGTGTAACACCTGGAACAACTGCTACAGATAGTTATACAAATAAATACACTCAAAAACACTATAGGGGATTAAAAAAATATCCAAGTAACCCAAAGAAAGTCAGGAAAGATAAAACAGAGAAATGTAAAACAGGAGAAACAGACGACGATGACATCAACAACAACAACAACAACAACAACAAAAAGATAGTCTTTATTTGAGAAACCTCTAGGATATGTGGTTTGGTGAAGAAAATGAAGTGCAGAGTATTATATATTATGTTACCTTTCACGTAAGAAAGAGGGAATAAGAAACACAAAATAAGGACTTGTGGGTGTTTTTTGCTATATTTGTATAATGCGACACTGGAATAACAGCACTGGGGGATGAAGGGAAAAGGTAAGGTCAAGGGCACACATGAGGCTCTTCTAACTGTATCTTTTTATATATTGTTTTTTGGAAATATGAGTGTATCATCTCTCCAAAACTAATAAACTCCTTAACATTTAAAATAATAGTAAATTTAAAAAAATAGTAAATTAATTGGACCACTAGGTATTTACCCAAAGGATACAAAAATACTATTTCAAATGGGTACATGCACCCCAATGATATCAGCATTATCAACAATAACCAAATTATGGAAGCAGTCCATGCCCATTGACTGATGAATGGATGAAGAAGATGTGATATGTATATAATGGAAATTATATATATATAAATTTATATAATTAATATATATTATTTATTTATTATTATTTATAATGGAAATTATGCATGTATAATTTCCATTATAAATAATATATGAATTATATATTATATAAAAATAATTTATATATATAATTTCCATTATAAATAATAATAAATAAATAACAATATTATTAATGGAAATTATATATATAATATATAATATATAAAATTCATATTAATATATAATTAATGGAAATTATATATTTCCATTATATGCATATAATATATACACACATATATATATGGAATGTTACTCAGCCATCAAAAGGAATGAAATCTTTCTTGCCATTTGCAACAACATGATGAAGCTAAGTATTATGCTAAGTGAAATAGTTCAGTCATAGAAAGACAAATATCATATGATTTCATGCATATGTGGAATTTGAGAAACAAAACAAAAGAGCAAAGGAAGGGGAGTAAGAAAGAAGTAAACCAAGAAACAGACTCTTAACTATAGAGAATAAACCAAGGGTTACCAGAGGGAAGGTGGAGGATGGGTGAAATACATGATGGGGATTAGGGAGGGCACTTGTGATGAGCACCGGGTATTGTATAGAATTGTTGAATCACTATATTGTATACCTTAAACTAATGTTACACTGTATGTCAACTAACTGGAGTTTAAATAAACACTTAAAGAATAAACCATCAGAAAATCTCAAAATAATGGTAAAGGAAATAGTCATGGAAGCATATGGAGCAGGTTGTATGGGCTTGGTACAATGCTGCCTTCCTCTTCCCGAGTAGTGATGTCAACAAATGAGCCCCTCACTCTGCCTTGCTGCCTGTGCACAACCTCCCAAACCTTCTCAACATAGGACCCAACAGTCTCCTCATGTGAGATGGCTCAAAGGAGAACCTGCTTGAGAAGCTTCTGAACCTGCATTAGCAAGTTTATGGGACTCTAGGAACATATTTTGACTCAAAATATGAATTGCATCTGACCTTGATGGTAAGAAGACTATCTTAAACCATAAATCTTCACTGTCAGGGCTTTCTGTCAACAGCAATTTAGGGAACTTCGCAGGTAATAGAGAGTCTTGACATGTGTTGAGGGTTAAAAAAAATCAAATTAGGAGAAAATGAGAAATCAGAAACATGGAGTACAATGGTGGGAGAAAAGAAATGCCATATGTTGGAGGTGGGCTCAGGAATACCTTCACATGACCTTGCTCACACCATTGATTCATGCTTATGATCTACTGGCTCCTTGTGGGGTGATGATATTCATAGCAGGAGATGAAAAATGAAAGCTTCAGCTTTCGATGATTGGTCAGTGGTGGCAATTACTTTATTGTGTACAGAAGGACATTGATAACAGATGTCTTTTTTCTCTGTTGCATGGAGTTTATTCACTTCTACTCTTAGGCATCCCTTCTGGGACTGGGAGCCAGACAGGGATGCAATTATCTCAGTGGGACAGTTGGCACAGGGGAAATAGAAAAGGAAATTTTGAACAAGGTTGGGGACATGGCTGGTGGGGCATCAAAGGGCTGGTGGGACACCAAACAACTTAATGGGATAGGATCCAGTGCCTGCCCCTTCATGGCCTAAGTCCCGGGTATCGGGTAGAGGGATTTAAGAGGAAATACTCCTGGTAAAGTGAAAAATGTAAGAACAAAGGTGGCTTGGGACTGCTTATAGCAGGGCCTGGATGCCCCTGCACTGTGCCAGAAGAGGGTGTCTTGGGGACTTGAACAAGGCTGTAGACAGTGTGGGACAAGGCCATACTTGGGAGTATTGTTTGGCTTATGTTGTGGGAGACACTTCAGAATTTCCCATGCTTTCCAGAAGTTCAGGAAAGGGTGAAGGAGGGACACTTCAATAGGGTCCTGGCAGTCATGGATGGGAGGATGCTGATTATGGGAGAAATGTCCCAAGACTGGGGTGGCATCACAGAGAAGCAACAGGAAATAGGACAGCTAAAGAAGCTAATAGGTGCCAGGGGAGGTCTGGCTAAGGCTGAGAGCTACCTGGACTCTGACGATGCACAACACTGCCTAAAGTGCAGAGCAGTTGGGGATGGTTGGGGTGGGTGGGGGGAGTCCAATAGCTGGGCTGGAAATTGTGTACAAGCAAACCCCCCCCCAAAAAAACAAAACCAAACAAACCAAATAAAAACACCTGGAAGTAACTCAGCTTATGTGGGGAAGAATATAATCATTCTATGCACAGATTGATTGAAGATTCAAGTTCAGTGACAGGAAAAGACACAGAGCTCTGCTTTTGCACACAGGAGTATCCTGGCAGGAATGACCCTGTGATGACTGGGAAGGAAGACTTAACAGGGCAGGGATACCCACTCCTGCCTCAACAGTGATACTGGAAGAGCAGCATGTCTGGGGGGC
Source organism: Lutra lutra (assembly GCF_902655055.1). NCBI lineage: Eukaryota > Metazoa > Chordata > Mammalia > Carnivora > Mustelidae > Lutra > Lutra lutra. The sequence continues at coordinate 115,236,489 of NC_062280.1, read as the reverse complement.
AGAGACACACACACTGTCTTTCTATCACATTTCCTGGCAGAGTTGTCACTTTCTCTTCATCCTGTCACTCCTCAAACCTCTGTGATGTGGCTTTGTTTCCCACCATTTCACTGAGGAAAGTCTCAGGGAGCCATCAACCACCACTCTTCACAATGACATTGTCTAGGTCTCTCCTGCTCTACCTCCAGCAGCTGTTTATTTGTTCATTGAATGTATGAACAAACAGCTTTCCTGCCATTGGGCTGCACTCTCTCCCAAAAAGGGGCTCTGCGTTGTACTCATGGCTTTGCGTAAGGGTCATGTTCTGACTGTTTTTATTTATTCCTCTCTCCTATTTGTTTTTGTTTTGGCTTTTCAGTTCCAACTTCCTTTCTTCTAACTACAGAGGAAACCACACATTCTTTGATATTCTCACCCACTGCCCCAAGTGACTATCATTCACTGAAGCTTCAGCCTTGGGAGGCAATGGTAAGCTGAGGAAAAGGAGATTGTGAAAGAGTAACTTTCAGAATTTCCTCTGGAATTTGATAAGTGGCTTCAAATTGATATCAAAATCATGATGAGAACAACCCTAACACTTTTTTTAGACATGAAGAAAACTTTGTAAACTAAAATCACTTTTTTTTTTTGCTTGTTTATTCTCACCACCTGGCAACTGAGAAGCAAGATGTGTCTCAGTGCACATAAACCCCTGGATTGCAGACTCTAAACATATGGAAAAGAGTAAGAAAAATGTTTAACTGCTCTAGTCGTAACCAGTGGTCGGATTGTTGCTTTTGGATTGGAATAGAGCAGAGTAAACAGGCTTATCTGGTGCTTGATGAACCATGGATTCTGCTCTATAGCATCAGCAACAGTCCCTGAGAGCCAGTTAGCTTCCACCCATTTCTCAGTCATAGGCTGTACACGTTGTACATATGTCTATTGTCCCCATTGTTCTCTACCTGCCTTATAGGAGTGGTCTATATCCTCATTGGTTCCAGGTGAATTGGAATGCCATTCTATGAGAGGAAGAAACTTTCCCTCCATATTGATGTTAGGATTAGTCATGTATGCATGCCATGTCTGAGCAGAAACTCCAGGAGCTAACTGTAAGGGCCTATTTAGCCAGAGCAGTTCCATACGGTTAAACAGTAATTTTGTTGTTCATGCAGTAAAACTTAAACTGACTCTGCCCCCCACCCCCGGAGAGCTTACTTAAAAGCAAGTCTGGGAAACCAGTCCCAGGTAACAAAGCCCAAATACAAGGGCGGGTCAGGCCAGGTGGAGACATCCAATCAGTGGGGCGCACATACTGTCTCCCTAGCTACCAAGGAGTATGGGTCTTGCCCTTTGGGTGCCAATTCTGACCAAGGTGATAGGCTAGTTCAAATATCTACTAGGGTAAATTGTAATTCAATTGGTCACTCATGTGTGACCTAGCATGACTATGCAGCTTTCTCTGTGTGTTGCAATCTCATTGGCCACCTGTGTGTGGCCATGCCCAACCACATGGCCTTTGCTCTATAAAAGTTAGTTGGTAAGGCAGCGAGGGGTCGCCTCTTTGTAAGAGACAGCACCGGCCAGTCAGTTTGATTCTCAATGCTTGGCACGAAATAAAGCTTTGCTTGACCTTCACTTTGTATTGGTTTTGCTCCTTTGATTACGGACCCATTATTGGGGGACCTAAGACTAACAAGTGCTTTGTTCCACTTTCTTCCTAATTTATGTCTATTGTGAGACCAGCATGCACCACATAGGGATTATTCCTTCTGCCTTAATCCCAGAATGAAAAAGATGGGTAATAGAGCTGCAGAGAACTCATGGTTCTCAAAACTGACCTGTGACTGACATATCATTTGAGCAAGAAAGGAAATTTTTTGTATGGTATAAACTCTAGGCTAACCACCAAATTTAAAAAAAAAAAAGTATTTTAAATAATATATTAAGAGAGAAGATAAATTGAACTCATGTAAAATGCTCAGTTAAAACCAAAAGGGGCATAAAAAGAAGTTTCAAAAAAAAAAAAGAGAAAGAATGATAGCAAAAGAAAAAAAATGATAGTAGATGTTAATACAACTATATCATTGATTACTTTAGATGTGCAGAGTCTAAACACAGAAACTAAAAGACAGACTGTCAGAGTAGATATAAACAAGGCTCAATTGCTCCCTGTTTAAAAGAGAGCCACTTTAAAAACAAAGACTCAGAGGGGTTAAAAGTAAAAAGATGGAAAAAGATATGACATATTAACAGTAATAGAAAGCTACAGTAGCTATATTAATCTTAGACAAAGCAAAATTCAGAACAAGAACAAATATCAAGGGTAAAGAGGGGCGTTGTATGATTATAAAGTGGTCAGTTTTCCCAGAAGATAATTCTTTATGTGTTTGTGCCTAACAGAGCATCAAAATACAAGAGGTATGGGGCACCTGGGTGGCTCAGTGGGTTAAAGCCTCTGCCTTCAGCTCGGGTCATGATCCCAGAGTCCTGGGATCGAGCCCCGCATCGGGCTCTCTGCTCAGCGGGGAGCCTGCTTCCTTCTCTCTCTCTCTCTCTGCCTGCCTCTCTGCTTGCTTGTAATCTCTGTCTGTCGAATAAATAAATAAAATCTTAAAAAAAAAAAACAAAAAGCAAAAACAAAATACAAGAGGTAAAAACTGATACAACTGCAAGAAGAAATGGATGAATCCACCATTGTTCTTGAAGAATTCAACATCTCTATCAGTAATTGATAGATAAAGTGGGCAGAAAATCAGTAAGGATATAGAAGAGTTGCAAAGCACTATCAATCAACATGATTTAATTGACATTTATGGAATATGTCATCCAACAACAGTAGATTGTTCATTCTTCTCAAGCTCACATGGAAAATCCATCAATACAGACCACAGCCTGAGCCATAAACATACCTGAACACATTTAAAAGAAAAGAAATCATACAAGGTATGTTTTCTGACCATAATGAAATTAAAGTAGAAATAAATAACAGTGAAATAATTAGAAAGTCCCTGAGTATTTGAAAATTAAACAACACACTTCTAAACAATCCATGGGTCAAAGAAGTTTCAAGAGACATTTAAAAATATTTTGTATTAAATAAAAATAAAAATACAGCATATCAGAATCTATGGAATATACATGGATCAAGGATTTGTGGGAAATTGGTAGAATTAAATCCATTTATTAGAAAATAAGAGAGATAAAAATTAAAAATTAAGCTTCCATCTTGAAAAACCAGAGAAAGATAAACAAGTAAATCCAAAGCAAAGAGAAGGAAATAATAAAAATTAGAAATCAGGGGCACTGAAAATAGAAAAACAGTAGGGAATATCGACAAAACCAAAGTTTCTTCTTAGAAATGATCAAAAAAGTTTATAAACCTCTGCCTGGTGAACAAAGAAAAAAAAGAGAAGGCACAAATTACTAATAACCAAATAAAAGAGGCATCTTCACTACTGGTCCCACTGACATTGAAGTACTAATAAAGGAATTCAGTATACAAACAGAGGTTAGGGCCAGAGGGAAGGGGAGGAAGGTGAGTGCAGTTGAAAAGACAAGAGGAATTCATGTGGTGTTGGGAGTTTTTAGCATTTGGACCGTAGTGGTGGGTATATAGATCTGGTAGATGATAAAGTTGTATGAACTTAATACATACACACAGACACACAAGAGTACAAGAAAAACTTAGCAAATCTGAATATGACCAATGGATTGTATCAATATCAATAGACTGGATGTAACATTTTTTTCAAAATATTGCCACTTGAGGAAATTGAGCAAAATTATATTAGGGGGTTTCTATTTTGTCTTACAACTACATGAAACTCTAATTTTCTTAAAAACAAAACAAAAACCACATTCACATTTCGCCCCCTATGAAATAGTTGGTTTTGTCATAGTACTAATGGTATTTGAAATACTGTCTTCTTCCCTGCTTTGTCAAAGATTAATTGAACATAAAACTCTTGGTCCATTTCTGGGTTTTCTATTCTGTTCCATTGATGTACGTGTCTCTTTCTGTGCCAGTACTATACTGTCTTGATCACTACAGCTTTGTAATAGAACTTGAAGTCTGGAATTGTGATGCCTCCAGCTTTGCTTCTCTTTTTCAAGGTTACTGTGGTTGTTTGAGGTCTTTTGTGGCTCCATACAAATTTTAGGATTGTTTTTCTAGCTCTGTGAAAAATACTGTTGTTATTTTGATAGGGATTGCATTAAATGTGTAGATTGCTTTGGGTAGAATAGACATTTTAAACAATATTTGATCTTCCAGTCCATGAGCATGGAATGTTTTTCCATTTCTTTGTGTCATCTTCAATTTCTTTCAACAGTGTTTTCAGAGTAGAGTTTTATTTTTGTTGTTGTTGTTTGTTTTCTTTTGTTTAATTTTTTGGTAAAGTTTATTCCTAGATATTTTATGGTTTTTGATGCAATTTAAATGGGACTGATTCCTTGATTTCTCTTTCTGCTGCTTCATTATGGGTGTATAAAAACACACCAGATTTCTGTATGTTGGTTTTGTTCCTATGACTTTGCTGAATTTTTGTATTAGTTCTAGCATTTTTTTTTTTTTTTGGTGGAGTCTTTTGGGTTTTATATATAGACTATCATGTCATCTGGAAATAGTGAAAGTTTGACTCTCCCTTGCTGATTTGGATGTCTTTTATTTCTTTTTGTTGTCTGATTGCTGTAGTTAGTATTTCCAGTATTATGTTGAATACCAGTGATGAGAGTGGACATCCCTGTACTAACTAGAGAGGAAAAGCTTCCAGTTTTCCCCAAGGAGAATGATATTAGCTGTGGGCTTTTCTCTTCTTTTCTTTTCTCCTTTCCTTTCTTTCTTTCTTTTTTTTTTCTTTCCTTCATTTTTTTAAAGACTTTATTTCTTCATTTGAGAGAGAGCACAAGCAGGGAGAAAGGCAGAGGGAAAGGGAAAAGCAATCTCCCTGTTGAGCTGGGAGCCTGACATGGGGCTGGCTCTGAGGACCTGGAGATCATGACCCTCATGAGTCAAAGGCAGATGCTCAATCACCTGAGACATCCAGGTGCCCCAAGATATGGGTTTTTCAAATGTAGCCTTTGTTATGTGGAGGTCAATTAATCTTCAAAGAATATCCAATGGAAAATAAGTTAGTCTCTTCAATAAATAGTGTTTGAAAACTGTATAGCTACATGCAAAAGGATGAAACTGTACCACCTTCTTACAGCATACACAAAAATAAATTCAAAATGGATGAAAGACTATTAAAATCCTAGAGGTGAACATAAGCAATAACCTCTTTGACATCAGCTGTAGCAACTTCTTACTGTCTTCTGAAGCAAGGGAATCAAATGAAAATATAAATGATTGGAACTTTATCAAAATAAAAAGCTTTTGCACAGCAAAGGAAACAATCAATTAAACAAAAAAGGAAACCTACAGAGTGGAAGAAAATATTTGCAAATGACATATCTGATAAAGGGTTAGTACCCAAAATATATAAAGAACTTATAAAACTCAACACTCTAAAAACAAATAATCCAAGGGACACCTGGTTGGCTCAGTGGGTTAAAGCCTCTGCCTTCGGCCCAGGTCATGATCCCAGCATCCTGGGATCAAGCCCTGTATTGGGCTCTATGTTCAGCAGGGAGCCTGCTTCCCTTCCTCTCTCTCTGCCCACCTCTCTGCTTACTTGTGATCTCTGTCTGTCAAATAAATAAATAAAAATTTTAAAAAATCTTTAGAAATAAATAATCCAGTTAAGAAATGGGTAGAAGACATGAATGGACATTTTTCTATAAAAGACATACGGGCAACAGACACATGAAAAGATGCTCAACATTACTTATCATCACAGAAATACAAATAAAAACACAATGAAATATCACTTCACATGTGTCAGAATAGCTAAAATTAACAACACAAGAAACAACTGGTCTGTCAAGGATGTGGAGAAAGGGAAACCATCTTACACTGTTGGTGGGAAGGCAAACTGGTGAACCCACTCTGGAACAGCATGGAAGTTCCTTAAAAACTTAAAACTAGAACTACTCTCCAATCCAGCAATCATACTACGAGGTATTTACCTAAAGAATACAAAAGTGTTAATTCAAAGTAATAAATGCATGTTTATGTCAGAATTACAATAGCCAAATTATGAAAACAGCCCAAATGTCCATTGACTGATGAAGAAAGAAGATATCTATATATCTATATATCTATATCTATCTATATCTATATCTGTATCTATACACATATATCACTGGAATATTAGTCATCTATCTATATCTATCTTTATAGCTATTTATCTACCTAATATATCTTATCTATCATCTATCTATCTATCTATCATCATCATCATCATCATCTATCATCATCATCTAGTGAGTTGGGAGAATGAGGAGTGACTGCTAGCAGATATGGGGTTTCTTTTTGTTGTGAAGAAATTTTTCTAAATTGACATTGTGATGAGGGATATTCTAAAACCATTAAGTTGCACATGGGTGTAATAGCTCAATAAAGATTAAAAAAAAAAAAAGAAAATTCAATTGCTTCCCTACATGCCAGTAATGAACAATTAGAAAATGAATTAAAAAAAACAAAACAGTTACCGGGCACCTGGGTGGCTCAGTCGATTAAGTCTCTGCCTTTGGCATAGGTCATGATACCAGAGTCCTAGGATAGAATCCCATGTCAGGCTCTTTGTTCAGTAGAGAATCTGCTTCTCCCTCTGCCCCTCTCCCCTGCTTGTGCTTTCCCATTTTCCCTCTCTCAAATAAATAAAATCTTAAAAAAAAAAAGAGCAGTTATAATAGCACCCAAAACCGAAATACCTATTAATCTAACAATATATGTTCAGGTCTTATTTATGGAAATCTATAAAAACTGATGAAAGAAATAAAAATATTTAAATATGGGTAGATATACTGTACTCATGGATTGGAAGATTCAATTCTGTTAAGATTTCAACTCTTCGGGCTGCCTGGGTGGCTCAGTGGGTTAAGCCTCTGCCTTCAGCTCAGGTCATGATCTCAGGGTCCTGGGATCGAGTCCCACATCAGGCTCTCTGCTAGGCAGGGAGACTTCTTCCTCCTCTCTCTCTCTCACTCTCTCTGCTTGCCTCTCTGCCTACTTGTGATCTCTCTCTGTCAAATAAATAAAATCTTAAAAAAAAAAAAAGATTTCAACTCTTCTCTACCTAATCTATAGATTCAATAAATTCCCAAAGTCTCTTCAAGCTACCTTATAGATATCATCAAGCTGATTCTAAAATTTTAGTGAAAAAACAAGGGACTTAAAATATCCCCAATGTGTATTCAGGTCTTCTGTCCATGTTTTATCAGATTATTTGTGTTTTTTTTGGTGTTGAGTTGTACAAAATTTTTTTTATTGACTCCTTTTTAGATATATCATTTGCAAATATCTTCTCCCATTCAGTAAGTTAGTTGCCTTTTTGTTTTGTTGATGGCTTCCTTTGCTGTGCAAAAGCTTTTTGCTTTGATGTAGTCCCCATAGTTTATTTTTGCTTTTGTTCCACTTGCCTTTAGGAGACATCTAGAAAAATGTTGCTATAACTGATGTCAAAGAAATGACTGTTTTTGCTCTCTTCTAGGATTTTTATGGTTCCAGGTTTGACATTTAGGTCTTTAATCCATTTTGAGTTCAGAGGATGGGATATAAAAGGATGGACAAAATGGTGGAGTAGAGTGCAAGATGTAGGCTTATAATTGTGGAATGTGAGTCATGTCAATAAAAGTTCCATCATGGTGAATAGGGCCAATGGTATTGTAATAGTGTTGTATGGTGACACTTGTAAGCATAACATAATGTATAAAGAAATTGAATCACTATGTTGTTTATCTGAAACTAATATAGTATTGTGTGCCAACTACACTCATATAAAAAATTAAAAATATTGAATCTTCCAAATCATAAATATAATATACCTCTTTGTTTATGTAGAACTTTGAATTATTTCATCAGAATTTTGTGTTTTTTAGCAGAATTTCTGCACATATTTTGTTAGATTTGTATACCTAACTATATCATTTAATGTCCTATTATCAGTGATACTTTAAGATTTTCTATTTCTAATTGTTTATTGCTAGTATATATAAATACAATGGGTTTCTGCATAGTAACCTGTATCTTATAAGTCTACTTTTAAGAAACTTGTGTATTAGTTTTAAATAAATAAAAAAATCCAAAACAGAACTGGAAAAGAGAAAAGTTGTAAGACTTAGAATATTTGATTTCAAGATTTACTATAAAACTAGAGCATGGTGTGGAGAAAGAATAACCATATTCATCAGTTGAACACAATAAAACAGAATCCAGAAATAGACCCATAGAAATATAGTCAACTGATCTTAGACAAAGACAATTCAATGGAGAAAGGACAGTCTTTTCAACAAATGGTTCTGAAGCAATTGGATATTCATATGTGAAGTAATGAAACTAAATGCAGATTTTACACTTTCCACACAATTAATTCAAAATAGATCATAAACCTAAATATAGAATTAAATTTAGTTTCTTCTTCTTAGGAAAAAAAATAAGAGAAAATCCATGTGACTTTGGGGGTTTTGATGAGCTTTTTGATATAACTCTCAAATCATGATTCAGGAAAGAAAAAAAAGGTCACCACTGAGAAAATATGTTTGTAAAAACTGTATCTGATAAAGGACTTGTATCCAAAACATCAAAAATATTAAATTTCAATAATAAGAAATAATGTAATTTTTAAAATGGGCAATAGATGTGAATGAATATGTCTATAAATATTAGGTTGTTTGTTTTCTTATTGCTGAGATATAAGAATTTTTATATACATATGCCAGATAGCATATGAAAAAAAAATGTTTAACATTCTTTGTCATTTAGGGAAATGAAAATTAAAATGGGATGCCACTGCACACACCTGTTAGAGATACAGCTTCATTTCTATTAATATTGTTAAAATCCCAGATCTGACAGTACCAATTTCTTTTGAGGTCACAACAATGAGAACTCCCATTATTGTAGGTGGGGTTACAAAATGTTATAGCCAACTTGGGAGACAATTTGGCAGTTTTCTACAGAGCTAAATTTAGTCTTGCTATATGATCAACTACTTTTCAATATCTGTCCAACTGTCATGAGAATGTTGATTTACACAAAAACCTATAAGCAAACTTTTATAGCAGATTTATTCATAGTTCCCCCAAACTCAAAGCAACCAAGATATCCTTTACTAAGTGAATGGTTAAACAAACTGTATTTTGTCCAACCATACAGTAGAAAACTTCAGGAATAAGCTAAATGCTATGCAAAAATATGGATGAATCTGAAATTCATGTTGCTAAGTGAAAGAAGACTGTAGGAAAAAATTATGCACTGTATTATTCCATTAATATGGCATTCTGGAAAACCAAAAGTACAGAGATGGTAAATGGATCAGTTGTTGCCAGGAATTTCCAGGAGGAGGTTGAATAGGGGAAGTACTGGGGATTTGTAGGTGTTATACTATTCTGTATGACAAGGTAATGATGGATATTTGACACTACACATTTGTCAAACTCATAAAACAGAATAAAGTGTAAATCTTAATGTATAAAGATTAAAAATAGAGGATTGAATGATCCCAGGATAGAATGCATAATGTGATAAGATAATCTAATTGTATTAAAATGTATGGTGACCTAAGTAACTGAAAATTAATGGAGACTGTAACACTAAAAGCAAAATGAACTCTATATAAGTACTCTACTCTAATTCATGAAGTTCTTTCAAGTTGAGGTGTACATCTAAAACAAAGAGTTTGAACAATTGCAGTATCACTCAGCAGCATGTGAACTTCTGAAGTGATCTTTTTTTGAATGTGATAAGATTCACTTAAATGTGTATGTTTCAGTGTCCACTAAAGATTCCCTTCACAATTTAGGCCTCTCTCACCAAAAGCAGCAAATTTGGTGATTCAGAACAGGTTGCTTCAAGGAGAAGCTCCAGCTCTGTGAAAACAAAGCTGAGGTTTTGGAGAAAACATGCCCTCACCTGAGGATGCAGAAAGGGAAGATTCTCAATGAAGAAGAATCTAAAAGCAGAAGTAAGAAAGGCTTGGGTTGTTAAAAGCACCAAGGGAGGGGGCGCCTCGGTGGCTCAGTGGGTTAAAGCCTCTGCCTTTGGCTCAGGTCATGATCACAGGGTCCTGGGATGGAACCCCACATCGGGCTCTCTGCTCAGCAGGGAGTCTGCTTCCCTCTCTCTCTCTGCCTGCTTCTCTGCCTACTTCTGATTTCTGTCTGTCAAGTAAATAAATAAAATCTTAAAAAAAAAAAAAAAAAGAAAGAAAAACACCAAGGGAGCTTAGCATGAAAAAGCAAAGTCTTGGGGCACCTGGGTGGCTCAGTTGGCTAAGTGTCTGCCTTTGTCTCAGGTCATGATCCCAGGACCCTGGGATCTAGCCCCTGCTCAGCGGGGAGTCTGCTTCTCCCTCTCCCTCTGCCTGCTGCTCCTTCTGTTTGTGCTTTCTCTATTTGTGTCAAATAAATAAAATCTTAAAAAAAAAAAAAAAAAGAAAAGAAAAGGCTTAAGCTAAAATAAGCCTCCATTTCATGGACATGCGCACCACTAGGTTTTATCACTAGCTAGTGGTAAAACCTAGACAAGAGCCTCCCTTTTCTCTCAGCCTCATTACCTTCCTGCCTTCAGTGACCCTGCCCTCCATCTCACCTCAGCTACTTCCTGCAACCATCTAATCTCAGACTTATCATTGCCAGTGACTCTATCATTTGATTTTGAGCACAGCACTCTGAAAGCTCTCCTCTTTACTTCCCAGTTCACACTCTCCAACACCTATACCATAGGCATTAAGAGGTTTGCAACCCATTGGTCTTATTATCTTGTACTGCCCTGCTGCCTTGAAATTCTTACTTCTTGCCCTGCTGTGCTTATATTTAGTGATTCAATATTATAATCACTGTCTTGCATATACCCTTATATCTCTTGTTACCCCCTCTATCTTATTCGTCTGATGTCTTAGGTTGGGTTGCATGGAAACAGGTTCTGAGATACGGTTTCATTCAAGAATTAAACTGGAAATCACTCTCCAGAGCACTCCTGTAGGCAAGTGAAGGAGTATGGTTGGACAGAAGCTTGTCCATCAACCATCAGGATTAGGCAAGGGATTCCAGAAGATGTCCCCAAAGGTCAGCTGGGTTCCAAGTATATTATTTCTATCTGATGACTGCAAAACTTTGTTCTACTTCCATTTTTTTCATTTTGAACTTTTATGGGGTCAATCAGACAGTCAGGTGCCAGACCCTATCCTCCTTCCCTCTTAGAACATTTGGCACAGTTGGTCACTCCTTTCCATTAGCCTTCTAAACTACTTCCTTCCTTGCACCTCCCTCATCATTCTGAATCATGGGATGCCTAAAGCTCAGTCCTGGACCTGGTCTCTTAATAATCTCACCAGTGTCCATAATTTTGTATGTTATCTGTGTGCTGAAGGCTTTCCATTTGTATCTCTCCCTGGACCTTTTCCTTGGCCTCAGACTTGAATATCCAGTTACCTATTCTACATCTCCATTTGGATTTTTTTTTAAGATTTTATTTATTTATTTGACAGAGATCACAAGTAGGCAGAGAGGCAGGCGGGGCGGGGGGGAAGCAGGCTCCTGTTGAGCAGAGAACCCGATGTGGGGCTTGACCTCAGGACCCTGGGATCATTACCTGAGCCGAAGGCAGAGGCTTTAACCCACTGAGCCACCCAGGCACCCTTCCATTTGGATGTTTTGTAAGACATCACACAGTTAAATCAAAATGGATGAAATCTTACCATTTACATTGATATGGATGGAACTGGAGGGGATTAGGCTGAGCAAAATAAGTTAATCAGAAAAACAATTAACATATGCTTTCATTCATATGTGGAATATAAGATACAGTACAGAGGATCATAGGGGAAGGAAGGAAAAATGGGATGGGAAGTTATCAGAGAGGCAGAAAACCATGAGAGACTCTTAATCATAGGAAACAAACTAAGGGTTGCTGGAGGGGCGATACGTGAGGGGATGGGGTAATTGGATGATGGGCATTAAGCAGGGCATGTGGAGCACTGGGTTTTGTATGCAACTGATGACTAACTGAACTCTACATCTGAAAATAATGATATCCTGTAGGTTGGTTAATTGAATTTAAATAAATAATAATAATTAAAAAAGCCAAAACTCAATCCCCGATTCCTTTAGCCCACAGTCTGCTCCTTCCACAGTCTTCCCCATTGAAGCTAACATTTTGGTAGTTCTTTCCTTCTGTTTAAAATCTTACAGTTATCTGTGAAGTCCCTATTTCTCTCATGCCTCACATGTATTTCATTAGCAAATTCTGTGTGCTGTAACTTTAAACAATATCCCAACTCCAGCCACTTCTCACTCTCTTTGTGGTTATTACCTTTCTTCATCTAGAGTGAGTCAGTGTCCATACTTCTACCTTTTCCATTGGCAAGCACTTCTCTTCAAAGCAGACACGCTATGGCATTCCCTTCCTGTGGTATCCAGAGAAATCACTGAAGCCCTTCCCACTGTGGCCTGCAGCCTCTACTCTGCTCTCATTTTCATCATTTTACCTAGCCACATTGGCTTCCCCACTGACTGGGACAAATCGGCATCACCACTTCCACATCTTTGCATTTGTAACTCTGTTTGCCTGAATTTCTTCCACAGAGAGCTAGGCAGTTCAGTGTAATGCTTCCATTTAGTTATTTCTTCAAATACCATCTTTTTTTTAAAAAAATATTTTATTTATTTGACAGAGAGAGATCACAAGTAGGCAGAGAAGCAAGAATAGAGAGAGAGAGAGGGAGGGAGGAGGAAGCACGCTCCCTGCCTAGCAGAGAGCCTGATGCAGGACTCGATCCCAGGACCCTGAGATCATGACCTGAGCTGAAGACAGAGGCTTAACCCACTGAGCCACCCAGGCAGCCCTTCAAATACCATCTTAATAGGGTGAACTTGTCTTAAGTCTATATGATGAAAAAGCCTTATCCCACCTTTCGTCCTTTCTCCCCAACAAGAGGGAATGATACAGTGATTGGCCCAATTTTGAAGACAACAACCAGTGGGCAGTTTCACCACAGGCTGAAAGTTCATGTGCATTGGTATGTACAATAGGGAACTGGATTTCCTTTTTCTTTTTTTTTTCTATTGCACTGTTTATGTTAAAGGAGTAAAGTTTTAGCAGACAATGCCTAAATTAAAATAATTATTGATCACTTTTTTGTTGTGAATTTTGTGCATATATTGGGATAGAGTGACCAGCTTATCTCAGGTTACCTGGGAATTTCTCAGTTTTAACATTGAAAGACTTGTATTCTGAGAAAGTCCTTAGCTGCATGCATATGGAGATGGTTGTCACAAGAATGGGGAGCCTTCTGGAAGGACTGGCTGTGATTTGAGGCTGAATTAGGGCATTCTGGGTCTTTTTGTCTCCCATCATTTAATACCATCAGTACTTCATAATCAAATCCCTCATTGTTTTTCATTGTTTATACCATCTCTCTTTTTTTTTTTATTTTTTAATTAAAAAAAATTTATTTTCAATGTTCCAGAATTCATTGTTTATGCACCGCACCCAGTGCTCCATGCAATATGTGCCCTCCATAATACCCACCAACAGGCTCACCCATTCCCCTCCAAAACCCTAAGTTTTTTTCTTACAGTCCACAGCGTCTCATGATTTGTGTCATCCTCCAATTTTCCCCAACTCACTTCTCCTCTCCATCTCCCCATGTACTCCGTGTTATTCCTTATGTTCCACAAGTAAGTGAAACCATATGAAACTGACTCTCTCTGCTTGACTTATTTCACTCAGCATAATCTCTTCTCAGCTGATACAAAAGTTGAGTTTTCATCTTTTCTGATGGAGACATAATACACCATAGTATATATGGACCATGTCTTCTTTATCCATTTGTCTGTTGAAGGGCATCTTGGTTCTTTCCACAGTTTGGAGACTGTGGCCATTGCTGCTGTGAACATTGGGGTACAGATGGCCCTTCTTTTCACTACATCAGTATCATTGGGGTAAATACCCAGTAGTGCAATTGCAGGGTCATAGGGAAGCCCTACTTTTTAATTTCTTAAAGAATCTCCACATTGTTTTCCAAAGTTGTTGCAACAACTTGGAATCCCACCAAGAATGTAAGAGGGTTTGTCCTTTCTCCATAACCTCTCCAACACTTGTTATTTACTGTCTTGTTGCCTTTGGCCATTTGAACTAGTGTAAGGTGGTATCTCAATGTGGTTTTGATTTGAAACTCCCTGATTGCTAATGATGATGAACATTTTTTCATGTGTCTGTTAGCCATTTGTAGTCTTCTTTGGAAAAGTGACTCTTCATGTCTTCTACCCATTTTTTGACGTGATTAACTGTTTTGTGCGTGTTGGGTATGAGGTTTTTTTTATAGATCTTGGATATCAGCCTTTCAACTGTAGTGTTGTAAGAGCCTATTTAGCCAGAGCAGCTCCATCCTGACCCTGCCCCCACTCCCCCGCCTTCAGGGAACTTACTTAAAAACCTGTCCTGGAAACCAGTCCCAGGTAACAAAGCCCAAATACAAGGGTGGGTCAGGCCAGGTGGAGGTATCCGATCGTTGGGGGTGCATACTGTCTCCTAGCTACCAAGGAGTATAGGCCCTGCCCTTTGGGTGCCCTTTAGGCGCCAATTTTGACCAAGGTGATAGGCTAGTTCAAATATCTACTACAGGGTAAATTGTAATTCAATTGGTCACTTATGTGTGACCTAGCAGGACTGTGCAGCTATCTCTGTGTTACAATCTCACTGGTCACCTGTGCGTGGCCAGGCCCAACCACATGGCTTTTGCCCTTAAAAGCTAGTCTGTAAAGAAGACAGAGGTCGCCTCTTTGCAAGAGACAGCTCTGGCTGGTCAGTTTGATTCTCGATGCTTGGCATGAAATAAAGCTTTGCTTGACCTTTGCTTTGTATCAGTCGTGCTCCTTTGACCATTGACCCAACAGTGTCATTTGCAATATCTTCTCCCATTCTGTGATTACATCTTTGTTTTATAGACTGTTTCCTTTGCTGTGCATAAGATTTTTATCTTGATGAAGTCCCAAAAGTTCATTTTCACTTTTGTTTCCTTTGCCTTTGGCTACATGTCTTGGAAGAATTTGCTGTGGCCCATTCGAAGAGGTTACTGCCTATGTTCTCTTCTAGGATTTTGATAGATTCCTGCCTCACGTTGAGGTCTTTTATCCATTTCGAGTTTATTTTTGTGTATAGTGTAGAAGTATGGTTGAGTTTCATTCTTCTATACATAGCTGTCCAATTTTCCCAGCACCATTTATTGAAGAGGCTGTCTTTTATTCCACTGGATTTTTTCCCCGCTTTGTCAAAGATTATTTAACCATAGAGTTAAGGGTCCATATCTGGGCTCTCTATTCTGTCACACTGGTCTATGTGTTTGTTTTTGTGCCAGTACCATGCTGTCTTGGTGATCACAGCTTTGTAGTAAAGCTTGAAATCAAGCAATGTGATGCCCTCACATTTGTTTTTCTTTTACAACATTTCCTTAAAATTTGGGGTCCCTTCTGGTTCCATACAAATTTTTGGATAGTTTGTTCCAGCTCTTTGAAAAAATGCTGGTGGAATTTTGATCAGGATAGCATTAAAAGTATAGATTGCTCTAGGCAGTATAGAAATTTTAACAGTATTTATTCTTCTGATCCATGAACACAGAATTCTCTTCCATCTTTTTTTTCTTCTTTAATTTATTTCATAAGTGTTCTGTAGTTCCTCGAGTACAGATCTTTTACCTCTTTGGTTAAGTTTATTTCCAGGTATCTTATGATTCTTTGTGCTGTAGTAAAAGGAATCAATTCTCTAATTTCCCTTTCTATATTTTCATTGTTAGTGTATAAGAATGCAATTTATTTCTGTGTATTGGTTTGGATCCTGTCACATTACTGAATTGATGTATGAGTTCTAGTAATTTGGGGGTGGAGTCTTTGGGTTTTCCATATAAAGTATCATGTCATCTGCGAAGAGAGAGAGTTTGACTTCTTTGTCAATTTAGATACACCTTATTTCTTTTTGTTGTCTGATTGCTGTTGCTAGGACTTCTAGTACTATGTTGAACAACAGTGGTGAAAGTGGACATCCTTGTTGTGTTCATGATCTCAAAATGAAGGCTGTCAGCTTTTCCACATTGAGAATGATATTTGCTGTGTGTTTTTCATAATAGATTTTATGAAGTTAAGGAATGTTCTTTCTATCCCTATTCTTTGAATCATTTTAATCAGGAAGGGATGCTGTATCTTGTCAAATGTTTTTTCTGCATCAAATTAGGGGACCATGTGGTTCTTCTCTCTTCTCTTATTGATTTGTTCTATCACATTGATTGATTTGCAAATGTTGAACCACCCTTGCATCCGATGGAAAAATCCCACCTGGTTATGGTGGGTAATCTTTTTAATGAACTGTTGGATCCTATTAGCTAGGATCTTGTTGAGAATATTAACACCCATATTCACCAGGGATATTGGCCTAAAATTCTCCTTTTTGGTAGGCTCTTTGCCTGATTTGGGGATCAGGATAATGCTGGCTTCATAAAAAGAGTCTGGAAGTTTTCCTATTTTTGAAAGAGCTTCAGGAGACTAGGTATTTCTTCTTTGAATGCTTGGTAGAATTCCCCAGGGAATCCATCAGGTCGTGGGCTCCCGTTTTTTGAGATGTTTTTGACCACTGCTTCAATCTTGTTACTAGATATTGGTCTATTCAGGTTGTCAATTTCTTCCTGATTCAGTTTTAGAAGCTTATAGGTTTCCAGGAATGCATCCTTTTCATCTAGGTTGCTTAACTTACTGGCATATAACTGTTGATAATAATTTCTGATGATTGTTTCTATTTTCTTGGTGTTAGTCATGATCTCTCCCCTTTCATTCATAATTCTATTAATTTGGATCCTGTCTCCTTTCTTTTGGATTAGTTTGGCCAATGGTTTATTGATCTTATTCACTTCTTTCAAAGAACCAGCTTCTAGTTTCGTTGATGTGTTCTACTGTATCTCTAGCTTCTATCTCATTATTCTCTATTCTAATCTTGATTATCTCCCTTTTCGTGTGTGGGGTTGGCTTAATTTGTTGTTGATTTTCCAGCTTGTTAAGGTGTGAAGAAAGCTGATGTATTCTGGAATTTTCAATTTTTTTGAGGGAGGCTTGGATGGCTATGTATTTCCCCTTAGGACTGCCTTTGCCATATCCCATAGGTTTTGGACTGATGTATCTTCATTCTCATTGGTTTCCATGAATTGTTGAAGTTCTTTGGTTCCTGGTTCAACCAGTTCCTGGTTGATCCAAACATTCTTAAGCAGGGTGGTCTTTAGCTTCCAAGTGTTTGAATTCCTTTCAAACTTTTCCTTGTGATTGAGCTCCAGTTTCAAAGCATCGTGGTCTGAGAATATGTAGGGAATAATTTCAATCTTTTTGTATTGGTTGAGACCTGATTTGTGACCCAATATGTGGTCTATTCTGGAGAAGGTTCCATGTGCACTCGAGAAGAATGAGTGTTGTGTTGTTTTAGGGAGGAATGTTCTGTATATATCTATGGGGTCCACCTGTTCCAATGTGTCATTCAATCCTCTAGTTTCTTTATTGATTTTCTGCTTGGATGACCTGTCTATTACTGAGGGTGGCATGTTATGATCCCCTACTATTAATGTATTCATATCAATATGACTCTTTATCATGATTAATAGTTGTCTAATGTAGTTGGCTGCTCCTGTATTGGTGGCATACATATTTACAATTGTTAGAATTTCTTGGTGGATAGACCCTTTAAGAATGATGTAGTGTCCTTCTTTATCTCTGACTACAGTCTTTTTTTTTAAATCTAATTTATGTGATATGAGAATCGCTATCCCAGCCTTCTTTTGAGGCCCATTGGCATGAAAGATGCTTCTCCGTTCCTTCACTTTCAGTCTGGATGTATCCTTAAGTTCAAAATGAGTCTCTTGTAGACAATATATGAATGGGTTCTGTCATTTTATCCAATCTGCAACCCTGTGCTGTTTAATGGGAGCATTTAGGCCATTTGTGTTGAGAGTGATTATTGAAAGATACATTTTTATTGACATGATGTTTCCTGTGAAGTCCTTATTTCTCTAGATTGTCTCTGTAAACTTCTGTTCTATGTCACTCTTGGGTTATTTCTTCTTTTATAGACCCCCCCCTTAATATTTCTTGTCATGCTGGCTTGGTGGTCACATACTCTTTTAAACCTTGCCAGTCTTGGAAGCTCTTTATCTCTCTATCCATTTTGGAATGTTGGCTTTGCTGGATAATGTATTCTTGGTTGAATGTTTTTCTCATTTAGTGCCCTGAATATGTCTTGCCAGCCCTTTCTGGCTTTCCAGGTTGCTGTGGACAGGTCTGATGTTATACTGATGGTCCTTCCTCTGTTTGTAAGGAATCTCTTCCCCCTAGCTACTTTCAGGAGTTTCTTTCTGAAATTATGATTCATCAGTTTCACAATCAGATGTCTCGAGGTCTTTATAAATTCTGTGATCTTGAGGGGTGATCTTTCTGCCTCTAGGACATGAACACTGGTTCCATTCCCCAGACTGGAAAAATTTTCATGGATAATTTATTCAACTATTTCTTCTAGTCTTCTTGCTTTCTCCTCCCTCTCAGGGATCCAATAATCCTGACATTGGAATGTTTCATGGTGTCATTTATTTCCATAATTTTGTTTTCATGGCTTCTAAGCTGTTTGTTCCAGGCCTCCTCCTGATCCTTTTTTATCTATCAGTTTGTTTTCTATCACTGATTCGATCTTCTGCCTTGGTTACCCTAGCTGTTAGAGTATTGAGATTAGATTGGAGCTCATTGATACCATTTTTAACTTCTGCCGGGTTGGCTTTCACTTCCACCCTTAGAGATTCTATGTTGTCACTAATGGTTTTCTCCAACATAGCCATTGCCTGGATAGTTGTTACCTGAATTCTCTTTCTAATATACTGTTTATGTCCATATCCAATAGCTCTGATTGAGAGCGTACAGTCTCTGAATTTTTCCTCTGTTGGGCATTCCCCCTCCTAGTCATTTTGGTGAATGGTGGCTGAGGGGATGTGTAGCTGAATATATCAACCATGATCCAGGTTAGGTGCACCCTGGAATGCTTCTGTGCAATCAAAGTCAGCACTAAAATGAAAGAAACAAGGAAAAAAAAAAGAAAGAAAAATAGAAGAGTGAAAAAAAAAAAAAGAACACCCAGCCAAAATGGCCCCAAAGGTAAGATTTACAAGGTATACAATCAAAAACAAACAAAAAGACCAACAGAAGTAAATAACAAGGAAAAAAAAATAACCCAGCAAAAATGAACCCCAAGTATAAGATTTATATAATACCAGAAAAAAAAAAAAAAAAACACCTCAGAAACAATAACAGAAGGAAAAGATGGGAGGGTGGTTGTAAATCCTCAAAGTGGGAGAGGAAGGTTATTTTGATTCTTCCTGGGTGTATCTTGATATCTTTGTTAAAGGACTCAACTTTCCAGACATAAAGGGAGATTAAAACTGGTTTATATATAGGGGTAGTATTGATTAGGGAAAAAGGATTACCTTGAAGCTCATATCTATAAGTGTATTTAAAAAAATAAAAGATAGAAAAGCAAAAGAAAAACACAGGTATATGTATAAAAAAAGTTCACTTTAAAAGGTTATTATGGAATTTGCTTTATTGAACCTCTCGTTGTAATGGTAAATAAGTTAAAAAACTTTAAAAAGAACAAGAATATTGAGAGTGAATTAAAAATAAAAGCTGTGTCTATGAAAAATATAGGTTTTGGGACAATGCCAGGAGCTTAATATCTTGTTTTCTCCTGATATCAGGGTTTTACAGTTTTATGGGGACCCTGTCGTGATTGTTCTCTTGTTCTTTCAGCTGACTTTCTGGGGAGGGGCCTGCCTGCCATGTTGTTTCTGTCAGTCTTGCTTGGGTTGGGTCCTCCTGCTCCCTATCAAGAGAATCTTCTCTGTGGAAACCAGTTTTTCAGGCTTTTGTTCTCTGGAGGTTTTTGTTCTTTGGAGGCTTTTTGCTGCTTTTTGGAGGTTTAGTGGAAAGCAAACTGCACCCATACTTCCATCTCAGAGAGAAGCCTCAGTCTGCTCCTCTCTGGGTGGTCCAGAACACATAGACTCCCCCTCTGAAAACTCCACTGAGCCGTGCCACCTCCCACAGGCAACGCAAGTCTCCAGCCACTGTCTCAGGGGTTACCCAAAGGGTTCACTTGTCTCTGCACTCTCGTGCCCCTAAAACCATGAGTGATATTGGTCCAGGGAGCCTGCTTCCAGTGGCTGCCTTTGCTGGGACTGCTGTTTGGGGTCTAGACCACCAGAGAGATCCCAACCATAGACAGGGCACTGGGATTTTCAAGCCCAGGCTGGAAGTGTTCAGACTCTCAGTGGGTCCTAGAGACCACTGGCTAGCACCCTCACAGAGCTCTCTCAGGCAAGGGTGAGGAACACATTTCAGGACTGGGTTGTGCAGTATGCATGCAGAGTGCAAAAGACTGTGGTTCTAGAGAGCACCGGCTGGTGTCCATACCAGACTCTTTCATGTGTGCCAGTGCCAGCCCTGGTGCAAGCAGTGGAAAGCCCCCAGGGGCTCAGTGACCACAGCCTGGAGGCTTTGTTGCACTCTCTCTGGCAAGGGTGGTCACCAGCGGTTGCCATGCTGGGTGCATGCACTTATGCCCATGCCCATGACCACCTGATTCCACCAGTTGCCCCTTAAGATCTTTTGCTCTTTTTAAGGGCTTTTAACCAGACTCCTAGTTAATGCTGGTCCCCAATCACAGGGCACTCTCATATTGGGGTATTACTTTCCAATGGGTCGCTTCTGGTGTCTCCCTCCCCCTTCTGTTTATCCTCTGATATCAGTCCAATCGTTTCCACTATGATTTACCTCTCCACTGGTGTCTTCTACCCCTGAAGAGATCCAGAAGTGTATAATCCTATATCTCAGGTTGATTTCACGGGTATTCAGAGTGTTCTGGTAGATAATTAGCTCACTTTAGGGGACAGGTTCAAACAGGGTCTCCTACTCCTCCACCATCTTCTCCACTCCTCCCGCACCCCAAAAAAAGAAAATATCTCTGAGTTTTTACTCACCACAGGTATTAACAATCGTTCATTACTGTCTGCAGTACAAAAAAAGTTAAAATTTAAAAAAGATATACGTTACAGCTTATACACAATTCCCCACTTTTTCTCTTACTGAAGACAAATATCAGATTGTAAGTGAGAATCAAGTGTTATGGGATTTCTTAAAACTTTTTTACTTTATAAAAGAATTCTGCAAACACATGTCCTCTCATGGCTACATAACACCATTGACCTGGAAAATCCCTGGGCTGCAAACAGTGTGCACGTGCCCTGGCATGTAATTCTCCCTCAACACCATGACTTTGATAGGTATCTCAATACTTAACTCACTATTCTGAACATGCTGGTCATTTCTTGCTCTGTGATGTCCATTTGCTCTTCTATCTGCTACCTGCACTTCCTCTTCCTCAGCCCAGTGTTTGCCTTTTCCTCCCTGGGACACAACTGGGGTGCTGTCTTCTTGCCCAGATACTCACAACTCTATCCTCCACTTCCACACTTTTGAAGGGGGTTACACCTTCACTGCAGCCCATTCCAAGTCACACTCTTGGTCTCTGTCCTCTTATTGTCTGTTCTGCCAGAACTAAGATCTTCAAGATTAGATGGTCTGTTTTATTTTTTATACAACCAGTATTTATTGAATTACACTTGATTTTTTACACCTAATTTATAATAGAGGATATTTCTGTATCAGACACTGAGATTAAATAAACTCTAAGACCTTTCTAAACTGGAAACATAGAAACGCATGTTATCCGAAGATCTGTGATCAAATCCCAGCTCTGTCCAACTTGTGGGGGAGATTTGCAGTTCATCATTGAACCTCTAGGCCTCAGTTTAATTATAATGTAAAATGGGACTAAACTCTTCATTCACCTGATAGCAAGGATCCAAGCGAGAATTAATGTGAATCACAAAGGGCAATGTAAATGTTATGGAGCCCTCTACCCTCTAACCCAAAGCTCCTAGCCTGGCTTAAGGTGTTCTATTAGTAAACCAAAGAGATAGGCAAACTTTTTTGGCCAATGTCTCTAATTTCTGGTCATTTTGTTCCAATTATGTTTTCTCTACATTATCCACTGTTTCAGCAGATGATAAATGAGGAGTGTATCACTCTTACAATCAGATAGAATGATGAATTTTACAAGTATCTTTTAGACTTAAATTAACAAGAGTTGGTTCCAATAATCTTCACTGTGTTTAGATAACAAGTAATAACATGTGAAAGTCATGTAAAATTGATAGAGAAAGACATCTGTTCCTGAAATTGAAAGCATATAAATTTCAAGGGATCATTTGTGTATTTGCAGCATGCTTAAGGTAGATTTTTTTCCTCTTTATATGTGTTTGGTAATTACCTGCATAGTTTCCAGAATTGCTAAAATAGTCACTCATTATAGATTCCTTGGGACCCATTTTAAGGGCAGTCCTGTTGAACTCACCTACTATTAATTTTTTTAATAATTTTTTTAATTTATTTTCAGCATAACAGTATTCGTTGTTTTTGTACCACACCCAGTGCTCCATGCAATCCGTGCCCTCTCTAATACCCACCACCTGGTTCCCCCAACCTCCCACCCCCCAACTCTTCAAACCCTTCAGATTGTTTTTCAGACTCAATAGTCTCTCATTGTTCACCTCCCCTTCCAATTTCCCCCAACTCCCTTCTCCTAACTCCCCATGTCCTCCATGCTATTTGTTATGCTCCAAAAATAAGTGAAACCATATGATAATTGACTCTCTCTGCTTGACTTATTTCACTCAGCATAATCTCTTTCAGTCCCGTCCATGTTGCTACAAAAGTTGGGTATTCATCCTTTCTGATGGAGGCATAATACTCCATAGTGTATATGGAACACATCTTCCTTATCCATTTGTCTGTTGAAGGGCATCTTGGTTCTTTCCACAGTTTGGCGACCGTGGCCATTGCTGCTATAAACATTGGGGTACAGATGGCCCTTCTTTTCACTACATCTGTATCTCTGGGGTAAATACCCAGTAGTGCAATGGCAGGGTCATAGGGAAGCTCTATTTTTAATTTCTTGAGGAATCTCCACACTGTTCTCCAAAGAGGCTGCACCAACTTGCATTCCCACCATCAGAGTAAGAGGGTTCCCCTTTCTCCACATCCCCTCCAACACATGTTGTTTCCTGTCTTGCTAATTTTGGCCATTCTAAGTGGTGTAAGGTGATATCTCAATGTGGTTTTAATTTGAATCTCCCTGATGGCTAGTGATGATGAACATTTTTTCATGTGTCCATTAGCCATTTGTCTGTCTTCCTTGGAGAAGTGTCTCTTCATGTCTTCTGCCCATTTTTTGACATGATTATCTGTTTTTTTGAGTGTTGAGTTTGAGTTCTTTTTAGATCTTGGATATCAGCCCTTTGTCTGTACTGTCATTTGCCAATATCTTCTACCATTCCATGGGTTTCCTCTTTGTATTGTTGACTGTTTCCTTTGTTGTGCAGAAGTTTTGATGCTGATGAAGTCCCCAAACCTCATTTTTGCTTTTGTTTCCTTTGCCTTTGGAGACATGTCTTGAAAGAAAAAGGGCATCTTGGATCTTTCCACAGTTTGGTGATTATGGCCATTGCTGGTATGAACATTGGTGTCCAGATAGCCTTTGTTTTCACATCTGTGTCTTTGGGGTAAATACCCAGTAGTGCAATTGCAGGGTCATAGGGTAGCTCTATTTTTAATTTTTAATTTCTTAAGGAATCTCCACACTGTTTTCCAAAGTGGCTGCACCAACTTGCATTCTCACCAACCATATAAGAGGGTTCCCCTTTCTCCCTGTCCTTATAGATCTTGGGTATCAGTCCTTTGTCTGTAGTGTCATTTGAGAATATCTCCTCCCTTTCCATGGGTTTCCTATTTGTTTTGTTGACTGTTTCCATTGTTGTGCAGCATCTTTAATCTTGATGATGTCCCCAAAGTTCATTTTCACGTTTGTTTCTTTGCCTTAGAGACATGTCTTGAAAGAAGTTGCTGTGGTCAATATCAAAGAGGTTACTGCCTATGTTCTCCTCTAGGATTTTGATAGATTCCTGCCTCATGTTGAGGTCTTTTATCCATTTTGAGTTTATCTTTGTGTATGGTGTAAGAGAATGTTTGAGTTTCATTCTTCTATATATAGCTGTCCAATTTTCCCAGCACCATTTATTGAAGAGACTGTCTTTTTTCCACTGAATATTTTTTGCTGCTTTGTCTAAGATTATTTGACCATACAGTTAAGGGTCTGTATCTGGGCTCTCTACTCTCTTCCACTGGTCTATGTGTCTGTTTTTATGCTAGTACCATACTGTCTTGGTGATCACACCTTTGTAGTAAAGCTTGAAATCAGGCAACGAATGTGATGGCCCCAGTTTTGTTTTTCTTTTTCAACATTTTCTTAGCAATTTGGGTTTTTTTCTAGTCCTATACAATTTTTAGGATTGTTTGTTCCAGCATATTGAAAAATGCCTGTGAAATTTTGTTTGGGATTGCAATGAAAGTATAGATTGCTCTGGGCAGTATAGACATTTTTTAAAAATTAATTTTCTATTAGTATTTTTTAATGAAACATTTCAGTATAGACATTTTAACAATGTTTGTTCTTCCAAACCATGAGCATGGAATGTTTTCCCATCTCTTTCTATCTTCTTCATTTTCTTTCATGAGTGTTCTGTAGTTCCTTGAGTACAGATCCTTTACCTCTTTGGTTAGGTTTATTCCCAGGTACCTTATGGTTCTTGGTGTTATAGTAAGTGGAATTGATCCTCTGATTTCTCTTTCTATATTTTCATTGTTAGTGTATAAGAATGGAATTGATTTCTCTGCATTGATTTTGTATCCTGCCACATTACTGAATTGCTGTATGAGTTATAGTAGTTTGGAGGTGGAGTCTTTCGGTTTTCCATATAAAATATCACATTATCTGTGAAGAGAAAGAGTTTCACTACTTCTTCACCAATTTGAATACATTTTATTTCTTTTTGTTTTCTGATTGCTGTTGCTAGGATTTCTAATACTATGTTGAACAACAGTGGCAAGAATGGGCATCCTTTTTGTGTTCCTGATCTCAAAGGGAAGGCTGTCAGCTTTTCCCATTGAGAATGATATTTGCTGTGGGTTTTTCATAGATAAATTTATGAAGTTGATAAATGTTCACTCTATCTCTGTACTTCAGTTTTAATCAGGAACAGATGCTGTATTTTGTGAAATACTTTTTCTGAATCAATTGAGGGGACCATGTGGTTCTTCTCTCTTCCCTAATTGATTTGTTATATCACTTTGATTGACTTGTGAATGTTGAACCACCCTTGCATCCCAGGGATAAATCCCACCCGGTTCTGGTGGATAATCTTTTTAATGTACTGTTGGATCCTATTAGTTAGGATCTTGTTGAGAATCTTAGCATCTGTATTCATCAGGGATATTGTTCTGAATTCACCTTTTTGATGGGGTCTTTTCCTGGTTTGGGATTAGGGTAATGCTGGCTTCCTAGAAAGATTCTGGAAGTTTTCTTTCTTTCTTTTTTTTTTTTTTTTAATTTTTTTGAAACGGCTTCAGGATACTAGGTGTTATTTCTCCTTTGAATGTTTGGTAGAATTCCCCAGGGAATCCATCAGGGCCTGGGTTCTTGTTTTTTCAGAGGTTTTTGATCACTGCTTCAATCTCCTTATTAGATATTGGTCTATTCCAGTTGTCAATTTCTTCCTGGTTCAGTTTTGGAAGTTTATAAGTTTCCAGGAATACATCCTTTTCTTCTAGGTTGCTTAACTTATTGAGATATAGCTGTTTATAATTATTTCTGATAATTGTTTCTATTTCCTTGGTGTTAGTCTTGATATCTCCCCTTTCATTCATAATTTTATTAATTTGGGTCCTCTCTCTTTTCTGTTGGATTTTAGTTTGGCCAGTGGTTTATTGATATTATTGATATTTCAAGGAACCAGCTTCTGGTTTTGACCATGTGTTCTACTGTATCCCTGGTTTCTAACCCATTGATCTCTGCTCTAATCTTGATTATCTCTCTTTGTGTGTGGGGCTGGCTTAATTCGTTGTTGATTTTCTGGTTCATTAAGTTGTGAAGAAAGCTGGTGTATTCTGGAATTTTCAGTGTTTTTGTTTGTTTGTTTCTTTTGTTTTGTTTTGTTTTTGTTTGAATGAGGCTTGGATGGCTATCTATATCCCCCTTAGGACCGCCTTTGTTGTATCCCATAGGTTTTGGACCAATGTGTCTTCATTCTCATAGATTTCCAGGAATTGTTTAAGATCTTTGATTTCCTGCTTGATCCAAACATTCTTGAGCAGGGTGGTCTTTAGTTTTTAAGTCTTTGAATTCCTTCCAAACTTTTTCTTGTGGTTGAATTCCAGTTTCAAAATACTATGGTCTGAGAATATGCAATGACTAATCTCAGTCTTTTGGTATTGGTTGAGCCCTGAATTGTGACCCAGTATTTGGCCTATTCTGGAGAAAGTTCCATGTGTGCTAAAGAAGAATGAGTATTGTGTTGTTTTAGGGTGGGATGTTCTGTATATATCTATGAGGTCCACCTGTTCCAATGTGTCATTCAATGCTCTAGTTTCTTTATTGATTTTCTGCTTGGATGACCTGTCTATTATTGAGAGTGATGTGTTAAGATCCTCTACTATTAATGCATTCATATCAATATGACTCATTATTTTGATTAACAGTTGCCTAATGTAGTTGGCTGCTCCTGTATTGGTGGCATACATATTTACAATTGTTAGAGTTTCTTGGTGGATAGACCCTTTAATAATGATGTAGTGTCCTTCTTTATATCTGACTACAGTCTTCGGTTTCAAATCTAATTTATGTGATATGAGAATCACTACCCCAGCTTTCTTTTGAGGCCCATTGGCATGAAAGATGCTTCTCCATCCCTTCACTTCTATTCTGGATGTATCTTTAGGTTCCAAATGTGTCTCTTGTAGGGAGCATATGGACAGGTCCTGTCATTTTATCCAATCTGCAACCCTATGCCATTTTGTCAGAGCATTTAGACCATTCATGTTGAAAGTGATTATTGAAAAATAAGTTTTTATTGACATCATATTGCCTCTGAAGTCCTTGTTTCTCTAGATTGTCTCTGTAAAGTTCTATGTCACTCTTGGATTCTTTCCTCTTTTATAGAACCCTGCCCCTTAATATTTCTTGTAGTGCTGCCTTGGTGGTCACATACTCCTTTAAACTTTGCCAGTCTTGGAAGCTCTTCATCTCTCCATCCATTTTGAATGTCTCATTTAGTGCCCTGAACATATTGCCAGCCCTTTTTGGCTTTCCAGGTTTCTGTGGACAGGTTTGATGTTATTCTGATGGTCCTTCCTCTGTATATAAGGAATGTCTTCCCCCAAGTTGACCTTAAGACCTCTTAAATTATGATTTGTGAATTTCACAATTAAGTGTCTGGATGTCTTTCTAGACTCATTGATTTTGGGGGGATATCCTTTCTGCCTCTCAGATATAAACCCTTGTTCCATTGCCCAGATTAGGGAAATTTTAATCCAGAATTTGTTCAACTACATCTTCTAGTCTTCCCTCTTTCTCCACCCCCTTTGGGATTCCAAGAATTCTGATGTTAGAGTGCTTCATGGTGTCATTTATATTCTAATTTTGTTTTCATGGCTTCTAAGCTGTTTATTCCAGACCTCCTCCTGATCCTTCTTCTATATCAGTTTGTCCTCTATATCACTAATTCTATCTTCTGCCCAGGTTCCCCTAGCTGTTAGAGTATTTAGATTAGATTGGATCTCATTGATAGCATTTTTAAATTCTGGCAGGTCACTCTTACTTCTGCGGTGAGATTTTCTGTTGTCACTAGTGGTTTTCTCCAACCTAGCCATGCCCAGATAATTGTTATCCTGAATTCCCTTTCCAACATACTTTTTTATATCCATATTCAATAGTTCTGTGGCAGAGGGCACAGTCTCTGAATTTTTCCTCTGATAGTTGTTCCTTCTTCTAGTCATTTTGGTGAGAGGTGTTTGAGGAGTTGTATAGCTGAACATATCAACCGCAATTCAGGCAAGGTGCACCCTGGAAAGTTTCAGAGCAATTGGAAGTCACACCAAAAGGAAAGAAAAAAGAAAAAGAGGAAGAGAGAAAGAGAGAGAGAGAGAAAGAAAAGAGAAAACCAAGCCAAAATGAGCCCCCAAAATAAGATTTATATACTACCAGAACAAAACCAAATACACAGAAATGCTAACAGAAGAATAAGATGGATGGATGGTTATAAATCCTCTATGTGGGTGAGGAAGGTTATTTTGGTTCTTCCTGCACGTATCTTATTATCTTTGTTAAAGGACTTAACTTTTCAGAGATACGGGGAGATTAAAACTGGTATATATATGGGGAGTATTGAATAGGGAAAAAGATTTCCTTGAAGCTTATATCTATATGTATATTAAGAAAAAAAAAGGGGGGGTCATGGGTGGCTCAGTCATTAAGTGGTGGTCTTTGGCTCAGGTCATGATCTCAGAGTCCTGGGCTCAAGCCCCACATCAGGCTCCCTGCTTGGCAGGAAGCCCACTTCTCCTTCTCCCAATCCCTCTGCTTCCCCCCCCCACTGTATCTCTCTCAGACAAATAAATAAATAAAATATTTTTAAAAAGAAAAAGGAAAAGGACACATGTATATGCATGAAAAAAGTTGAAGTTAAAAAGTTATGGAATATGAAAAAAAAATTATGGAATATGTTGTATTAAATCTCTAGTTCTAATGGTAAGTAGGTTAAAAAAATTAAAAGAACAAGAATCATGAGAACAAATAAAAAAAGAAAGAAAGAAAAGTCATATGTATGAAGTATACAAGTTTGGGGGAAGTATTGGGAGCTTAATATATTATTTTCCCTTGATGTTGGGGTTTTACAGTTTTATGGGGACTCTGTGGTATTCTTATTCTTTTGGCTTGTCTTCTGGGGAGGGGGTCTGGTGCGTTGTTTTCCTGTCAGCCTTGCTTGGGTTGAGTCAACCTGTATGCTATCAAGGGACTGGGCTTTGTGGAAACAGGTTTTTCAGGCTTTTGTTCTCTGGAAGTTTTTTCTTTGGTTGCTTTTTTTGTGGCTTTTCAAGGGGTCAGAGCAAAGAAAGAATCTGTTTACACCCAGATGTCTACCTCGGAGAGAAGCCTCAGCTATTCCCCTCTAGGTGGTCCAGAACACACAGACTCTCCCTCTACAAACTCCACTGAACAGCGCAACCTCCCACAGGCAGTGCGCACCCCCAGCCACTGTCTGAATGGCCACCAAGGCTCCTGCTCATCTCTGCACCCCTGTGCCATTAAATCTGTGAACAATATTGGTTCAGGGAGCCTGCTTCCAGTGGCTGCCTTTGCTGGGACTGTTGTTTGGAGTCCAGGACCATGACGGGTGCACTCAGACCCCATGGTAGCACATGTCATATAAGGCTGCGGGCCGAGTGATCCCCACTGGAGTTCACACCAGGCTCTTGGGCATGGGAGGGATTGCACCCAGCCTGAGCAGTGGTGCAAGGATCTGAAAGCCGCGGGCTCAGGGACCATGGACTTGGGTCCCTGTCAGACTTTCTGGCACAGGTGGTCACCTGGAGTATGACTGTTCTGGGGCCATGGGCTTAGGCCTGTACCCATGACTGTCTGATTCCACCAGTTGCCCCTTAAGATCTTTTGCTTTTTTTGAGTGCTTTTAACCAGACTCCAAGTTAATGCTGGTCCCTAATCACAGGGGTATTGGGGTATTACTTTCCAATGGGTCACTTTTGGTGGCTCCCTTCCCTTTCTGTCAACCTCCAGCATCAGTCCAATCATTCCCACTCTGCTTTACCTTTCCACAGATGTCTGCTGCCCCCATAGAGATCCACAAGTGTATAATCTTACCTCTCAGGCTGATTTCATGAGTGTTCAGAGTGTTCTGTTAGATATTTAGCTCACTTTAGGAGATGGGTTTAAAAAGTGTCTCCTATTTCTCTCAAAGGATGAATATTCTCGAATTTGCAGAGTTTTTATAGATCTATAAAGAACTCCGCAAACTCAACAGACAAAACAGATAATCACGTCAAAAAATGGGCAGAAGACATCAACAGACACTTCTCCAAGGAAGACAGACAAATGGCTAACAGACTCATGAAAAAATGTTCATCATCACTAGCCATCAGGGAGATTCAAATCAAAACCACATTGAGATACCACCTTACACCAGTTAGAATGACCAAAATTAACAAGCCAGTAAACAACATGTATTGGAGAAGATGTGAAGAAAGATAATCCCTCTTACACTGTTGGGTGAGAATGCAGGTTGGTGCAGCCACTTTGGAAAACAGTGTGGAGATTTCTTAAGAAATTAAAAATAGAGCTTCCCTAAGAACCTGCAATTGTACTATTGGGAATTTACCCCAAAGATACAGATGTAGTGAAAAGAAAGGCCATCTGTACCCTAATGTTTATAACAGCAGTGGCCACAGTTGCCAAACAGTGGAAAGAACAAAGATGCCTTTCAATGGATAAACAGATAAAGAAGATATGGTCCGTATATACAATGGAGTATTATGCTTCCATCAGAAAGGATGAATACCCAACTTTTGTTTCAATGTGGATGGGACTGGAAGAGATTATGCGGAGTGAAGTAAGTAAAGCAGAAAGAGTCAATTATCATATGGATTCACTTATTTGTGGAACATAAAGAATAACACAGTGGGTGTGGGGAGATGAAGAGAAGTGAGTTGGGGGAAACTGGAGGGGGAGATGAATCATGAGAGACTTTGGACTCTGAAAAACAAACTGAGGGTTTTGGAGAGGGAATGGAGTGGAGGGTTGGGTGAGCCTGGTGGTGGGTATTGTGGAAGGCACGCATTGCATGGAACACTGGGTGTGGTGCATAAACAAGAATGCTGGAACACTGAAAAAAATAAAACCTAAAAATAAATTAAAAGAATGAATTTTCTTTTGTGCAAATGTGTCCCATAAAATATTTGGAACATACCAAAATGTCTTTTTTTGTGAAATTGTTTATCTAATTGGATATCTTTTATTTTATCTAACAAACAAGCAGGAACTATAGACTTTCTCTTCTTAAATAATTTTATTGAGATTTAATTCACATGCCAAAAAATGCACTCATTTAAAGTGTATAACTGATTAGTTTTCAGCATATTCACTGAATTATATAATCATCAGCATTGTCTCAGTTTAGAACATTGTAATCTAAATAAAAAGAAACCTTGTAAACTATTCATAGTCACTTACCGCCCTCCATCCCATCCCCAACGCTAGGTATCCACTCACTAATCTGTTTTCCATTTCTATGGATTTTTACCAATTTTGGTTATATAATTTAAATAAAATATGCTGTATTGTCTTTCATGACTGACTTCTTTTATTTAGAATGATGTTTTCAAACTTCATCCATGTTGTATCATGTATCAGTACTTTGTTTCTTACCATAGCAAAATAATATCCTGTTATATTGATATACCTTAGTTCATTCATAATCTGATGGACATTTGGGTTATTTATGTATTTTGGCTGTAATGAAAAATGTTGCTATTAAAATTTGGGTGCCCATTTTTGTGTGGGCATGCATTTTCATATCTTTTGAACATATATCTAGATATATGGTAACTTTGAAATGTTATTTTTTTAAAATATTGTATTTATTTATTTGACAGAGAGACACAGTGAGAGAGGGAACACAAGCAGGGGGAGTGAGAGAGGGAGAAGCAGGCTTCCCACCAAGCCGGGAGCCTGATGCGGGGCTCGATCCCAGAACCCTGGGATCATGACCTGAGCCAAAGGCAGACACTTAACGACTGAACCACCCAGCTGCCCCTGAAATGTTATTTTTTTAATTTAATTCCAACATAGTTGACATACAGTGCTCTATCAGTTTCAGATATGCAATATAGTAATACAATTCAACAATATAAAAATACAATTCAACAATACAGTTCAACAATTACATATATTACTCAGTGCTTATCAAGATACCCGTACTCTTAATTCCCTTCACCTATTTAACCCATCTCCCTTCCACCTCCCCTTTGGCAACCATCAGTTTGTTCTCTATAATTTAGCCTGTTTTTTGGCTTATCTCTCTTTTTTTCCTTTTGTTCATTTATTTTGTTTCTTAAAATCTACATATGAGTGAAATAATAATGAGTGAAGACAAATAAGTATTTGTCTTTCTCTGATGACTTATTTTGCTTAGTATTATGTTCCCTCGCTCCATTCATGCTGTTCCAAATCGCAAGATTTCATTCCCTTTTATGGCTGAGTAATATTCTCTCTCTCTCTCTCTCTCTCTCTCTCTCACACACACACACACACACACAATACATGTCATTAATCAATTTTTTTTTCCAGAGGAAAATTAACATTTTATTGCAAATTTCTTTGTTAACAACTGAGACATTATAACTGGAAAAAGAAGTGCATGGAAAATATCCAACAACAAAACCAAGGAATTTCAATAATCCTCAGGTGACCCCAACCAATCTGACTTTGTTTTCTTCCTCCTCCTCCTCCTCCTCATCTTCCTCTTCCTCCCCTTCTCCCTCTTTTTCTTCTCCCTTATCTTAGACTCCTGGGATAGTTATTGAAAAGGTTTAGAAAATAAATCTCCTTGAATTAAAATGTTTGCAAACTCAACAGCCAATCTGCCAACCTGCCCAGGGAATTTGGCAGACCTCTGTGGGTAGGTGTGGTTAGTTTTCTCAGGTGTTACTTGCAAACATCAGCAGAGAAAGAAAGCTAACTCCTCCCCTAAGGCAGGATTTCACAATTTTCCCTGTGACAGCATTTCCCAAGTATGTTTTTTAATTAATTAATTTTTTTTTTAAATTTCTTTTCAGTGTACCAGAATTTATTGTTTATTTACCACATCCAGTATTCCATGTAATACGTGCCTTCCACAATACTCACCACCAGGCTCACCAAACCTCCCACCCCCCGCCCCTCCAAAACCATCAGATTGTGTTTCAGAGTCCATAGTCTCTCATGGTTTGTCTTCCCCTCCAATTTCCCCCAACTCACTTCTCTTCTCCATCTCCCCATGTCCTCCACCTTATTTCTTATGTTCCACAAATAAGTAAAACCATATGATAATTGACACTCTCTGCTTGACTTATTTCATTCAACATAATCTCTTCCAGTACCATCCATGTTGATACAAAAGTTGGGTATTCCTCCTTTCTGATGGAGGCATAATACTCCATTGTATATATGGACCATATCTTTCTTATTCATCCATCCATTGAAGGGCATCTTGGTTCTTTCCACACTTTAACAACTGTGGCCACTGCTATTATGAACATTGGGGTACAGATGGCCTTTCTTTTCACTACATCTGTATCTTTGGGGTAAATACCCAGTAATGCAATTGCAGGGTCATAGGGAAGCTCTATTTTTAATTTCTTAAGGAATCTCCACACTGTTCTCCAAAGTGGCTGCACCAACTTGCATTCCCACCAACAGTGTAAGAGGGTTCCCCTTTCTCCACATCCTCTGCAACACATGTTGTTTATTGTCTTGTTAATTTTGGCCATCCTAACTGGTGTATGGTGGTATCTCAATGTGGTTTTGATTTGAATCTCCCTGATGGCTAGTGATGATGAACATTTTTTCATGAGTCTGTTAGCCATTTGTCTGTCTTCCTTGGAGAAGTGTCTGTTCATGTCTTCTGCCCATTTTTTTGACGTGATTATCTGTTTTGTGTGTGTTGAATTTGAGAAATTTGTTATAGATCCTGGATATCAGCCTTGTCTGTACTGTCATTTGCAAATATTTTCTCCCACTCCATGGGTTACCTCTTTGTTTTGTGGACTGTTTCCTTTGCTGTGCAGAAACTTTTGATCTTGATGAAGTCCCCAATATTCAATTTCACTTTTGTTTCATCTGCCTTTGGAGACATATCTTGAAAGAAGTTGCTATGGCTGATGTCAAAGGGGTTACTGCCTGTGTTCTCCTCTATGATTCTGATGAATTCCTGCCTCACATTGAGGTCTTTTATTCATCTGGAGTTTATCTTTGTGTATGGTGTAAGAGAATGATTGAGTTTCATTCTTCTACACATAGCTGTCCAATTTTCCCAGCACCATTTATTGAAGAGACTTTCTTTTATTCACTGGATATTTTTTCCTGCTTTGTCTAAGATTATTTGACCATGGAGTTGAGGGTCCATATCTGGGCTCTCTACTCTGTTCCACTGGTCTATGTGTCTGTTTTTATCCCAGTACCGTGCTGTCTTGGTGATCACAGCTTTGTAGTAAAGCTTAAACTCAGGCAACGAATGTGATGCCCCCAGTTTTGTTTTTCTTTTTCAACATTTCCTTAGCAATTCAGGGTCTCTTCAGATTCCATACAAATTTTAGGATTGTTTGCTCCAGCTCTTTGAAAAATGCTGGTGGAATTTTGATTGAAATGGCATTGAAAGTATAGATTACTCTAGGCAATATAGACATTTTAACAATGTTTACTTTTACAATCCATGAGCATGGAATGGTCTTCCATCTTTTTGTGTCTTCTTCAATTTCTTTCATGAGTGTTCTGTAGTTCCTCGAGTACAGATCCTCTACCTCTTTGGTTAGGTATATTCCAAGGTATCTGATGGTTCTTGGTGCTATAGTAAATGGAATCAATTCTCTAATTTCCCTTTCTGTATTTTCATTGTTAGTGTATAAGAAAGCCACTGATTTTTGTACATTGACTTTGTATCCTGCCATGTTCCTGAATTGCTGTATGAGTTCTAGTAGTTTGGGGGTGGAGTCTTTTGAATTTTCCATATAAAGTATCATGTCATTTGCGAAGAGAAAGCGTTTGACTTCTTCATTGCCAATTTGAATACTTTCTTTCCTCTTTGTTGTCTGATTGCTGTTGCTAGGACTTCTAATACTATGTTGAACAAGGGTGTTGAGAGTGGGCATCCTTGTCATGTTCCTGATCTCAACGTGAAGGCTGTCAGCTTTTCCCATTGAGGATGATATTTGCTGTGTGTTTTTCATAGAAAAACTTTTTGAAGTTGAGGAATGTTCCTTCTATCCCTATACTTTGAAGCATTTTAATCAGGAACAGATGCTGATTTTTTTCAAATGTTTTTTTTTTTTTTTTTTTTTTTGCATCAATTGAGAGGACCATGTGGTTCTTCTCTCTTCTCTTATTAATTTGTTCTATCACATTGATTGATTTGAGAATGTTGAACCATCCTTGCAAGCCAGGGTTGAATCCCACCTGGTCATGGTGGATAATCTTTTTGATATGCTGTTGGATCCTATTAGCTAGGATTTTGTTGAGAATCTTAGCATCCATATTTAGCAGGGATATTGGCCTGAAATTCTCCTTTTTGGTGGGGTCTTTGCCTTTGGTTTGGGGATAAGAGTAATGCTGGCTTCATAAAGCAAGTCTGAAAGCTCTCCTTCGGCTTCAATTTTTTGAAACAGCTTCAGGAGAATAAATGTTATTTCTTCTTTGAACATTTGGTATAATTCCCCAGGGAATCCATCACGTTCCGGGATCTTTTTTGGTTGTTAATTTCTTCCTGGTTCAGTTTTGAAAGTTTATAGTTTTCCAGGAATGCATCCATTTCATCTAGGTTGCTTAACTTATTGGCATATAACTGTTGATGATAATTTCTGATTATTTTTTTCTATTTCCTTGGTTTTGTTGTGATCTCTCCCTTTTCATTCATAATTTTACTAATTTGGACCTCTCTTTTCTTTCATATTATTTTGGCTAATGGTTTATCTATTTTATTGAATCTTTCAAAAAAATAGCTTCTAGTTTCATTGATGTGTTTTACTATATCTCTAGTTTCTATCTCATTTTTCTCCACTCTAATCTTAAATATTTCCCTTCTTGTTTATTGAGTTGGCTTAATTAGTTGTTGATTCTCCAGTTCTTTAAGGTATAGAGACAGCTGGTGTATTCTGGATTTTTCAGTTTTTTTGAGGGAAGCTTGGATGACTATGAATTCCCCCCTTAGGACCGCCTTTGCTGTATCCCATAGGTTTTGGACCAATGTGTCTTCATTCTCATTTGTTTCCATGAATTAAGTTCTTCTTTGATCTCCTGGTTGATCCAAACATTCTTAAGTAAGGTGGTCTTTAGCTTCCAGGTCTTTGAATTCCTTCCAAACTTTTCCGTATGGTTGAGCTCCAGTTTCAAAGCATTGAGTTCTGAGGATATTCAGGGAATAATTTCAATCTTTGGTATTGGTTGAGCCCTGATTTGTGACCTAGTATGTGGTCTATTCTGGAGAAGGCTCCATGTGCACTCAAGAAGAATGAGTATTTTGTTGTTTTAGGGTGGAATGTTCTGTATATATCTATGAGGTCCACCTGTTCCAATGTGTCATTCAATGTTCTAGTTTCTTTATTGATTTTCTGCTTGGATGATCTGTTTATTACTGAGAGTGGCATGTTAAGATCTCTTACTATTAATATATTCATATAAACATGACTCTTTATCTTGATTAACAGTTTTCTTATGTAATTGGCTGCTCCCATATTGAGTATAATTATATTTACAATTGTTAGATCTTCTTGGAGGATAGTCCCTTTAAGAATGATGTAGTGTCCTTCTGTATCTCTAACTACAGTCTTTAGTTTAAAATCTAATTTATCTGATATAAGAATCACTACCCCAACCTTCTTTTGAGGCCCATTGGCATGAAAGATGTTTCTCCATCCCTTCACTTTCAGTCTGGATGTATCCTTAGGTTTAAAATAGGTCTCTTATAGACAACATATGGATGGATCTTGTCGTTTTATCCAATCTGCAACCCTGTGTCATTTTTGTGGCACATTTAGGCCATTCACTTTGAGAGTGATTGTTGAGAGATATGTTTTTTTTTTTAACACGATTTTTTTTTTAAGATTTTATTTATCTTTTTGACAGACAGAGATCACAAGTAGGCAGAGAGGCAGGCAGAGAGAGGAGGAAGCAGGCTCCCCGCTGAGCAGAGAGCCCGATGCGGGGCTCAATCCCAGGACCCTGGGATCATGACCTGAGCCGAAGGCAGAGGCTTTAACCCACTGAGCCACCCACGCGCCCCAAGAGAGATATGTTTTTATTGACATCGTGTTACCTGTGAAGTCTTTGTTTCTGTAGATTATCTCCATATATTTCTGTTCAATGATATTCTTGGGTTTTTTCCTCTTTTATAGAAACCCCTTAATATTTCTTGTAGTGCTGGCTTGCTGGTTACACACTCTTTTAAACCTAGCCAGTCTTGGAAGCTCTTTATCTCTCCATCCATTTTGAATGTCATCCTTGCTGGGTAAAGTATTCTTGGCTGCATGTTCTTTTCATTTAGTGCCCTGAATACATCTTGCCAGCCCTTTCTGGCTTGCCAGGTTTCTGTGGACAGGTCTGATGTTATTCTGTTGGGCTTTCCTCTGTACGTAAGGAATTTCTTCCCCCCCAGCTACTTTCAAGAGCTCTGGTCTACAATTATGGTTCATCATTCTCACAATCAGGTGTCCCGTGGTCTTTCTGGATTCTATGATCTTGGGGGAAGGCCTTTCTGCCTCTAGTACATGAATGCTGGTTCTTTTCACCAGATTGGGAAAATTTTCATGGAGAATTTGTTCAACTATATCCTCTAATGTTCTTTCTTTCTCCTCCCCCTCAGGGATTCCAATAATTCTGATAGTGGAATATTTTATGGTGTCATTTATTTCCCTAATTCTGTTTTCATGGCTTCTAAGCTGTTTGTTCCAGGCTTCCTCCTGATCCTTTTTCTCTATCTGTTTTTCTTCCAGATCACTAATTTTATCTTCTGCCTCAGTTACCCTAGGTGTTAGAGAATTTAGATTAGATTGGAAGTCATTGAGAGAATTGTTAGCATCATCCCTGGTGGCTTTCACTTCTGCCCTAATCAATTCCATTTTGTCATCAAATGCTTTCTCCAACCTAGCTATTGCCTGGATAATTGTTAGCCTGGATTCCCTTTCTGACATACTGTCCATGTCCATATCCAATAGCTCTGTTGAAGAGGGCCCAGTCTCTGAATTTTTATTCTGTTAGGCATTTCTCCTCCTAGTCATTTTGGTGAGAGATGGGTGAATGGATATGTAGCTGAATGTATCAACCATGGTGCAGGCAATGTGCACTCTGGGATGCTTCTGAGCAATCGAGAGTCCCCACCAAAAGAAAGAAAAAAGAAAAAAAAAAGAGAGAGGGAATGGAAAAAAAAAAGATAAAATAAGAGAAGGCCCAGACCAAATGAGCCCCAAAGGTAAGGTGTATGAGGTTTACAAACAAATACGGACAAAAAAGAGACTGACAAAAGTGGATGACAAGAGAAAAATAAATGAATAAAGAACTTCATCAATTGGAACCTCAAGTATAAGATTTACATACTACCAGAACAAAAACAAATACACAGAAACACTGACAGAAGAAAAAGATGGGAGGTTGGTTATAAATTCTCAGTGTGGGCGAGTAAGATTAGTTTGATTCTTCCTGTATGTATCTAGATATATTTGTTAAAGGACTCAACTTTCCTGAGATAAAGGGGGATTAAAACTTGTTTACATATAGGGGTAGCATTGATTGGGGAAAGGGTTACCTTGAAGCCCATCTCTATATGAATATTAAAATAAAATTTAAAAAAATAAAAAAATAGAAAAACGAAAGAAAAACACAGGTATATATATCAAAAAAATTCAGGTTAAAATGTTATTATGGAATTTGATGTACTGAACATCTTATTGTGATGGTAAATTGGTTAAAAACTTATATAAAAAATGAATGGAACGAGAATAGTGGGAGCAAATTTAAAAGTATCTATGAAGTAGTGGTGGTTGTCCTCTTGTTTTTTTGTTGTTTTGTTTTGTTTTGGGTTTTTTTGGCTGGCTTTCTGGGGGAGGGGCCTGCCACGTGGTTTTTCAGGGAGTCTTGCTGGAGTTGAGTCCTCTTACCCCCATCAATGGATTGGTCTTTGAGGAAACCGTTTTTTCAGACTTCTGTTCTCTGGAGGCTTTTTTGTTTGTTTGTTTGTTTCTCCCCCTGGCGACTTTTGGCTGTTCTTTGGAGGTTTTGAGGAAAGCAAACTTCACCCAGACCTCTGTCTCCTAGAGAAGCCTCAGGCTGTTCCCCTCTTGGTGCTCCAGAGCACATAAATTCCCCCTATGCCACTGGCAGAGCACATCCCCAATCATGGTCTCTGGGGTCACAGGAACTTTTGCTTGTACCCAAAACCACGGTAATACTAGCTGAGGCTGTCTGGGCAGGTCCAGACCACCAGAGAGGTCCCAACCAGAGATAACACACTGAGATTTTCATGCTGGCCTGGGGTGGGAGTGTTCAGAATCTCCCGGTCCTAAAGAGCACCAGCTAGTGCCTGCACGGACCTCAATCATGGGAGGGTGTGGAGCACAACTCAGACCCTGTTCGCATGGTGCATGTGCAGAGAACAAAAGGCTGTGGTTCTAGAGAGCACTGGCTGGCAGCCACACCGGAGTACCTCATGGGTGCTGCCACCCAGATGCTCTCAGACACGCCGGCAGCTCAGGGACCAAGACCCGGCTATTTTGCTGCACTCTCTGGTTCAGCACCAGCTGTGGCCATCCTGGGTCCATGGGCTTAAATCCCTGTCTCTAACCGCCTAATTCTACCAATTTCCCCTTAAGATCTTTTGCTCTTTTTGAGTGCTTTCAAGCAGACTCCAAGTTAATGCTGGTCCCCAATCACAGGGTATTCTCATATTGGGGTATTGCTTTCCAATGGGTCATTTCTGTTGGCTCCCTCCCCTCTTTTGTTTATCTTCAGATATCAGTCCAATGTTCCCACTCCACTTTACCTGTCCACTGGCATCTTCTGCCCCTGTAGAGGTCCAGAAGTGTATATTTCTTATCTCATGCTGATTTCATGTGTGATCAGAGTTCTTTGGTAGATAATCAGCTCACTTTAGGGGACCAGTTGAAACAGCCCTCCTACTTCTCCACCATATTTATCCATTCATCTATTGGTGGACATTTAGATGGTTTCATAATTTGGCTATGGTAAATAATGCTACAAATATAGGGCTGCAGGTATCCCTTTGAATTAGTGTTTTTGTATTTTTTAGATAAATAACCAGAAGTGCAGTTACTGAATCTAGGGTAGTTCTATTTTTCACTTTCTTGAGGAATGTCCATAATGTTTTCCACAGTGGCTGCACTGTGGAAATACTGTTAGCATTTCCACCAACAGTATGCAAGGGTTTCTTTTTCTTCACATCTTTGCCAATATTTGCTGTTGCTTGTGTTGTTGATTTTAGCCATTCTGACAGGTGTGAGGTGATATCTCATTACTTTATATTTAAGATTTTAAAGAACTGCCATTTTTTCCCAAAATAGCTATACCATTTTGCATTCCAACCAGCAATGTGTGAAAGTTCCAATTTTTCACATCCTTGACAATACTTGTTATCATATTTCATTTTGATTTTCCTCATCCTAGTGGCTATGATGTGGTATCCCACTGTGATTTTGTTTTACATTTCCCTGATGACAAAAGATGCCATACAACTTTTAATTGTGCTTAAGACCATTTGTGTATCTCCTATGGAGAAATATGTATTCAAATCCTGTGTCCATTTTTATTGATTTTAAGTTAGAATGTTTGAGTATAGTTGATGCCCAATGCTACATTAGTTTCAGGTGTACATGTATTGATTTAATAAGTTTATATGTTACATCACATTGACCACAAGTGTAGAGACCATCTATAACCATATAATGGTATCGCTATGCTATGCTTATTCATTCCATACCCAGAAACCTGTACCTCCCCCTCCCAACATACCCATTTTGCCCATCCCTCCCCCACTCTACCTTCTAGGAATCATGTTTGTTCTTTGTATCTACAGGTCTGATTCTGTTTTGATTGTTTTTTTGTTTGTTTGTTTTTGTTTTTGTTTCTTCATTCTTTTTTTTTAAGATTCCACATATAAGTATTTGTCTTTCTTTGTCTGACTTATTTCACTCAGTATAATACCCTCTAGGACCATCCAGGTTTTTGCAAATGGCAAGATCTCATCCTACTTTATTCCTTTGCCTATTTTTGAATTGTTGTTTTTAAGAGTTCTATATATTCTCAATGCAAGTCCCTTTTCAAATGGTTTGAACTATATTTTCTCATTGTCATTGCTATCTTTTCTTTTCTTCTAATTTTTTTTTATTTGATCCATGGTGGGTTTTATTTTATTTTTATTAAAAAATTTTTTTTATTATTATTATTTTTATAAACATACAATGTATTTTTATCCCCAGGGGTACAGGTCTGCGAATCGCCAGGTTTACACACTTCACAGCACTCAAAATAGCACATACCCTCCCCAATGCCCATAACCCCACCCCACTCTCCTGAACCCCCTCTCGCCAGCAACTCTCAGTTTGTTTTGTGAGATTAAGAGTCACTTATGGTTTGTCTCCCTTCTGATCCCATCTTCTTTCATTTATTCTTCTCCTACCCCCTTAACCCCCCACATCGCATAACCACTTCCTCATATCAGGGAGATCATATGATAGTTGTCTTTCTCTGATTGACTTATTTCGCTAAGCATGA
Source organism: Lutra lutra (assembly GCF_902655055.1). Taxonomy (NCBI): domain Eukaryota; kingdom Metazoa; phylum Chordata; class Mammalia; order Carnivora; family Mustelidae; genus Lutra; species Lutra lutra. Next base: position 115,194,842 of record NC_062280.1, on the reverse strand, counting down.
TACCCTCTAGTTCCATCCATGTCATTGCAAATGGCAAGATTTCATTTCTTTGATGGCTGCATAGTATTCCATTATATATATATATAGCACTCTTCTTTATCCATTCATCTGTTGATGGACATCTAGATTCTTTCCATAGTTTGGCTATTGTAGACATTGCTGCTATAAACATTCGGGTGCATATGCCCCTTCGGATCACTACGTTTGTATCTTTGGGGTAAATACCCAGTAGTGCAATTGCTGGGTCATAGGGTAGTTCTATTTTCAACATTTTGAGGAACCTCCATGCTGTTTTCCAGAGTGGTTGCACCACCTTGCATTCCCACCAACAGTGTAGCAGGGTTCCCTTTTCTAAGCATCCTCGCCAGGATCTGTCATTTCCTGACTTGTTAATTTTAGCCATTCTGACTGGTGTGAGGTGATATCTCACTGTGGTTTTGATTTGTATTTCCCTGATGCCGAGTGATGTGGAGCACTTTTTCATGTGTCTGTTGGCCATCTGGATGTCTTCTTTGCAGAAATGTCTGTTCATGTCTTCTGCCCATTTCTTGATTGGATTATTTGTTCTTTGGGTGTTGAGTTTGCTAAGTTCTTTATAGATTTTGGACACTACCCCTTTATCTGATATGTTGTTTGCAAATATCTTCTCCCATTCTGTCAGTTGCCTTTTGGATTTGTTCACTGTTTCCTTTGCTGTGCAAAAGCTTTTGATCTTGATAAAATCCCAATAGTTCATTTTTGCCTTTCTTTCTGTTGTCTTTGGCGATGTTCCCAGGAAGAAGTTGCTGTGGCTGAGGTCAAAGAGGTTGCTACCTGTGTTCTCCTCAAGGATTTTGATGGATTCCTTTCTCACATTGAGGTCCTTCATCCATTTTGAGTCTATTTTTGTGTGTGGTGTAAGGAAATGATCCAATTTCATTTTTCTGCATGTGGCTGTCCAATTTTCCCAACACCATTCATTGAAGAGGCTATCTTTTTTCCATTGGACATTCTTTCCTGCTTTGTCAAAGATTAGTTGACCACAGAGTTGAGGGTCTATTTCTGGGCTCTCAATTCTGTTCCATTGATCTATGTGTCTGTTTTTGTGCCAGTACCATGCTGTCTTGATGATGACAGCTTTGTAATAGAGCTTGAAGTCCGGAATTGTGATGCCACCAACTTTGGCTTTCTTTTTCAATATTCCTTTGGATATTTGAGATCGTTTCTGGTTCCACATCAATTTTAGGATTATTTGTTCCATTTCTCTGAAAAAAAAAATGGATGGGATTTTGATAGGGATTGCATTAAATGTGTAGATTACTTTAGGTAGCATAGACATTTTCAAAATATTTGTTCTTTCGATCCATGAGCATGGAACATTTTTCATTTCTTTGTGACTTCCTCAATTTCTTTCATGAGTACACTATAGTTTTCTGACTATAGATTCTTAGCCTCTTTGGTTAGGTTTATTTTTAGGTATCTTATGGTTTGGGGTGCAATTGTAAATAGGATTGACTCCTTAATTTCTCTTTCTTCTGTATTGTTGTTGGTGTAGAGAAATGCAACTGTTTTCTGTGCATTGATTTTATATCCTGACACTTTATGAATTCCTGTACAAGTTCTAGCAGTTTTGGAGTGGAGTCTTTTGGGTTTTCCACATATAGTATCATATCATCTACAAAGAGTGATAGTTTGACTTCTTTGCCGATTTGGATGCCTTTAATTTTTTTTGTTGTTGTTGTCTGATTGCTGAGGCTAGGACTTCTAGAACTATGTTGAATAGTAGTGGTAATAATGGACATCTCTGCCATGTTCCTGACCCTAGCAGAAAAGCTTTCAGTTTTTCTCCATTGAGAATAATATTTGCAGTGGGTTTTTCATAGATGGCCTTGATAATATTGAGGTACGTGCCCTCTATCCCTACACTTTGAAGAGTTTTGATCAGGAAGGGATGCTGTACTTTGTCAAATGCTTTTTCAGCATCTATGGAGAGTATCATATGGTTCTTGCTCTTTCTTTTATTAATGTGTTGTATCACACTGATTGATTTGCGGATGTTGAACCAACTTTGCAGCCCTGGAATAAATCCCATTTGGTCGTGGTGAATAATCCTTTTAATGTACTGTTGGATCCTATTGGCGAGTATTTTGGTGAGAATTTTCGCATCTGTGTTCATCAAGGATATTGGTCTGTAGTTCTCTTTTTTGATGGGATCCTTGTTTGGTTTTGGTATCAAGGTGATGCTGGCTTCATCAAATGAGTTTGGAAATTTTCCTTCCATTTCTATTTTGCAACAGTTTCAGGAGAATAAGAATTAGTTCTTCTTTAAATATTTGGTAGAATTCCACTGGGAAGCCGTCTGGCCCTAGACTTTGATTTGTTTGGAGATTTTTGATGACCGATTCAATCTCCTTACTGACTGTGGGTCTGTTCAGGTTTTCTATTTCTTCCTGGTTCAGTTGTGGTAGTCTATATGTCTCTAGGAATGCATCCATTTCTTCCAGATTGTAAAATTTGTTTGCGTAGAGTTGCTCATAGTATGTTCTTATAATTTTTTGTATTTCTTTGGTGTTAGTTGTTATCTCTCCTCTTTCATTCATGATTTTATTTTTTTGGGTCCTTTCTCTTTTCTTTTTGATAAGTCTGGCCAGGGGTTTATCAGTCTTATTAATTCTTTCAAAGAACCAGCTCCTAGTTTCGTTGATTTGTTCTATTGTTTTGTTTTGTTTTGTTTTGTTTTGGTTTTGGTTTCTATTTCATTGATTTCTGCTCTGATCTTTATGATTTCTCTTCTTCTGCTGGGTTTAGGCTTTCTTTGTTGTTCTTTCTCCAGCTCCTTTATGTGTAGGGTTAGGTTGTGTATTTGAGAACTTTCTTGTTTCTTGAGAAAGGCTTGTACCACTATATATTTTCCTGTCAGGACTGCCTTTGCTGTGTCCCACAGATTTTGAACAATTGTGTTTTCATTATCATTTGCTTCCATGAATTTTTTCATTTCTTCTTTAATTTCCTGGTTGACCCATTTATTCTTTAGAAGGATGCTGTTTAGTCTCCATGTATTTGGGTTCTTTCCAAATGTCCTCTTGTGATTGAGTTCTAGCTTCAGAGCATTGTGGTCTGAAAATATTCAGGGAATGTTCCCAATCTTTTGATACCAGTTGAGACCTGATTTAGGACCGAGGATGTGATCTATTCTGGAGAATGTTCCATGTGCACTAGAGAAAATTTGTATTCTGTTGCTTGGGATGAAATGTTCTGAATATATCTGTGATGTCCATCTGGTCCAGTGTGTCATTTAAGGCCTTTATATCCTGTTGATCTTTTGCTTGGATGATCTGTCCATTTCAGTGAGGGGAGTGTTAAAGTCCCCTACTATTATTGGATTATTGTCAACGTGTTTTTTGAATTTGTTATTAATTGGTTTATATAGTTGGTTGTTCCTGTGTTAGGGGCATAGATATTTAAAATTGTTAGATCTTCTTGTCGTACAAACCCTTTGAGTATGATATAGTGTCCTTCCTCATCTCTCGTTATAGTCTTTGGCTTAAAATCTAATTGATCTGATATAAGGATCGCCACTCTAGCTTTCTTCTGATGTCCATTAGCATGGTACATTGTTTTCCACCCCCTCACTTTAAATCTGGAGGTGTCTTCAGGTCTAAAATGAGTTTCTTGTAGGCAAGATATTGATAGGTTTTGTTTTTTTTTATCTATTCTGATACACTGTCTCTTTGACTGGGGCATTTAGCTCATTAACATTCAGGGTAACTATTGAGAGATATGAATTTAGTGCCATTGTATTGCCTGTAAGGTGACTGTTACTGTATATTGTCTCTGTTTCTTTCTGATCTACTACTTTTAGGGTCTCTCTTTGCTTAGAGGACCCCTTTCAATATTTTCTGTAGAGCTGGTTTGGTGTTTGCAAATTCTTTCTGTTTTTGTTTGCCCTGGAAGCTTTATATCTCTCCTTCTATTTTCAATGATAGCATGGCTGGATATATTATTCTTGGCTGCATGTTTTTCTCATTTGGTGCTCTGAATATATCTTGCCAGCTCTTTCTGGCCTGCCAGGTCTCTGTGGATAAGTCTGCTGCCAATCTAATATTTTTACCATTGTATGTTGCAGACTTCTTTTCCTGGCTGCTTTCAGGATTTTCTCTTTGTCGCTAAGACTTGTAAATTTTACTATTAGGTGACGTGGTGTGGACCTATTCTTGTTGATTGTGAGGGGGATTCTCTGCATCTCCTGGATTTTGATGCTTGTTCCCTTTGCCATATTATGGAAATTCTCTACAATAATTCTCTCTAATATACCTTCTGCTCCCCTCTCTCTTTCTTCCTCTTCTGGAATCCCAATTATTCTCATGCTGTTTCATCTTATGTCACTCACTTTTCTCTCGAATTCTCCCCTCGTGGTCCAGTAGCTGTTTGTCCCTCTTTTGCTCAGCTTCTTTATTCTCTGTCATTTGGTCTTCTATATCACTAATTCTTTTTTCTGCCTCATTTATCCCAGAAGTAAGAGCCTCCATTTTTTATTGCACCTCATTAATAGCTTTTTTTTTTAATTTCAACTAGGTTAGATTTTAGTTCTTTTATTTCTCCAGAAAGGGCTTTTATCTCTCCAGAGAGGGTTTCTCTAATATCTTCCATGCTTTTTTCGAGCTTGGCTAGAACCTTGAGAATCGTCATTCTGAACTCTAGATCTGACATATTACCAATGTCTGTATTGATTAGGCCCCTAGCCTTTGGTACTGCCTCTTGTTCTTTTTTTTTTTTTTTTTGTGGTGAGTTTTTCTGCCTTGTCAATTTGTCAAGATAAGAGTATATGAAGGAGCAAATAAAATATTGAAAGGGTGGCAAAGACCCCAGGAAAATGCGGTTAACCAAATCAGAAGAGACCCCAAATTGTGGGAGGGAGAAAAGGGATAAAAAGAAGCTCAGAAAAAAAAATTAGAAAAAAAGAAAAATTATAAAAAGAATATATATATATATATATGTATATATACATATATATATATATTAGATAAACTAGTTAAAAAATGTTAAAAAAGAAAAGGGTAAAAGTTAAAAAAAATTAGCAGAAGAAAAAAATAAATAAAAATAAATTAACCATAAGACTAAAGAATCATGGGGAGAAAGCCATGATTTCCGTGCTTTGCTTTATCCTGCACTGGAATTCTGTTGCTTTCCTTGGTAGATGAACTTTGTCTTGTCTTGATTTCCTGTTGATCTTCTGGGATAGGGGCCTGTTGAAGTGATTGTGAATTGTCATTACCCGAGGTCGAATTGCACTGCCCTCACCAGGGGCTGGGCAAGTAATCTGCTTGGGTTAGCTTTTGGGAACCTTTGTCCCCTGAATGCTTTCTGTAGAGTTTTGGAGGATGGGAATGAAAATGGCGGCCTCCCAGTCTCCAGCTCAGACAGAGTCTTAGCTCTGGAGGAGTCGAGAGCTCGGGGCCCCACTCCTCAGTGTGCCCTCAGAGAAAAGAGCCTAATCACTCCCATCTCCCTGGCCTCTGGATGCGCTCCAAGCTCACCCAGCCTGCGACCGGTTCAAGGTAACCCAGAGCTGAGAGCTCACTCCTCGGCTCTGTCTCTGTAGCTGGCTTCCCCAATCTAATACCTGTGAGCTCTGTGACACTCAGACACCCCCGATCCTTCTGTGACCCTGTGGGACCTAGGGCCACGCTGGCCCCACGTGGGCTTCACCATGGTTTAGCTTCTGGAGCTATGGCCTTCTGTGGAGCAGACTTTTAAAAGTCCTGATTTTGTGCTCCATTGCTCCACGTTTTGCCGGGAGCCGGCTCCTCCCCGCTCGGTCTATCTTCCCGTCACTTTGGATTCACTTCTCTGCAGGTCCTACCTTTTATTTTTATTTATTTATTTATTTATTTATTTATTTAATTTTTCTAAAGATTTTGTTTATTTATTTGTCAGAGAGATAGAGAGAGTACAGGCAGGCAGAGTGGCAGGCAGAGGCAGAGGGAGAAGCAGGCTCCCTGTGGAGCAAGGAGCCCAATGTGGGACTTGATCCCAGAACCCTGAGATCATGACCTGAGCCAAAGGCAACCACTTAACCGACTGAGCCACCCAGGCATCCCCAGGTCCTACCTTTTAGAAAGTGGTCGATTTTCTGTTTCTAGAATTGCTGTTCTTCTTCTCTTTGATCTCCCATTGGATTTGTAGGTGTTTGCAATGGTTTGATAAGCTATCTAGGTGATCTCCTCCTACCTCTCAGCCTGCTACTTCTCTGCCATCTTGACTCCTCCTTATCTTTTCTTTTCTTGATTGTTATTAGTTTTGAAGAAGAGAAGCTTTTAGCTTTGAAGAAGGACCACTTGTCTATTTTTTTTATATTGTGGTTTGGGTGGTTTATCTAACAAGTTGGTGTACTAACAGAGCTAGATGGGAGCAGATAGGGTGGTGTCTGCTTTCCCCTATGTAATGCGAATTCCACAGGGCAGCATGTTTGCCCATGTCCTCCAAATTTAGAAAATCATCTAACACAGAGTTGCTCAAGAACTATTTATTGAATAAAGAAATGAATGTATAAATAAAATTTGTGTTTAATAGGGAATGAAATACTAGTATAATTAGAAGAAACCCCAAATAAAGGGAAAGTCAGTTTTTAAGAGAAAGAGTTGAACATGTTTACAGATGGGAATGAGAGGTAGTTGGAAAACTGAATATACAGAAGAAATTTGAGTAATAAACGGAGCAAATAGAAAGGGACCCCAAATTGAGAATGACTTGGCAATGGAGGGTCACCACCACAGAAACACAGATGTGTGTCATGTAAGAAAGGGGCTCACACCTGTGGGTCTGTATTTTTTTTGTGTTTGTGCTGAGGGAGATGATGCAATATGCCCACCTGAGTGTGTGGAGAGGAGGGAGAATAGAACCATCACTAAGGATAAATAAGCAATTCCTAGTCCTTGCAGAAGGCCCAGGGGAGGTGAATAATCATAATTTTCTTGTTACCAATCCCCTTACTTGGGAGATTATTTTTCCCATAAGTACTCTGCACCACAGGTTATGAAAGAAACAGAGAATCTGCACTCTGTGTTGAAGGAATGTCTCTGTGCACTCAGCTTTCTGCAGTGTGTAATTGGCACTGCACTCTAAGATATGTGGCCATCCAGCACATTTGTCTAGATCATGGAAGTGTCCCTAGTCTAGCCCTGCCTCAGCATCTTTCTGTGGTATCATCCAGAAATGCACTTGAAATAGTGTATTTGGCCTCCTTTTCCCTTTATCATCTTGGACTAAAATGTTGTCATTCTTGATGGTGTATTGCAAAAGCAAGCATTTATTCCTAATGGGTATTCTCCTTTTCACAGTAAGTACTAACACCAAAAATAAACCACTGCCTACATAGAAAGCAAACTGAGTATTTAACAACTGAATTTGAGTGTGGCTGAAGAAATTAGATGAAATTATGTAGAAACATATTGTCCCAATATAATGTTGCTACCCTAAGTGGAGAAGAGCTATTTATAGCTGTTAAGCTAACTCAGATTAGGCTACACAGATTTTAATAGAATGTGTGTCTGACTCCAGGCAAGGGGACATGAATTACTTGTCACATACAAAATAAATAAATAAATAAATAAATAAATAAATAAATAAAAAATCTCACTTGTATTCCAAGCAAAATGGCATTTTGAAGTAAAATGTTCCTATAAGAAGCATGGGCTTTTCTCTTCACTGAAGAGGAAACAAAAGTGAAAAAAAAAAAAACAGTTGAAATCTCTTAGTTTCTGTTATTTTAATTTGTATGAACTGACCTTAGTTGTGGTCACCATGTTATACCAGATACTTGGAGTCCATTGGGTCTATTTGTTCCCCTAACTGAGGGTGTTCCTTAGGAACTGTGGAGTTCACATATCACATGGGCACCAGGTTTCCCTTATGCATTGTAGGAGAATTCTGTCATTTTTAGCATCTTTTGCTAGTGAATTTTGGAGTCTGGTTCTGACAGCTCTGACAGAGAAATCTATGGTTCCTGCCCCTGGTAATCAGGACAAAGGGGAAGTTCAGTCCTATCAGTCATATTTATACATTTAACTCTATGATAATGAGAAATAGGAGAAAACTCATATTTAAGCTGAATAAAATTGTATAAAAGGGTATTTTTAAAATGAATGTTTGATATATGTTTGAGTGAGTGTTGAATAATCCAAATATTGCCTTAATTAAGCAACTGGGATACAGAAGCACCTGATCTTGGTTAAGCTATTTGTACTTATAAATGTTAGAGTTTGACAGTATTAGTAAAATTATATTCATTAATGTAAATTGCATACAGTGAAAATTCTTTTTATTGTGTTTATGTAAACAGTGTTTGCCTGCATTCACATGGCATACAGTAATTATAGATACATTCAGATTTTGAGGCTGAATGCACTCTATCTGCAAATTGTGTAGTAGTGATTCTCCCAAGATTGTCATTATCAAATTGCTAGATAAAAAACAAAAAAACAAAAACAAACAACCACCTCCCCACCCCCAGCAAGTTAGCATCCTCCAGGCTGAGGTCCTTCTAGCCTTCTGAGCAGCTTCTAGTCTCTTGCTGAGGAGGTTTCATACTAAGCAGATTCTGGCCATGTCTCTCTCTTTCCAAGTTTACTAAAAGTAAGTAAAAGTGATGGATCCCAAACTAGCTCTGATGGAGGCAACTGCTACTTGGTGGTGTGTCTGCACAAATCCTCCCACAAAGTCATTTGATTTCCCTTATTTCCCTAAAAATCTCCTTATTTTCCTTTTTTTTCTTTATCATTTTTACCACACATGATGCTTCATCACATAATATTAGGACCTTTTAAACAGGAATAAGGTGCTCCTGCCTCCAGTGCAGATGCACCTCATGTGATTGTAGCAGAACCAGCTTATGGTCTTCGTTTTTTTTTGTTTTTGTTTTTGTTTTTGTTTTTTAAGATTTTATTTATTTACTTGACAGACAGAGATCACAAGTAGGCAGAGAGGCAGGCAGAGAGAGAGAGAGAAGCAGGCTTCCCCCAGGACCCTGAGATCATGACCCGAGCTGAAGGCAACAGCTTAACCCACTGAGCCACCCAGGCACCCCACTTATGGTCTTCTTAATAGTCATGCCACTCCTTTTCCTTTTGAAGAGAACTCCATTTTTTAATGTAGTCATCATTCTTCATGAATCCATGGCCTATCTAACCTCAAGGAGTGTGTCTGGATTAGTGCAAGTCAACCACATCAATTCAATACTCCTTGCTAATGAGTCATTTAGGCATAAGTGTGGGATACAAATCTGGCCAGGAGACACAAGGGGAAGTCTACAGGGGTATGTGTGTGCCTGAGAAAGACTTTTCCCTCTTTATAATTAATTACAGAATTAATAGCACTGAATGTTAGATGATAATGTGCAAAGGCTGAAAATATTGCAGCCACCTTGCAACCATGAGGAATTCTCACATGAGAACAACACAACATATAGGGTAAAAAGATCAAAAGAATCTGGGTTGTTGATATTTTTGAGCTTCTATGTTAACCAACCACTATTTCAAGATTTTTTTTTGTATGTGAGATATTTTCTTTATATTTAAATAAAATAAATCTGAATTTTTAAATGCTTGCAGATGAAACAATTAAAACGATCATCTTTGCCAAAAACAAATTGATTACTGTTACTTGTATTTAATACTCCCACTGACTTCCCAGTGTTCCTGGGGTTTTCCTAGGTATAGGAGATGAGGCCCTCTGAGACCCAGCTCACTTCTCCATCATTAGAATTTTTTCCTTAGCATCACACTTCATCACCCCCATTCCCACACAAACAATAGCCATACAAAGCCATACAAATTCCTTGCAAATTCCTGAATTTGACACGTAATATCTTACTGTAATACCTTCGCACAGACTCTACTACTTTCCTAGAACATCCTGCCCACTTTTGACTCAACTGAATTATTCACAATTAATTCATTTGGATTAAGTCAGTGTCTCCACACTGGAGGCGTTGTTCTCCAGTCCCCTCTTCTGCTTGGCTAGATGGTTCCTACTGTGTGTTCTTTCTGACTGTTGTGCATCCTCTGCTCTAAAGTCATGTTCCTGTGTCATTTACTATTACCGACATCAGAAGCCAACTCGGAAGTCATGACCATGAAAATCAGGAACCAGTCTGGCTTATAGATTCTTCCCAGGCCTACTGAGTTCATGATACTTAATGGGCATAAATAATGTGATAGCTTAGAAAAACTATATTTTATTACTGGACTTTTGTATTACAGCACTTTTTAAAGTCCACTTTTAACTCAGTATCTGCAGGTACAGTGCATCACTATGTCATCCATGCCACTTAATTGTTGGGGAACCATTATCAGCAAATGAGATGTGTTTGCTATCAAGTTTTTCATTGGGTGGTCTTGTGGTCCCTACTGAGTTAGGGTGGGCAACACCAGGTAGTCATCCTGGTTTTTCAGGTCCACTCTCCCCTCTGGATCTGAGCATACTTCTTACAGACTGGCCAGCCTCATCAGTTGCCAACATCAGGAGATAAAGCAAACAGCAAGATCAAATCAGTCTTTCACAGCAAAGAAGGCAAAGAAGTCTATCTCACTATCAAATTATACACCAATCATCCAGGTAAATGGGCAAGGCTCAATGATAGTAAGAAATCCAGTGTCACTCAAAATGAATCAACCATCTCAAAAGGAACATTAAAAAGTAGAGGCAGTGAGGCCAAATTTGTGACACAAGTTAAAGACTTCTTTTCCAAGAGTTAGGAACCTAGGATAGCACCTTCTAGTCTATTTGACTATCACCCATTCTCATCCTCTGATATTAGACTATAAACTTTTGAGGACATAATCTATTTCAGTATTTTGTGTATCTATCTCCAAAACAAAATAATTGCAAAAAATATCTCTACCTAGCAAAGTGTCTGGGTTATAGCTAGCATTCACTAAATATTTGTTGGATAACTGAATTAATTTAGTATTAATCATTTCTTCTTTCAAGTTTCTCCCTTATCTCTCTATCTCCTGTGTTCTCAACACCCTCATACTATTTTCCTGCCTGTCCCCTCTTTGAGGTTTTTTTTTTTTATTTATTCATTTTTGGAGTTTACATCTTCTTACCTGAAATTTCCATACCCTCAAGAACAAAAAAATGTGGAGCAAGAATGGACTCTCCACTTCCTACCTAGCGAGCAAGTGATATAGAGAATCTCTTATGTGCCAGACATTTACATGGTTCCTGCTATTATGCAAAAAGAACTCCACAAGGGAGATAGGTATATATGCCTTGTGAAAGGGATTCTAGAATGACAGACAATGGTGCAGCCACTGGGCCAGCTGGATAGGAGGATTCAGGGGATATTTCAAAAAGGAAAGGACATAGGAGCTGATCTTTGAAGATAAAGTGGAAGAGTCCAAGGCAGAAAATCAGCTAAGAGCATAAGTGGACAAAGAAACAATTGAAATGAGGTTTTGGGTGTGGAAGGGATAGATGTGGTTTATCTATTTTGCTGGCAACATCCTCATAGTCTTAGGTGGTCATTACCATTGCCAAAGCTACCTCCTTCCTCCCCTACTCCACCAGTTAAGTCCAGTTGGTACTGAAGTGAGTACATCATCTAAGAGCAAAATCCTCTAATTCGGGCAGAGAGGAAAAAAAGAAACTATCCCTCTTGAAAAAAAAAGCAAGAAATGCCAATATTGGTGAGCTAAGAACATGTCCAAGCTAGAAATACCAAGGAGCACTAATAAGGGATAAGTTGGGGAGATGAGTTGGCAGAGAGAAAAGTGAAGCAGACATACAGAAGGAAGCAGATTGAGAACAGCAACCTCAGCTTTGGAGAAAGGACCTCCTGCATTTATTCCCCTTTTATCTAGGAGTAAACAGGCTCATTGGGTTTAAATGACTACCTCAAGGTTGCAGATCTGATATGTGGGAGGGCAGGGATTGAATTCAGATATATCTGACTCCCAAACCCATAGTAGTGATATCACACCAACCAGAAAAAGAAAGACAGCAGATATAAACAACAGAAAAGACATCATTCACTGTTCCCTAAATGAGAATAATATCATATAAGGAAAACACAGGATACTTTCTGAGTGTAAAAGGGACTTTAATATTTATAACAAAATAGCTAATATTTATTGCACCCTTACTATGTACCAAGCATTATTCTAAGTGCTTCTTATGAATTATCTCATTTTGGGAGACTTTACTGCATACTCCATTCTACCACTTATCTTTCCATAAGTTACTTCTGGGGAATTTGGGCTGACTGCTAATGCACAGTTTTCATTTTTCAAAGCATCCTCTGGTTTAGTGTGGCTGTTATTTATGTGCTTCTAGTTCTGGACATTCTGCATATTTTGCTTCATTTCTTCATTCCAGCTTCAATACAAACTAATGGGAGAAAATTAGTAGAGTGGTGACTGACCAATCAAGTGAAAATTTAATTATTAATAAAATTATTATGTAAGATCTTTTATATTTGTGAAAGTGTTTGATCTTTTTCAAAGTATTTTCACAGTTATATTATTTTTCTCTCATAGAACCCTGTGAATTCAGTAGGTTTAGGTATCATGTCATTGTAACTAATTTATGTTCTTGGAAGCCAAAGGGTGGTTAGTGGGTATGGCTGGTCCAGAGGGCCCACAGATGGAAGAGCTCACTGAAGAGATAAAGCTGCCTGAGCTCTCAGGTTCTGACTACAGCTGTTGTGTCAGTGGCTTTCACTGGGATTTTTATTTATTTTTTTAAAAGATTTTATTTGTTTATTTGAGGGAGGAGGAGGGAAAGAGAGAGAGGGAGAAGCAGGTTCCTTGCTGAGCAGAGAGCCTGATGTGGGGCTCAATTCCAGAAGCCTGGGACTATAACCTGAGTTAAAGACAGTGCTTAACCAACTGAGCTACCCAGGTGCCCCTCACTGGGCTTTTTGTAGAAGACATGCTGTGGTTTATAACATAGCCAATATATGATTCAAAGGTTAATTTCTCTCTGGTTTTGGGGGAATTTTTCTGAATAGGACCTAAATTAAATTACTTATTTAATGCTTTTTACCATTTGAACCAGCCTAGGCCAATCTAGGTGTCTTTCAGGTGGTTCCAAGTCCTCCCATTTTCATTCTACCACTGGTTGTATCAAGAATGACATCAGCAAGATGATAGACTAAAACATCTCAGCCCTCTTGCTTTCACCAAAACAGTGATTTAACAAGTACTTATACATGAAGATAGCTCTGGGAGAATAGAATAATAAGTTGAATAGAGTAGAATATAAGTTGGAGTAGAATAATAAGTTGAAGCAACCTAGCAGAAGATAAAAACTAAGAATGGCTTATAGAAAAGCATAGGAAGTTTTTTTACTTTCATCATTCAATACCCAAGGCTGGCACAACTTGTCACTAAGAAGGATCTCCTTGCCACGACATCCTCCCATGGGAGAAAAAAAAAAAAAAAGAGCAGGAAGACCCTAGCAGCTTTGGTCACTGAGGGTCCTAGCAGCTTTTGCTGTCACTGTAAACAATTGCAGCCTTTGTTGCTAAAAACTTTTGCAGTCTTTTCTGATGCTGACACTAACCTCAGCAGGTGGAGCTGCTGGAGTCTATGCTGTTATGCTTTGCTGGAGCTGGAGACATTATTGCATAGTCCTAGAGGCAGAGCCACCCCAACAGCTGTCTTCCCAGAGCTAAAGTCACAGCCTTTCATTCCTCTACCCAGAACCACGATGTTTTTCTGGAAATGGTGCCACCAATGAAACTGTTGTACTTCCTCAGACCTGGCACTGTTACACTCCCCATTTAGACAGTGCTTTTTTGCCCACAGATTGATGAAGGTCTATACCTACTGAAGCCAGTCCATAAAGTCTGGAACTTTTACTTCTTCTTCAAGTGAACATACATCAAAGCAAGGCTCTAAGGGACATGGGAAATTAAGGAGACATGATACTACTAAAGAAACACAATAAATTTCTGATAACTGATCCCAAAGAAATGAGTATCTATGAATTGCCTGACAGAGTAGAAATAATTATTTTAAAGAAATTCAGTGAATTATGAAAGGACACAGATAAATAATGCAACAAAATCAGGAAAACAGTACATGCCCAAAATAAAAAGTTCAACAAAAAGAAATTATAAAAAAAGAGAAATAGGTAAATAGAAATTCTGGAGTTGAAGAATACAATGAACAAAATGAAAAATGCAATAGAGAGCTTCAACATAAGACTTGATCAAGTGAAAACAAAACAACACCAAACAACTGGATTTTAGATTTTAAAAAAATCAGTGGATCTGAAGACAAGTCATGTAAAATTGTCCAGTTGGTGGAGAAAAAAGGAAAAGAGAATGTAAAAATGTGAAGCCTATGAGTTTTATGGGAAACTATCAGAAAAATCAATATATACATTATCAATCAATATATACATTAAGGGAATCTCAGATGGAGAAAAGAGAAAGAAGGAACAGAAAAGTTATTTAAGGAAATAATGGTTGAAAAGTTCCCAAATTTTGGGAACAGTAAACATCCAGACTCATGGAACTCAAAAGATCCCCAATAGGATCAAATTAAAGATTATAGTATAATGATATTGTCAAAAGTCAAAGATTAAGAGAATTTTGAGAGTGGCAAAAGTGAAGTGACTCTTCACATAGGGAAATCCTGATAAGACAAAAGTTGTGTATCTCAATAAAGACCTTGTGGGCCAGGAAAGAGTGAAATAATATATTGAAAGCTGTGAAAAAAAAATCCCTACATATTTTTGGTCCTTTGTCATAAATTGTCACTGATTGAATATGTGGGGATTTACTTATGGGCTGTCTATTTTGTTCCATGTATCTATGTGTCTGTTTTTATGTCAATACTGTATTGCTTTGATTATTATAGCTTTTTCATAGTTTGAAATCATGAAGTATAATGCATCCAGCTTTGTTTTACCTCAAGATAGCTTTTGGACACTCACTTTAGACTTAAGGACATAAACAGGCTGAAAGTGAAGGGATGGAAAAGGATATGCCATGCAGGTGGTAACCAAAAAAACCAAAAACCAAAAACCAACCAACCAAACAAACAAACAAAACAGGGCTAACTATACTTAGACAAAAGAAACTATGTGAAAACTGTTTTTAAAGCCAAATAAGGATATCGTATACAGAAAACAGAGTCAATTCAACAGGATGATATAACAATTATAAGTGTATACACAACCAATATCATAGCACCTACAAATATTAAACAAATATTGACAGACAAGAAGGGAGAACTTAAGAGAAATACAATACTAAAAGAAGGTTCAATACTATGAGTAATTATAGAACATTCAGACAGAAAATCAATAAGAAAACAACAGGCTTGAACTTCACTGTAGTCCAAATGGACATAAGAGATATATGCCGAATTTTCCACACAGCAGCAGAATACTCATTATTCTCAAGTACACATGGACATTCTTCATGATAGATCACGTATTAGGCAACAAGACAAGTCTTAGGACATTTAAGAAAATCAAAATCATTCGAAGTGTTTCCAACCACAATGGCATAAAATTAGAAATCAATAATTTTAATAAAACGAAAGAATTCACAAATATGTGGAAACTAAACAACACACATTGAAAAACAATTAAGTCAAAAGGAAATCAAGAGGAAATTTTAAAAGTATCTCAAGACAGATGATAACAATAGCACAACATACCAAAAAAATATGAGGTGCAACAAAAGTATACTAAAAGGGAAGTTTATAGTATGGAATGCCCACATTAAAAAAAAAAAAGATGAAAGGTCTTAAATAAAACAAATTTACATTTCAGGGAGCTAGAGAAAAAAAATCAAACCAAGCACAAATTTGTCAATAAGAAGAATAAGGTGAAGATTAGGGCAGAAATATATTGGGCTCAGTTGGTTAAGTGTCTGCCTCAGGTTCAGGTCATGATATCAGGGTGCTGGGATTGAGATCCACTTCAGGTTCCCTGCTTGGTGGAGAGCCTGCTTCTCCCTCTCCCTCTGCCTGCTGCTCCCCTGCTTGTGGTCTCTTTTTCTTTGTCAAATAAATAAAATATTTTTAAAAAGGTAGTACATCAAGTAAAGAATAGAAAAAAACCTAAAAGTGTTTTATTTTATTTTATTTTATTTTTAAGATAACAAAGCAGACAAACCCTTAGCTGGACTAAGAGAAAAAGAGAAGGCTCAATAAGTCAAATCAGGAAAGAAAGAGGGACAGTGCAATGGATGTCTCAGAAAAAAAAAAAATCAGAGGAGACTATGAGCAATTATATGTCAATATATTGGATAACTTAGAAGAAATGGATAAGTTCCTAGAAACATATAGTCTAAAGAATCAAACTAAGAAGTATTAGAAATCATGAACAGACCACTAACAAATAAGGAGGTTTTAGAAATAATTAAAAACTTCCCAACCAAGAAAAGCCTAGGATCAGATGACTTCATGAGTGAATTCTACCAAACATTCAGTGATCACCAACAATATTCTTTTTTTAAATTTAAATTTTTTCAGTGATCCAAGATTCATTGTTCATGCGCCACACCCAGTGCTCCATGCAATACATGCCCTCCTTAATACACACCACCAGGCTCTCCCAACCTCCCGCCGAAACCCTCAGTTTATTTCTGAGTCCACAGTCTCTCATCATTCATCTCTCCCTCTGATTTCCCCCAACTCCCTTCTCCTCTCCTTCACCCAGTGTCCTCTGTGTTATTCCTTATGCTCCACAAGTGAAACCATATGATAATTGACTCTATCTGTTTGACTTATTTCACTCAGCATAATCTCCTCCAGTCCTGTCCATGTTGATATAAAAGTTGGGTATTCATCTTTTCTGATGGAGGCATAATACTCCATTGTATATATGAACCATACCTTATTAATTCATCTGTTGAAGGGCATCTTAGCTCTTTCCACAGTTTGCTGACTATGGTCATTGCTGCTATGAACATTGGGTTACGGATGGCCCTTCTTTTCCTTTCTTCTGTATCTTTGGGGTAAATACCTAGTCGTGCATTCAATATTCTTAAACTCTACAAGAAAAATAGAAGGACCATTTCTAAAATCAGTTTTTGAAGCCAGCATCATCCTTATAGCAAAACCAGGCAAAAAAAACTGCAATAAAAGAAAAGTACAGGCCGATATCTCTGATGAACATAGATGCAAAAATTCTCAACAAAACACTAGCAAACTAAATAGAATAACACATTAAAGGGATCATACACTATGGCCAAAATACATTAATGCTTGGAATGCAAGAATGATTCCACCTAAGCAAATTAATCAATGCAATACACTGCATCAGTAAAATGAAAGGAAAAAAAAATATATGGTCATCACAATAAAGAAAACATATTTGACAAAATTCAACATCCATTTGTGATTTAAAAAAAACTCGACAAAATAGGTATAGAATGAATTTATCTCAACACAATAAAGGCTATCTATTAAAAGCTCCATCATAATCAATGGAGAAAAACTGAAAACTCCTCTAAAAGCCAGTATAAGGCAAGGGTGTCCACTCTCACCTCTTCTATTAAACATATTACTGGAAATTTTAGCTAGAGCAATTAGATAAGAAAAACAAATAAACATCACTGGCATTGGAAAGAAAGAAGTAAAATGATCTCTGTTTACAGATGACATATTCATATATGTAGAATACTTTACAGGCTACACACACACACACACACACACACACACAATTAGAACTAATAATTAACTCAGTAAATGTGCAGGATACAAAACCAACATACAAAAGCAATCATATTTACACATAAACAATGAACTATTCAAAAAGGAAATTAAGCAAGAAATCCCATTCACATTGGTGCATTGGCAACAAAAAAGAATAAAATACTTAGAAATAAACTTAAAGAGATGAAAGACCTACACAATGAAAAGTATAAAAATTAATGAAAATTAAAGAAGATGCAGGTAAATGAAAAGACATCCATGTTCATGGATTGAAAGAATTAATATTGTTAATATGTCCTAATTACCCAGAGTGATCTACAGATTTGATGCAACCCCTATCAAAATTCTAATGACATTCTTTACAGAAATATAAAAAGCAATCTTAAAATTTAAAGCAACAACAGAAGACCTCAGATAGCCAAAGCAATCTTCAGCAAGAACAAAGCTGAAAGTATTCACTTCCTGTTTTCAAAATATATCTCAAACTACAGTAAACAAAACAGTATAGTATTGGTAGAAAGACAAACATATAGACTAATGAAATAGAATAGAGAGCCCAGAAATAAATCTATGCATCTATGAATGATCTAAAACTAGGGTGCCAAAAACATATAATGGAGAAAGGATAGATATTTCAATATATGATATTGAAAAAACTGGATATCTACATATAGAATAATTAAACTGGATCCTTATGTCACATCCTGTACAGAAATCAATTCAAATGTAATATCATAGGGTGTATCAACTAGCAGAGCAGGTTTATCTCCCATGTCATGTTTTTCATTCTCTTGTTTATTCAGTCATATGTACATGTACTTATTCATTCATTCAATTTAAAAACATGATGGTTACCTCATGTTTAAGGAACATTGTGGCAGTCTGTTGAGGATGACCTGAATTCTCTACATTCCGGTATGCCTCTGGCTTAGCCCCATGCCTGGCATGAAATTGATCAGTGAA
Source organism: Lutra lutra (assembly GCF_902655055.1). NCBI lineage: Eukaryota > Metazoa > Chordata > Mammalia > Carnivora > Mustelidae > Lutra > Lutra lutra. Next base: position 115,176,219 of record NC_062280.1, on the reverse strand, counting down.
TATTGTGTTAACAATTACCAAACTGGAGGTCATTATGAACTTCCCCATTTACCTCAGAGTTGTCTTGAAAGAAGAAATATTTCAATATAAGACTGAGCTTCTGATTATCCTGTGCAGCTTCTCCCCATTCCCGCTGGTCAAGAAAAAGCTCCTAACCCAAACTATGCCACTACTTATGTTTAGTAATTATTTGTGGTTTGGGGGGAAGGGTGTGTGATTTGCCAATTTCCTTCTTTTAGTATGCCTTTCCTCCCTTTGCTGAGGCAGCAGGAGTTACTGAGTTTCCAGAAAGCCAGTAGCTTAGAAATTTGTCTCAATGGATGTGCCATCAGAAAATCGTTAATACTGCAAGCATGGCTCTCTGTTTCTTAGGAATCCCTGTGCATGGGACATTCTCATCTTGGTTTGGACTACCAGCCTGAGTTAGAGGAAAGATTCATTTCCTACTGATTTTTAGTACCATTAAAGAAACAACATTGCCTTTTGCATACACCTATTATTGGATGATTCATAGCTGTGAAGCCTGCAAGCTATGTTCTTGTTACCTAATATTGAGACAATTACTTCATCATTGCAGAAACTTATGAAAAACAATTGTTAAATTACTCCAACAATGGTAATATGTCAAAGGTATGCAGATGACAACTGATAAGAGCTCCTACTTAATAAAACTGGAACAAATTGAGTATGAAAATAAATAAGAGAATATTGATACTCAAAGTGTGAAATAAGTTTCCATGTGTCCATACTGATAAAAATAAATGACCTAATAAACAAATAAATAAAGATGATAGATCTCCATAGAGAAGAATTCCAGATGATTTATGTGGATACTTCAACATCAAAGAAGGGAAGCTTAACTCCTGACCCTGTAAATATGGGCTGTGTGCATCACATGACTTCCTTCCAAAGAGTATGTCATAGAAAGGGGAAAAAAAGAATAACTCTGCAGTGGAGAAATCTGATGACCAGGTGACCAAAATCAGCTGCAACAGTATTTCATGTTCATATTATGTACCCTTGTATGTCATGAGAAAGGTACTTTATCTCTGTGGCCTTTCTCCTAAAAACATATAACCTCAGTTTAATTGTGGGGAAAATCCGAATGAAAGGACAGTCCACTAAATACTTAAATACCTACTAAATACCTAAATACTAAATACCTCAAAATTGTCAAGATCATCCAAAACAAGGAAAATCTAAGAATCTGCCACAGCTGAGAAGAGCCCAAGGGAACATGATAACTGAATGTAATGTGGTATCCTAGATGGGGTGCTTGAGCAGAAAAATAACATTTGATAAAAAGTAAGGAAATTTGAATAAAGTATGGACTTTAGTTACTAATAACATGTTGATATTGGTTCACTAATTATAAAAAATGTACCATATTAACATAAGATATTAATAATAGGGAAACTGGGTGTGAAGTATGTGGGAACTCAGTCTATCTTCACATCTTTCCTGTAAATTTAAGACTATTTTGAACCTAAAAGTTTATTAAAAACTAAAAATGAATCCCAGTGAAGAGAGAAAGGAACAAGTGATAGCACTGTGGGATTTTCTCTAGCCCCATGGTTGGGTAAATGAGTGTGTGACACGTTCTGATTATATATCACAGAACATTTTTGATGGATTTTTTCTCTGTTTAGGCATGTGGGAGATAGCACATCTGCACAATGGCCAATAAGCTATTACCCTGACTTACTCTACTCACAATGGAGAAGGAATGGGGGAGAAGTGGCAAAGAATGATGAAAAGTAATGTGCTACTAAACCAAATGTTCCTTTTTATGAAGGATCACAACAGAACTCTTGGAAGAAGACAACTTATTTTCAAAATTAGTAATTTTCAAGTTTCTTTGATCATTCACTCTATTGAGTGAAGTATTGAAAACCTCTCAATATTTCCAAATACATATGTATTTTTTGTAAATATGTATACATGTACCAATATTACTACCTAATATCCTAAGCCACTGTATACAGAGATGTTGATCACCAATAACAATGTACATAATTTTATATTTCATATTATATTTATAGTAATTTTTAATTTATTCTACCTGTTTCATGCCAGATCTGATTACTTTGCCATTGTTTTCATTTTTTAATTGGGTATTTTTTGCTGACAAAGGACTCATATTTGAAGGCGAAACATAGTTAGCTGTGAAAAAAAAATTGGTTACCTTGTCTTTGCATATTAATTTTTAACCGACATTTTGCAGTAACTGTTCTAAGATATGTCTCCATTTTGGGGAGGGCTAGTTTTTTAAAAAGAGATTGTATCATTTGTACACACATGATTGAACACACATTACAGTACTTGGTGATGCAGTGGGCATTCATGGGTGTGGTCAAAGGGGTGATCCTTTCACATTGCAGAGTCTCCCCTTCCCTCGTACTCCTCGCACTATAACTGACAATGATTTGACACAGATTAAGCCATGGATTTAATGGATTTAATACTAGCAAAATTTAATTACTTTATTTCCAGGTAAAAATAAATAGAAACAGAACCATTGAAAGTTTTTTCCTTGATCTAAACAAATCATCTGGAGAACTACCTAGGTATTTGTACCCCACTCTAAAGACCCCTGGTAAAACTGACTGCAATAAAGAGAAGGGCAGAAGTAGTTTATATTGGTGGGACATTCAGGTCAATGTCACACATGATTCCATGGCTCATGTCAGAGCTGTGGACTTGGAGGTAATGATGCACCCTGCAAGAACATCATTGAAACAGGGGATGGCCAAGGCTATTCTGTTTAGTCAAGTCAGAGGGCATATGTACATTCTTGGGTGGAGTCAGTCTTCCAAATATCCAAGTACAAGGGTTATTGAATCTGACCAGATTTTTGTGAGTTGTTATAGTTAATAAGTAAATTCAACAAAGTGCCAAAATATAAAGTCAATCCACAAAAATAATTTGTATTTCTATATACTTGCAAAGAACAATCCTAAAAGAAAAAAATCAAAGTTCACAGATTCTCTTTATAGTAGTATATTTTTCCTTCCAACTTTTTATTTAGATTTTAATTTTTATATAGAGTATAATACTGGTTTCAGGAGTAGAATTTAAGGATTCATCACCTCCATATAACACCCAGTGCTCATCATAACAAGTGCCCTCCTTAACAACCATCACCTATTTAGCCCATCCCTCCATCAACCCTCAGTTTTTTCTCTATCATTAAGTTTCTTCTAGTTTGATTACCCCCTCTCTTTTTTTTCATTCTGATATGTTTATTTGTTTTGTTTCCTAAATTCCTCATATGAGTGAAATCACAAGGCATTTGTCTTTCTCTGGCTGACTTATTCTGTATAGCATAAGTTATGGTTCTATGGACATCATTGCAAGAGGCAAGATTTCAATCTTTTGATGGCTGAGTAATACTACATTGTGTATAGATACCACATCTTTATTTTATATCACATCCATCAGTTGGCGGACATTTAGGATTTTTGCATAGTTTGGCTATTATTATTATTTTTAAAGATTTTTATTTATTTATTTATTTATTTATTCGTGTGTGTGTGTGTTTGTCTCTCTCTCTGTGTCTGTGTGTGTGTGTGTTTGTGTCTGTCTGTGTGTGAAAGAAAGAGAATGAGCAGGGAGGAAGGCAGAGGGAGAGAGAGAGAGAGAGAGAGATTCTCTGCTGAGCTGTGAGCCCAAGGCAGGGCTTAATCCTGGGACCTGGAGATCATGACCTGAGCTGAAGGCAGACACTTAACCAACTGAGTCACTCAGGCACCCCCATAATTTGGTTATTATTAAAAATGCTCCTATAAACATCAGGTGCATACACCCCTTTGAATCTGTATTTTTGAATCCTTTGGGTAAGTACCTAGTAGTAAAATTGCTGGATTGTAGGGTATTTCTATTTTTAACCTTTTGTGGAACCTCTGTACTGTTTCCAGAGTGGCTGCACCAGTTTGCATTCCCACCAACAGTGCAAAAGATTTCCCCTTCCTCCGCATCCTCAGCAATATCTGTAGTTGAGTGTGTTGTTGATTTTAGTAATTATGGCAGGTGTGAGGTATTTCATTGCAGTTTTGATTTGTATTTCCTGAAGATGAGTGATGTTGAGCATCTTTGCATGTGTCTGTTAGCCATCTGAATGTCTTCTTTGGAAAAAAACATTTGCTGATGTCTTCTGCCCAGTTCTTAACTGGATTGTTTGTTATTTGGGCGTTGGTTTGATAAATTCTTAAAAGTTTGGATACTAACCCTTTATCAGATATGTCTTTTGTAAATATCTTCTCCTATTCCACAGGCTGCCTTTTAGTTGTTTCCTTCTCTGTACAGAAGCTTTATAGTTTGATGAAGTCCCAATACTTCATTTTTGCTTTTGTTTTCCTTGCCTCCAGTGATGTGTCTAGCAATAAGTTGCTATGGCCAAGGTCAAAGAGGTTGCCACCTGTGTGCTATACTAAGATTTGGATGGTTTCCTGTCTCAAATTTAGGTCTTTCATCCATTTAGAATTTGTTTTTGTTGTATGGTGTAACACAGTGCTCCAGTTTCATTCTTCTGCATATTGTGGTCCAGTTTTCTCAATACCATTTATTGAAGGGACTGTCTTTTTCCATTGGATATTCTTTCCTGCTGTGTCAAAGATTAGTTGACCATAGAGTTATGGGTCCATTTCCAGGTTCCTTTTTCTGTTCCATTGATCTTTCTCTGTTTTCATACCAATACCATACTGTACTGATTGCTACATATTTGTAATATAGCTTGAAGTCCAAAATTGTGATACCTCCAATTTTTGTTTGTTAGTTTGTTCAGGATTGCTTTGGCTATGCAGGATCTTTTGTGGTTCCATACAAATTTTTAGGATTGTTTCTTCTAGTGCCGTGAAAAATGCTAATGGTATTTTGATAGGGATTGCATTAATGTGTGTAGATTACTTTGGGTAGTTTAGCCATTTTAACAATGTTCTGCCAATCCAAGAGCATGGAATGTCTTTCTTTTTTTGTGTGTTCTCTTCAACTTCTTTCATAAGTGTTCTATAGTTTTCAGCATACAGATCTTTTACCTCTTTGGTTATGTTTATTCTTAGATATCTTACTGTTTTCAGTGCAATTGTAAATGGGATAGATTCCTTGATTTCTTTTTCTGCTACTTCATTCCTGGTTTATAGAAATGGAACAGATTTCTGCACATTGATTTTATATCTTATGATTTTCCTGAATTCAGGTATTAGTTCTACCAATTTTTTAGTGGAATCTCTTGTTTTTTTTTTTACATAGAATATCAGGTTGTCTGCAAAGAATGAATGTTTGGCTTCTTCTTTGCTGATTTGGTTGCCTACTTATTTCTTAGCTGAGGCTAAGTCTTATAGTACTATGTTAAATAGTAATGGTGACAGTAGACATCTTTGTCTTGTTCCTGATTGTAGGGGAAAGGCTCTCAGTTTTTCCCCATTGATGATGATATTACCTGTGGGTCTTTCATATACAGCTTTTATGATGTTGAGGTATATTTCATCTGTACATGCTTTGTTAGTTTTTTATTTTTTTTTTTATCAAGAATGGATGCTATATTTTGTCAAATGCCATTTCTGCATCTGTTGAGAGGATCTTGTTTCTCACCCTTTCTTTTTCATTATTACTATTTTTTTAAATTTCTTTTCAGTGTACCAGAATTTATTGTTTATGCACCATAACCAGTGCTCCATGCAATACGTGCCTTCCATAATATCCACCACCAGGCTGACCCAACACCCCCCCGCCAACTTCAAAGCCCTCAGATTGTTTTTGAGAGTCAATAGTCTTTCATTTTATTAATGTGGTCCAACACATGGATTGATTTGACAATATTGAACCAGCCCCACAGCCCAGAGATAAATCCCATTTCATCATAGTGAATAATTTTTTTTGTTTTTTTTTTAAATTTTTTATTAATTTTTATTTATTTTTTTTATTTTCAGCATAAAAGTATTCCTTGTTTTTGCACCACACCCAGTGCTCCATGCAATCCGTGCCCTTTCTAATAACCATCACCTGGTTCCCCCAACCTCCCATCCCTCAGATTGTTTTTCAGAGTCCGTAGTCTCTCATGGTTCACCTCCCCTTCCAGTTTCCCTCAAATCCCTTCTCCTCTCTAACTCCCCTTGCACTCCATACTATTTGTTATGCTCCACAAATAAGTGAAACCATATGATAATTGACTCTCTTTGCTTGACTTACTTCACTCAGCATAATCTCTTCCAGTCCCATCCATGTTGCTACAAAAGTTGGGTATTCATCCTTTCTGATGGAAGCATAATACTCCATAGTGTATATGGACCACATCTTCCTTATCCATTCATCTGTTGAAGGGCATCTTGGTTCTTTCCACAGTTTGGCAACCGTGGCCATTGCTGCTATAAACATTGGGGTACAGATGGCCCTTCTTTTCACTACATCTGTATCTTTGGGGTAAATACCCAGTAGTGCAATGGCAGGGTCATAGGGAAGTTCTATTTTTAATTTCTTGAGGAATCTCCACACTGTTCTCCAAAGTGGCTGCACCAACTTGCATTCCCATAAACAGTGGAAGAGGGTTCCCCTTTCTCCACATCCCCTCCAACACATGTTGTTTCCTGTCTTGCTAATTTTGGCCATTCTAACTGATGTAAGGTGATATCTCAATGTGGTTTTAATTTGAATCTCCCTGATGGCTAGTGATGATGAACATTTTTTCATGTGTCTGATAGCCATTTGTATGTCTTCATTGGAGAAGTGTCTGTTTGTATCTTCTGCCCATTTTTTGATATGATTATCTGTTTTGTGTGTGTTGAGTTTGAGGAGTTCTTTATAGATCCTGGATATCAATCTTTTGTCTGTACTGAACTATAGAACACTCATGAAAGAAATTCAAGAAGACACAAAAAGATGGAAGACCATTTTATGCTCTTGGATCGGAAGAATAAACATTGTTAAAATGTCTATACTGCCTAGAGCAATCTATACTTTTAATGCCATTCCAATCAAAATTCCACCGATATTCTTCAAAGAGCTGGAGCAAATAATCCAAAAATTTGTATGGAACCAGAAGAGACCCCGAATCGCTAAGGAAATGTTGAAAAACAAAAATACAACTGGGGGCATCACGCTACCTGATTTCAAGCTTTACTACAAAGCTGTGATCACCAGGACAGCATGGAACTGGCATAAAAACAGACACATAGACCAGTGGAACAGAGTAGAGAGCCCAGATATGGACCCTCAACTCTATGGTCAGTTAATCTTCGAAAAAACAGGAAAAAATATACAGTGGATAAAAAACAGTCTCTTCAATAAATGGTGCTGATAAAACTGGGCAGCTATATGTAGAAGAATGAAACTCGACCATTCTCTTACACCATACACAAAGATAAACTTGATATAGATAAAAGACCTCAATGTGACACAGGAATCCATCAGAATCCTAGAGGAGAACATAGGCAGTAATCTCTTTGATATCAGCCACAGCAACTTCTTTCAAGATATGTCTCCAAAGGCAAAGGAAACAAAAGCCAAAATAAACTTTTGGGACTTCATCAAAATCAAAAGCTTCTGCACAGCAAAGGAAACAGTCAAGTAAACAAAGAGGCAACCCACAGAATGGGAGAAGATATTTGCAAATGACAGTACAGTGAATAATTATTTTAATGTTAGATTCATTTGCTACTATCTTGTTTAGAATTACTGCATCCATGTTCATCAAATACCATGGCCTATAATTCTTCCTTCAAGTGGGGTCTTTGTCTGGTTTTTTAATCAAGCTAATCTGGCCTCATAGAAGCAACTTGGACATTTTTCTTCCATTTTGGAACATTTTGAGAAGAGGTTTTAACTCTTCCTTAAATGTCTCCTGGACATCCCAGAATTCTCCTGGGAATCCATGTAGCCCAGGACTTTTGTTTGTTGGGAGATGTTTGATTACTGATTCAATTTCTTTGCTGGTTATGGGTCTGTTCAAATTTTCTATGTCTTCCTGTTTCAGTTTTGGTAGTTCATAAGTTTCTAGGAATTTGTTCATTTCTTCCAGATTACCCAGTTTTTTGGCAGATATTTTTCATAATATTCTCTTTTAATTTGTGCATTTCTGTGGTGTTGGTTGTTATCTCTCCTCCTTCATTCATGATTGTATTTATTTCATTCCCTTCTCTTTTCTTTTGATAAGTCTAACTAGATGTTTATCCTATTGCTTTAGGATGAAATGTTCTGAATATGTTTGTTAAACCTATCTGGTTAAGTATGTCATTCAAAGTCATTGTTTCCTTGTTCATTTTATGCTTACAAGATCTGTCCATTTCTGTGAATGGGGTGTTAAAGTGTCCTGCTATTATTGTATTATTATCAATGAGTTTCCTTATGTTTGTTATTAATTGATTTATATTTTTGGGTGCTCCCAATTTGGGGCATACATATTTATAATTAGTAGATCTTCTTGATGGATAGACTGCTTAATTATGATTTAGTGCCATTCTTCATCTCTTGTTACAGTCTTTGGTTTAAAATCTTATTTTCATGATATAAGTATGGCTACTCTGGCTTTCTTTTTATGTCCATTAGCATGATAGATTGTTTTCCATCCCCTTTCTTTAAACCTGCCAATGTCTTTATGTCTAAAATTAGTCCTTGTAAATAGCATATAGATGGGTTTTTTTTTTAATCCATTCTGATACCCTATGTCTTTTAATTGGTGCATTCAGTCCACTTATGTTCAAAATGATTATTCATAGATATTAATTTAGTGCCATTGCATTCTGTTTCTTTCTAGTCTTTGTTGCCTTTGCCTCCCCACTGCCTTCAAGAGTCCCCTTTAATATTTCTTGAAGGGCTGGTTAAGTGGCCACAAACTCCCTTAGTTGTTGTTTGGAAAACTCTTTATCTCTCCAATTCTGAATATGACAGCCTTGCTGGATAAAGTATTCTGGGCTGTATATTTTCTCACTCAGTATGTTCAATATATCCTGTGACTGTCTCTGGCTTGCCATGTTTCTGTGGACAGATGTGCTGTGATCCTGATCTGGCTTTCCTTGTAGTTTAAGTACTTTTCTTCTCTTGCTGCTTTCAGGATTCTTTCCTTGTCTCTGTATTTTCTTTCTTTCTTTCTCTCTCTCTCTCTCTCTCTGCTTTTTTTTTTTTTTTGTCTCTGTATTTTCTAACTTGGCTATGATATTTCTTGGTGATGCCCAGATTTTGTTGATTTAAATAGATATATATCTATTTAAATCAACTATATATATATATATAATCTCTCTCTCTCTCTCTCTATATATATATATATATCAGAGAAAGCATGAGCAGGAGTGGTAGAGGGAGAATCTCAAGGAGAATCTGTGCTGAGCATGGAGTCTGTTGTGAGGCTTGATCTCATGACACTGAGATGACTTGAGCTGAAACCAAGAGTCAGATGCTAAACTGAGTGCAGCATCCAGGTGCCCTTTTTGTTGAATTTATTTTTTTTTAAGATTTTATTTATTTATTTGACAGAGAGAGATCACAAGTAGACAGAGAGGCAGGCAGAGAGAGAGAGGGAAGCAGGCTCCCTGCTGAGCAGAGAGCCCGATGTGGGACTCAATCCCAGGACCCTGAGATCATGACCTGAGCCAAAGGCAGCAGCTTAACCCACTGAGCCACCCAGACGTCCCTCTTTTTGTTTAATTTAATTGGAGTTTTCTGTGTTTCTTGAATTTTGATGTTTGTTTCTACCCCAGATTAGGGAATTTTTCAGTTATAACTTGCTCCAATAAATCTTCTGTTCTTTTTTCTTTCTCTTCTTCTTCTGGGATCCATGTGATTCAAAGATTATTATGCTTTAAGGAGTTGCTGAGTTCCCTAAATCAACATTTGTTATCTAATACCTTTCTTTCCTTTTTTTCCAGCTTCTTTGTTTTCTGTAATTTTGTCTTCTATATCACTGATTGATTTCTCTGCTTCATTCATCCTCATTGACATGAGGTTTTGCATCTAAGTTGTAGTATACAGTATTTGGTTTTGCATCTAAGTTGTAGTATTTCTTATTTTGTCCTGAGTAGTTCATTATTAATTTTTTTTTAGCTCTGTACTAAGGGGGTCTCCAGTGTCTTCTATACTTTTTTCAAGCCCAGCTAGTGTCCTTATGGTATTGTTTTATACTCCAATTCAGACATCTTACTTGTATCTGTATTGATTTTGCAGTGAATTCATCTTTCTTGTTACTTTGTCTGGGTCACTATTTTTGTTGTTGTATTTAGGTCAGTCTACTGTATTCCCACTCCTGAAAATAATGGCAATATAAAGAAGATGTCTGGGGGACAAGTTGGCAGCAGAGTAGGGGACCTCATTTTATCTGGTCCCTTGAATTTAGCAGCATATCTGCCAAACCATTCTGAGCACACACAAATTCAACCTGAAGATTTATCTGGATCCTTACAAGCAGAAAAATGACTACATTTTGTGAGGTAAGAAGTGCAGAACCTTGAATATTTGGAGGAAATGTCAGAAGATAAATGGAGGGGGAAGGATCCTCCATAAGACAGCCACTGGTAAGTGATATTACACCAGCACAAAATATCAGTACCCTTGGAAATCAGCTCCAGAGAGAGGTACCACTTTTTGAAAAGGGCACAAGGAATGAATAGGGCAGAATTCTCAGTGGATCATTGTAGTCTCAGGATTCCAGGAGACTCAGAAAGAAAGGGGGATCCTGAGTGTCCAAGCAGTGGAGCAGTGAGACTGGTTATGGTCAGTGAGCCCAGAAAGAACTCTCTGCTCTGGTCACCGTAAACTGCAAGCTGGGCTGGTAGGGAGACCACTTTCTGTCTGACCCCCCTGAGAAGGACTAGAAAGTGTGGGCTGTTTAACAATCCAGGTTACTGCGCCCATGACAGGGCAAAAGCTCTCAGGGCAGTGTGGCCCATGAAAGGACTGAAGGAGCACGAGCATGACCTAAGAGCTGCAGAAGAGAGTGCACGTGTGAGCAAATGGCTGCTAGCAATTACAAATCACAAAGCACAAGGACACTTACAGGTCCCTGTTTCCCCCTGGGAGAGGTGCAGTGGAGCAGGAACCAACGGATTTGGCAGTTTGGCACACAAAGAGGCTGTGCTTACAACAGGGCAACAGCTCTTAAGGCAGCATGACCCCTGAAAGGACGGTGGGACAACACCCAGCATAGCCTGTAAGCTGCAGAAGAGCGTGCATGCATGAGCCCACAGCTGCTAGAAATTGCAAAGTCACAAAGCACAGAGATGCTCGTGGGTCCCTGTAATTTCACTTAGGAGAGCTGCAGCAGGTATAATAGTGTGAGTCTGTGGAGTTTGGTACAAACAGAAGTGGAGATGGTTTGACCTGATGGTTTTATTGAAGAAAGGGGACTTTGACCTTGTGGCTCTGGACCAGAGATTCCAGCAAGGCCATATTTGCTCTGACCCACTAAAGAGAAGTGGAAAAATGTCAGGGAACAAAAGCCACACAGCCAACTAGCTCACATTAAGCCCACCTCCCTGATAAGGAGTGGACAATTCCACCCACTCAAGGATGACTAAGAAGCCAAGGGGTAGGTTCCCACCCCCCAGAAGACAGATTGGAAGTACAGGTGAATGATAAGATTATTTCCCACTGGACTGTAAAACTCCAGCACCAGGGAGAAATAATATAAGGAGCTTTAGGTGTTCCCTCATGACTCGTTTATACTTTAGGCTAAAAGTTTCTTTCCTCCTCCTCCTCCTTCTTTCTCCTCCTTCTTTCTCCTTCCCTTCTCCTTTCTTCTTCTTCTTCTTCTTCTTCTTCTTCTTCTTCTTCTTCTTCTTCTTCATCCTGTTCACCTTACAAATAGATTCTTATTTTCCAACTTTTGTTTTTAAGTCACTTTCAAACTTTCATTATTTCACATCTATGTTTCATAGATTTATGTCCCATCCAAGCCCATTTTTCACTCTATTTAATTTTATCTTCATATGTATCTATATCCATATCTATCTATAAATAAATCTATTTATAGATAGATAGAAATCAATACCTATCTATAAATATCTATCTATTTATAGATAGATATCTATCCATATCTATAAATAAATAAATCTATAGATAGGTATAATCCTCATATCAGACAAATCTATTTATAAATAGATTTATAGATAGATAGATATAGATATAGATGAAGTTCTGATTTCTTTGAAATTTTCGAATATAGTTTCTTCTAACACACAAACCAAAAATAATCAATCAGGAACAGGGAGATCACCCTGATTTCTCCAACCTGAGAGACTACAATACTCCCTTTTTCATTGTTTTATATCATCTTGGCTCTGGTTGTATATCTGTCGTAGCTTCAGACCACTTTGGATGTTATCTAGGGTGCATTTTCCTTGGGTCATGCTTGATAATTTGGACCCTGTTCATTTGCTTAGCCAACCCTTAACAGAATGTCCAGAAGGAGGAACTCTAAACAAATAAAAGAAACAATGTCCTCTGCCACAGAACTAATGGACATGGATATAAACAAGATGTCAGACACAGAATTGAAGATAGCAATCACAAAGCCAAAAGCTAGGCTTGAAAAAAGCATTAGTGAAAAAATAGAATCTCTGAGGGCAGAAATGAGATCAGGTCAAACTTAAAAATGCTGTGAATGAGATGTAGTCTAAACTGGATACTCTCACAGCCAAGATAAATGAGACAGAGGAGAGAATCAGTGGTCTAGATGATGAGATGATGGAAAGGAAGGAAATTGAGGGAAACAGCTAGTAGCCTATGAAAATAGACTTCGAGAGATTAATGATGCCATGAAATATTCCAGTGTCAGAATTGTTGGGGATCCCCAAGGGGGTGGAGAGAGAAAGGACTAGAAGGCATATTTGAGCAAATAATAGCTGAGAACATCCTTAATGTGGGCAAGGAAACATGCATTCATTTCCATAAGGCAGAGAGGACCCCTCTCAAAATCAATAAAGATATATCAATACCCTGACATAAAATAGTGAAGCTTGAAAATCTTACAACCAAATAATCTATCCTGAGAATAGCTTGGGAGAGGTTTCTTACATATGGAGGGAGAAACATCAGAATAACACCAAATATATTCACAGAGAACTGGCAAGCCAGAAAGGTCTGGTAGGACATATTCAGGATATTAAATGAGAAAAACATGCAGTCAAGAATACTTTATCCAGCAAAGCTATCATTCAGAATGGTTAGAGAGATAAAGAACTTTCAGGACAAGCAGAAACTGAAAGAATATGTAACCACAAAGCCAGCTCTGCAAGAAATACTAAGGGGGATTCTCTAAGCAAGAGACCCCAAGAGTAATATAGAACAGAAATTAACAGAAACAATCTATAGATAAGAGACTTTAAAGACAATACAATGAGGGACTATGGACTCCAGGAAACTCCTGGGTGGCTCAGTGGGTTAAGGCCTCTGCCTTCAGCTCAGGTCATGATCTCTGGGTCCTGGGATCAAGTCCCACATTGGACTTTCTGCTCAGCAGGGAGCCTGTTTCATTCTCTCTCTCTCTCTGCCTGCCTCTCTGCCAACTTGTGATCTCTTTCTCTGTCAAATAAATAAATAATATCTTAAAAACAAAAACTAATGATGTTCTGTGTGGTGACTAAATTAACATAAAAAATTAAATAAAGGCAATACAATGGCACTAAATTAATATCTCTCAATAGTTACTCTGAATGTAAATGGGCTGAATGCTGTCATGAAAAGAGACAAGACTTCAGATTGGATAAAAAGGCAGGATCCATCCATATGCTGTCTACAAGAGACACATTTTGAACCTAAAGACACCTCCAGATTGAAAGTGAGATGGAGAACAATCTAACAAGTTAATGGATCTTAAAAGAAAGATTGGGTAACAATCCTCATATCAGACAAATTAGATTTTAAGCCAAAACCATACAAAGAGACATAGAAGGACACTATATTATATGTAGAGTCTATTCAACAAGAGGTTCTAACAATTATAAATATCTATTCCCCCAACATGTGAGCAGCCAATTACATAAACCAATTAATAACTAAAATAAAGAAACATATTGATAATAATACATTAATAGAAGAAAACTTCAGCATTCCACTCACAGAAGTGGACAGTTTATCTAAGCAGAGGATCAACAAAGAAACAAGGGCTTTGAGTGACACACTGGACCAGATGGACTTCACAGATATATACAGAACATTCCACCCTAAGACAGCAGAATACTCATTCTTCTCAAATGCACATTGAACTTTTTCCAGAAGAGATCACATACGGGATCACAAATCAGTTCTCAACCAATAGTAAAAGACTGAGATCATTTCCTGCTTGTTATGAGACCACAATGCTTTGAAACTGGAACTCAGTCACAAGAAAATATTCAGAAGGAATTCAAACACTTGGAAGTTAAAGAGCATCCTGATAGAGAATGAATAGGTCAACCAAGATATTAAAGAAGAATTTAAGAAATTCCTGGAAACTAAAAACAATGAAAACACATTGGTTTGGGGCACCTGGGTGGTTCAGTGGGTTAAGCCTCTGCCTTTGGTTCAGGTCATGATCTCAAGGTTCTGGGACTGAGTCCTGTATTCGGCTTTCTGCTCAGCAGGGAGTCTGCTTCCCCCCCCACCCCACTCCTACCTCTCTGCCTACTTGTGATGTCTCTCTTTCTCTCTCTCTCTGTCAAATAAATAATTAATTTTTTTAAAACCCACATTGGTTCAAAACCTATGGGAAAGAGCAAAGGTAGTCCTAAGAGGAAAGTACACAGCCACAGAAGCAGCTCTCAAAAAATTAGAAAAAAAATTCCAAATGCACAAGCTAACCTTACACTGAAAGGGCCTGGAGAAAGAACAGCAAATAAAGCCTAAACCAAAGCAGGAGGAGGGAAATAATAAATAGTAGAGCAGAAATCAATGAAATAGAAACCAGAAAAATAGTAGAACAGATCAATGAAACTAGAAGCTGGTTCTTTGAAAGAATTAATAAGATCAATAAACCTCTGACCATACTTACTTGAAAGAAAAGAGTAAAGACCCAAATTAATAAAATCACGAACAAAAAGGGAGAGATCATGATCAACACTGAGGAAATACAATTTGCAAAAGAACAATTATGAACAATTATATGCCAAAAAATTATGCAATCTATAAGAAATGGGTGCATTTCTGGAAATTCATAAACTACTGACTGAAATAGGAAGAGGCAGAAAATATGAACAGACAAATAACCAGCAAGGAAATAGAAGCAGTAATTAAAAACTTCTCAAAAAACAAGGGTTCAGGGCCAGATGGCATCCCAGGGGAATTCTACCAAATATTTAAAGAAGAAATCATACCTATGCTAAAGAAGCACTTCCAAAAAAAAAAAATAGAGAAGAAAATTTTCCAAACTTGTTCTATGAGACCAACATTACCCTGATCCCAAAACCAGACAAAGAGCCCATAAAAAAGGAGAATTAGAGACAAATATCCCTGATGAACATGGAGGCCAAAATACTTAACAACATCCTAGCCAACAGGATCCAACAGAATATTAAAAGGATTATTCACCATGACCAGGTGGGATTTATTCCTTGAATTCAAGGCTGGTTCAACATTCGGAAATCAATCAACCTGATAGAGCACATTAATAAAAGACCAGGCAAGAACTAGAGGATTTTCTCAATTGATTCAGAAAAAGCATTTGACAAAATACAGCATCCTTTCTTTGTCAAACTCTTCAAAGTATAGGGATATAGGGAACATACCTCAGTATCATAAAAGCCATCTATGAAAAGTTCACAGTGAATAGCATTCTCAATGGGGGAAAACTGAGAGTTTTTCCCTGAAGGTCAGGAACATGACAGGAATACCCACTCTCACCATTATTGTTGATCATAGTAATAGAAGTCCTAGCCTCAGTAATCAGACAACAAAAAGAAATAAGATTCATTCTAACTGGCAAGAAGAAGTCAAACTCTCTCTCTTCAAATATGACATGATATTTTATGTGGAAAACATAAAGGACTCCACCCCCAAATTACTACCCCTCATATAGCAATTCAGCAACATGGCAAGATACAAAATCAATGCACTGAAATCAGTTGCATTATTATACACTAACAATGTAACTGAAGAAAGAGAAATTAAGGAATCCATCCCATTTACAATAACACCAAAACCCGTAAGATATCTTGGAATAAACCTAACCAAAGAGGTAAAGGATCTATGCTCCAGAAACTACAGATCACTTATGAAAGAAATTGAGGAAGACACAAAGAGATGGGTAAAGATTCCATGTTCATGAATTGGTAGAATAAACATTGTTAAAATGTTCATGCTGCCCAGGCAATCTATACTTTCAATGCCATCCCTATCAAAATAACATTGACATTTTTCACAGAGCTCGAAAAACAATCCTAAAATCTGTATTGAACCAGAAAAGACCCTGAATCACCAGGGGAGTGTTGAAAAAAAAAAAATTAAAGCTAGGGGGAATCACAATCCCAGACTTCAAGCTGTATTACAAAGCTGTGATCATCAAGACAGCATAGTATTGACACAATAGCAGATACTTAGATCAATCAAACAGAATAGAGAGCCCAGAAATAGACCCACAACTCTGTGGTCAACTAATCTTTGACAAAGCAGGAAAGAATATCCAGTGGAATAAAAACAATCTTTTCAATAAATGGTGATGATAAATTGGACAGCCACATGCAGAATAATGCAACTGGACCATTCTCTTACACCATATGCAAAGACAAACTCAATATGGATGAATGACCTCAGTGTGAGACAGGAATCCATCAAAACCCTAGAGGATAGGGGTAACCTCTTAGACATTGGCCATAGAGACTTCTTTCAAGTCATGTCTCTAAAGACAAGGGAAACAAAAGCAAAAATGAGCTTTTCAGACTTCATCATGATAAAAAGCTTTTGCACAGCAAAGGAAACCGTTAATAAAATTAAGAGGCAATTGATGAAATGGAAGAAGATATTTACAAAATGACATTACAGATAAAAAGCTGATCTCCAACATCTATAAAGTGCCTCTCAAACTCAACACCTAAAAACACCAAATAATCCAATCAATTAATGGGCAGAAGACACAACTAGACACTTCTCTGAAGAAGATATACAAATGGACAATGGACACACGAAAAAATGATCCACATCTCTAGACATCAGGGAAATACGAATCAAAACCACAATGAAGTGTTACCTTACACCAGTTAGAATGGTCAAAATTAACAAGACAGGAAGCAAATGCTGGCAAGGATATGGAGAAAGGGGAACCTCTCACACTGTTGGTGAGAATGCAAGCTGGTACAGCCAATTTGGAAAACAGTATAGAGGTTCCTCAAGACATTAAAAATATAGCTACCCTATGACCCAGCAATTGCACTACTGTGTATTACCCCAGAGATACAGATGTAGTGAAAAGAAGGGGCACATGCACCCCAATGTTTATAACAGCAATGTCCACAATGGCCAAACTGTGGAAGGAGCCGAGATGTCCTTCAGTGGATGAATGGATAAAGAAAATGTGGTTCATACATACAATGGAATTTTACTCAGGCATCAGAAAGGATGGATACCCACCATGGATGGAACTGAAGGGGATTATGCTAAGTAAAATAAGTCAAGCAGAGAAAGGCAATTATCATTGTTTCACTCATATGTGGAACATAAGAAATAGTGTGGAGGACCACAGGGGAATAAAATGAAAACTGAATGGGAAGAAATCAGAGAGGGAGACAAACCATGAGAGACTCTGGACTCCAGGAAACAAACTTCAGGGTCGCAGAAAGGAGGCATGTGTGGGAATGGGGCAACCAGGTGATGGGTATTAAAGAGGGCATGTGTTGTGTTGAGCACTGGGTGTTGTACACAGCTAATGAATTGCTGAACACTACTTCAATAACTAATGATATGTTGGTTAATTGAGCATAATAAAAATACAGAAAAATTGATTTTTATATTTTATATGCTGATTTTGATTTGAGAACTGTGTCACTCTAAAATCAGTTATTAGTTCTAGGTGGTTTTTGTTTGTTTGTTTTTAGTTTCCTCGATGTCATCTGCAAATCAGTCCTGCTTTACTTCTTCCTTTCTGATCTATATGATTTTCATTTATTTTCCTTGCCTTATTAAATAGCTAGAACTTTTTGTAGTATAATGAATTACAGTGCTAGCAGTGTACATCCTTGCTTGTTGTGTATGTTAGCTAAAGGTTTTTTGTAGATGTTTCTTATGAAGTTGAGGATTTTCTCTTCTATTTTTGCTTTTTGAGAATTTTTATGATAAATGACAGGTGTAGATTGGCAAATGCTTTTTCCACATCACTGATAAGATCATATAGTTTTTATTTTTTCTGTGATGTATTTCATTACTTGATCTTGAATGTTGATGTAGTCTTGCACATTTGCAAAACATTCTACTTGGTAATGCTGTGTGTGTGTGTGTGTGTGTGTGTGTGTGTGTGTGTATACTTATACATTGTTGGATCAATTTCCTAA
The DNA here is from genome assembly GCF_902655055.1 of Lutra lutra. Taxonomy (NCBI): domain Eukaryota; kingdom Metazoa; phylum Chordata; class Mammalia; order Carnivora; family Mustelidae; genus Lutra; species Lutra lutra. The sequence goes on along the minus strand of NC_062280.1, from coordinate 115,157,782 downwards.
TCTTTTATTGAGGGTGCTTTCTTCTAAATTCATGAAGATTACATGTAGTTTTCATTGTACAGTCTTTTTTAGTTTTGATATAAGGGTAATACTAGCCTCATAAAAGGAGTTGGGAGTCTCTTTCTTTCTTTCTTTTCCTTCTTTTTTTCCTTCCATCCTTTTTTCTTTTTACTTTTTGTTTTTTTATTTTTTATTTTTAAGTTTTATTTTAATTCCAGTATCATTAATATACAGTGTAATATTAATTTAAGATGTGCAATACAGTTATTCAACATTCCATATAATATCTGGTGCTCATCACTAGTGCATTTCTCAATTTCTATCATCTATTTAATCCATCCTCTTACCTATCTCTTCTATTTCTATGGAACTGTGTCAAATTGATGTTGATTCTTCTTAAACGTATGGTAGAATTCTCTAATGAAATCATCTGGGACTGGGAATCTCTTTTTCGGGGATACTTCACATTTCTTGGTTATAAAATTGTTCTGATTATCAGTTTTGTCTCAATTCCAATTTCACAGTTTTGATTTCAAGGAATTGATTATTTTCTTCCAAGTTGTTGACTTCATGAGGGTAAAACTGTACTTTGTATTTCCTTGTTTCCTTTTTAATGGCTGGAGGATTTATAGTGATTTCCTTTGTTTCATTTTTTATCTTGGTATGTCTTTTCTTTGTCAGTGTTGTTAAAGTTTTATAAATTTTATTTTTTTTCTCATAGATTTCTGCTCTTATCTTTATTATTGCTTTCTTTATTCTTGTTAGGGTTTTTTTTGCTCTTCTCTAATTTCTTGAAGTAGTTACTTAGATTATTGATTTGAGATATTTTAAAATCTTCTCAAGTAAGCTTTTAGTGCCATCAATTTCCCTCACAACATTGTTTTTTTAATACCATATTTTATGATACCATATTTTAACTTTATATTTATTTTACATTACATATGTTTAATACATATTTATACTTACATTTACATTTATTTTATTATATTCTTTTTGACATGAATTATTTAGAAGTATTTTAATTTTCAACTGCTTGGGGGATTTCCTGTTGTTTTTGTGTTGTTGATTTCTAGTTTGATTCCATTATGCTAAGAGAACATGTTCTCTATAGTTTCAATTATTTTAAATTATTTGAGGTTTACTGTGAATTGTCTATTTCTCCTTTTAGCTCTCTTTATATATTGTGAGGCTCTGTTTTAGAACATATATATTTAAGATCACAATTCCTTCCTTGTGGAGTGATTCTTTTATCATTATTTAATGTCTCCCTTTGTCTCCAGTGGTTTTTCTATGCCCCAGAACCTACTTTGATATTTTATTTTCTCTTTTTTTAATTATTATGTTCAGTTAGCCAATATGTTGTACACCATTAGTTTTTGATATAGTGTTCAAAGATTTGTTAGTTATGTGTAATACCCAGTGCTCATCACAATACATGCCCTCCTTAATACCCATCACCTAGTTATCCCATTCCCCCCACCCCCTCCTTTCTGTAATCCTCAGTTTGTTTTCCAGAGTCCAGAGTCTTTCCATAGTTTGTATCCCTCTCTGATTTCTTCCCATTCAGTTTTACCTCCCTTCCCACTTTTTTGACTGATGCTTGCAAGTATGTATTTTTTCCTTCCTTTTACTTTCAACCTTTATATTTTATTGAATTTGAAATGAATTTCTTACAGATAACATTTTATTGGATCATGTGTTTTTATCTATTTTGCCAATTTACCTGATTTTAAATTTTAATTTATTTTATTTAAAATTTCAGTATAGTTAACATACAGTGCTGTATTAGTTTCAGGTGTTGTCAATCTATCTTCTAGCTGTCATATTTAGACTATTTACATTTAAATAATGTGTTAGAGTTCACATCTGACATTTTACCAGAGTTTCTCAACTCCTTCTCTTTGCCTTCCTGTGGATAACTCAGACTTTTTTTTTTTTTAGTATTTCATCTTGATTTATTTATAGTAATGTTGAAATACTGCTTTGTGTAGTTTTTTTTTATTGTTGCTCTAGATATTACAAAACATTTGCATGCTTATCACAGTTATAGGTCCACATGTTTTAGCATCTGAGTGAAGTTCAGATGCTTTATTTTCATTCTGGTCCCCCTTTACTCTCCCCGTTTTTATATATAATTATCTTAACTGTTTCCACTGTATACATTTAAAACCATATCAGATGCTATAATTTTGCATTAACTTTCAACTATAACTTAATAACCTCATGGTTTTAAGGATATTTTATTATAGTTACCTCAATTATTATCCAGTCCAATGTATTTTTTTCATTTCTGAAGTGCCAAGGTTTTGTTGTGGTGATTGTTAGCTTTTCCTTTCTACTTCAAGAATTTCTTTTGACTACACTTGAAGGATAGGTTACTGGAAACAAATTTTCTGGGTTTTCCTTTGTTTGACAATGTCTTTGTTTTCTTTTATTCCTTAAAGGGATTTTTGCCAGCTACTAAACACTGAAGAAGTACTTTTTTTCTCAATACTTGAAAAAATATGATCACCATTCTTCTGCCTTTAACGTTTCAGATGAGTGCTCAGCTGGCATTCAAATTGGTATTCTCTTGTAAGTAATATGTGATTTTCTGTCACTGCTTTCAACATTTTAAAAAATTTTCTTTAGTTTTCTGAAGTTTAATTATGATGTTTGGCATGAATATGCTTATATTTGTCCCAAGTTTGTTTAGCTTCTTGAATCTGTATACATATATTTTCTAAATATTTGGGAAGTTTCTGGCCATTATTTCTTTGAAAACCTTATTAGTCTTCTCTTTTGTCCCCCTCTTCTTCTGAGAGTCCTATGAGTTGAGTTTATACCTTTTATTATGGTCAGATCTATGAGACTCTAATCATTTCCCCCCAATCTATTTTGTCCTTGTGTATATTGGGTAAGTTCTACTGATAGGCAGTTTTCTCATTCTATTCTTTGTTCTCTTCATTCTACTTAAGCCCATTCAGAAAGTCTTTTATTTCAATGACTATAATTTTCTGTACTGTAATTTCCACTTGGCACTTTAAACAATAACTTCTACTTTTTTTTAGATTATTTTTATTTTTTTCATTTGTTTGGAGGTAGTTTGTGATTGATTTTTTTTTTTATAAAGGCTACTTTAAAATTCTTGTCAAATATTTCTAACATCTGATTTATCTCAGTGTTAGTGTGTGTTCATTTATGACTTTCCTTGTTCTTGGTATGATGGATAATTTTTTCATTGTTTTCTAGAAGTTTTGAATATTATATTATGTGCATGTTGTATTGTGTACTATTGAATTTGTGCCATCTCATTGTCTTCCAGTATGCATGGAAATGCAGATGGTCCCTGGGAACCCTTTCCTAGTTAAAGTGAGGCACTAATTGCATAGCCCCTTAGCCTCTGAGTGGGAATGTTAGTTCAGTTCCCTAATGGTCCCCTCTTATAGAGGATGGAGTGGAGTGTCAATAATCCTCAGCTCCTACCACTCACTGCTTAACTGAAACTAAATATAATATGAGGCTCAGCTCCCAACTAGACTTCATCTACCTGGGTTGGGAGGAGTAGAGTACTGAGTAGCTATTCAGCCTCATTGATGCAGTGGAGTGGAAGTTTAAATGGGCTCTCTGATGAAATGGGGGAATGTGGTCAGGAAGGTGAGGGTGGAGTGGCCAAAAAGGGATAAGGAAAGGACTACATGCACCCCAATATTTACAGCAGCATTATCTATAATAGCCAAATTTTGGAAAGAGTCCAAATTTCCATTGACTGATAAGTGGATAAAGAATAGGTGCTATAGACACATGATGGAATACTATAAAGCTACCAAAAAAAAAAAAAAAAAAAAAAGGAAGGAAGAAAGAAAGAAAGAAAAAAAGAAAGGAAGAAAAAAATGAAATCTTGCCATTTGCAATGACATAGATGGATCTTGAGAGTATTATGGTAAGTGAAATAAGTCAGTCAGAGAAAGACAGATACATTATTTTGCTCATATGTAGAATTTAAGAAATGAACAGATGAACCTGGGGAGGGGGGAGCAAGGCAAACCATAAAACAGACACTTAACTACAGAAAACAAACTAAGAGTGGCTGGAAATAGACTTGGGCAGGAGGATGGATCAAATGAGTGATAGGCATTAAGGAAGGGCACTTGTTGTGATGCACACTGGGTGTTACATATGAGTGATGAGCCACTAAATTCTATACCTGACACTAATATTGTGCTATATATTAACTAACTGGAATTTAAATAAAAACTTGAAAGAAAGCAAATGAAAAAGAAAAAAAAAATCCTTAAAAAGACTCAATAAAATATAAATCAATGGATATTCCCTTAACATGAATACACACTCACACTCACACACACACACACACACACACACACACACACACACACATAAATGGCAGCCCCAAAGTTGAATTTTACTCACTGAGGAAAACTAGAGACTATCTCACTAATGTGGGATGCCCACTAAACCCACTACTATTGACCACTGTGTTAAGATATTAATCAAAGCAAATACATGTGGGAAAACAATTAGAGGCACAATAATAGAAAAAGAAGAAGTAACATTTTCTTGGCAAGTAACATGATTTGTGTGCATTAATTTTATATCCTGACACTTTACTGAATTCCTAGTATGTGTTCTAGCAGTTTTGGGTGGTGTCTTTTGGGTTTTCCACATAAAGTATCATGTCATCTGCAAAGAGTGAGAGTTTGACTTCTTCTTTGCGGATCTGGATGTCTTATTTCTTTTTGTTGTCTGATTGCTGAGGCTAGGACTTCTGGTATTATGTTGAATACCAGTGGTGATAGTGGACAGCCCTGCCATGTTCCTGACCTTAGGGGAAAGCTCTCAGTTTTTCCCCATTGAGAATGATATTCACTGTAGGTTTTTTTATAGATGGCTTCTATGATATTGAGGTATGTACCCTCTATCCTTACACTGTGAAGAGTTTTGACCAGGAAAGGATGCTGTATTTTGTCAAATGCATTTTCTACATCTATTGAGAGTATCATATGGTTCTTTTTCTTTCTTTTATTAATGTACTATATCACATCGATTGATTTGTGGATGTTGAACCAACCTTGCAGCCAGAAATAAATCTCACTTGGTCATGGTGCATAATCATTTTAATATACAGTTGGATCCTACTGACTAGTATTTGGGTGAGAATTTTTGCATCCATGTTTATCAAGGATATTGGTCTGTAATTCCCTTTTTAATGGGTTCTTTGTCTGGTTTTGGGATCAAGGTAATGCAGACCTCATAAAAAAAGCTTGAAGTTTTCCTTTCATTTCTATTTTTTGGAACAATTTCAGGAGAATAGACATTAATTCTTCTTTCAGTGTTTGGTAGAATTCCCCTGGGATGCCATCGGGTCCTGAGCTTTTATTTGTTGGGAGATTTTTTATTACTGCTTCTACTTCCTTACTTGTTATGGACCTGTTCTGGTTTTCTATTTCTTCCTGGTTTATCTTTGGTAGTTTCTACATCTCTAGGGATGCATCCATTTCTTCCAAATTGTCTAATTTGCTAACATATAGTTGCTCATTATACATTCTTATAATTGTTTGTGATTCTTTGGTGTTGGTTGTGATCTCTCTTCTTTCATTCATGATTTTATTAATTTGGGACCTTTCTCTTTTACTTTTGATAAATTTGGCCAGGAGTTTATCAGTATTATTAATTCTTTCAAAGAATCAACTCCTATTTTCATTGATTTTTTTCTACCGTTCTTTTGGTTTATATTTTATTGATTTCTGCTCTGATCTTTATTATTTCTCTTCTCCTGCTGGATTTAGGCTTTCTTTGCTGTTCTTTCTTCAGCTCCTTTAGGTGTAGGGTTATGTTGTGTATGTGAGACACTTCTTATTTCTTTAGAAAGGCTTGTATTGCTATATGCTTTCCACTTAGGATGTCCTTTGCTGCATCCTAAAGATTTTGAACAGCTCTGTTTTCATTTTCTTTTGTTTCCGTGATTTTTTTAAAGTTCTTCTTTAATTTCCTGGTTGACCCATTCATTCTTTAGTAGGATGCTCTTTAGCCTCCATATGTTTGTGTTCTTTCCAACTTTCCTCTTGTGATTGAGTTCTAGTTTCAAAGCATTGTGGTCTGAAAATATGCAGGGAGTGGTTCCTATGTTTTGGTACCAGATGAGACTGATTTGTGATGGTGGATGTGATCTATTCTGGAGAATGTTCCATGTACACTAGGGAAGAATATGTATTCTGTTGTTTTGGGATGGAATGTTCTAATATATCTGTGATATCCACCTGGTCCAGTGTGTCATTTAAAGCCTTTATTTACTTGTTGATCTCTTGCTTAGATGATCTTTCCATTTCAGTGAGGGGCTTGTTAAATTCCCCTACTATTATTGGATTAGTGTCAATGTGTTTCTTTCTTTCTTTTTTTTTTTTTTTTAATTAGTTGGCTTATATAATTGGCTGTTTCCATGTTAGGGGCTTAGGTATTTAAAATTATTAGATCTTCTTTTTGGCTAGACCCTTGAAGTATGATATAGTGTCCTTCCATATCTCTTATTTGGCTTAAAATCTAATTTATCTGATATAAGGATTGCCATGCCAGCTTTCTTTTGATGTCCATTGGCATGGTAAATGGTTTTCCACACCCCTACTTTATATTTTTTTTTAATTTTTAAAGATTTTATTTATTTATTTGAAAAAGGGAGACACAGTGAGAGAGGGAACCCAAGCAGGGGGACTAGAAGAGGGAAAGCAGACTTCCTGCCGAGCAGGAGCCTGATGCGGGGCTCAATCTCAGGACCCCAGGATCATGACCTGAGATGAAGGCAGATGCTTAACAACTGAGCCACCCAGGTGTCCCTCCACCCCTTCACTTTAAATCTGGAGGTGTCTTTGGGTCTAAAATGAGTCTCTTGCAGACTGTATATCAATGGGTCTTTTTTTTTTTTTTAATCCAATCTAATACCCTGTTTTTTTGATTAGGGCATTTATGCCATTACATTCAGGTTAACTACTGAAAGATATTAATTGAGTGCCATTGTATTGCCTGTGAGGTGACTTTTATTGTATATTGTCTCTGTTCCTTTCTGGTCCATGTAATTAAAATTACATGGCTCTCTCTTTGCTTAGGGGACCCCTTGTAGGACTGGTTTGGTGTTCACAAATTCTTTTAGTTTTTGTTTGTCCTGGAAGATTTTTATGTCTCCTTCTATTTTCAATGACAGTCTATTTGGATATAGTATTCTTGAATGAATAATTTTGTCATTTAGTGCTCTGAATATATTATCCCAATCCTTCCTGGACTGCCAGGTCCCTGTGGATAGGTCTTCTGACAATCTAATATTTCTACCATTGTAGGTTACAGACCTCTTGTCCTGTGCTGCTTTCAGGATTTTCTCTTTGTCTCTGAGACTTGTAAGTTTTATTATTAGATGATGGGATGTTGACCTATTTTTATTGTTTTGAGGGGGGTTCTCTGTACCTCCTGGATTTTGCTGTCTGTTTCCTTCTGCAAATAGAGAGTTATCCACTCTAATTTGCTCCAGTATACCTTCTGCCCCCTCTCTCTTTCTTCTTCTTCTGGGATCCCAATTATTCTCATATTGTTGTCTTATGGTATCACTTATCTCTTGAATTCTCCCCTCATGATCCATTAGTTGTTTATCTCTCTTTTTCTCAATTTCTTTATTCTCCATCACTTGGTCTTTTATTTAACTAATTTTCTCTTCTGCCTCATTTATCCTGGCAGTAAGAGCCTCCCTTTTTGATTGCACCTCATCAATAGCCTTTTTTATTTCAACTTGGTTAGATTTTTAGTTCATATATTGTTTTTTCCCCTGATTTTGTTGAGTTATCTTATTTTGTTTTTTTGCAGCTCATCAAGCTTCCTTGAAACAACTCTTGAAATCTTGATTATGCATATTGCAAATTTTCATTTCTTTCAGGTCAGTTACAGGAAAATTATTGTCTTCCTTTGTTGTTGTCATGTTTTCTTGATTTTTCATGTTTTTTGAAGTGTAGCATCGCTATTTTCACATCTGAAGCAATTAACCACCCTGTCTTTACTGATTAGCTTTGGAGAGAAAAGCCTTTTTCATCCCTTTGGGGGTTTTAATGTTATCCCAGTCCTTGTGTATTGATATGCCTACCCCACACTTCTTTTTTACCCTTCAGAGGATTCTCATTGTTTGCCCTTCTCAGTCCTTCAGTGGCAGGCCAGGTGCCTACAGCCTTCCATTTGTTCTCATTAAGGCACTGCCAAATTATCAAATTTGTGGGCTTCCTCCAATTCGACATTGTCAGACCAGCATGTGCTCACTAATCATCTGCCAAGTATACACTTGCCACAATTGAGGGCACACACTGGGAACCAGTATTTGAGGATGGGGCACATGGAGTGTGGGGTGCTACTGTGCCAGTTGGGGAATCTTCCATAAAGGATCCCTGGTAGCCATTTTTCAGGGTTCCTGATGGACTTCATGAAAGTCTGTGTCCCTTTGCTCCCGCCAAGAGGCCTGGTTGCTGTCCTCACTGCCCTTTCTTTCCCCACAGTTGTGCAATACTCCTCAGTACTCTGAATGGGGAGAGAAAGGGATTGTCCTCTTTGGTAGACTCTCGCACAGCTGAGAAACCTAGGCTTATGCATATGCTCTTGCTTTTCACTATGAGAGAAAATGCAGGCCAAGGAGGTCTCTCGTGGCCCTGAGCTGTACCATCTGGGGGGAATAGTGACACAGGTAATATGAAAATGTTTCCTTACCATCATCATTGCCTTCAATCTTGAGTTTCTGTGTGGCAATACTATGTTGAAACTTCCCAGCTGTACTCCTGAACTTCCACGAAAGCATTCTCATCTTGGGTGACTATCAAAATAAGTGTTCTTTGGGTGGAAGACAGAGGAAAGCCTCTATTCTACTATTTTGCTGATGTCACTCTCTCTGGATCTTTTTAAAAATAATTTGTAAAGTGGGAAAGTAGGTGAATGAATAAGTAAAAAAAGATTGACCAAGAGTGAGTGATTTTTGCACCACGCATATGAGTACAAGGAAATTCATTATAGTATTCATTTGAATTTGTATATTTTTGAAATTTTCAAAATTAAAAATATCCAAAATATATTTCATAAGTGATTGACTCATGCCTTCATAAGCATCTGGCTTTCAGATTAATTTAGTGTTTTCCATACACTTAATTATCTCATTATTTTGTATTTTTGAAACAATTTAAGTTGGAAGGAAGTTGAAATCTTTCAAGTAGGTTTTCTTTGCAAGTGTACTCCACCTCAATTGGCTTTTCATGGCTCCAAAATTGCTGTCTGGGTTTAGGTAGAAATATCTGATCATTTCAAATAAGTACACCTTTTGACAGGTGGACAGCTTTTTCTATATGGACCATAACATTTACCATAAATTCATATACATAAATGTACATTTAATAGGTGCCACATGTTGATTCATTGCTTAATATTCCTACAGCAGACTCCCCCCACCCATTTCTCTCTCCTTTAACCTGTCTCTTTTATTTAATCATTGGGGCATCTGACTTTATTATTGTTCCTTTATTAGATTTATTGCTTCTTTGGGGGAAAAACAAGAACTTCCCTAAAACAGAGGAAGAGGTTTTATATCAATCAAGATACAGAGGTATCTAGTCCATTGCATGTGTAGAAGCTATGGGGACCAGCTGGAAAAACAGGGAGAGAATATGTTGGAGAATTAGAGGGTGAACCAATTTGCACAATGAGCCTGGGAACTTCTAGTATAGAATAGATTAAACCATCAACTATTTTGGTTTTCTGTTGCTGCATAACAAGCCATCCCTAAAAACAATGGTTTAAAACAACAGTAATTTTATTTGGGGGCTCAAGCAAGTCATTTCTCTGCTCCATATGTGGTTCACTATAGTTGTAATTATCTAGGTGGTCAGCTGGCCTAGAATGTATAAGATAGTTTATTCCTATGTCTGGCACCTTAGTGGGGATAGCTGGAAGTTTAGGCTCATTTGGGATACTTGTGGTGTGTCTAGGCTACTCTCTCTTCTACCATGTAATTTCAGGGTCTTCCCTTTGCTTCTTAGCTTCTCCATTTGATCTCTAGATGGTCTCTTACATAAGATAGCCAGACATTCTTCACTACAGCTCAAGGCTCCCAAAAATGCATTTTGAAGTCTGAGGCCTCGTAATTGACACAACATCATTTCTACCACAATTCTATGGGTTAATGTGTCATCATAAATCATTACAGATTCAGTGTGGGAGGGGCATGTGTCATTGTGGGCATGTCTGTCAACCAGTTTTTATGGTCTCTTTCTGGCATTCAAGACTCATACTTCTCCCACATACAAAATATGCTCATCTCTCCCCAAAACCCCCAAATTTTATTCCAGTGAGGCTTTGTGTTCAGCCCTGAGGCCAGGATCTTGTCACCCAAATCAGGTCCAGATGTGAACAAGGCTATTTGGATATTGTCCCTCAGGCCCACCTCAGGTATTGTCCTTCCTGAATGGAACACCTGTGAAGTAAAGAGACACAGAAATATCACCTAACATATGATGAGCCAGAGGTCAGTCAATCACAATACACAAATTACTAATCAAAATGTTGTGGAAGAGAAGTCCTATGACATCTTTGAAATAGAGCCATCCTACCTAATACATGCATAGCTATTATGAGAATAAAATAAATTAATATGTATGAAATATGTAAGACATTGTTTGACATATAAAAATGATAAATAATAATGATGTATCACTACCAGATTTCTGCAGAATTCTCAGGGTTACCTTCTTGCGTTGGATGGGTCAAAGACAGCCTTTTTCATTGTCATTTGGTTGGTCAAACTCTGTTCCTAGTCCCTATATTCCCTATATTCACTTTTATCTCCCTCTGGGCCTCAGAGGCATTAGCTCACCTACTTGGATTATTGGCTGTACAGTCCTTATTTATTCCTGTTACTCCAGTATCTCTCTTTCTTTCAGTACCTCCTATTGTAAATTATATTCTACCCAGCAGTTATGCTTATAGCAGATAAGATATCTACATTAACTAATTCTACTGTACTCTAAGAAAGGACCCTGGGAAATTCTTATAGCCTGCAATAAATAAGATTAAGGAACTATTGAAGTATATACATTATCAGTCAGGAAAAATAAATTTCCATTATCACTGGGAAAAAGAAATGCTTAAAAGGTATACTATGTACCCAACGTGTGTGATTATCACAAGCACTCTCTTGATTCACAATTATAACTCTTCTGGAAGTCTCCAATATTAAACTTAGTTTTTTCTACACATAGTACAACAAACAAAATTCATTGAAATTTCTAGCATCCTCAGAGCTTCAAGGTGAGTGAAGCTGTTCTAAGTAACTTTCATCCCCTCTTCTGCACATTTCACACAAATAACTTCAAAGGAGTTTGGGAACAGGAGGACCCCAAGCTCACCCATCCAATGCTTACAACTATATATCATCCACATCCATGTTAATAACTTGGAAAACAATTCAAAGACTGGTAGAATAAACTCCACAACTAACTATTAGAGAAGAAGTTGCTGCTGAAAGTTTAGGAAGCTCACAAAGGTGGAGGGAGTCTTCCTGAATGAGGGAGGGTGCTATGTGTGGTGAGGGCAGAGAAATTCACCAGGGAGCTCACACAGGGAAGAGTAATCCCCATAACATATAGCTTTAAATATCAGAGAGGCTGAATTCCATGAATTTGTAAAATCAGTGGGACTTGGAGTCTAGAGCTTCAGGGGTCAGCAGAATCAGCTGAGTGAGCCAGAAGGGCGAGTGATAGCTGAGTTGCCACCCTTAAAGGGATAGCAGTGTACAGAAAGACAACATAAAAATAGTAGCTTACACAACACATGGGGCAAATGTGAGAGAGATCTGTTCATACTGAGTTTGGAGCATATTGGGGGACTTCTGCAAAAACAAGGGAGCTGGCAGTTCCCATTTTCCTCCCCCCCCACCCCAGCATAAGCACAAGGACACCTTTGGGAGGCAATGCTGCACAGACACTTGCTACCTAATCTTTCAGCAGTGTGCCGTGGCCAAGAGTTCTCCTGAGGACTCACCTGCTCCAAACCTACTAGCTTTGGACCTGGGCTCAGGACAAACTTTTTCAGAGAGCACCCTGCCTAGCCACCAGGTGCACTGTTGCCATAATGTTTTGCCCAGCCATTCCTACCACCCTGAACACCCTGCCACATGCCCCTGGTCATCAACACCTGCCAGGTCCAGCCATGCCCAGGCATCACCATGTAGATCCCCAGCCTTGCATCCTGGCTGCTCCAGCATGAGTCCTCAGACACTGTAGTGCTTTGGGGGAATCCAATATAGGACTAGTGGCCCAGGGAAAACTTTGCTAATACTGCTGCTCTGCCCTTAAGTTCCCCAGGGGTATGCCCTCTCAGAGCTGGACTGCCTAGGTCCCATAAACACTACAAAGAGCAAGAACAACTCACAAAATGCAGGGAGTCAGTAAAGACAATGGCACTGAAAGGAAAAGTGACTCAGACACAGCAGCAGGGCATAAATGATGCACATAAAATACTCTTCTGAAGTGCCAGGTTCTGGTGAACAGGGAACACTGTACTGCAGGGCCCTGCAGGACTCTTCGTCTTAAAGCCACTGCTTTCAAGAGTGGAAGATACAGATGGCTTTCTTAACATACAGTAACAGACACAGAGAGGCAGACAAAATAGCAGATAGAGAAATTTATCCCAAAAGAAAAACAAGACAAGGCCATAGCCAGAGATCTAAGTGAAAAATATATTAAGTATAATGGCTGATAGAGAATTTAAAGCAATGATCATAATTATACTCAGTGGACTCGAGAAAAGAACGAACATTTGAATGAGACACAACACTGAAATAAGGCATAACAGCAGAGAGAAATGAATGAGAAACACACTTGATGGAATGAACAGCAGGATGGAAGAAGCAGAGGAATGAATAAGTGACCAAGAAGACAGAGTAATGGAAAAATCATCAAGCTGAATTAAGGAGAGAAAAAAATAATTATGAAAAACAGGAATAGACTTAAGAAATTTAATGGCTCCATCAAATATATTAACATTCATATATAGGTGTCCCAAAAGAAGAGAGAGAAAAGGGGGCAGAAAATTTTTTTGAAAAATAATAATTTTCTTAATATGGGAGAGGAAACAGACATTCAGATCCAGAAGGCAAGGAGAACTCCCAACAAAATCAACAAAAGAAAAATCACACCAAGACATAGTGTATTTAAACTGGTAAATAATAATAATAGAGAAAAAAGTTTTAAAATCAGCAAAGCAACAGTAGTTTGCATCTTGCAAAGGAAAACTCATAAGCCTAGCAGGAGAGTTTTGAGGAGAAACTTTGTGAGCCAGAAGAGAGTGGCATGACAAATTCAAAGTGCAGAAGGAGATAAATCTGCAGCCAAGAATATTCTATCCATCAACACTATCATTCAGGATAGAAGTAGAGATAAAAGTTTCCAAGACAAACAAAAACTAAAGGTGTTCATCACCATTAAACTAGAAATATTAAAGGGGACTCTGAGTGGAAAGGAGAAATCAAAAGTGAAGAAAAAGGTAGGAAACACAAAGCAGTAGAAATGAATATTTCTGTAAAAATCAGTCAAGGAACTCACAAAAAAGGATGAAAATATAATAACATATACTTAAAACATGCAGAAGATAGAAGACAAGTATGGGTTCAAACTTAAAATACCATCAACTTCATATAGACTGCTGTATTCAGCAGAGGTTATATATAAATCTAATGGTAACCATATATCAAAACCACTAACAAATATGCAAAGAAAAAAGAGAAAGAAATCCAATACATCATTAAAGAAAGTCAGCAAACCATGAAAGAAAGACAAGAAAGGACCAGAGAAAATCTTCAGAAACAACAAAGAAAGAAATAATAAAATGACAATAAATATCTATTTATTAATAGTTACTTTGAATGTAAGTGGACTACATGCTCCAATAAAAAGACATAAGCGGGGGGCGCGTGGGTGGCTCAGTGGGTTAAAGCCTCTGCCTTCGGCCCAGGTCATGATCCCAGGGTCCTGGGATCAAGCCCCACATCAGGCTGTCTGCTCCGCAGGGAGCCTGCTTCCTCTTCTCTCTCTCTCTGCCTGCCTCTCTGCCTACTTGTGATCTCTGTCTGTCAAATAAATAAATAAAATCTTAAAAAAAAAAAGACATAAGGGGACAGAATGGATAAAAAACAACACCAATCTATATGTGCCTACAAGGGAATCATTTTAGACCTAATACATTTACAGATTGAAATTGAGAGATAGAGAAATATTTAATATGCAAATGGATGTCAAAAGAAAGTCAGGACAGCAATTGTTATATAGGACAAGATAGACTTTAAAACAAAGACTATAACAAGAGACAAGGAAAGACACTATATAATAATAAATGGGACAATTCAACAAGAAGATATAACAATGTTAAATATTTATGCACCCAACATAGGAGCACCCAAATATATAAAACAATCAATAACAAGCAAAAAGGAATTCATTGATAATAATACAATAACCTTTGGGTACTTTAATATCATACTTACATGAATGGGCAGATAGTCTAGACAGAAAATAAAAAAGGAAACAATGGCTTTGAATGACACACTGGACCAGATGAACTTAACACATTTTAACAGCTTTCAGTCCTAAAACAGCAGAATATACATTTTTTTTCCAGTGCACATGGAACTGCAGTAAAAGCCTCCCCAAGACATAAGAAAAACTCAAACAAACAACCTAAATTTACACCTAAGGAAGTTAGAAAAAGAGCAACAAACAAAACCTAAAAAGGAGCAGTAGGAGGGAAGTAATAAAGACTAGAGTAGAAATAAATGATATAGAAACAAACAAAAAAACCCAATAGGATATATCAATGAAACCAGGAAGTGATTCTTTGAAAAGATCAATAAAAATTGATAAACCTCTATCAGGCTTATCAAGAAAAAAAGAGAAAGGATTGAAATAAGTAAAATAACAAATGAGACAGGAGAAATAACCAACACCACATAAATACAAATAATTATATGAAAATATGATGGAAAACTATATGCCAACAAATTGAACAACTTAGAAGAAATGGATCAAGTCCTGGAAACATATAAACTACCAAAACTGAAACAAGAAGAAACAGAAAATTTGAACAGACCAATAACCAGCAAAGAAGTTGAATCAGTAATCAAAAAACTCCCAAAAAACAAAAGTCCAATTCTGGATGGTTTTATAAATGAATTCTACCAAACATTGAAAGAAAAGTTAATAGCTATTCTTCTCAAACTATTTCAGAAGATAGAAAAGGAAGGAAAATATTGAGATAACACCTTACACCTGTCAGAATGGCTAAAATCAACAACATGAGGAACAACACATGTTGGTGAGGATGTGGAGAAAGGGGAACCCTCTTGCACTTTTGCGGGGAACAGAAACTGGTGTAGCCAAACTGGAAAACAGTATGTAGTTTCCTCAAAAAGTTAAAAATAGAATTATCCTATGATCCAGTAATCACACTATTGGATATTTATCCCAATTACAAAAACATTAATTCAGAGGGATACATGGACTCTTATTTATAGCAGCATTATTTGTAACCCTTAAGATACGAAAGCAACTCAGATCAATTGAGGAAGAGATAAAGAGTATGTGATTTAGATGATAAATAGATGATAGATGATAGATAGGTAGATATAGATAGATCATAGAATATTTTTCAGCCATGAAAAAGAATGAAAAAGAATGAAATCTTGCCATTTTTAATGACATGGATAGAGCTAGAGAGTATAATGCTAAGTGAAATAAGTCAGTCAAAGAAAGACAAAAACCATATGATTTCACTTATTTTGGGGATTTAAGAAACAAAACAAATGAGGAAAGGGAAAAAAGGAGAGATAGAGAGTCAAACCAATAAACAGACTCTTAATTATAGAGAACAGACTGATGATTATCAGAGGGGAGGTCAGTTGGGGGTTGGATTAGATAGTTGATGGGATTAAGGAGTGCACTTTTTAAAAATATTTTATTTATTTATGTATTATTTGAGAGAGAGAAAGAGAAAGAGAGAGAGAGAAAGTGCAAGCAGGGAAATGGACAGAGGGAGAGGGAGAAGCAGACTCCCCAGGGAGCAGGGAGCCCAACTCAGAGCTTGATCCCAGGACCTTGGGACCATGTCCTGAGCCAAAAAAAAAATGTTTAATTGAGGCGCCCAGACACCCTAGGAGTGTACTTATGATGGGTGCATACTGGGTGATGTATGGAATTGTTGAATTACTATTACTCCTAAAACTAATATAATACTGTATGTAACTATACTGGAATTAAAAACTTAAAAAGGGGGGCACCTGGGTGGCTCAGTGAGTTAAAGCCTCTGCCTTCGGCTCAGGTCATGGTCCCAGGGTCCTGGGATCGAGCCCCACATTCGGCTCTCTGCTCAGCGGGGAGTCTGCTTCCCTTCCTCTCTCTCTGCCTGCCTCTCTGCTTACTTGTGATCTCTGTCAAATAAATAAATAAAATCTTAAAAAAAAACTTAAAAAAATATAACTCCAAATCACCATAAGGAATACTTCATCCCATAGTTATCTTTTTTCCTGCTGTAGATTTGTTAGCTTGAGCTGTCTGAATACTTTGTAATTTGGTGTCATATTCTGGGAAGTCAAGAAAATATTTCTGGTTCCCTCCATGAAAGCTACAAGGCATTAGGGTGATAAGCAAATTCCTAGCTAATGTGCTAGAAGTTTCATGAAAAAGGACTAGTTTCACTTGGTTATTCCCATAAGCAAAATTATAAGATTGTATTCTGCAGATTTTGGTCTGTTTAATGAGGCAGTCTTGTTTAATTGAAAGTAGGTAGGCTTTCAAATCACTCTGAACTATATTTAAATCCCACATTTACCATTTACGACTCTCAGTACCCTTATTTTAAAAGTGGAAATACAATTGACCTCAGAATGTAAAAATTAAACCAGAAAGCATCTAAGAAAATACCTAGTGTCTGATTTATGTAGTAATTATAATGATTATTATGTTAAAAAAGAAAGAAGGCTTCTATTTCTAACCATGATGAAGTAGCTTATAATAGACTAACCCTATCATCACTGAAGACAACTATCAAACTGGATTAAAAACAAACAAAAAGAAAAATATAAAGTCATTTGGGAAGCAACCAAGGCAGCCTGAACTTGTGGGAAGCAATGAAGGCAGCCTGAACATGATCCTGAAAAAGCAGGGAAGTGCACAAAAAGTCTTGCTGTTTCCGTTGGGGCAACTGCCGAGTCAAACTATGGGGAATCTGCCTTGGGAAAAGTGCAGTAGTTTGAGTCTTATGGTAGACCAAAGGGCTGGGGGGAAAGGTTGAATTTTGGAACCACCACAGTGGCATGGACTTAAATAGGGAAGATCTTGGAGAGGTAGGAAACACAAGTTTGAGGCAGAAATTCTGCTGGCAATTCCCTTTGAGGGGTTTGCCCTCCCACCCAAGTGGTGTACACAGGACAGAACACTGAGACACTGAGACAAATGGGCATCACAGGAGGGAAAACCTGAGCAGAGGTCCCAACAGGCCCAAGATGTTGGGAAACAGAGGAGTTGTGGAGAGGCCTGGTAAAAATACTGAGACTCAGTGAAGACGGGAAGAGTTGTGCCTTAAGGGTAGGGAAGCTGGGAACATACAAAACAACAGAGGCTGAACCACACCTCAACGCATAGGTGATGTGCCCTAGGCCACCAGCCTCTAAGAAGGACAACTCCTCCCTGGAAGATGACATTATTCACACTTATTTCATACACAGTATATGGGTATTTAGAAAATGTTACCAGGCATATCAAAAAACAGGACCAAAGACTACAAGTTCATAGAAAAAAAATGGACAATGGAAACAAACCAGATATTGGAGTTACCAGAACTTCAAAAGAGTTTTGATTAATATGTTCATGAAAATAGGTAAAATTATGGGTAAATCCAGAGTGCCTGGGTAGCTCAGTTGGTTAAGTGTTGACCTGTGGCTCAGGTCACTGGGATTGAGCCCTGTATCAGGCTCCCATCTCAATGGGGATTCTGCTTCTCCCTATTCCTCTATCCCTACCCCCCTGCTCATGTGCGCTCTCTCTCTCTCACTCTCTCTCTCAAATAAATCAATAAAATCTTTTAAAAAATTCTGGATAATTCCATCAGACTACTAGAATTTATTGAAAAATAAAATAACCATATTATAAATGAAAAATATAATTTAAATTATGAATTTTAAAAATAGAGTTAAGTGTATTTTTAGCAGGTTATCCCTCATAGGCTAGGCACAGGAAAATGAACTGGAATATTGACACAAAGGTATCATGGAGAAATTTTATAATTTTTCTTTTTTTTTTCTTTAAAAATTTTTTTTTTATAAACAAATAATGTATTATTAGACCCCAGGGGTACAGGTTTGTGAATCGCCACGTTTACACACTTCACAACACTCACCATTTCACATACCCTCCCCAATGTCCATAACCCCACCACCCTCTCCCGAATCCCGAAATTTTATAATTTTTAAAAAGTAAGACCTTCAGAGATAGATTGAACATAGTGAAAACATCTGAAATATATGTTTTTGGTGTTATTCTTCAAAACAAAGCCAAAATAGAGACATTTTATACAAACTGAAAAACTGAGTTTGTTGATCTTCAGTACAGAAATCAGTATTTCCTTTTTTTTTTTTTTAAAGATTTTATTTATTTATTTGACAGACAGAGATCACAAGTAGGCAGAGAGAGAGAGAGAGAGAGGAGGAAGCAGACTCCCTGCTGAGCAGAGAGCCTGATGCAGGGATTGATCCCAGGACCCTGAGACCATGACCAGAGCTGGAAGCAGAGGCTTTAACCCACTGTGCCATCCAGGCGCCTCAGTATTTCCTTTAACAGAGTTCTTAAACAAGGGAAAATGTTCCCTACTGGAAGCCTGTTAAAGGAGAAAGAAGTGAAAAGAAAAACAAAACAAAACAAAACAGAAGATAAATACATAAATAAATCCAAAAAATATTGACTTAAGGATTCAAATGTCTTATAGGGTAAAAGTCTATGTAGAAATACATGACAACATTTGTACGAAAAATGTAAGAAAGGTAAATAATGTTAAATCACTTTCAGATTCTTTCACTGTTCAGAAGGCATTAAAGCAATAATTTCAGGCAGACCACAATAAATCAAGGATATATATTGCTTTTTCATACAGTATATATCCCACAAATATTTAGAAAAGCTTTTAATAAAGAGGAGAAATGGGGCAAATACAAATCTTGATTGTTACCATAAAAGGCATGAAACCAAAAAGAAGTTACAAAGAACAAATGAGAAAATAAAACAAATAATAAGAAGGTACATTTAAATGCCAATGTACCTGTAATATATAATACATGAATTTTATGTGTTTTTTAAAATTTTATTTTATTTTTTTTAATTTCTTTTCAGTGTTCCAGAATTCATTGCACCACACCCAGTGCTCCATGAGAGACTGTGGATTCTGAAAAACAATCTGAGGGTTTTGGAGGGGAGAGGGTGGGAGGTTGGGTGTACCTGGTGGTGGCTATTATGGAAGGCACGCATTGCATGAATTTTATATTTTTTAAAACCCAACTAAATTAATCCAATTAAAACTCAGATTTCCACACATATAAATGGTACATTTATAGTAAAGGTGACAATTCAGTGCAGCAAGGAAGGATGAACTTTTCAATACATGCTATTAGATCAAATGGATTTTCATATGGAAAAAAGAGTACTATTGATACTTTATACCATATGTAAAAATGATTTCAGATTAATTTAATTTGAATTTATTTTATTATTTTATTATTTATTTAAATTGAATTAACCAACATATAGTACATCATTAGTTTTTGGTGTAGTGTTCAATGTTAATTTGAATTTAAAAGATAAAATAAATACATATGTAACAAGAAATAAGCCTTTAGAAAAAGATTTAAGAGAATAACTTAATGATCTTGGGGTAAGCAAAAATTTCTTGGACACAAAAATCACTAATTACAATGAAGAAAAAACCCAATAGTTTGTAATACACTAATATTAAAAAATAGTCAGCGGCAGGCCGGGGTCCAGGAGACATGGCTCGCCCAGACAGAAGGTCCCACGGGGCCGCTCCCGGTTCCGGAGCCGGCAGGGGCGGGGAGGGTGGCGCTCGCGCGAGCTGGGCTCAAGCGAGGGCGGGGCGCCCGCGGTCCCACGCGGCCGTCACGGGAGCGCGCCGCCGGCGCCGGCCCGGGGAGGGGCGAGCAGGCGCGGCCGGGGAAGGGTCGAAGCTCTTCCTGTGCCAAGTTTCCGGCTCCGGGTCCCGGGAGGCGGGCCGCCCAGCCACAGGCGGAGCCAGCGCTTCGCCGCGGCTTTCAGACTCGGACCATGGCCTCATGCCGGTGGTCCTGGCGCCGCTGCTGCTCCTGGAGGCCGGCGGCCGGGAGTCCCGGCCCCGGCTCCCCGGGCCGCGCCAGGCCGCCCGGGCCACCCTCAGCTGCAGACGCCAGCGCTCAGATGCCCTATTTTAATCTTGTGAAGAGTTTAACATCTGCTTTTCCGAATAGGTATAGTATGTCACGGTTCCATCACTTGTCGTCCGCCGCGTGTTGTCATAGCAGAACACAGAGTGGGGAGCAGTACAGCGATCCTTTCAAACTCGGCTGGAGAGACTTGAACGGTCTGTACGAGGACATTAGAAAGGAACTACTCATATCTACAACAGAACTTAAGGAAATGTCTGAATACTACTTTGATGGAAAAGGAAAAGCCTTTCGACCAATTATCGTGGTGCTAATGGCCCGGGTGTGTAATATTCATCATAATAATTCCCGAGATGTGCAAGCAAGCCAGCGCTCCATAGCCTTAATTGCAGAAATGATCCACACCGCTAGTCTGGTACACGACAATGTCATCGACGATGCAAGTTCCCGGCGAGGAAAACACACGGTTAATAAGATCTGGGGTGAAAAGAAGGTCTCTGTCCTAGGATGCCCGGACCCAGCGGTGCATGAGATTGCCTATCAATACGGAAAAAATGTGGGCATCGCTTTTCAGCTCATAGATGATGTGCTGGACTTCACAGAACACTTCGTGTTCTGACCAAATGGGCAAACCAACGTCAGCGGACCTGAAGCTCGGGTTAGCCACTGGCCCGGTCTTGTTTGCTTGCCAACAGTTCCCAGAAATGAATGCTATGATAATGAGACGGTTCAGTTTGCCAGGAGATGTGGACAGAGCTCGACAATATGTATTACAGAGTGACGGTGTGCAGCAAACCACCTACCTCGCGCAGCGGTACTGCCACGAAGCAATACGAGAGATCAGTAAACTTCGACCATCCCCGGAAAGAGATGCCCTCATACAGCTTTCAGAAATTGTCCTCATGAGAGAGAAATGACAACTCTTTCTGTTGCTTCTTGGCAGCTATTCCACCAGACCGTGCCTAAAGAATTGTGTGAAATATTCTTTGCTTCATGTTCAGGTAACCAAAAATCATTTCAAAAAATCATTTCAACATTATTGATGGGCAATTTTTTTTTATTGGCAAAGTTTTTCAGAAAACTTTTTAAATGTAATTAAACCATCCGAATCTGTCACTCTAGGTCTGTAAATTCTAATCGAGGTATCTTGATGGTTATATGTGGTATTGTTTACACTGTTAAGATCCACATGTAAAGCCATTACACAAGTAAATAATCAATGTTAAAATTCAAAAAAAAAATAGTCTATTGACCCATAAATACAGAGAGTAAACTGATGATTGTCAGAGGAAAGAGGTTGGGGGATGGGTAAAATGGGTGAAGGGTAGTGGGAGATATAGGCTTCCCATTATGAAGTTGTTTATAAAAATTATAGAAAATGTTAATTGCAGCACTATTTGTACAGGCCCCAAACTGGAAATATGAAAATGCTCAGTAGGAAGATTGATGTCTTAGTTCAGGCAGCAATAACAGAATAGCACAGACTGGGGGAGCTTGTAAGCCACAGAAACTTATTCCTTACGGTTCTGGAGGCTGCAAGTCCAAGACTGGGATGTCTACATGGTCAGATTCTGGTGAAAACCCTCTTCTAGGTTGCAGACTGCTGATTTCTGCTTTATCCTCACCTCACATGCTGGGAGGCACTTGGAAGCTCTATGGAGCCTCTTTTACAGAGACACCAATCCCACACATGAGTGCTCTGCTCTTATGATCTAATCATCTCCCAAACACCTCACCTTCCAATCCTATCACTTTGGATGTTAGGTTTCCAACGTATATATTTTGTGGGACACAAACATTCAGATCATAGCAAAACATAAATAAATTGCTATATATTCATGTGACAGAGTATTAACAGAAAGAAAAAAAATCTACTCTTACATGAAATGATATGAATACATTTCAAAGGCATATATTCAGTGAAATAAGCACACAAGACCTACTATTGTATGATTTCATTTCTATAAATACCCAATCCAGGTAAAACTAATGTATGCTGCTAGAAGGAAAAATAGTGGTAGGCTTTGCAAGAAGGCAGTGCTTAGGAAGGAGCATGGAGGGCTTCTGGAGTGCCAGAATGTTCTATATTTTGATCCGTGTGCTTGGTATATAGGGGCATTCATTTTGTGAAAGTTCATGGAAAAGTTTAATTAAAACATATACCTAATTCCTGAATGTATATTTAAAACATAAAATATTTTTAAAAGATTAAAGTCAGATAAGATAAAAATACTGTTGGTGAGAATGCAAGTTGGTGCAGCCACTTTGGAAAACAGTGTGGAGATTCCTTAAGAAATTAAAAATAGATCTTCCCTATGACCCTGCAATTACACTACTGGGTATTTACCCCAGAGATACAGATGTAGTGAAAAGAAGGGCCATCTGCACCCCAATGTTCATAGCAACAATGGCCATGGTCGCCAAACTGTGGAAAGAACCAAGATGCCCTTCAATGGACAAGTGGATAATGAAGATGTGGGCCATATATACTATGGAGTATTATGCCTCCATCAGAAAGGATGAATACCCAACTTTTGTATCAACATTGATGGGACTGGAAGAGATTATGCTGAGTGAAGTAAGTCAAGGAGAGAGAGTCAATTATCATATGGTTTTGCTTATTTGTGGAGCATAAGAAATAATATGGAGGACATGGGGAGATGGAGAGGAGAAAGGAGTTGGGGGAAATTGGAGGGGGAGATGAGCCATGAGAGACTATGGACTCAAAAACAATCTGAGGGTTTTGGAGGGGCAGGGGATGGGAGGTTGGGTGAGCCTGGTGGTGGGTATTATGGAGGGCACGTATTGCATGGAACACTGGGTGTGGTGCATAAATAATGAATTCTGGAACACTGAAAAGAAATTTTAAAAAATAAATAAAAATTTAAAAATATATGAGATTTCTAAAGATAAAGATGTAGTGAAAAGAAGGGCCATCTGCACCCCAATGTTCATAGCAACAATGGCCACAATCACCAATCCATGGAAAGAACCAAGATGCCCTTCAACGGACAAATGGATAAGGAAGATGTGGTCCATATATTTTCAGTTTTACAAACTGGTAATATGAAGTCTTTGATCTCCATACTGATATCAGTGAAGCACCATCCTTAGAAATCTAGTGACCAAGTACCTGAGAAGTACAAATGTTGACTCGTAGATGATAAATAGATAATAAATGGATATTGATTTAAACTGCGGTGGTTATGGAGAGTTATTGCTCTAAGAAGCATATATTGACTAAAAAAGTAAGGTCAGATTTTGACATTGACTTAGTAATAAATATTGATATATACCACAGCAGAGAAGCAGTAGATGTAAAAAAAAATGCTTTCTGCATGTGGAATCTAAAAATGAGTCATTTGCTCTTCCAATCCTAGTTTCTCAACACACACACACACACACACATGACTTGTTAAAAACATAACAAAGAAGGTGTCCTGACTCATAGCCACACACACATCATCTGCGTTAGGTACCTTAATGACATTAAGATAATTACCAAAAGATGAATCTTCCTGTATCATTACAGTACACCCATCCCCAAGCTGATTTTATTCCAGCTCCTGGATTGATTGCAAAATAACATCATACTAAAATCCCATCTTACCCTGACTAGTTAAAAGAAATATTCCTACTTTCCACCCTGTGTCAGGAGAGGCATATTGGATTCTATTTAAAAAGCTGTGCTTTCAGAACACGGAAGGCATGTGTACATAGACCAACTATTGAGATGGAAAACAAGGAATATGATCAGTCATGTACTGTAATAAAATTTTTTATTTTCTTTTAGACACTGCTGTGACTTTAAAACATATAGACACATATCTACTACCTACCCACCTATTTATCCTGTCATCTGTATCTAACATTTGTCTGTCTGTCTCCCTTGGTGTGGATGTTGGTTGCATTCTTGATACCCACTGAGCATAGAAACTTACTGGAGTTCAATTTTCAGGTTACAATAATTGACCCTGATGATTATGGACACATTTCAGCAAGACCATGAAGCTTCTGAAATTGTATAAAAATTCTGAGTATATGTATTTATATGATGTATATATGTATTTATGCACAAAGAGAGTCTATAGTTATTGGCAAATTTGAATTTTAACCTGAAGAAAGATAAGAATTTAAAAAGAAACATGACTTAAAATGGAAAAAAGGGACATTTGGAAACATTGCTGTAAGAGCTTTCCTATTATTCTTTCTTATGGCAGAGCATCTCAACAGCCATTCACAAGGGGGCCTATGCTGCAGCAGAGCATACTCATTTATACCCCATACTGTTTTGGTACCTAGAGTGACAAGCTTCCCTTTTGGGAAGTCTCAGCTCAGTGAGTGTCCTACATTCAGTGCAGTTCAAGGTACAGAGGTACACTCCCCCTCTTCTACTGCCTTGTCTGCACCTCTCCTCACATATATCATGCAAAATTTCCCATATTTTCACTCTTGCTGTCCTTTCAGCCTGGAATGCATTCCTTTCCCTTTGTTTGTGACAGTAACTTTTTGTCTTTTAAGGACTCAGTTGAAGAGCACTTCTTTTGGAAAAACCTCTGAGTATACCTACTCTTCTTTTCTATCATAATCCCTCACCATCCTGTGTCTGTTTTTTCATAGTTCTGGCCACACTGCCTTTCTTCTTTACTGGACTGTGAGATCATTGAAGTCAAGCAAGCATGGATTTTATCACCACATCCCTAACACCAAAGATAAGGCCTCACACTGAAGAGAGGCTCAGGAAGTGTGCGTGGCTCTTCCGAGCCTGTGCAGGTCTTGCTGTCTGCATCACACATCTGAAGATAGTTTTCCTGCATGGTGAAGCTGATGTTCCCTGTGGTTAATGATGACAGCCTAGGATGATGGAAGACCACTTGGAGAGAGAGAGAGAGGGCGAGAGAGAACATTTTTATACTTGCTGACTCACAAAGAATGCAAGTCCACCCAATCCATTTGGGGTACCTGTGAGGGATGTGTCCAGCAGACACTGGTCAAGAGGAGCAGATCCTATAGTGTTTGATACACTGAAAACACTGCCTCTGCATATTTACAAACATGATACTAAAATTTTCTGGGATAAATGCTTGAGTTTATGTTTTGCATTAGTCATCAAGGCATTCTAAATGACCTATTGCTGTCAACCATATCAAGATTGAAGAAATGGATCAGGAAGGGGGATCCTGCTATAATAAACAGCTTCAGCCCAGGAGGTGTTGCCCTTCCCCACCAGTCCTGAGAATCCCCTCTTTCACCCAGGGACACTTGTGGCCCAGGGTAATGTGCAAGAGGGATCCCATTACAAGAAGTGCCTGGAAAGTTATCTTTGTTTCCATTTCCTTGAGTCTCCATTTCTCTCACCTAGAGACAATAGGCAGTCAGCTGGAGAAGCTCCTTCATCTCTTTGAGCAGCACAAGTAGGAAAGAATGAGGGCTCCAGTGAGAAATGAACCGCAAAACATTGTTGAAGGAAATTAAGGAAAACCTAAGTAGTTGGAAAAACAACCCATGGTTCTGGATTGTAAGACTAGCATTGTTAAGATGCCAATACTAAATTGATCTTCAGATTCAACACAATCCCCATAAGAATCTCAGCTAATTTCTTTATAGAAATTGAGATGCTAATCATGGATTGGAAGAACAAATATTGTTAAAAATCTCTGTACTACCCAGAGAAATCTACACTTTTAATGCAATCCTTGAATGAAATCTTGCCATTTGCAATGATGTGGATGGAGATAAGGTATATTATTATCTTAACTCATCTTAATTATAGAGACCAAACTGATGTTTAAAAGAGGAGAAGTGGGGAGGGAATGGGTAAAGTAGGTAATGGGGATCCAGAGTACACTTATGGTGAGCACCAGATAATATATGGAATTGTTGACTCACTATATTTCATCCCTGAAACTAATATAACATGGTATGTTAACAATACTGGAATTAAAATAAAAAACTTAATTAAAAAAAGAAATTGAGGAGCTGTAGGACCAGTAATTCAGATGGAATTGCAAGGGACTCAGAATAACCAAAACAAAACAAAACAAAAAAAAAGAAAGAAAGAAAAAGACTTGTACTTCCTTAGTTAAAAACTTATTACAAAACAACAGTAATCAATGCACTGTGATACTAGTATAATAGTAGACATACAGATCAATGGAATGGAAATAGGAGTCCAGAAAAATCCCATACATCTATAATCAACTGACTTATGACAAGGGTGCCAAGACCATTCAAGGAGGAAAGAATAGGCTTTTCAACACATGCTGCGAGTACAAATGAATAGCTACATTCCAAAAAGAAAAAAAAAAAAAGAAGGAAAAAAAAAATGTTTAAACCTTACTTTACATAGTATAAAAAAATTAACTTGGATGAGTCAAAGACCTAAATATAAAAGGCAAAACCCTGGAAATATTACAAAAAAAATAGGGTCAATCTCCATAAACTTGGGTCTGGCAAAAGATTCTTCAATATGATGATATCAAAACCATGGGCAATGAAAAAAAAAAGCAGGTAAATTGAATTTCATCAAAACTAAAAATTTTTGTGTTTCAAACCACACCATCAAGAGCATGAAAAAACAACCTACCAAATGGAAGAAAATATCTGCAAATCATATATCTGAAAAACAACATTTATCCAAAATATATACATGATTCTTTCAAGTCAGTATTAAAATGACAAATAATGCCATTAAAAAGTGCACAAAGAATCTGAATAGACACTTCTCCAAGGAAAATACAGAAGTGGCCAATAAGCACATGAAAAGATGTGCAGCTTCATTAGTCATCACAAAAATGCAAATAGAAACTGCAGTGAGATACTATTTTTCACACCCACTAGGATGACTAGAACTAAAAAAAAGTCAGATAACAAGTGTTGGTGATGAAGAGGAGATCCCTGTTGGTAGGAATGCAAAATGGTATAGCTACTTTAGAAAACAGTATGGCAATTCCTCAAATGATCAAGTACAGAGTTAATATGTGACAGAGCAATTCCACTCCACTTATATACCTGAGAGAAATAACTCTGTCTACACAAAACCTTGCATGTTTAGAGCAGTGTTATTTTTAATAGCCAAAAGATGTAAAAAACATAAATGCTTGTCAACTGATGAATGGGTAAGAGATATATGGTGTATCTATACAATGGAATAGTATTCAGTTATAAAAAGGAATGAAGAAAAATATAAAAAAAGATAATGAGAAAAAAAGAGAATGAATTATTGATACATGCTACCACATGGATGAAACTTGAACACATGCTAAATGAAAGAAGCCAGTCATAGGACATAACATATTATATGATTTTCTTCATATGATATGTCCAGAACAGGGAAATCTATAATGACAGGAAATAGATGAATGGTTACTAAGGGCTGAAGGTAGAGTGGGGCATCTGAGGAGGTTATAGCTAAAAGTCTATAACATTTCATGAAAGTGTTCTAGAGTTGACTGTGGTGATGATTGCACATATCTGTGAATATATTGAAAAACTAATGAATTGTATAATATGTGAATTACATTTCATTTAAACTCTCAAAAATGATGGGTATTATTGTTAAATGAAATAAGTCAGACTGAGAAAGACAAATACCACATGATTTCACTCATATGTGGAATCTATAAAAAAACAGAACAAATGAATAAACAAACAAAGCAGAAACAGACCTGTAAATACAGAAAACAAACTGATGGTTGCCAGAGAGAAGGAATAGGAGATGGGCAAAATGGGTGAAGGGGACTGGGAGGTACAGGCTTCCAGTTACGGAATGAATACATCACAGGAAAATAAGGTACAGCATTGGTAATATAGCCAATGATATTGAAATAGTGTTGTATGATGACAGATGGTAGCTACACTTGTAGTGAGCATAGCATAACATATAGAAAACAAATTTTATATATATATATATATATATATATATATATATATATATATATATATATATAACAAATTAACAAATTACTACACCTGAAATTAATGCAACATTGTGCATTAAATATACTCAAATATATATATTTTTAATGATGGAAAACCCAGAATGTTTCTAACTATTTAAACTTGGCTGGAGCATAGGACACCATGGGGTTGGTGCAAAGTTGGTGCAGAGTATGTGTTTGTTGCAGAGTATATGGCTAGGGAGAGGGAGGATGAGGGGTTTAGATAATATTCCAAGGTCAGCAGAGAACCAGGGCAGGTCTTCAACATAGAATGTTGCATAGTCCGATTTCAGAGAGGGTGGGGGAAATAGAGGCAGGGATCTGCTTTTCACCAGTCAGCTGTGTTTCCACAGCCCCCAAAATATTTTTGCCCTGGAACTGTTACCTAATTTATCTCCTCCAATCCTGCTTACCTTAATTGGCAAGGCATTTTTCCCATTCCTCCTCAGAATCTTATCTCTTCACTGATTCTCCCACATACTAATTCCTACAAGTGGAAATTGCTAACCCATTAACATTTTCCTAATAAAAAAGCATTTATTATTTATGCCCTCAGTATGGCAGCTAGGCATGGTAACCCTGGTTATATATCCTTTTCTGTGTCCACCTTTAGTAATAAAGCAATTATTCCCTCAGCTCCAGTCTCATTCCTTCATGAACTGGGGGTCAAGTTGGTGAAGCATGTGCCCTGACAACTATCCCTTCCATTAACATTTTCACAAAGACAATATTTCGGTGTCTTTTTTTATTAAATAAAGAATTCTGCTATTCTTGGCAGAACTAGAAAATAAAACAAACAGTACACTAGAAGACCAACCAAAATTACAAAGCACTTATAAATTACAAAGAATGTATATGGCCAATGGGCAAAGAGTAATAGCAATTGTGCAGATTGCCAAAGACTGATTCTCCCACAGCCTCCTGCCTTGTGTTTTGTGCTTTGAAAAAGACGTAAACCCACATTCATTTTCTCCTCAGCATTTCTTCAGAAATATCTGGGCTTCTTGGAACAACAGGGCAGTTTTTCTGGGTAAAGGAAGTGAATCAAAACTGACTCTAACCTGCAGGAAAAATAGTGTTGAAAAACTAAGCAGACTGTGGGATGTGGAGATTGTCCAAATAGGAATCCTCTAAGAGGGCAACCACTAATGAATTCAGTGCTTGTATTCTGAAGTCCACTGGGTCTTCTATAAGTCACACTAGCAGCAGTTATTTTATATCTGGGATCTCCTGGCATTTGAGCAATCACTAATCATTCAGTTTTTGAATTTTGCCATCACTCCATCCCCACTTTCAATCAAGCATGCACCCAGACCTTGATTTGAAAACCTGTGCTGTTCCCTACCAGTCCTCTCTGGTTGTGACTAATGTTGTCATTCTTGGCCACCTGTATCTAGATTGGAGCCTGATGTAGACTCACTGCACCCTCAGGAGAGGTCCAGGAGAAATATGCATGCACAGAAATAAGTCCAACACAGAGAGATGGTTGCTGCTGCAAATGTAGCAAGGAAGCATAATAAAGACAGTAGTTAGACCCCATCTCAGAAAGACTACACAGACAGGGTAACCTCTTGGTAAGAGTTTTAACGTAAAGAGTACATATACAAGCTGTGTGTGTGTGTGTGTGTGTGTGTGTGTGTGTGTGTGTGTGTGTGTGTGTGTTTGGGGAGCAGTAAGCTCATCAGGTGCCAAGTGCTCAGGCTCTTTGGATTACCTCCTGCAGAATTTAACTCTCTCTCTTTCTATACATAATAGAACTAAACAACCATAAATCATACCTTTATATGACTCTTAATTATTTTTTCCCTCATGAGTCAAGAAACTGTCAATAAATAAGGTCTTCCTTCCTCTGCATGCATAACTAAAATTATATTCATTAGACTCTAAGCAGAATTATTGATGAAGGGTCCAAAAGTATCTAGGAAAAAGAGAGCAATAACATATTATGTTGGTAGAGGCAGAATTTTACAGCTTTCAAAGCATTTTGACAGCTATTAATTCTTTCAATTCTTAAAATTTCTTAGAAAATATGTGGTATTATGCTCATTGTATAGTTGGGCAAAGTAGATATTAGATAATGTGACTTTTTCTAGGTTATTTAAATTTGATGGGATGCAGATGGACAAATGGTATCAACATAGACACCTGTTCCAGTACTTTCCTCTGGCAATATCACAATGCAGGAGTGACTTGAGGAAAGAATGAGGCAGACATAGCCATGCTGGGCTCTGGGAATCCAGGAATCGAGACAGAGAATTTCAAGGAACTGTCGCGGATGTACAAAGCAGCATCTGAAACCAAGTGGAGAATCCATGACTTATATAGAGATTTGTTTGCTTTTTTTTTTTAAGATTTTATTTGTTTTATTTGACAGACAGAGATCACAAGTAGGTAAAGAGGCAGAGAGAGAGAGAGAGGAAGGAGGCTCCCTGCTGAGCAGAGAGCCCAATGCGGGGGCTCAATCCCAGGACCCCGAGATCATGACCTGAGCCAAAAACAGAGGCTTTAACCCACTGAGCCACCCAGGCGCCCCCTAGATTTGTTTGCTTTTCATGAAAATACAAAGCCCGACTGTAGAGCATGTATCTACCATAGAGAGTCTGATCAGGAGGGGATAGGAAGAGATAGATGGTGTCTATAAAAGAATCACAAGCAGGCGCTTCCATACCTGGAAGAAATTCGGAACTTTTATCCTTTTTTAAAAAAAATCATAAATGTAAACATCACTTTCAGGCTCCTCTGTACTTTGCATAACTAGGCCTTGGCTTGGGCCCTTCCCCCAACCTGAATCCTGTCAGTTTAGTGAGAATACCTCTATGCTTGACAGCTGGTTAAGCTCCTTATCACCCTCCATGATGTCCAAGTCTTTGTGCTGCCTTTAGCAAGCATTCTACTAAACCTGTTTCAGAATTCCCCTACCCCTGATGTCTAATCCTTTAGTAATAGTTCCATCCACAGACCTCTTACTCTGTTCATTGGCTATAGATCACCATCTGTCTGCTGTATCCTGAGTTGAGCTCAGTTCTATGTTAAAGTTTCTTTCCCCTACTGCAATAGCTAAAGAATCTGTTCTGCTGTTTTTAACAAGTGTCTGCTGCAAAATTTTTCTTTTATACCACCTACATGAGAATCATTGGAAGCTTGTTTAAACATGCATTCCTGGGTCCACTCCTAGTTTATTGAATAAATCTCTATAAGCTGAATCCTGGAAATTGTGTTTCCCAGGCTTGAAGGGGATTTTCACATGCCTCAGAGAACTGGGTATAGGTTTCCATGCCCCAAATTGAGCTGGTTTGAGGCTATGGCTGAGTGAGAGAGTAGGAAATGGATCCACTCATCCCTACATAACTAACTGATTCTGTGTCTTCAGAGTTGGACTCCTACAGAACTGGACTCCTTCCTTCAAATGGAAGCACTGGAGGAATAGCTTTGTTTTTCAAGTCAAAGATTGGTCTTAGAAGGAGACTATTAATGTTCATTTTTACTGGAATGCTTGAAAAACACTAATTGGCTCCTTCCCTTCATAAATAGAGGCCAGATGATTGCAAGTGTGCTAAAGAAGAAAGACACATAATTGTAATTGTATAAACTCTGCCTTCTAAAACAGTAGGGTGTTTTTAGAAGCAGGTAAAATGATGTAACACTATATGTAACAATGTATTTAAATGTTCTACCTATAAGACATCTTTGTCAATAGAGAGGCAGACAGAAAGGAGCTTGGAATGAATTTGCATATTTGAGTTTAAGTTTCAATCAGTCCCAATTTCTGTTATCTTTGGTGTATTCATTCACTCAACAATTATGCTACAGTGGCTCCCCTACTCAGGTGCAGCATTCAGAGTCAGTTCCTCTAACTCTAGCACCCAGACACCCTAGAGAGCAGTGCTGCTCTGATGTGGTCTGTTGACTATTACTGGAACCCAAACTGGGGAGGGTCACTTCTCTGGCATGAGACAAATACAGAAATAGAATGTAAGCATTTATAAACTTTAGAGCAATTGATCAGAGTATTTCAGTATCCATTGGTTCTAATATTAAAATGTTGGGGCAGGATGGGGATAACAGAAGAGGAATACCTATAAGGGAAGATATGTTTGGAGGTTAGTTCCTAAACTTTCTGCCTTGTACTTATTTCTTATAAGGCCCCAGTAGGTATAAAGTTGATCTGACAATCCAATTCACATCCAAGTTTTCATAGTCTCTCAGTAAATCGCTCACTGAATTGAAAGTGAGATTACTTCACTAATCCAAACCCTTGAATTATAGATCCCAGTCTCCATGGCATTTCATTCTTCTGTATTCCTTTTGTAGAATGAAAGGAACAAAAGAAGGAAGGACTGGTAGGCAGATAGATGGATAGTACTGGAGGTGAGCCCAAAGGAGAAAATGTCCTTGCCAGGCAAAGATGTCTGATTCAGTAGGTAAATACACATTTTTCAGTTTCTAGCAGCATTTTTAAATATATATGAAAAATGATTCTGACATATTCCACTGGTGGCGTTTCTGTTTTGTTTCACATATTCAACAAAACTCATTGAACATCTACTCGGTACAAAACAGCATTCCAGGTCATGATAATACGGAGGAAAATGAGAGGCCATCTGCTCATATCACTTTTCTCACCCTGTTCCCTCTGACTAGACCCCTTTGTTCTCACCTTCTTTTGTCTCACTTACATGCGCCCTCCTGAATGGAGATCATACCTGATGCACAGGAAACTAACTATGTTTTTCTAACATAGTCCCATAATCCTCACTGATTACTGCAAACAGACCCACTGGAAGGGAAGTTCAAGTGTAAGGGCTGGGTCTCATCCTGTTTTTTTCCCAGCATCTTGCAGTATTTAGCACAGAATTAGTCTACATAAATCTGTGGGATATGAGCCATTACACTCAGGCCCTGCCCTAAAGGAAGTAGATCTTTAGTTGTATTTTAGATTGGCATCTTTGCCTCAGGGATGTCTGCTTATAAACAACTCTGGAGAGAAAATTGGGTCCTTAACATATCCTCCAGCAGGCCGTAGCCTTCTTTTCTCACTGGTTTGATGAAAAGAAACTCCAAAAATCTGCCATCCAGTGCCAGGCCAGACTCTTTTGGTCAAGCTGCAGGACTATGATAAATTAATTGTCCAATTTCAAGCTTTCTGTTTCTGCCATGATGAAATGACATATGTTGTTCATGCACAGCACTCCTAGAGATGGGGAAACACTTTTTAGGGAAGGAAGCATCATAGCAATCTGATTAGTCATACCCTTCATAGGATCTCAGGATTATGTATGTCAGCATTATCTCTTCTTTTTGCCATTATTCAGAAAAACAGCTGCAAAAAAGGGAATTAGTTTTGTAAGATCTATTTTATAGGGATAACACCGAATTTACCTTGAGTAATATTGACAATTTACTACTTTAACTCTCATGAGCAACAATGTATTTGGAACCTCCCTGTTCTTCAGGAAACAAGAGTGCTACAATTTGCTACTGAGAACCTCAGAGTGATAATGCCCCATGTACCTTGCGATGGGTGAACAAGTGGTCAGCACTGGTGTTGGCAGGACCCTCCCAGAGGCTGCTAAAACAATGAATGGCTGCAGGATCATTATTGCTACACTTGATGCACTATAAAGAGGTATTGAAGGACCTGTGCAGGCAGTGCAGGGAACATTGAATAATTATCAATGAAATGATATGCTATTATTAACTCCAAATGCCCAGGTTTTTGGGATTATGTTCAACGTTAAGCAAAAGCAAGAAAAAATTATATTGTGAGGGAAAGTTTCAACTTACAACTTTTAAAATAAATATATTTCTTCTGAGAAGAGTTGTTATACAAGGGGTTAACACGATGCAATTTCTTTCATTTTGTTTTTATGATGCAAGAGAAACCATTTTCCCCCTTGCTTGGCTGTTTCAAGATGTGGTTTTGAAGAACATTCTCATTAGTGTAGAGCATCAGTGTTTGAGTTGGAAGGAGATGTAGCTGTGACCTGGTCCATTCCATCTCCTTTGCTCATAGGCATTTTCCAGATCACTCAGGGGGTTAAGTTCTGAACCAGTATTTGGAAATAGAACCTCAGTGTCTGAGAAGGTTGCTGCTTTTAACGCACATCACCGACAATGCATAGGCTAGGAAAGGACAGTGGGGT
The DNA here is from genome assembly GCF_902655055.1 of Lutra lutra. Lineage (NCBI taxonomy): Eukaryota > Metazoa > Chordata > Mammalia > Carnivora > Mustelidae > Lutra > Lutra lutra. The sequence continues at coordinate 115,123,226 of NC_062280.1, read as the reverse complement.
TCTTGCTTGGATGCAAAATTTAAGAGAGTGCTGAAAAACTCAGAAATCAAAATAAGTTTAATTTAATTTATTTTTTTTTTTAATCAGAATGAATACAAAAATTATAGGGTCAGCGGAATTTTTTTTTTCCTTTTTCCCAGGCTGCAATGTGGCTTGTCATTGATCTATTAATGATCTTACCTTTTTTAAAATTTTTTTTTAATTTTTAAGACTTTATTTATTTATTTGACAGAGATAAACACAGGTAAAGAGGGAACACAAACAGGGGGAATGGGAGAGGGAGAAGTAGACTCCCCACTGAGCAGGGAGCCTGAAGCGGGGGGGGGGGGGGGGGGGGGGGGGGGCTCGATCCTGGGATCCTGAGATCATGAACTGAGCCGAAGGCAGACGCTTAACAACTGAGCCACCCAGGTGCCCCCAATCCTATCTTTTTTTTTTTTAAATGATCTTTTCCTCATGGATTTTTTTTGGATTAATTTTGAATTCTGTGTTGAAATACTATTCATACATTTTTTGGCACTCCCTTAAATTTTGTGCTCAAGGCTTTTGTCTCTCTTGCCTCACTTTAGTCCCACTTTGTACCAAGAACTCTCTTTTTAACACAAAGTAGCACAATTGGTAATGTTTTCTTGGAGATCACACTCACCCTTTCTTTTTACCTTCCCTGCTCCTTTCTCCTGTATTTCTTACACACACTCATTTGGAGCTTGAGAAGCCAAAATTGGGGTGGGGGGAGTGGACTGGCTTATTTTCAGTTGCAGGTGGTGTCTGATGTAAGATCTTCACTTACTGCTTCCTAAAATACCCTTAATCGGTAACTCACAGTTCACAGGATCTTCTGGTTTAAAACAAACCTAGGAATAAGAATGAAAATGTATTTCCAGAACTTCTACATGGAATGTAACAAACTCAGAATTAGATAACTATCTCTAAAACACCCACAGGCATAAAAGATATCAGGACACAGTATTTGACTTAAAAGCCTTCTATTACCAAGTGGTTCGTGCATCTCCCTGTGTGGGTGGGGTGCTTTTCACAGAGCAGTGCTGACTTAACAGGCAAACACGGCCTGTACAATAGTATTCAATTCATGTATCACTGCACACATGGACAGTCAGACACAGAAATAGGTGGAAACACCAGAATGTTAATAGTGGTTATTCTGGATGTGGGGGTGGGATTTGGGCTATTTTTTTCTCTCTTTATATTATCATATATTTTTAAATTCTTTCTCATTTAGCACAAAACACATATTGAAAATTATTTTTGTATGATTTCAAATGCTTTTTGTGTAGAGAATGGTAAATCAGTGCTTTTTAATTCTAATTAATAACAAAAAATAGAAAAGCATCTGAGTGGCAGTTTCAGATTTGGGTATTAGCATCAAATAGAATCTTTGAGCAGAAAGTAGTATTAGCAATTGCTGAGAAAAATGATCAGAACTGCTAAAATCTTTGTCCAAAATGGTTACTCTTGTCCTACTTAAGGACAAGGGTCTTTAAGGAGGACAGGGTCTTTTCTCATGCCTCACAGCTGTAGAACCCTCCACATAGTAGTCAAGCTTCTATCTGTGTTATCCCACTGGGCAGGTGACTGTGGCTGGAAGTCTCACACCTACGATGAGATTACCATGAGGACTGACAGTAGAAAAAGTACTCATTTGGCAGAGTCTAATGGAAATTTCTTTCCAGCAGAATTAAATTCAGAGCTACAGAGTGAAAAAGATTTTGGGCAATTTCATGTGGGAGAGTTATGTCTCTTCAACTAGGGAATTTCAATTACTAAGAGGCAGCTTGGGAAGGAAGGTGGAGTTAGAAATCTTGAAGTGTGTAGATGGGTTTGGAATAGCCACTGTGGGGAAGATAATGATGATTCAACAAGAGGGGCACGAGTGTGCAATGTGTTAGGGGACCTGGGGTGAACATGAAGGTGGGCTGTTGTTGGAGAGTGATCCTCCTCCAAATTTCCTCCCATTCATGCCAAGTCAGATTCACTAAAGTCTTCCATTTCTGGGGCTAGAATGAAGCATGGACTATCCAGATTCAAAGCTGTTACCATGGAGTGGATGGCTGCTGGCACAGACAGACTGCATGGATCCTCAAGATGAAGCATGAGCACACAGCTGAGAACTTCTTAACAAAGAAAGGCCATTATGGAGGGGAAAGTAGGACAAAGAAAACATGATCAATCCAGCCAAAGTCAGGAATGTAGGGGTAATGAGTGTGAAAGCATAATAAGTAGAAAAAGCAATAGCTTTCCCATACTATTACAAAAAAAAAAAAAAAAGCCATTTGAAAGGTAAACCCAGGTGAAGTGAAGTCCAGTAGCTGTTCTAAGTTAAGACGACAACTCCGGGAGTCCAGGGAGTCTGAAGTTGCTAGATTAGCAGGATAGGGTACCAAAAAAAGGGAGATAGAGTCACATCAAGAGTGTTCAAGAGAACTGCAAAGGGTGCCTTGAGTCTTCAGCTGTGTGATTATCAACACATGCATTTTATTTTACTTATTTTATTTCATTATTTTAGTATTATTTATTTTATTTTTATATTATTTGCTTTGTTCTGTTTTCCAAGTTTTTATTTAAGTTCCAGCTAGTTAACATACAATGTAGTATTAGTTTCAGGTATAGAACTTAATGATTCATCACTTCCATACAACACCCAGTGCTTATCACAACAAGTACATTCCTTAATTCCCACCACCTAATTAACCTATCTCCCCATGGACCTCCCCTCTGGTAACATCTTTATAGTTGAGTTTGTTTCCTGGTTTTTCTCTCTCTCTCTCTTTTTAATCTATGTTCATTTGTTTTGTTTCTTAAATTCTACATATGAGAGAAATCACATGGTATTTGTCTTTTTCTGACTTATTTTGCTTAGCACAATATTCTTTAGGCCATCCACATTATTGCAAATAAAACGTTTTATTTTCATGAAGTCCTAAAGTTCATATTTACTTTTGTTTCCCTTGCCTCAGGAGAAATATCTAGTAAGAAGTTGCTCCAGCCAATGTCAAAGAGGTTGCTGTCTATATTCTCTTCTAGGATTTTGATGGTTTCCTGTCTCACATGGTCTTTCATCCATTTTGAATTTATTTTTATGTATGGTGTAAGAAAGTGGTCCACTTTCATTCTTTTGCATGTTGCTGTACAGTTTCCCCAACACCATTTGTTGAAGAGACTGTCTTTTTTCTGTTGGATATTCTTTCCTGCTTTGTCAAAGATTAATTGCTCATATAGTTGGGGTTTATTTCTGAGTTTTTAATTCTGTTCCATTGATCTATGTGTCTATTTTTGTACTGTCTTGATCAGTACAGCTTTGTAATATAACTTGAAGTGCATAATTTTGATACCTCCAGCTTTTCTTCTCCTTTTCTGGATTGCCTTGTCTCTCTTGGGTCTTTTGTGGTTCCACACAAATTTTGAGATTGTTTGTCCTGGCTTTGTGAAAAATGCTGATGGTATTTTGATGGGGCTTGCATTAAATGTGTAGTTTGCTTTGGGTAGTATAGGCATTTTAACAATGTTTGTCCTAATCCATGGGTGTGGACTGTCTTCCTATTTCTCTGTGTCATCTTCAATTTCTTTCATCAGTATTCTATAGTTTATAGAGTACAGATCTTTTACCTCTTTGGTTAGGATTATTTTTGGGTACCTTATGGTTTTGGGTTCAATTGTAAATAGGATTGAGTCCTTGATTTCTCTTTTGTCTGCTTCTTTATAACATGTAACAGATTTCTGTATGTTTCTGTATGTTGATTTTTTAAAATTAATTAATTTATTTTTTTAAATAAACATATAACATATTTTTATCCCCAGGGATACAGGTCTGTGAATCACCAGTGTATGTTGAGTTTTTTATCCTGTGGCTTTACTGAATTCATGCCTCAGTTGTAACAATTTTTTGGTGGAGTCTTTAGGGTTTTTTATATAGAGTATCATGTCATCTGCAAATAGTGAAAGTCTGACTTCTTCATTGCTAGTTTGGATACATTTTATTTCTTTTTTTTGTCTGATTAATGAGGCTAAGACTTCCAGTATTATGTTGAATAGCAGTGGTGATACTGAACATCCCTGTCTTGTTCCTACTGTAAAGGAAAAGCTCTGTTTTTCCTCAGTGAAGATGACATTAGCTGTGGGTCTTTCATATATAGCTTTTATGAAGTTGAGGTACGTTCTCTCTATCTCTATTTTTTGAGGGTTTGCATGGATGTTGTGCTTTGTCAAATGCTTTCTCTGCATCTATTAGAAGGATCGTATGGTTCTTATCCTTTTATTACTGTGATTTATCATATTGATTGATTTGCAAATATTGAATAACCCTTGCAGCCCAAGAATAAATCCTGCTTGATTGTGGTGGATGATTTTTAATGTACTATTTGATTTGATTTGCTGATTTTTAATTGAGAATTTTTGCATCCACCAGCATATGCAGTTTAGAAAAATACCCGAGGAACAGAGGGAATACTTTGTTTCTCCCTTTAAAGTCTTTGTCTAGTGAGTACAATATCTGAGCTTCCTCTGGGACAGTTTCTGTTAATTTATTTCATTGAATGAGTCATGTTTTCCTCTGTTTTGTTGTCATTTTGTATGCTTTGGATTTTTATTGAAAATTGGGCATTTGGCTATTATAATGTGGCAACTCTGGAAATCTGATTCTCCCCTCCACATGTGTCTTAGCTCAAACTGTCACAAAGTACTGTAGACTTGGGGGCTTAAACAATAGGAATTTATTTCTCACATTTTTGGAGGCTGAGAAGCCCAAGATTAAGAGGCGAGCAGGTTAGGATCTGGTAAGAGCTCCCTCTGCAAATGTTGCAGATGGCTGCCTTCTCAATATGAGATGGCCTTTAATTGATATGTGAAGTAGAGAGCTCTTTCTCTTCCTCTTTGAATAAAGCCATTAATCTCATCATGAGTGCTCCACTATAATGCTGTAATCAAACACTAATTACATCCAAAAGACTCCATCTCCAAATATTACCTTCAACACGAATTTGGTGGGGGTTGGATACAAACATTCAGTCCATAACACCAGGACTTGCTGAATTAAAAAAAAAATGTTGAAGGTTATAATAGTTTATTTTTTCTGAAACTTTTCCAAACTATTTTTGTAAGAACTATCCCTGGTCATGTGTGTTCACTGAAATCTATGTTCCCTCAGCTCATGTTCAGCTAATATATATATTTTTAAATATAATGAGCACTGGACATTGTATAAGACTGATGAATCACTGACTCTACCTCTGAAACTAATAATGCATTAATGTTAATTAACTGAATTGAAATAAAGAAAGAAAAAAAGTATTTCCTTTTTGTAATTTATAATCAGAAAAGCCTTGCTTTTATTTTTTATTTATTTATTTATTTTTTATTTTTAGAGAGGTTGAGAAGGGGTGGGGGGGTAGAGAGAGAATCTTAGGTGCGGGGGGTAGAGAGACAATCTTAAATAGGCTCTGCACACAGCATGGAGCCTGATGAGATACTCAATCTCACGACCCTGACATCATGACCTGAGCTGAAGACCAGAGTCAGACACAACAAACTGAGCCACCCAGGTGCCCCTCAGCTAATGTTTTTATAGAGTTTTCTCCTAATGCCAGGAGCTGAGAGCTGAGACAAATCAGACTGGCTTTGTGCTGGGTCAAATTTTCATGAATTACCTAGGTTTTCTATGAACCTGGATATCACCTAAGGTGAAAGTTCCAGGTCTTCTCAGGGCTTTTCTGAATATGCATTCTACTTGAGTATGCAGGCAACCTGGATGGATTTCTAAATTATTCCATACATGTGCTTTTGAATGTCTTAATTTACCAATGGGCTTCATCCTAGTTTTTCCTCTGGGCCTTGAGTCTATTGTATGTCTTCACTTAGAATCTTGCCTCTGCACCTATAGGTTTGTAGTTCCCCCATAGCTTAATAAACAGTTCTATCTACTTTTCCTACCTGCTTTACTGGTTAAATGGGGGATAAATAAGTCAGTCCTTCAACTACTTCCCAGTCAGGTTTGAACAGAGGTGCACAGTCATTTGTAAATAAGGTCTACTCTACTTTCTTCCTCCAATCAGTGGGTTTTCTGGTAGCCAGACTGCTGCCACTTAAGACCAAGACTGACAGCATGCTGTGTGGGTGGTGAGAGTGAGCAAAACCTTACAAAACTTTTCTGCAATTTTGATGTTTTTTTTCTTGATTGAGTCTTTCCTTTGGTGCTTTAAATCTCTATTTGTTTGCAAAATTTCCTACAAAGTTAGTTTGGATAGTTTCTGGTGATTTTTTTTTTTTTTTGAGAGTTTTCTTATGGAGGAATAAATAATTTGGTGGTTCCTCCCTTTTGCTCATACCACTCTACTAAAATCAACTTTTATTATTATCTCTAGTTATCACTGATTGTTTTTCAAACGTTAAAACAACCTAACAAAAATATCACTAGTTCTGGTTTATAGTTCTTTTCATATATTTCTGGATTCAGTTTCTAAGAATTTTGTTAAGAACTTTTTTTTTTTGCATCTATTTTTTTTGTGTGTGTGTCCACAGGTGTGGTGATTTCTTCTTCCAAGTTTAATTTCAATATACATTAGCTTCATATATTGAGTCTTTTAGTCTAAAATATGTCTCTTATAAATAAAATTAAGCCAAGGTTTTGTCAATCTCCTTTTATTGGTGTCTAATCTGTATCATTTGAAGTTATTACTGATAAGGCAATTATGGTAAATGGCCATTTCATTATTTATTTTTGTCATTTTTTTTTTCCTTCATCTATTTATCAGTTTTTCTTTGGTTAAATAGATATTTAACAATGAACAATTTTTACTACATTTTTGAATTATTTTCTTAGAGATTTCCTAGTGAATTTTCTTAAAATTTTCATTGTAAACATCTTTTACCTCCTTGGCTAAATTTAGCACTGGTGGTATATACAACTAATGAGTCACTGAATGCTGCATCAAAAACTAATGATGCCTATACATTTACTAATTGAACTTAATAAAAAAAATTATTCCTAGATATTTTACTTTTTAGTGTTATTGTAAATGGGATTGTTTTCTTCATTTCTTTTTCAGTAGTTTGTTGTTAGTGTATAAAAACACAACTGTTTTTAATGTGTTTATTTTACATCCTATGAGTTTTACTGAATTTATTCAGAACTAATAAAGATTTTTATTTTTACTTATTTATTTATTTATTAAATTTTTATTTTATTTTTTTCAATGTTCCAAGGTTCATTGTTTATGTATCAAACCCTGTGTTCCATGCAATACGTGCCCTCCCCAATACCACCACCAGACTCACCCAACCCTCCACCCCCCTCCCCTCCAAAACCCTCAGTTTGTTTCTCAGAGTTACAGTCTCTCATGGTTTGTTTCCCCCTCCAATCTTCCCCAACCCATGTCTCCTCTCCAAGTCTCAATGTCTTCCTTGTTATTCCTTATGCTCCACAAGTAAGTGAAATATGATAATTGGCTCTCTCTGCTTGACTTATTTCACTCAGCATAATCTCCTCCAGTCCTGTCTATGTTGATACAAAAGTTGGGTGTTCATCCTTTCTGATGGAGGCATAATACTCTGTTGTATATATGAAACACATCTTCTTTATCCATTCATCTGTTGAAGGGCATCTTGGATCTTTTCACAGCGTGGTGACTGTGGCCATTGCTGCTATAAACACTGGGGATTCAGATGGTCCTTCTTTTCACTACATCTCTATCTTTGGGGGAAATACCCAGTAGTGCAATGGCAGGGTCATAGGGTAGCTCTATTTTTAATTACTTGAGGAATCTCCACACTATTTTGGTGTCAATTACAAATATCTTCTCCCATTCCATGGGTTGCCTCTTTGTTTTGTTGACTATTTCCTTTCCTGTGCAGAAGCTTTTGATCTTGATGAAGTTCCAAAACTTCATTTTCACTTCTGTTTCCCTTGCCTTTGGTGACGTGTCTTGAAAGAAGTTGTTGTGGCTGATGATGAAGAGCTACTGTCTATGTTCTCCTCTAGGATTTTGATAGATTCCTTACTCACATTGAGGTCTTTCATCGATTTTGAGTTTATCTTTGTGTTTTGTGTAAGAGAATGGTCAAGTTTCATTCTTCTGTATATAGCTGTCCAATTTTCTGAACACCATTTATTGAAGACACTGTCTTTTTTTCCACTGTAAGTTTTTCCTGCTTTGTCAAAGATTATTTCACCATGGAGTTGCGGGTCCATATCTGGACTTTCTACTCTGTTCCATTGATCTATGTGTCTGTTTTTGTGCCAGTACCATGCTGTCTTGGTGATCACAGCTTTGTAATAAAGCTTGAAATCAGGGAACGTGATGTCCCCAGTTTTGTTTTTCTTTTTCAACATTTCCTTAGCAATTTGGCGTCTTTTCTGGTTCCATAGAAATTTTAGGCTAACTTGTTCCAGGACTTTGAAAAATGCCGATGGTATTTTGATCAGGATGGTATTGAAAGTATAGATTGCTCTGGGCAGAATAGATATTTTAACAATATTTATTCTTCTGATCCATGAGCATGGAAAAATTTTCCATCTTTTTATGTCTTCTTCAATTTTTTTCATGCGTGTTCTGTAGTAGTAGTAGTAGTTCTGTAGTTCCTCAAGTATAGATCCTTTACTTTTTGGTGAGTTTTATTCCAAGGTATCTTATGGTCTATGAATTGAATTGATTCTCTAATTTCCCTTTCTACAGTTTCATTGTTAGTGTATAAGAAAGCAAGTGATTTCTGTGGATTGATTTTGTATCCTGCCACATCACTGAATTGCTGTATGAGTTCTAGTAACTTGGAGGTGGAGACTTTTGAGTTTTCCACATAAAGGATCATATCATCTGCAAAGAGAGAGAGTTTGACTTCTTATTTGCCAATTTGAATACCTTTTATTTCCTTTTGTTGTCTGATTGCTGTTGCTAGAACTTCTAGTACTATGTTGAGCAATAGTAGCGAGAGTGGGCATCCTTGTTGTGTTCCTGATCTCAATGGGAAATGTTTCAGCTTTTCCCCATTTAGACTGTTATTTGCTTTGAGCTTTTCATAGATGGGATTTTGTGAAGTTGGTGAATATTCCCTACATCCCTATACTCTAAAGATTTTTTTAAAAGATTTTATTTATTTATTCAACAGAGAGAGATCACAAGTAGGCAGAGAGGCAGGCAGAGAGAGAGAGGAGGAAGCAGGCTCCCCGCCAAGGAGAGAGCCCAATGCAGGGCTCGATCCTGGGATCATGACCTGAGCCAAAGGCAGAGGCTTTAACCCTCTGAGCCACCCAGGCACCCCACTCTAAAGATTTTTAATCGGAAAGGATGCTGTATTTTGTGAAATGCTTTTTCTCCTTCAACTGAGAGGACTATGTAGTTCTTCTCTTATCTTACTGATTTGTCCTATCACATTGATTGATTTGCAAATGTTGAACCACATTGCATCCCAAGGATAAGTCCTACCTGGTCCTAGTGAATAATCTTTTTAATGTACAGTTGGATCTTATTACCTAGGATCTTGTTGAGGATCTTAGCATCCATATTAATCAGGGATATTTGTCTGAAATTCTCCTTTTTGATGAGATCTTTGCTTGATTTGGGGATCAGACTAATGCTGGCTTCCTAGAAAGGTTCTGGAACTTTCCCTTCTGTTTCTATTTTTTGAAACAGCCTCATGAGAATAGGTATTATTTCTTCTTTGAATATCTGGTAGAATTCCCCAGGGCATCCGTCAGGTCCTACACTCTGTTTTTAAGAGGTTTTTGACACTGCTTCATTACTCTCATTACTAATCTATTCAGGTTGTCAATTTCTTTCAGTTTCAGTCTTTGAAGTTTATAGGTTTCCAGGAATGCATCTATTTCTTCTAGGTTGCTTAACTTATTGGGATGTAGCTGTTGATAATTATTTCTGATGATTGCTTCTATTTCCTTGGTGTTAGTCCTGATCTCTCCCTTTTCATTCATAATATTATTAATTTGGGTCCTTTCTTTTCTTTTGGATTAGTCTGGCCAGTGGTTTATCAATCTTATTAATTCTTTCAAAGGACCAGCTTCTAGTTTTGTTGATGTGTTCTACTGTATCTACAGTTTCTATTTCACTGATCTCTGCTCTAATCTTAATTATTTCCCTTCTCATGTGTGATGTGTGGGGTAGACTTAATTTGTTGTTGATTCTCCAGTTCTTTAAGGTGTAAAAAGAGCTGGTGTGTGTATTCAGGATTTTTCTTTCTTTCTTTCTTTTTTTTTTTTTTTGAGTGAGGCTTGGATGGCTATGTATTTCTCCTTTAGGACCACCTTGCCATATTCCATAGGTTTTGGACCAATATGTCTTCTATCTCATTAATTTCAATGAATTCTTTAAGTTCTTCTTTGATATTTTGGTTGATCCAAAGATTATTGAACAGGATGGTCTTTAGCTTCCAAGTGTTCAAATTTCTTCCAAACTTTTTCTTGTGATTGAATTCCAGTTTCCAAGTTTTGTGGTCTAAGAATATGCATGGAATCATCTCAGTCTTTTGGTATTGGTTGAGACCTGATTTGTGACCCAGTATTCTACTATGGAGAAATTTCCATCTGCACTAGAGGATAATGAGTATTCTGTTGTTTTAGGGTGGAATGTTCTGTATATATCTATGAGGTCCATCTGGTCCAATGTGTCATTCAAAGCTCTTATTTTTTTGTTGATTTTCTGCTTAGATAACCTGTCTATTAATGAGGGTGGTGTGTTAAGGTCCCCTACAATTAATGTATTCTTATCAATATGTCTTTTTATTTTGATTAACAGTTGACTTATATAGTTGGCTACTCCCATGTTGGGGACATAAATATTTATAATTGTTAGATCTTCTTAATGGATAAATCTTTTAAGAATGATGTAGTGCCCTTCTGTATCTCTGACTACAGTCTTTAGCTTAAAATCTAATTTGTCTGATATGAGAATGGCTACCCCATCTTCCTTTTGAAGCCAATTGGCATAAAAGATGGTTCTCTATCCCTTCACTTTCAGTCTGGATATATATTTAGGTTCACAATATGTCTCTTGTAGATAGTATATGGATGGGTCTTTTCTTATTTTCCAATCTGCAACCCTTTTCCATTTTATGGGAGCATTTAGGCTGTTCTTGTTGAGAGTGATTATTAAAAGATATGTTTTTATTGTTATCATGTTGCCTGTGAGGACCTTTTTTCTATAGATTGTCTCTGTAAACTTCTCTTCTATATTACTCTTGGGATCTTTCTTCTTTTATAGAACACCCTTAATATTTCTTATAGTGCTGGCTTGGTGATCACATAATCTTTTAGTCTTTGCCAGTCTTGGAAGCTCTTTATCTCTCTATCCATTCTGGGTGTCAGCCTTGCCAGATAAAGTATTGGCTGCATGTTCTTCTCCTTTAGTACCCTGAATATGTCTTGCCAGCCCTTTCTGGCTTGCCAGGTTTCTGTGTACAGGTATGATGTTATTCTTATGGTCCTCCCTCTGTATGTAATGAATCTCTTCCCCTCAGCTCTCCGAAAGATAATTTCTCTGAATTTATGATTTGTGAATTTCACAATTACATGGCTGGAGGTCTTTCTATCCTCACTTACCTTGGGGGGTGTCTTATCTGCCTCTAGGACATGAATACTTGTTCCACTCCCCAGATTAAGGAAAGTTTCTTTTAGAATTTGCTCAACAATATATTCTAGTCCTCTCTCTCTCCACCCTCTGAGGGATCCCAATAATTCTGACATTGTAATGTTTCATGACATCATTTATTTCCCTAATTCTGTTTTCATGGCTTCTAAGATGTTTGTTACAGGTCTTTTCCTGATCCTTTTTTTCTATCAGTTTGTTTTCTACATCAACAGTTCAACCTTATACCTAATTTACCCTAGCTTTTAGAATATTTAGATTAGATTTGATCTCATTGATAGCATTTCTAAGTTCTGCCAGATCAGGTCTTACTTCTGCCCTTAGAGATTCTATGTTGCCACTAATGGTTTTCTCCAACCTAGCCATAGTCTGGATAACTGTTACCCTGAATTCTATTTCCAACGTCTTGCTTATGTCCATATCCAATAGTTCTGTAGCAGAGATCACAGCCTTTGAATTTTTCCTCTGTTAGGGCTTCCTCTTCCTAGTCATTCTGGTAAGAGGTGGTTGAGTAGATGTATAGGTGAAAATATCAACCACCATCCAGGCAAGGTCCACCCTGGAAAGTTTCAGAGCAATTGGAAGTCACCAATGAAAAGAGAGAAAAATGAAAAACAACAACAACAACAAACCAGCCAAAATGAGCCCCACGAGTAAGATTTATAAAGTACAAAACCAAGAATGAACAAATAGACTGACAAAAGAAAAAGAAAGAAAAGAAAAACCCAGCCAAAACGAACCCCAAGAATAAGATTTATACAGTATAAAAACAAAAACAAACAGAAAGACTGACAAAGGAAAAGGAAGAAAAAAAATTAAAAAGGGGTGATGGGAAGGTGGTTATAATCCCTTGATGTGGGTTAGGAAGAGTATTTCAGTTCTTCCTGTGTGTATCTTTTTTATCTTTGTTAGAGGACTTAGCTTTCCAGAGATACAGGGAAATTAAAACTGGTATATATAGAGAGAGGTAGTATTGAAAAGGGAAAAAAGGACTACATTGAAGCTTACTACATATATATGTTATATTTATGAAAAATATAGTATGGTATATGTATAAAAAAGTTCAAGTTAAAAATTACTTCGGGATATGTTGTATTAACATCTAGTTAAAACGGTAAGTAGGTAAAAATAAATAAATAAAAGAACAAGAATAAGGGGAATGGATTTAAAAAAAAGAAGAAGAAAAGAAAATTTGTATCTAAGAAATATGCAGGCTGTAAGGCAATACCGGAACTATAATATATTGTTTTCTTCTGATGTTGGGGTTTTACAGTTTTATGGGGACCCTGTGGTTGTTGTCCTCTCGTTCCTTCAGTTTGTCTTCTGGGGGAGGGGCTTGCCACATTGTTTTTCAGTCATGCCTGCTTGGGTGGAGTTGTCCTGCCTGCTCTCAAGGGCCTGCACTCTGTAGAAACTGTTTTTTTTTGTTGTTGTTGTTGTTGTTGTTTTTGGCTTTTGCTCTCTGGAGGTTTTTGTTCTTTGAAGGCTTTTTGTGCCTTTTGAGAGGGTTAGAGGAATATGAGCTGTTCACACCCAGACCTCTGCTTCAGAGAGAAGCCACAGTCTTCTCCTCTCTGACTGGTCCAGAACACACAGAACTTTATTGTTCTGTGTGTTCTGGAACTCTCTGTGAACTTTATTGAACACTGCAGCCTGCACAGGAGATGCACACTCCCAGCCACCATTTCAGTGGTAGCTCGAGGCCCCTGCTTATCTCTGCACCTCTGTACCATGAAAACCACAAGTGATACTGGTCTAAGTGAGCCTGGTTCTTGTGGCTGTCATTCTCAGGACCAGTGACTTGAGCCCACACCAGGTACATTCAGCCCCAGCAATGGTGGAGGCAGTGGAGGTGGCTCTGGTAGTCATGGCAGCCACCAGCCCCGGAGGCCACTGACTGGAGCCCTCATGGTCCCACTCAGTTGGGGGCAGGTGCTGCCTTCAGGTGTTGGCTGTGGTCATCTGGGACTGTGGACTTGGGTCTGCACCTGTGGCCACCAGGTCCCAGCAATCATCCCCAAGATACCTTTGTTCTGTTTGAGTGCTGTTATCAGTCCCTTTCTGACTCACAGCCACTGGTCTCCAAGTTATTTCTGGTCCCCAAGTGTTGGCATTTTTGCACTGGGGTATTACTTTCCAGTGGCTCACTTCTGGTGGATCCTTCCCCCTTCTGTTTATCCTCCCACATCTGTTCACGTACTCCCTACTCCTATGTACCTCTCCACTGATGATCCTCTGCCCCTGTAGACATTCAGAGGTGTGTAATCTTATATCTCAGGCTGATTTAATGGATGTTCAGAGTGCTGTGGTAGATATCTAGCTCAATTCAGGGGACTAGTTGAAATAGGGTCTCTTATTCCTCCACCATCTTGCCCCTCCTTTCAGTTTGCTAATATTTTTTTGAGGATTTTTGCATGTACATTCATTAGGAATATTGGCCTGTAATTGTGTGTGTGTATGTGTTCACATGTGGTATTCTGGTTTTGGTATCAGGGTAATGCTGGCCTTGTAAAATGAGTTTGGAAGAATTCCCTCCCATTCAGGTGTGCTGTTAAAGGCTAAAAAAATTCCAAAAATATTTAACAGCTATCTTTCTCAAGCGCTTAAAACAAAACAAAACAAAACACACCTTTTAAGCGCTTGAGAAAGATAGCTGTTAAATATTTTTGGAATTTTTTTAGCCTTTAACAGTGAAGCCATCTGGTCCTGAATTATTGTTATTTTTGTTGATATGGAGGCTTTTGACTACTGAGTCACTCTCCTTGCTGCTAATCAGTCTTCAGATTTTCTGTTTCATCATGGTTTAGTCTTATAAGATTGTATTTTCAAGAAATTTATCCATGTTCACTAGGTTGTCCAAATTGTTGGTGTATAATTGCTTATAGTATTGTTTTATGATTGTATTTCTTTACAGAAATACAGAACACAAGTTGTAACTTTCCCTGATCATTTCTAATTTTATTTACTTGAGCCCTTAATCTTTTTTTTTTCCCTTTATCTACCTAAAGGTTTATTGATTTTGTTTAAATCTTCAAAGAACCAGCTCTTATTTTCATTGTTCTTTTCTACTGTCTTTTAGTCTCTATTTAGTTTATTTCTACTCTGATCTTATAGTTTGTTCCTTTTTACTAAATTTTAGCTTCATGTGTCCCTCTTTTTCTAGTTTCTTTAGGTGTAAATTTATACTATTTATTTTATATTTTCTTGATTTATTGAGGTTTGCATGTATCACTATAAAATTCCTTCTTAGAAGTGGTCTTGCTATACTCCATGGGTTTTGGAATATTAAATTTTCATTTGTTTTAAGGTATTTGGAATATTACTTGGCCATAAAAATGACTGAAATATTGCCATTTTTAACAAATTAGATGGACCTAGAAGGTAAAATGCTAAGAAAATAAGTCAGACAGAGACAAACATCACATAATTTCAGTCATTTGTGAAATTTTAACACGTAAAAAAATAAAGAAAGAAACAAAGAAAAAAAAAAGGACAAACTAAAAATCAGACTGTTAAATACAGAGAACAAACTGATGGTTACCAAAGATGAGGGGAATGGGGAAATTTGTAAAATAGAAAAAAGAATTAAGAGCACTGTTATCATGATGAGCACTGAGTTATGTATAGAATTGTTCAATCATTATATTGTATACCCAAAACTAATATACCACTGTATGCTAGTTACACTTCAAACATAAATAAATAAATAAATAAATAAATAAATAAATAAATAAATAAAATCTGAGGAGGGGGAAGAGTGGGGCTTTGTCTCAGTCTGCTCTCTCTGCAATGCTATGGGATGCTAGCTTGTTAAGAACTCTCTTTTCAATTGTTATAGTCCCATGGGGCCCAAAACACAAACTCCTGGCCACCAGTGCCAGGTTTTCAAAGGATATCTCCTGTGTAGATTACATGTACCTACTGAGTTTTAGTGGGCCATGGGGTGCTTTGGCTCAGGACACAGCTATAGGGGAGTGCTGAATTGCCTAACATCTGCCAGCAAGTTTTGGTGTGATGGGGCTGCCAGGAAGCACTAGGCTGGGGCAGTCTTCTGCTGGGTTTGGTGAGTGACTCTTCACAGGGAATTCAGGGGTGGGGCAAGCAACACAAGCAAGATTGAGGGAGAGTGCAAAAAATGACCTCTGCCAATTTCTTCATCTCCAGAGAGATTTCTAACCCCAGCCCCTCTGGCAAATGCTTTTCATTGCATAGGATTTAAGCACTTTTCCACCTACTGTTTTTGTGCTGAATTTTGGGGTCTGTGCATGGGTTCCTTAAGAGTGGATTCTCAGTTTCCTACAGCCCTTTATGTCTCTTTGACATAAGCCCTGTTAGTTTCCAAGCCAGAGCTCAGGTTTCCAATGCAAGTCCCAAGGTTGGGGTGCCTGATGGGAACCCTGTCTTCCTCAGAAAGCCACTCTGTGTTTGTGAGATCCCATCTGCTTGTGGGTTAACACACCAAAGGTGGGCTACTGTGGAGGACCTCAGGAGTTGAGTTCAGCTAGTCTTCAAGTCTTTTTCAGGACTTTACTATATGAAGCTGTAGATTTGATGTGTCTGTGGGAGTAGGTAAAATCAGGGTCTTTCTTTACTGCCATCTTGAACTGCCACCTCCTAACAGATATTTTCTTTATTTTTCTTTAAGTGGAGTCTTTGGGGTTTTCTATCTATAAGATCATGTCTTTAGCAGAGATAATTTTACTTCTTCCTTTCCATTTGAAGAGCTTTTAATCTTTTTTTCTTGCTTGATTGCTATGGGTAGGACTTCCAGTACTATGTTGAATAATAGTGGTGAGAGGGAGCATACTACATTGTTTCTGATCTTAGAGCATAGGCTTTCAACCTCTCATTATGGAATGTATTGTTAGGTATGGGCATATACCTATATGACATATAAGTCATATAGGTATGTCATATATGACTTTCATTGTATTAAAGCACATTTTCTTCATAACCAATTTATTGAGAATTTTTATCATAAAATGATGTTGAATTTGTTAATGCATTTTCTGTAGCTATGGAGAATATTATGTAGTTTTTATATTTCATTCTATGAACATGGTGTATCACATATATTATTTGTAAATGTTGAACCATCTTTGCATACCAGGGAAGATCATGGGGCATAATTGTTTTAATGTGATGTTAAATTCAATTTGCTGGTATTTTGTTGAGAATTCCTGCATCTATATTCATAAAAAAAATACAAATTAGCTTGTTCTTTTCTTTTCTTTTCTTTTTTTTCTTATCTGTTTTTGGGATCAGTATAATGCTGGCCTTGTAAAATGAGTTTAGGATTGTTTTATCCTGTTCAATTTTTTGGAAGAGTTTGCTAAAAATTGGTGTCAATTCTTTAAATGTTTGTTACAATTCGTCAGTAAAATAATCTTTCTTTCTTTCTTTCTTTCTTTCTTTTTTTCTTTCTTCTTTCTCTTCTTTTCTAATTATATGTATGTATATTATATGTGTGTATATGTTTATATAATTACTGATTCAATCTTCTTATTCCTATTGGTCTGTTCAGATTTTTTATTTCTTCTTTATTGAATTTTGATTGTCTATATGTTTATGAATGTATTCATTTCTTCTAGATTTTCCAGCTTATTTGCATATATATTTTTTCTTAATAGTCTCAACCTTTTATATTTCTGTAATGACTCCTGTTTTACTTGTGATTTTATTGATTTGAGTTCTCTCTCTTTTTTAATTTGGTTAGTCTAGCTGAAGATTTACCAATTTTGTTTAGCTATTGTAATTTAATTTAATTATTTTATTTAATTTCAATTCCAGTATAGTTAACATGCCGTGTTATATTAGTTTCAGGTATACAATTTAATGATTCAACAATTCCATACATTACCCAGTGCTCACTATGACAAACAAACTCCTTAATCCCCATCACCTATTTTACCCAACTCCCACCCCTTCCCCTTTAGTGACCATCAGTTTGTTCTCAATAGTTAAGAGCCTGCTTCTTGACTTCTCTTTTTTTCCATTCCTCTTTTGTTTCTTAAATTCCACATATGAGTAAAATCATATGGTATTTGTTCTTTCCAGATTGACTTATTACACTAGGCATTATACTCTAGTTCTAACTATGTCATTGCAAATGGCAAGATTTCATTCTTTATATTGCTGAAGAATATTCTTTTGTGTCTATATACTACTTCCTTAACCATTCATCTATCAATGGTCCCTAGAACCACTTCCATAATTCGTTTATTGTAGATAATACTGCTATAAACATATATCTCTTTGAATTAATGTTTTTTGGATAAATATCCAATAGTGTAATTATTGGATCATAGAGTAGTTCTATTTTTAACTTTTTGAGGAATTTCAATATTGTTTTCCACAGTGGCTGCATCAGTTTGCAATCCCATCAACACTGCACGACATTTCCTTTTCTCTCTACATCCCCACCAACACTTTTTTCTTGTTGTTGTTGTTGTTGTTGTTGTTGTTGTGTGTGTGTGTGTGTTAAATTTAGCCATTAGGACAGATATAAGGTGCTATCTCATTGTAGTTTTGATTTTCATTTCCCTGATGGTCAATGATACTGAACATCTTTTCATGTGTCTGTTCATCATCTATATGTCTTCTTTGGATAAATGTCTGTTTATGTGTTCTGCTCCATTTTTAATTGCCTTTTTTTTGTTGTTGTTGATGTTGAGTCGTGGAAGTTCCTTATATTATAGAAGTCCCTTATTGATTATGTAATTTGCTAATACCTTCTCCCATTTAGTAGGTTGTATTTTAGTTTTGTTGATTGCTCCTTTGTTCTGCAGAAGTTTTTGTTTTGATGTAGTCTTAATGGTTTATTTTTGCTTTTATTTCCTTTGCCTCAGGGGACACATCTAGAAAAATGTTCCCATAGCCAATGTCAGAGAAATTACTTCCTGTGCTCTGTTCTAGGATACTTGTGGTTTTAGGTATCATGTTATTTTGGATTTGTTTTTGTGTATGGTGTAGGAAAATGATATTTTCATTCTTTTGCATGTAGCTGTCCAGTTTTCTCAACACCGTTTTGTTGAAGAGATGCCTTTTTCCCATTGCGTATTCTTTCCTGCATTGTCGAAAATAAATTGACCATATAATTATGGGTTCATTTCTGGGTTTTCTATTCAACTCCATTGATCTATGTCTCTTTTTGTGCCAGTACCATAATATTTTGATTATGACAGACTTGTAGTATAATTTGAAGTCTGGAATAGTGATGCTTCTAGCTTTTCTTTTTCAAGAATGCTTCAGGTATCAGGGCCTTTTGTGATTCCATACAAGTTTCAAGATGGTTCTAGTTCTGTGAAAAATGCTGGTGGTATTTTGATAAGGATTGCATTAAATCTGTAGATTGCTTTGGGTAATATAGACATTTTAATAATATTGTTATTCCAGTGCATGAGCAGGAATGATGAAGTTCTAGAACCTAGGTGAGGTTTGGTGGGCTGAGGTCTGGAGCTGATGACCAAGAAAGAATTCTTGAGACATCTTTGGTGCAAAATGGTGGTTTACTAAAGCATGGGGACAGGACCTGTAGGCAGAAAGAGCTGCTGCCTGGGGTTGTGAGGGATGGCAGGTTTTGTACCCTGCGGTTGGGGGAAGTTGAGGGAAAGGAAGTTTTCAACAGAGCTTTCATATGCTAAAGAGGGCCTACAAGGTGCTGGGATAACAGAGGTCTCCTGGCTTGATCAATGTTGTCTTTTTTTTTTTTATCATTTTCTTTATTTATTTTCAGCATAACAGTATTCATTGTTTTTGTACCACACTCAGTGCTCCATGCAATCCGTGCCCTCTCTAATACCCACCACCTGGTTCCCCCAACCTCCCACCCCCCACCTCTTCAAACCCTTCAGATTGTTTTTCAGAGTCCACAGTCTCTCATGGTTCACCTCCCCTTCCAATTTCCCCCAACTCCCTTCTCCTAACGCCCCATGTCCTCCATGCTATTTGTTATGCTCCACAAATAAGTGAAACCATATGTTGTCTTTTAGCAAACCATTAACATCAAGATAGTTGGGAGATTCCTGTCTTGCAGGATTGTGATCTCTGCAAGTTAACTATTGTTTCTCCTTTATGGCGGTCAGGGGTGCCTGAAGAATGCTACACATATTACTGAGGGGAGCGGATGGAGAGGGGGTGCAAGGTGCCAGCTTTTGCTTTGTCCTCAGTCAGCCTCTTGCTCCCTCATCAGGAAGATCTTTCCACTTTTTTGTGTCTTTTTAAAAATTTATTTCATCAGTGTTTTATAGTTTTCAGAGTACAGATGTTTAACCACTTTGGTTAAGTTTATTCCTGGATACTTTATTATTTTTGGTCCAATTGTAAATGGGATTGTTTTCTTAATTTGTCTTTCTGCTGCTTCATTGTTAGTATACAGAAATGTAACAGATTTCTATATGTTGACTTTGTATCCTGAGACTTTAATGAATTCATTTGTTGAGATAACATTTTCATTTATTTAATTGCTTAAAAAATTGATTGCTTATTATAATAATGAGAGTGTAGGAAAATGCATATTCCTTAAACTTTTAGTACGAATAAAAATTCTTATAACCCATTTTGGAAAAAATATAATATTTATATCCTATATTGTTAGTTCTAAGAATTTTCCTACAGGGACATATGTGAGAAAATATAGGTATGCAATATTAATTTAAACAATGTCTAGTAGCAAAAAATTGGAAACAAAAATAAATAAGATATTCTTTTAAAAATTATTTTATTTATTTGAGAGAGAGAGAGAGAAAGTGCATAAGCAGGGGGAGCAGCAGAGGAGGGACAGAAGTAGCTTGCCCCTGAGCAGGGAGTCCAACTTGGGGCTTGATCCGAGGACCCTGGGATCATGACCTGAACCAAAGGCAGATGCTTAATGGACTGAGCCACCCAGGTGCCGAAATAAGATATTCTTATAATAGAATAGCATGCAAATATTAAAAAGAATAAAGTGAGCTTTTATGTATCAATGTCCTGATAAATATAATAAAATCAAAATGCAGATAAATGTGGGAAAAGGAAAAGAGTGAGAGAGAAAGAGAGAATCTAGTATCTTTGGAAAAACATAAAAATTTGATCATGGTGATCACTTTTAAGGAAGAGAATAGGGAAATTGGGATGAGGGATAGGAAATAATCTTTTTTTTTTTTTTTAAAGATTTTATTTATTTATTTGACAGACAGAGATCACAAGTAGGCAGAGAGGCAGGCAGAGAGAGAGAAAGGAGGAAGCAGGCTCCCCGCTGAGCAGAGAGCCCGATATGGGGCTCGATCCCAGGACCCTGGGATCATGACCTGAGCCGAAGGCAGAGGCTTTAACCCACTGAGCCACCCAGGCGCCCCTAGGAAATAATCTTAATAGGAACACGCTAAACTTCATTACACACTTGATTTTTTTTATATATGCATGAATTAATTTAACATTTTTAATTGGAAAAAATAAAGATTCAAGTATTGTATGGAAACATAGGTTGGCATCACTGGTGTGCAAAGACAAAATTCTCAATTTCCAATGTGAATTAGTAGATAAAATTTAAATTTTAAATAGATAAAATTTAATAGATAAAATTAGATAAAATTTAAATTTCCATAATAGCAATTACACTTTCATATATACCAGACCATGAAAGGAAGTTTCTTGGTTTTATTTTGTTGGGACAGCTATGTTCATTTCTGGTATTTTATATAATAGTTGTGGGAAACAAAGGCAAAATAAACGTTAGATTTCCTTACTACTTACAGCCCATTCACAAGTCCTTGAAACAGGCAGAGCATTCCTCTATTAACTCAGGTGCCTCAATATTAATATTTTGCTAAGGGCAAAAGGCAATCTTAGCTGGACCCCCAAGATCCTGTAAGTCTACTTTAACATATAACATATAAAAATTCCTTTGGAAACTTCCTTTATCTCCACCTTCCCAAGATACATGTTGAGAATCATCCCCCAAGCATATGACCCACTGATATATATCAGCCAAAAGCAAATACTTCTGGTGGTCTATACTAACAGGTATAGAGAAAAAAAAAAAAAAACACAACTGTCAGGAGCAACCGCTGCATACCAGCTACCAGGGGATGTGTTAATTTGCTCAAACAAGGGACACACCTTGATTCAGCAGCTGTGATTGAGTCACCACCTGGTTAAATTTATGATAATCCACTTTCATTCTCTAAAACCTATTTGTTTTCTACATGGGTCACACAGGTGAGCTGAATGAGAATGTGGTGGGAATTAACATTCCTGCATCCTTTAAATCCTTGATGGTGGCAACTAATCTCTGAATCCCTAAAAGAAATGCAGTATTCTTTTTGGTTTATTATTCTCTTCGGCAGAGACAAGTTCTAGCAGCTTCTCCTCCTCCTTCTCCTCCTCCTCCTTCTACTTCTTTTAAAATCTTAATAGCCCTCACTCCACAGCTTATAGAACCAAAACAGGAATTATCCAATTGCTGAGTATCAAGTCCAATCATATATTCTAGAATTGTGGAAATAACCACAGGATGGGTTTGAGGAAACTTTGGATCATGTGAAATGGACCTGAGTTAAAACTTCATTGATCATGTGACCTCCAAAAACCCATATTCTGACTGGTGGACCACAGTAACATTTTTAACCTCCTAAATTTAATGTCAGCACAAAGCCAGTGTCCTGTAATACCTGAAAAGTTTGGTTATTTCATTTCCCTCAATGCAGTCACTCTGGAACAATGTTGTAATCCATTGGGGAAAGGCTGGAAGAAAGACTAAAAGTATGGATTTCTGGCAGTGTCTCTAGATCCTCCCTTAAGAAGGCCCAGTTCTCCTTTATTCAGGGGGTTCTGGATCTTCAGATTGTCACTCTTCTGGGAATATATTGAGTGTTGTTGACTCTGCTTTTATAATTCAAGTTAGACTTCTGTTCACTTGACCTAGAACACTTCTATTTACATAGATTAAGTAAGAATTTACTTACTGACTAATTTTGACTGCCATAATTTTACTTCTGAGGACATCTAGTCAATGCCATAAGTCTCTGTGAATCAAACGATTCTGAATACTATTTTAACTGTGCTATCCATTATAGTAACTGTGCCTATCTTTTCTTTAAGTGCCATCACTTGGCCCCTGCCATGCTGGGGTCCAATTACCCTACTATGCCTAGGTTTCCCAATCCAATAGCAGCAATTCTTACTGTAATTTCTAGCCTATTGTCGAGAACAATCACAGAACCCTTCAAAGATTCTAGCACTCCCCTCACAAATATATATTTCTAACAGTCATGGTGAAAGATGTGTCCTCTGGATCCCTTTGGAGTGAGTGAACATGTCTTAAATGATAAAATCCATTCTACCATACCACTATCCAATACTTTGAATCTTTTTCTTTGCCTTTTACCTTTTTCTTTGCCATTTACCACTTCAACTTCATTTAGTATAGACCAACTTTTGGTCCATGATTCCATCA
Organism: Lutra lutra; assembly: GCF_902655055.1. Classification (NCBI taxonomy): domain Eukaryota; kingdom Metazoa; phylum Chordata; class Mammalia; order Carnivora; family Mustelidae; genus Lutra; species Lutra lutra. Next base: position 115,100,189 of record NC_062280.1, on the reverse strand, counting down.
ACCAATCAAATGATTAAATATTTTCTAACCTCACAAACTGCAACATTAATCCAGAATCTGTGCTTAGTGGGCTCATATATGCAAATTTGGCCTGATCTAACTTTATGTTCCTTGCACCATTTCCCCTACACTCCTTTTATGAAAGTTTTTGTTTGTTTGGTTGGTTTTGGTTTTTTTTCTGGGTATATTTGACACAATGTTATATTAGTTTCAGGTATACAACATAGTGATTCAGCATCTCTATAAGTTATGCTCACCACAGGTGTAGCTACCATCTATCACTATAAAATACCATATGACATCATTAATTATGTGTTCTTTTCATTCCTGTGACTTTTTCATTCCCAAACTACAAACCTATACCTCTCACTCTCATTTGCCCATTTTCCCGGTCCTCCTACCCTCCTTTCCTCAAGCAACCATTGGTTTGTTCTCTGCTATGGGTCCAATTCTGCTTTCTGTTTATTTCTTTTTATTCTAAATATGAGTATATGTATTTCCTGTGGTAATTGTCTTTCTCCATCTAACCTATTTCAGTTAGCATAATACCCTCTAGGTCCATCCATTTGCAAATGTCAAGATCTCATCCTTTTTTATAGCTGTGTAATATTTCATATATATATCTCCCTCCCTCCTTCTTTTCTTCCCTCCCCCCAACACAACTTTATCCACTCATCTATCAAAAGAGGCATAGGTTGGTTTTGTATCTTAGCTATTGCAAATAATCCTGCAAAAAAAGTGGAGAGGCCTATATCGTTTTCTTTCTTTCTTTTTTTTTGGGGGGGGGTAAATACCCATTAGTGGAATTAATCAATCATATAGTATTTATATTTTTAATTTTTTAAGGAATCTCCATACTGTTTTCCACAGTGACTGTACCAGTTTGCATTTCCAAGAGTGCATGAGAGTTACTTTCCCCCTGCATCCTCACCAATATTTGTTATTACTTGTCTTTGTGATTTTAGCCATTCTGACAGGTGTAAGGTCATGTCTCATTGTAGTTTTGATTTGCATTTTCCTGGTGATAATTGATGTTGAGTATCTTTTCATGTGTCTATTGACCATTTGTATGTCTTCTTTGGAAAAATTTCTATTCAGAACTTCTCATTTTTTAAATTATATGTGTGTGTGTGTGTGTGTGTGTGTGTGTGTGTGTGTGTGTGTGTGTTTGTGTGTGTGTATGTGTTTGTGTTGGGTTGTTAAGTTATTTATATATTTTGGTTATTAACCTCTTATTGTATATATCACTTATAAATATTTCCTCTTACTCAGTAGTTTGCCCTTTTGTTTTATTGATGGTTTCCTTTGCTGCACAAAAGCTTTTTAATACTAATATTTGTATGGAACCACAAAATACCCTGAATAGCCAAAGCAATCTTCAGAAAAAAGAATGAAATGGAGGTATCACAATCTCAGATTTCATTATATGCTACAAACAGGTTGTAATCAAAACGGTATGGGACTGGTAGAAAATAGACACATAGATCAATGGCATAGAATAAAGAGTTAAGAAATAAACCCATGCTTATATGATCAATTAATCGTGACAAAGGGGCAAGAATAAAAAATGGAGAAGACAGACTCTTTAGTAAATGATACTGAGAAAATCAGACAGCTATATGCAAAAGAACCAAGCTTTCTAACACCAAATAGAAAAATAAACTCAAAATGGATTTGAGACTTAAATGTGAGACATGAAGCCATAAAAATCCTACCAGAAAACATTTTTCTTTCTTCTACTCTGTAAACCTGGCGATTCGCAGATCTGTACCCCTGGGGATAAAAATATATGTTTATAAAGCTGTAAAAAAAAAAAAAAAAAGAAGAAAAAAAAAAGAAAAAAAAGAAAGGATGAATACCCAAGTTTTGTAGCAACATGGAGGGGACTGGAAGCGATTATGCTGAGTGAAATAAGTCAAGCAGAGAGAGTCAATTATCATATGGTTTCACTTATTTGTGGAGCATAACAAATAGCATGGAGGACAAGGGGAGATGGAGAGGAGAAGGGAGTTGAGGGAAATTGGAAGGGGAGGTGAACCATGAGAGACTATGGACTCTGAAAAACGATCTGAGAATTTTGAAGGGGTGGGGGGTGGGAGGTTGGGGGCACCAGGTGGTGGGTATTGTAGAGGGCACGGATTGCATGGAGCACTGGGTGTGGTGCAAAAATAATGAATATTGTTATGCTGAAAAAATAAAAAATTATTAAAAAAAACATTTTTCTAAATATGTCTCCTAAGGTAAGATAGACAAAAGCAAAAATAAACTTTTAGGACTACATTGATCCACAGTTTTAACAGTCATTTTCACATATTCTCCATATTTCTGCTGGTATAAATTGCAAACACCATATAATTCTTTAGAAGTGTGATGTATCTCCTCATTGACCACACTTTTCCCCTCACCTTTTAGAGCTTGCTAGGACTTAAGTCTAGTCTTGGGTGTAGAAACAAAAATGAGAAGGGTAGATGGGTTCTGAGGAAAACTTTCAGTGTCTCTTATAAGATAAATTTCTCAAGAGAGAAATTACAGTTTCCTCAGGGAAAGAAGGGTTAATTTCATACAGGGGTGGGGAGGCTGCTCTTACTGGCAAAAAAGACTCATCAGACCATATAGACTCATCAGAATTTATATACTCTCTAGCTTCTTCAGTCTTCCTGCATTTCCTCATTCCAGCTCTCAAGACTCCATTCTTCCCTAATCAATATACTCACTTTAAGCCCAGATATTCAGAGGTGGGAATTCAATTTGTGTTATAACTTAACCATTTGCAGGATTAGACTCTTGATTTGTTTTTCAGCAATGCCATCTCTGCAACTGCAAGAGATGAGTTTCTTTTAAGGGGATACATAGAAGTTTTCAAGTCATTTATGTGGTGCTTCATCTGGGAATTTGAATCTCTGACCTCATACCATTCTTTTTCTACTATGTAAATAAATATATATATACATATATACATATATATGTATATATATATATATATACATATATATGTATATATGTATATATATATACTTTTCTGCCTTTTTCTTTCTCTACCTTCAGGAATTTCCATATAAATAACATTTCTTTTCATTGTGTCTCATAATTCCTGGTGGCTTTCTTTGCTTTTTTATTTATTTATTAACATATACTGTATTATTTGTTTCAGGGATAGAAGTCTTTGATTCACCAGTCTCACACAATTCACAGTACGCACCATAGCACATAATCCCCCTAATGTCCATCACCCAGGTACCTGATTGCTCCCACCCTGCTTCACTCCAGCAAACCTCAATTTGTTTCCTGAGATTTAGAGTCTCTTATGGTTTGTCTAACTCTCTGCTTTTGTCTTGTTTCATTTTTCCCTTCCCCTAAGATTTTCTGTAATGTTTCTCAAATTCCTCATATTAGTGAGATCATATGATAATTCTCTTTCTCTGATTGACTTTTTTTGATTAGCATAATGCCCTCTAGTTCCATCCATGACATTGAAAATGGCAAGATTTCAGGTTTTTTGATGGCTGCATAATATTCCATTATATATATATATATATATATATATATATATATATATATATATATATATACCACTTATTCTCTATCCATCTATTGATAGACATCTAAGCTCTTTCCATAGTTTGGCTATTGTGGACATTGCTGCTATAAGTATTCAAGGGCATGTGTACCTTTGGATCATTAGTTTTTTATCTTTGGGATTTATACATAGTAGTGTGATTGCTAGGTTCTAGGGTAGTTCTATTTTCAACTTTTTAAGGAACCTCCACACTGTTTTCCAGAGTGACTCCCCAGTTTGCATTCCCATCAAAAGTGTAGGAGGCACTGCATCTGTTGTTTCCTGACTTATTGATTTTAGCCATTCTGACTGGTGTTAGTTGGTATTTCACTACAGTTTTGATTTGTATTTCCCTGATGCCGAGTGATGTGGAGCACTTTTTCACATGCATGTTGGCCATTTGAATGTCTTCTTTGCAGAAATGTCTGTTCATGTTTTCTGCCCATTTCTTGATGGGATTATTTGTTCTTTGGGTGTGGAGGTTGATAAGTTCTTTTTTCCATACTAGGCCTTTATCTGATATGTTGTTTGCAAATATCTTCTCCCATTCTGTTGGTTCTCTTTTGGTTTTGTTGACTGTTTCCTTTGCTGTGCCAAAGTTTTTATCTCAATGAAGTGCCAATAGTTAACTTTTGCCCTTGCTTCACTTGCCTTTGGTGATGTTTCTGGGAAAAAATGTCTGTGGCTGAGGTCAAAGAAGTTGCTGCCTGTGTTTTCCTCAAGGATTTTGATGGATTCTTTCCTAAGACTTAGGTTTTTCATCCATTTGGAGTCTTTTTGTGTGTGGTGTAAGGAAATGGTCCAGTTTCATGCTTCTGAATATGGCTGTCCAGTTTCCCTAACACCATTTGTGGAAGAGGCTATCTTCTTTCCATTGGACATTCTTTCCTGCTTTGAGGAAGACTGACTGACCATAGAGTTGAGGGCCAATTTCTGGGCTCTCAATTCCATTCCATTCCATTTATCTGTGTGTCTGTTTTTGTGCCAGTACCATACTGTCTTGATGATTAAAGCTTTGTAATAGAGCTGATGTCTGGAATTGTGAGGCCACTAGCTTTGGCTTTCTTTTTCAACATTCTTCTGGCTATTCAGGCTCTTTTCTCTTTCCATACAAATTTTAGGACTATATGTTCCATTTCTTTGAAAAAAGTTGATGGTATTTTGATAGGGATTGCATTAAAAGTGTAGATTGCTCTAGGTGGCATAGACATTTTCACAATATTTGTTTTTCCAATTGATGAGCATGGAACGTTTTTCCATTACTTTGTGTCTTCCTCAATTTCTTTCTTTCTTTTTTTTTTAAAGATTTTATTTATTTATTTGACAGAGAGAAATCACAAGTAAGCAGAGAGGCAGGCAGAGAGAGAGGAGGAAGCAGGCTCCCTGCTGAGCAGTAAGCCCAATGTGGGGCTGGAACCCAGGACCTGGGATCATGACCTGAGCCGAAGGCAGCGGCTTAACCCACTGAGCCACCCAGGCGCCCCTCTTCCTCAATTTCTTTCATGAGAATTCTATAGTTTCCTGAGTACAGATTCTTTGCTTCTTTGGTTAGATTTATTCCTCGGTATCTTATGATTTTGGGTGCAGTTGTAAATGGGATTGACTCCTTGATTTCTCTTTCTTTCTTGTTGGTGTATAGAAATGCAATCGATTTGTGTGCATTGATTTTATATCCTGACATTTTACTGAATTCCTTGTATGGGTTCTAGCAGTTTTGGGTGGCGTCTTTTGGGTTTTCCACATAAAATATCATATCTTCTACAAAGAGTGAGAGTTTGACTTCTTCTTTGTGGATTCGGATGCCTTTTATTTCTTTTTGTCTGATTGCTGAGGCTAGGACTTCTGGTATTATGTTGAATACCAGTGGTGATAGTGGACAGCCCTGCCGTGTTTCTGACCTTAGGGGAAAAGTTCTCAGTTTATACCTATTGAGAATAATATTTGCTGTGGGTTTTTCATAGATGGCCCTGATGATATTGAGGTATGTACCCTCTATTTCTACACTGTGAAGAGTTTTGATTATTAAAGGATGCTATACTTTGTCAAATGATTTTTCTGAATCTATTAAAAGGATCATATGATTCTTGCTCTTTCTTTTATTAATGTATTATATCGCATTTACTAATTTGGGGATGTTAAACCAAACTTGCAGTCCAGGAATAAATCCCATGAGGTTGTGATGAATAATCCTTTTGATGTACTGTCGAACCTTATTGGCTAGTATTTTGGTGAGAATTTTTGCATCCATATTCATCAGGGATATTGACCTGTAAATCTCTTATTTGTGGGGTCTTTATCTGGTTTTGGAATCAAGGCAATTCTGGCCTATAAAATGAGCTTCGGCGTTTTCCTTCCATTTCTATTTTTTGAACAGTTTCAGGAGAATGAGTATTATTTCTTCTTTAAATGTTTGGTAGAATTTCCCTGGGATGCCATTTGGCCCTGGGATCCTGTTTGTTGGGAGATTTTTGATTACTACTTCAATTTCCTTACTGGTTATTTGTCTGTTCAGGTTTTCTATTTCTTCCTGGTTCATTTGTGGTAGTTTCTACATCTCTATGAAGGCAACCATTTCTTCCAGATTGTCTAACTTGCTGGCATTTTGTTTCACATAATATGTCCTCATAATTGTTTGTATTTCTTTGGTGTTGGTTGTGATCTCTCCCTTTTCATTGTTTATTTTATTAATTTTCATCCTTTCTCTTTTCTTTTTGATAATTATGTCCAGAGGTTAATCAATTTTAATTCCTTCAAGGAACCAGCTCCTAGTTTTGTTGATCTGTTCTACTATTCTTTTGATTTCTATTTCATTGATTTCTGCTCAGATCTTTATTATTTCTGGTATCCTGCTGGATTTAGGCTTCCTTTGCTGTTCTTTCTTCAGCTCCTTTAGTTGTAGGATTAGGTTGTGTATTTGAGACACCTCTTATTTCTTTAGAAAGGCTTATATTGCTATATACTTTCTTGTTAGGACTGCCTTTGGTTCATCTCAAAGATTTCAAACTGTTGTGTTTTCATTTTCATTTGTTTTCATGATTTTTAAAAATTCTTCTTTAATTTCCTGGTTGGCCCATTCATTCATTAGTAGGATGCTCCTTAGCCTCCATGTATTTGAGTTCTTTCCAACTTTCTTCTTGTGATTGAGTTCCGGTTTCAAAGCCTTGTGTTCTGAAAATATGCAGGGAATGATCCCAATCTTTTGGTACCCGTTGGAGTGATTTTAATCCAGGAAGTGATCTCTACTGAAGAATGTTCTATGTGGACTAGAGAAGAATGTGTATTCTGTTTCTTTGGGATGGAATGTTCTATATATATCTGTGATGTCTTCCTGGTCTAGTGTGTCCTTTAAAGCCTTTATTTCTTTGTTGATCTTTTACTTAGATGATCTGTCCATTTCAGTGAGGCAAGTGTTAAAGTCCACTACTATTACTGTTACTATTACTATTGTTATCAATATGTTTCTTTCATTTTGTTATTTTTTTCTTATTTTTTCTTTTTAATTTTTATAAAATTTTTTATTAACATATAATGTATTATTTGCTTCAAGGTTACAGGTCTGTGAATCATTAGTCTTACACAATTCACAGCACTCACCATAGCACATACCCTTTCCAAAGTCCATAACTCAGCCACCCTATCCTTCCCCACCCCCCCACCTCCAAGTAACCCTGTTTGTTTCCTGAGACTAAGAGTCTCTTAGGGTTTGTCACCCTCCCTGGTCCCATCTTGTTTCATTTTTTTTTCCCTCCTTACCCCCATCACCCCCTGCCCTGGCTTTCAAATTCCTCATATCAGAGAGATCATATGATAATTGTCTTTCTATGATTGACTTATTTTGCTTATCATACTTTCTAGTTCCAGCCACATTGTTGCAAATGGCAAGACTTTTTTATGGCTGCATAATATTCCATTGGCTTATACAATTGGCTGCTTCTATGTTAGGGGCATAGTTATTTAAAATTGTTTGATCTTCTTATTGGACAGACCCTTTAAGTATGATGTAGTGTTCTTCCTCCTCTCTTATTATAATCTTTGGTTTAAAATCTATTTGTCTGATATAAGGATTGACACCACAGCTTTCTTTTGATGTCCATTAGCATGGGAAATAGTTTTCTACCCCTCACTTTAAATCTGGAGACGTCTTTGGGTCTAAAATGAGTCTCTTGCAGACAGAATGTCAATGGGTCTTGCTTTTTTATCTATTCTGATACCCTGTGTTTTTTGATTGAGGCATTTAGCCCATTTACATTCATGTTAACTATTGAAAGATATGAATTAAGTGTCATTGTATTGCCTGTAATGTGACTGTTACTGTATATTGTTTCTGTTCCTTTCTGGTCTATGTTACTTTTAGGCCCTCTCTTTGCTTAGAGGACCTCTTTCAATATTTCCTATAGGGTTGGTTTGGTGTTCACAAATTCTTTTAGTTTTTGTTTGTCCTAGAAGATTTTTATTTCTCCTATTTTCAATGACAGCCTGGCTGGATATAGTATTCTTGGCTGCATTTTTTTTTTTTAATCACTTAGTGCTCTGAATATATCATGCCAGTCCTTTCTGGCCTGCCAGGTCTCTGTTGAGAGATCTTCTGCTAATCAAATATTTCTATCATTGTATGTTACAGATCTCTTGTCCTGAGCTGCTTTCAGGATTTTCTCTTTGTCTCTGAGACTAGTAAATTTTACTATTAGATGACAGGGTGTAGACCTATTTTTATTGATTTTTCAGGAGGTTCTCTGTGCCTCCTAGATTTTGGTGCCTGTTTCCTGTCCCAGATTATGGAAATTTTCTGCTATAATTTTCTCCAATGTACCTTCTGTCCCTCTCTCTATTTCTTCTTCTTCTTCTTCTTCTGGGATTCCAGTTATTCTCACGTTGTTTTGTCTAATGGTATCACTTATCTCTTGAATTCTCCCCTCATGATCCAGTAGTTGTTTATCTCTCTTTTTCTCAGCTTCTTTATTCTTCATCATTTGGTCTTCTATATAACTAATTCTCTCTTTTGCCCCATTTATACTAGCAGTAAAAGCCTCCATTTTTTATTGCACCTCATCAATAGCCTTTTTTATTTCAACTTGGTTAGATTTTAGTTCTCTTATTTCTCTAGAAAGGGATTCTCTAGTATATTCTATGCTTTTTTGAAGCCCAGGTAGCATCTTTATAATCGTCATTCTGAACTCTAGTTCTGACATCTTACTAATATTCATATTGATTGAATGACCCTTGCAGTCAGTACGGCCTCTTGTTCTTTTTTTTTTTTTTTTTAGGTGAATTTTTCTATTTTGTCATTCTTCCAGAAAGTGGTCACTTTTCTGTTCATAGAATTGCCACTATTCTTTTCTTCAATCTCCTGTTAAGTTGTAGGTGTTCAGAATGGTTTACTAACTATCTAGCTGAATTCCTGGTAGCAGACAATATTTAGTCCTCCTACTTCTCTGCCATCTTGCTCCTCCTTCTTTCTTTGTCTTTTCATTCTTTTTTGTTTTATTTTGTTCTTCTGACTGGATAACTCCTTCAGGTCACTAATTCTTTTGCATGGTGGTATCTATTTTTGAAACCTTTACTGAATTCTTTTGTTCAGTTATTATAATTTTATAATCTAGAATTCCTATTTCATTCTATTTGAGAGTTTCTATTTCCTTGTCAAACTTCTGTTCTTGTTCAGACATTGTTTTACTAATTTTGTTTAGTTGTCTTTCTTGTTTCCTTATAGTTCCCTAACTTCCCAAAGGGAATTATTCTGAATTCTTTGTCTGACAGTTCATAGAGCTCCATTTTTAGCATGAGTTAGTTGAATTTTTTTGTTTCATTTGGTGGTGTCATAATGGCCTGGTTTTTGTGATTTTTGATCCCTTATGTTGGTATATGTACATTTGAATAATAGGTCCTTTCCCAGACTTTCCAGGTTTCTTTGGCGGAGACAGCTCTTTACCAATCAGCTCATTTAGGTATCTGTGTGTGTCTGCTGGGAATTTCCTTAGGCATGAGAGGCCTGATAGTATGGCCTATTTTGGGGTAAGGCAATTGTTTGAGCTCTGAGGATGGTGGTGAGGATAGTTGAATCAGACTGCTGGCTTTGTTCCCTACCACATGGGACTGTAGCATGGGCTTCACAGTTGTGTGAGTTCTCTGGTTAGGCTTACTGGGTGTTCTGGGTTGGGTACTACTTTTAGTAATAAATGGGGATATTAATTAGCTTCCCTGCCATGACAGGATGGCAGTCCAAACACCAGGTCCTCGAAGCTCATTGTTTGGGGGCTCAAATAAGGGCTGAGTGTCCACTCAGAATTTGTAACACAAATTCTTTGGTTAGAAAAGACCACTAATTTTGCTCTGTAGCTGGGAGAAGCTAAGGGCTATGATCTCTGTTTAATTACCATTGTACATAGAACTGTTAAATGAGCTACACAGCCTCCTGTGTACTCTGGTTAGGTTCTCTGGGCATACAGGCTGAAGGCTATATTCATTAATGATAGGAATTACAAAATAGATTCCCTGCCCAGATAGTGGGAAACAACAACAGCAACAACAACAACAACAAAAAAAAACCCTCCCAAACCAGTAAAGCTCTTCGTTGTCTTAATCCAAGCCAACACACACTCCAAGTTATGAGGCTAACCAGAGTCATTGGGTTTGCTCTGAAAACTATCTGCTAGGTTAGCTTTTCTCTGAGCTCATACACTGCTGGTCCACACAACTTTCAAGTATTTTCATCAGCCTTTATAGCCATGGGGCTAGAAGACACTCTCCACAGCAGGCAGAGCTATATCTCAACCACCTTGCCTGAGATAGAGGAAGAGTGATCACTCAAGGTTACTCTCAATATCCCAAATAGACTTTCCTGCTTGGAGGTGCTGGGAACTACCCTTGGTCTTGTCTATAAATTAATTCTCCCTTCCTGTGCATAGCATGGAAAGTCTCCATATCCAGTACTGATTTTATTCTGGGGACAATCAACTCTGCCTTCCAACCATTTTGCTTAAGCACCACTGGGCCATACTGATTCCAGGAGTTGTAACCAGCCCTTCTGATCAGCCCCCTTCTGGGGCTGGAAGGCATTCTCCATGGTGGGTGTGGCTATGACTCAGCACCTTGTCTGGGCATGGGCAAGCTGGGATCTAGAGCCAGGAAATCTCCTTGAGGATTCAAATCAGACAAATCTGAACTTCACTGAGTTCACTGGTCAGAGTATGCCCCAGACTTCATTCTATTCATGAACAAACCCACGTTGGGATTACTAGTTTGGTACCATAGGTAAAACGTTTGGTCTTTTAGGATCTGTATACTGGTTATTGCAAGTCTTTCCCCACTACTATGTTATGGAAAGATTCCTAATGTCTGGGTGCTGTAGATATCCCTGTAGTACCGGTGATGCAACATCAGAAGAGGGGTTCCCACAAAGTGACACATATTTCTGGGGAAGATTGGATTCTCTCTTTGGGTTCTCTTTTCCATTGGGGGAAGATATATACATAAAGTGCTTCACTGGTCTGGGTACAGGCAATGGGTAAACCTCCTTTAGCTGCTTCTCTTACACTTCTAATACAGTCTTTTTTGGTCTCTGTGGTACAGAGAGGTGCTTCAGGCTTACTCTTGTGTTCTAGGATTCCCTCTCTTCCTTTGTTCTTGAATAGATGTTACTTATTCTTCTTGTGAGGGGAGTGAGGTTAGGAATGACCTATGTTATCATCTTGATGACATCACTTTATTTTGTGCATTTCTATTGCCACATCACACTGTGGGCTATTAGTGCTCTCTTTACTACTGGAAATAGATTAATTGATCTCTTTAAATCTAATCAAACTAAAGAACCAACTCCAGGAGCCCTAGAACCAATTGAGACAATTCAGCCTTAAGGGTTTGTTCTTTCAAAGCACTTCAGAACTTAAGCACGTTTTATCTTCAGAAAAATGTTTGTGACCTCTGGAATCTAGACTATGAAGAACTTCTACTCTTTGTGGGATATGATAGTGTTACTTCCCCTTTCCCCCTTCATTCCATATGTGCCAAAACTTAAAAATCTTTATTAGAAAAGAGTGTGAAGGAAGATGAAATAGAAAACAAATTTAGAAGCTAATGACGAGTTGATCTCAACCCCCTACCTGTCTAACTTCTTTTCTTAAGCAATCATATGTTCCCTGTGGGAGCATATGCATGCAATGTATGTCTTTTCCTTTCTCTGTACTTTATTTGAAAACCTGTCCAGAAGGGATATTGGAATAGCAATGAGGAAGGAGCTGCCAAGTTTGGTGATTCATTTCTATATAGCCTGAGGCCATTTGTATTTCTATAAGTCCACATCATTTATGGCTGTTTCTTCATTTCTGTGCAGCTCTTTCTCCAGGAAACAGAGCCAGGGAAAATTTGGTGGAGAAATATGGAAAGGTAAGAGTATAAGTAATGCAGAGTGTCTCCCTTTCTTTTCGTTCTCAAAAAGCAAAAGCAAAAGCAAAAGCAAAACAAAACAAAACAAAGAAACCACAACAACCCACTATCCTGGTAAAGCAAGTCAGTTAGCATAGGTTTTGTGAAAATTCTTGTAATCATGAAAACTTTTGTAAGCCCAAATTACCAAAGAAGTTTGTCAAGACAGCTTATAACTGTGTGACTAGAATATGGAGAAAACTATAAGCACACAGATCAAAGACTTCCTTGGCTGGCTTGAGGGGAGGGGAAAATTCTATTGTCTGTGTGTTTTGGGGAAGAATGAATTGGCTACAATCAAGAAGTTGAATGGTGAGATTTAAGATATTTTTAGCAGAAGGATAGAGAAGATATAAAAGTACATAAAATGTACTTTCATATTTTCCATATAGAATTGACAACTAATTTTGAATCCCAGGTCCCCTTAGCATCTAACTTTTTGATCATGAGGGAAACAACCATGAGCTGAAAGTCCATGTGCCTAATTTCTAATTTGAATTTTGACAGGAAATCAGTGTGAAATATGGTAAGATGGGAAGAACAGTTTGGAATGGTTTTGGCTCTCTGATCCTGAAAAAAACTAGTATCTCTCTATACCTCAGGTTTGTCAGTTCCAAAGTTAGTAGTTGAGGCCACATGAGTTTCAAGACCACATGAAATAGATCTCACCTATGTCTGTGATTTAACATTTGGAAGAGTCAGTCATCAAGTAGCTGAACATTGTGTGTTTATTCTTCAGGGTACATTCTCCATCCTTTTCTACTCTTCTTCACTTGGTTGGGCAAACCCTTTGGTGAGGCCAAATAATTTCCAGTTACTGTGTCCTTTCTGTTTTATTATTTCCTCTCCTTGATGTAGATTTAAACTGTGGCTTGGTTCTAGCCAAAAGAGTATAGTAAAGTGATGAATTCTTCCTTCCACCATATGTTGTGTTGTTTAAGACTCCACCTTAGCAGAATGAAGCTAGAAACTCCCTCTTGCTGGTGTTGGAGAAATAAGTTGCCATGTGGTGGGAGCCTGTGAAAGGTCATATGGGAGAGAACTCTAGTAGTTGAGAATAGACATTGATTAACACCCAACAACACCCAGGGAAATTAATTCAGCCAATAACCTGAACAAAGTTAATATTTCCTCAGTTGAACCTTTGATGACAGGCCAGCTCTGACTGACAGCTAGATGGTAGCCTGATGAGACTCTGAATCAGATAATCCAGCTGACCTATGCCTAGGCCTGTGACCTGCAGAAAGTGTTAGATAACAAATACATATTGTTTTAAGCTGTTGATTGTGTTAGTTTCTTATATAGCAAGACATTCTACTATAGTCAGTTTTTTTTTGTACCTCACTTGGAATGGGTTCCCTTCTGTCTTGCTTCTAATTCATTCAGTCAGTGGGAGGCACAGGATATCAGAAGATGACAGATGGGCGAAGTTTTATTCATTCTCATTCATTCACTCCTCCCTTTGCTTCATACAGAGCAAGCTGCCCTCAGCCCCCCCTCTTAGAGTCAGGAATCATTTACTTCCTTTGCCCTGTCAGGCTCACTTGACTGTTATTACTAGCTCCCTTTGTGCTCTTCCTATATCATGACCACACTTTTGTAAACAGTCTCTTTATGAACTCTTTCCAAATACCCCAAATAGATGAGCTATCTTCTTCCTAATGTGTCTGACTGGTGTAAGAAACTTTCATATGGTTTCACTTGTGTGAAACATAAGCAACAGCACAGAGGACCATAGGGGAAGGGAGGGACATCTGAATGGGGAGAAATCAGAGAGGGAGATGAACCATGAGATACTGTGGACCCCAGGAAATGTACTGAGGGTCTCAGAGGGGAGGGGAATGGGGTGAATGGGTAACAGAGTGATGGATATTAAGGAGGCTATGTGTTGTGATGTGTACTGGGTGTTATACATAAGTAATGAATCATTGAGCACTTAAAACTAGTGATGTACTATACAGTGGCTAACTGAACATTAAAAGAAAGAAAGAAAGAAAGAAAGAAAGAAACCTTCAAGAACAACTATTACATGAGATTCTTTCTTGCTCCCAGCAAATACAATGAGGAAAAATGAAACTAAAATATTTATGACAGATACCCATTGTGCTTATATACTGGTTGATAATAAACTACTTTTTATAGGGGTGCCTGGGAGACTCAGTAGGTTAAGCCTCTGCCTTCAGCTCAGGTCATGGTCTCAGAGTCCTGGGATCAAGCCCTACATCAAGTTCTCTGCTCAGTGGGGAGCCTGCTTCCCCCTCTCTCTCTGTCTGCCTCTCTATTTGTGATCTCACTCTCTCTGTCAAATAAATAAATAAAATCTTTAAAATAAAGAAAATCTTTAAAAAGTAAAAAATAAACTACTTTTTATGGAAAATTCTGAAAAATTTCCTTGGGATTTGAGAAGTAGGGGCCTGTGTCTTCCAGGAATAGAAGTCAAATTGGGTCATTCCAGCAAGAAAGTCAATGACATAGAAAACTCTAAATTAATGTGCCATTACTACTAAATTAATGTGCCATTGCCAAGTATGTGCTACATACTTGCATAGTGAAAACCGTATACATGAGAGGTTTGCACAGCTTCCAGAAGAAGAGAAAAAGGGAAGAAGCTGACACTCATGGATTCTGTTTGGTGCTCTGTGGGAAATGAGCTCATTCCATGCCTGCCATTGTGATGTGATGCCTTATATTTTATTATCTTGGTTACTGCTGTCACTTATTGAGAATCAATTATGCATTCAAGGTATATTCAAGGTATGACACTATAGTACCTGTGTAGTCCTCACACCGGTCTGTAGAGATGAGGTGGTTGATGTCCAGAGAGGTGATTCAAGTTCACAAAGCAAGTATTTAACAAAACCTCAATTTGAACTTATTTGTCTGACTCACACTTCATACTCAGTACCCCGAACCAATTCACACTGTTACAGATTTCATTCAAAGAAAGTGAGAGCTTAACTTAGGGCTTGGATCATGAAAAGGTAATGGTTTAAATTCCAAAAAATGCTTACTAAAAAAATAATGTTCCTTGGATATAGAAGTGTAAATAGGACCTTGGTTTATGAACATGCCCATCATTCTTTCTTGTTGCCTAAAATAAGCTGAGATATGTGCGTCCTTTCAGCCTGTCATGTACATTAACAAAAAAAAAAAACATGCATTGAGCCCATTTTGTGTCATTTTATCATGATGCTTATTGACTCAAGGAGGAAATGTTGCCTATTAAGTTTTACATTAATTAGAAACCCAATAACCCATTAAGAAATGATTTAGTTTTGCACTGCTTCCAATGGCAGAGTGTTTCCTGTTTTTTTGCCCATTTTTTTTTAAATTTTTTCTCCAATTGGATATCTATGCTGATACAAACCCTCTGGACTCTTTCAGATGGAGGCTGAGAAAGACATAGCCTCTATTAATATCTCATCACAAGCACTCTGAGATTTTAGGACATACGCTTAAATGTGTTGGCAAATAGATTAACCTACACTCATTCTAAATCCAGGAGTGATTATGGGTTTTTTTCTCTGTTTTTTTCTCTTCTCCCCCTCCCTTCCGGATTACTCCCCCCACCCCAATGATGCCTAATGACATCAGTGTCATTTTTGGCATGAGTGGCTGATGTTTACTCATCATAGGTGTTTGTCCCAACATATATCTAAGGCACAGATATATATCTGGAAATATCTAAGGCACAGATCTCTGGGAAAAATGTATGTTGACTCCTGGCTCCCAGGGGAATTTCTTCCAGGATTTTAGGGCCTATGTTTTCCCATAACACCGAGGACAAAGATAACACATATAGGCTTCCCTATGATATTTATAAAATGGCTTGAGGTAAAAATCTATAGACAACCTAACTTCACACCTAAAGAGCAAGGAATTGAATGAACAAACAAACCCATATGAGAAAAAGGAAAAAAAAAAGGATTTAATAAAGATTAGAGCAGAAATAAGTGATATAGGAACACCTTGGTGGCTCAGTCAGTTGGGTGTCTGACTCTTGATTTTGGCTCAGGTCATGATCTCAGGATTGTATGATTGAGCCCGGCAATGGGCTCTGCCCTGTGTTTCAAGTCTGCTTGAGATTCTCTTTCTGCCCTGCCCCCTGCTTGTGCTCTTCCTTGCTCTCTCTCATTAAAAAAGAAATAGAAAAAAAGAAAGAAGAAAGAAAGAGAGAAAAAAGAAAAAAGAAATAAAAAATAAATACTGCAGTAGAATAGATCAATGAAATCAGCAGATGGTTCTCTGAAAAAAATCAATAAAATTGATATATTTCTAGTCAGACTCATAAAATAACACAAAAGAGGAAGGACTCAACTGAACATAACCACTAATGAGACTTAAGAAATAATCAACACAACAGAAATAAGAACAATTATAATGGGCTTTGTAATATTATTATATTAATTAAGATTAATTGATACAAATTTTATGCCAAAAAATTGGACAACCTAGAAGAAATAGATAAATTCCTAGAAACATATAACCTACAAAACTGAAGCAAGAAGAAATACAAAGTTTGAACAGACCTATTACTAGCAATGGATTTGAATCAGTACTCAAGAAACTCCCAACAATCCAAAGTCCAGGACCAGATGGCCTCATAGAAGAATTCTACCAAACATTCAAAGAAAAGTTAATACCTGTTCTTCAAACTATTCCAAAAAATAGACAAAGAAGAAAAACTTTAAAATTCATTTTATGAGGCCAGCATTACCCTTTACCAAAATCAGATAAAGACACTACAAAAGAGAACTATAGGCTAATATGTCTGATGGTTATAGATTTAAAGATCCTCAACAAAATACTAGCAAATTGAATTCAACAATACATTAAAAAAAATTCACCAGAATCAAATGGGATTTATTTCCAGGATGTAAAGGTAGTTCAATATTTGCAAATCAATCAATGTGATACATCACATCAATAAGAAAAAGGATAAAAACTCTATAATTTCAATACATGTAAAAAAAATCATTTGACAAAGTACAACATTCATTCATATTAAAAACTCAACAAAGTAGGTTTGGAGAGAATGTATCCCAACACAATAAAGGCCACATACGAAAAACAAAACAAAACAAAACACCAAAGCTAACATCATCTGGAATGAGGAAAAACTGAGAGCTTTTCCCCTAAGGTCAGGAACGAGAGAAGCATATCCACTTTCAATACTTTTATTCAACATAGTACTGGAAGTCCTATTCACTACAATCAGACAACAAAAAGAAATACAAGGCATCCAAATTGGTAATGAAAACATAAAATTTCTATTTGCAAATGACATGAAAATATGTATAGAAAAACCCTAAAAATGCTACCAAAAATCTGGAACTGATAAATTAATTCAGTAAAGCTGCAAGATACAAAATAATGTATAGAAATGTGTTGCATTTCTATACACCAGTAATGAAGTAGCAGAAAGGAAAATTAAGAAGTCAATCCCATTTACAATTGCACTGAAAATAATAAAGTACCTAGCAATCCAGTACTTTACCAAAGAGGTGAAAGACTCATACTCTGAAATCTAAAACATTGATGAAGGAAAATGAAAAAGATACAAGGAAATTGGAAGAGCAAATATTGTTAAAATATCTACACTACCCATGGTAGTCTACATATTTAATACCATCCCAATTGAAATACAAACAGCATTTTTTACAGAAGTAGAATAACAGTCCAGAAATTTGTATGCAACAACAAAAAACCCTGAGTGGCTGAAGAAATCTCAAGAAAGTAAAACAAAACTGGAGGTATAACAATCCCAGACTTCAAGTTATATTACAAATGTGCAGTAATTAAGACAATATGGCACTGGCACAAAAATAGACACATGTATTAATGGAACAAAATAGAAAACCCAGAAATAAGCCCATAATTATATAGTCATTTAATCTTTGACAAAGCGGGGAAGACTATCCAACGGGAAAAGTCAGTCTCTTCAATGAATTGTGTTGGGAAAACTGGACAGCTACATCCAAAAGGATAAAAATGGACCACTTTCTTACAGTATAAACAAAAATAAATTCAAAATACACTAAAGACCTAAATATGAGACCTGAAACCATAAAAATCCTAGAGGAGAGAACAGGCACTAATTTCTCTGATATTAGTTTTACCAAAATTTTTCTAGAAATGTCTCCTGAGGCAAAGGAAACAAAACCAAAAATAAACTATTGGGACTACATCAAAATAAAAAGCTTCTGCACAGCAACAAAGGAAACAAGCAACAAAACTGAAAGGCAACTTCCTGAATGGAAGAAGATATCTGTGAATGACAAGTGTAGAAAAAGGTTAGTATCCAAACCAAACCAACCAAATAAAATTAATCCATTGTATATGAAATTCACCATGTTTACTAACTCTACCAGTATTCTATACAGCTTTGCTCATTTAACTCTTTATGAAGTTAAGAGGAACTCACATGGGAATGAACTTGAACGTATGCAAATTAAAGGAGAAAAAAAGCATGGGGGGTGTCTGCATGCTCAGTCTGTTGAGTGCTTGACTCTTGATTTCAGCTCAGTCAGAAAAAATACACACATAGATCCATGGAACTGAAGAGAGAGCCCAGAAATGGATCCTCACCTCTGTGGTCAACTAATCGTCAACAAAGCAGGAAAGAATGTCAATGAAAAAAGACAATCTCTTCAATAAATGGTGTTAGGAAAATTGGACAGCCACATGCAGAAACATGAAACTGGACTATTTCCTGATACCACACACAAAAATAGACTCAAAATGGATGAAAGACCTCAATGTGGGACAGAAATCCATCAAAATCAAGGATGCCTGGGTGACTCAGTCAAGCATCTGCCTTTGGCTCAGATCATGATTCCAGAGTCCTGGGATCAAGCCCCACATTGGGTTTTCTGCTCAGCAGGAAGCGAGTTTCTCCTTCTTCCACTCTTCCTGCTTGTGTTCCCTATCTTGCTGTTTCTCTCTCTGTCAAATAATAAAATCCTAAAAAAAAAAAAAGAAATCCCTTAAAATCCTTGAGGAGAAAACAGGCAGCAGCCTCTTCGACCTCAGCCATAGAAACTTCTTCCTAGAGACATCACCAAAGGCAAGGGAAGCAAGGGCATAAATGAACTATTGGGACTTCATCAAGATGAGAAGCTTTGGCACAACAAAGGAAACAGTCAACAAGACGGAATGGGAGAAGATATTTGCAAATGACATATCAGATAAAGGGCTAATATACAAAAATCTATAAAGAACTTATCAAACTCAGGACCCAAAGAACAAATAATCCAATCAAAAAATGGGCAGAAGACATGAACAGTCATTTCTGTAAAGAAGAAATCCATATGTCCAACACACACATGAAAAACTGCTCAACATCACTCGGCATCAGGGAAATACAAATCAAAACCACAGTGAGATATCACCTAACACCAGTCAGAATGGCTAAAATTAGTAAGTCAGGAAACCATAAATATTGGCAAGGATGCAGAGAAAGAGGAACCCTCCTACACTGTTGGTGGGAATGCAAGCTGGTGCAGGCACTCTGGAAAATAGTATGGAGGTTCCTCAAAAAGTTGAAAATAGAACTACCCTATGATGCAGCAATCACGCTATTGGGTATTTATCTTAAACATACAAAGGTAGTGATCCAAAGGGGCACGTGTATCTGAGTGTTTCTAACAGCAATGTCCTCAATAGCCAAACTATGGAAAGAACCTAGATGTCCATCAACAGATGAATGGATACAGAAGATGTGGGGTATATATAAGTGGAATACTATGCAGCCATCAAAAGAAATGAAAAATTGCCATTTGCAATGCTGTGGATAGAACTAGAGGGTATTATGCTGAGTGAAATAAGTCAATCAGAGAATGACAGTTATCATATGATCTCTCTGATATGAGGAATTTGAGAGGCAGGGTGGGGAGTTATGGGGGGAAAGGAGAGAAAAAAATGAAACAAGGTGGGACCAGGGAGGGAGACAAACCATAAGAGACTCTTAATCTCAGGAAACAAATTGAGGGTTGCTGAGGGGGAAGGTGGGAGGACTAGGGTGGTTGGGTTATGGACATTGGGGAGGGTATGTGCTATGGTGAATGCTGTGAATTGTGTAAGACTGATGATTCACAGACCTGTATCCATGAAGCAAATAATACATTATATGTTAATAAAAGAAATAAAAATAAAATGAAATAAAATAAAATAATAAAATAATAAAAATATATAAAAAATAAAAATAAATAAAAATAAAAAAAATAAAATGAAATAAAATAAAAATAAAATAAAATAAAATTCTCCTGTGTTTACATATTTATCCCTATTCCCTGAACTCTGGCAATCACTGATATGTTTACTGTCTCTATAGTTTTGCATTTTCCAGAATGCATACCATTAGAATCATACAACTTTTTTAGACCAGCTTCTTTCATTTAAAAATGGTTTGTGCACAAATTGACAACTACTTTCTTTTTATTACAAAATACTATTCCATTTTGCTTATTTATTTACCTGTTGAAGGGCATTTCTATTTGTTCAAGTATCTAGCAATAGTAAAGCTGCTATAAATATTTGCATGAAAGATTTGTTTTGGGTCCATCTGTTTTTAAATCAGTTGGGTGCCTAACCAGTAGTGCTGGATAGTACAGTAACACTATACTTAACTTTGCAAGAAACTATAAACCTATCTTTTAAAGTGGCAGTACAATTTTATATTCCCACCAGCAAGAGAGAGTTCCTTCTGCACTACAATGTCACCAGCAATTGGTGTTCTCAGGTTTTAAGGTTTTAGCTATTCTAATATGTGTATAGTGGTATATACATCACAAATGATGTTTAATAACTTTTAACATTATTTGCCATGTGTAACATTCTCTTTGGCGAGGTATCTGTTTACATCTGCTGTAAATTTTTAATCTGGTTCATTTTGCTATTGTTGAATTTTAAGATTTTTTTAGGTATAACTGACATACATTTTATTAGTTTCAGATGTGCAACCTAATTATCCAATATTTGTATATATAGTGAAATAATCACCATAGTAAGTCTAGTTAACATCTGTCACTGTACATAGTCATATAATTTTTTTTCTTATGATGAGAACTTTTAAAATTTACTCTCTTAACTTTTTTTTCTGGTACATTTATGGAGTCAAATATTTATGTTTAAATTTATCTTATTATTCTTCGTCATTATTTTTTCTTTTTCTCTTTATGTTATTATCTTTATATTTTTATTTAAATTAAATTAATTAACACATAGTATATTACTAGTTTTCAGAGGTAGAGTCCAGTGATTCCATAAGTCTTATGTAATACCCAGTGTTCATTAAATCATGCACACTTCTAAATATCCAACATTTAGTTACCCCATCCCCCCACCATCCTCCATTCCAGCAACCCTCAGTTCGTTTCCTACGTTTAACAGTCTCTTACAGTTTGTTTCTCTCTCTGATTTCATCTTATTTTATTTTTATCTCTCTTCCCTATGATCCTCTGTTTTATTTCTTAAATTCCACATATAGGTGAGATCATATGATAATTGTCTTTGATTATCATATGATAATTGTCTATGATTGTCATATGAGTCATATGATAATTGTCTTTCTCTGATTTTGCTTAGCATAATACCGTCTAGCTCCATCTACATTGTTGCAAATGGCAATATTGCATTTTTTTGATGGCTGAGTAATATTCATATATAAATACCACATCTTTATCCATTGACCTGTCAGTGGACATCTGGGCTCTTTCCAAAGTTTGGCTATTATGGACATTGTTCCTCTAAATATGGGGGTGCAGGTGCCCTTTGGATCACTATATTTTTATCTTTGGGCTAAATACCCAGTAGTGCAATTGCTGGGTCAGAGGGGTAGCTCTATTTTCAACTTTTTGAAGAACCTCAATACTGTTTTCCAAAGTGGCTGCATCAGCTTACATTCCCACCAACAGTATAAGAGGGTTTACCTTTCTCCACATGCTCACTGATATCTGTTGTTTCCTCAAAATTGATGAAAGACCTAAATGTGAGACAGGAATCCATCAAAACAAGAACTCAAGCAGCAACCTTTGTGATCTCAGCTGCAGCAACTTCTTGCTAGACATGTCTCCAAAGGCAAGAGAAACAAAAGTACAAATGAACTCTTGGGACTTCATTAAAATAAAAAGTTTTGCATACAAAGGAAAGAGTCAACAAAACCAAAATACAAGCAACAGAATGGGAGAAGATATTTGTAAATGACATATCAGATAAAGGACTAGTATCCAAAATCTATAATAACTTATCAAATTCAACACCTGGGGACAAATAATACAATCAAGAAATGGGCAGAAGACATGAACAGTCTTTTCTCCAAAGAAGACATCCAAATGGTCATTCAACACATGAAAAAATGCTCACCATCATTTGACATCAGGGAAATACAAATCAAAACCACAATGAGATACCAACTCATACTGATCAGAATGGCTAAAATTAACAAGTCTTAACAACTTTCTAATATCCAGTGCAGTATTAATAAATATAGTCACCATGCTGTATATTATATCCCCATGGTTTATATATTTCATAACTGGAACTTTATAACTTTTGATCCTCTTCACCCATTTGTCTATCCCAAACCCTATATTAATATTTTATTGCCTTTAATTTCTCCCTTTATGTCCCTTAATATTTACTTAAATGTTGAGGTGCTCCCATTTGGGTGCATAGATATCTCTAAATATTATATCCCATTGTTGGATTGACTCCTTTATCATTATGTAACACCTGTTTTTGTCTTTTATTATATATTTTTGTGTGTGTGTTAAAGTCTATTTTGACTGATATGGGTATTGTTTTCTTTCAGTTGCCATTTGCATAGAACATCTTTTCTCATTTCTTCACCTTCAATCTCTCTGTGTCCTTATGTCTGAAGTGAGTCTCTTGGAGTCAGCATATAGATAGGTCTGCTATTTTTATACATTCAGCCACTACATATTTTTGATTGGAAAGTTTGGTCCATTTAAATATAAAGTAAATATTGATAGTACATTTTTTTTTTTTGCCATTTTATTACTTGTTTTCTGTTTTGTACTCCCTTTGTCCCTTTCTTCCCTGGGTCTTTTCCCTCATGATTAGATGACTTTATTTGGTGTGATGCTTAGATTCCATTCTCATTATCTTTTGAGTATGTACTATAAATTTTTGCTTTGTGGTTACCACGAGGCTTACATAAAGAATGTATATTTATAACCATCTATTTTAAGTTGATAACAACTTAAGTTTGAACATATTCTAAAGCTCTATATTTTTACTCTCCCCAATCATGTCCTATGTTTTTGATTTTGCGTTTTACATAATTTCAGCTTACATGTTCCTTAAATAATTATTGTTGTTACAATTATTTTTTTTACTACATTTGTCTTAACTTCCATACTAGCTTAAAATTGATTAACCCATTACTTTTGCCATATATTTACCATTACCAGGGAGATTTATACTTTCATATATTTTCTTGTTACTTATTAGTGAACTTATTTTCAGTTTAAAGAAGTCTCTTTAACATTTTTTGAAAAGCTGGTTTAATGATGTTTAACTCCTTTAACTTTTGCTTGTGTCTGGAAGAACTATCTTTCCTCCAATTCTGAAGGATAACTTTGATAGAGTATTCTTGGTTGGAAGTTGTTTTTTGCTGTTCTTGTTGTTTTGTTTTTCTCCCAGCACTTGGAATATATTATACTATTCTTTTGTGGCCTGCATAGTTTCTGCTAAAAAAAAAAAAAAATCTTTTTACAGTCTTTAGGGGGTTCTCTTGTATACAATTAGTTGTTTTTCTCTTGCTGCTTTAAAGATTCTCTCCTTGTTCTTAACTTTTTTCACTTGATTTATAATGTGCATTGGTGTAGGTCTCCTTGGTTTCATCTTATTTGGAACTCTATGGGCTTCCTGGATCTGAATGTCTGTTTCCTTTCCAGGGTTATGGAAGTTTTTAGCCACTATTTCTTCAACTAAGTTTTCTGCCTCTTTTTCTCTTTTCCCTCCGGGACTCCTATAAGGTGAATGTTGGTCTATTTGGAGTTGTCCCACAAGTCATTTCATTTACTTTCACTTTATTTTTATTTACTTTTAATTTTGCTATTCTGATACGGTGACTTTCTTTTCCATGTCCTTGTGTTAACTGATCCTTTTTTTCTCTTTCATCTAGTCTGCTATTGAACCCTTCTCATGTATTTTTCAGTTCAGTTACCTTATTTAACTCTGTGACTTTTGTTTGGTACTATCTTATTTTTTTATCTCTTCAGTGAAATTTTTTTCTGTGTTTATTCATTCTTCTCCTGAACTTAGTGAGCATCTTTACAACTATTTTGTTGTAATTTTTATCAGGGAAGTTACTTATCTCTGTTTAAGTTTTTTTTTTCCTCCTTTGTTTTTATTTTACTCTTTCATTATGTATGCATTCAGATGTTTCCTTATATCACTTGTCTCTGTATTGATTTTTTTTATGTATTAGATGAAATAGCCACCTCTCCTAATCTTAAAGGGCTGGCCTCTTGTAGGAGATGAATCTTAATGTTCAACCTTGCCCTAGATGTTGATTATCTCTCAGACCTTTGCAGTTGCCAAGCAGCCTATTTTATTTTTAATAACTCCTAATAGTTGAAAGTGTGCTAAAACAAGTCAGTGTTTCAAAAGGGAGAATTTGAGTCTGCACATAGGTTCAAGATGATTAGAAGCCAGACCCTCAGGCAGCAGCTTTTAAAAAATATAAACACATGCAGTCCTGGGTACTGCAAGTGTAAGTCCTACTGACTATTAGAGCCAGGCAATCTAGAGGCATCCTTGGGTGACAGCTGTAAAAATCAGCACTCCCGAAGAGTGTATATGCTCCTTCTGGGAGATGTTAATGAGCTATCATGAGGCAGAGGAAAAGTACAAAGGTGGCATTTCCTGGCCTGCATTCTCTGGGAGCACTTCTGTAGACTATAGATGTGTGCCAGACCTGAAGCCTGGATGGACGAGATCTCTCAAGATTTGGACTCAGATCTCACAAAATTTGCATAGAAATCTCATGAGATGTGCCTGAGATCTTATGAGATTTGGAGATCTCTGAGATTTAGGTATAAATTGTGTGAGATGTGCCTAAGATCTCATGAGATTTGGACTGAAATCTCAGGATATTGAATGAGCTCTCATGAGATTTGGAATGATAGCTCATGAGATTTGGAATGTGATCTCACAAGATATGGACTAAGGTCTCAAGAGATTTGGACAGAGATCTTACAAGATTCAGACATAATCTCACAAGATTTGGACTGAGATCTCATGATATTTAACTCAGATCTCATGAGATTTTGACTAAGATCTCATAAGATTTGTGTAGAAATCAGGTGACATGTGCCTGAGATCTCATGAGATTTTGAATGAGTTCTCATGAGATTTGGGGGGAAATCACATGAGATGTGTCTGAGATCTCATGGGGTTTGGACTGAGATGTCATGAGATTTAACAAAATTTAGCCTATGATCTCACCAGATTTGGGTAGAAGTCATGTGAGCTGTACCTGAGCTATCATGAGATTTGGACAGAGATCTCATAAGATCTCGTGAGTTCTCATAAGACTTATCAGATATCTCATAAGATTTGAACTGAGATCTCAAGAGATTTGGTTACCTATCTACTTGAGGAGCATGAAGCAGGCTGTGCTAGGGAGTACCAGTTCCATCTAAGGGCCTGACAGTTTGGTCAGAAACCTAACGAGCTTTAACCCTAGACTTTGCTGGTTAGCCCAAGGTCTCACAGGGCTTGAATGACATCTAACAAGATTTGGACTGAGATCATGTGAGATCTTCCCCAAGATCATGTGAAATCTGGCAAAGCCAAGAGCTGCCTTCTTCCTGTAGTAGGTGAATCTCACAGTCTGTCCTGAAAGGTCAAACTCTTAGGACGGCATCCAGAGAGTCTTCCCATGTGTTTAGATGAGCCAGCTCTCAGTATCCTTGACTCTTCCTAGAACTAAAACCCTCCCATGTCTCTTCCTTCCCACCTAATGTCAGTAAGGTTGCTCAAACCCATTCATCCCTATTTCAGTGCTCCATTTGGACCCCCAAACCAGAATGGTATCTGTGGGCTTTGTGGAATGTCAGGTGTGTCCAGTTTCTTCAGATGAGAATGTCCATGTTTTAGTGATTATGCTGCCCAGGCATCTTCTTCCATTCTTGATGTTGTCTTTTGGTTTTGTCAATGTTTCCTTTGCTGTGCAAAAGCTTTTTATCTTGATAAAGGCCTTATTGTTCATTCTGGTTTTTGTTTCCCTTGCCTTTGGAGATGTGTCTAGCAAGAATTTGTCAAACAGATTGCTGCCTGTGTTCTGCCCTAGGATTGTGAAAGGATGCTCCACATCACTTGGCATAGGATTTACAAATCAAAACAAATCAAAACCACAATGAGATACCACCTCACACCAATCAGAATGGCTAAACTTGTGGAAATAACAGGTATTGGCGCAGATGTGGAGAAAGGGGGACCATCTTACTTTTGGTGGAAATGCAAACTGATGCAGCACTCTGGAAAAGTGTATGGCAGTTCCTGAAAATGTTACCAATAGAACTACCTTAGGACTCATTGATGACATGCTTAGGTGTTTATCCAAAAGATGCATGCATACTGATTTGAAAGGGCACACACACCGCAATGTTTAGGGTAGCAATGTCCACAATCCCCAAACTAATTCCCTATTCCCAATTTTATTGTAGATTTTTGGCCTCCCTTGTACCATTTACATCCCCTTGCTATTTTTTTTTTTAAATTTCAGGTTGGCTTACCTATGGGCACCTGGGGGATTTTACCAACATAGCCTGCACCCAAGTGAGTTCCCACTTCAGTCCTGCATTATATGAGATCATCCATGTCTGCTATCCCAAAGGAAAGGGGGCCATCTTCTCCTTGAGCTTGGGATGCACTCTTTCTGAAGAACAGAACTATCACAAATATGCTGCATGCTGCAGGATCTGGTGAACTCAGGAATTGCCCTTTCAAAGCCTATTTCACCACAGCCTGCATCCAAAAGCTTGAGCATCAGCTGGGAGTCCCAACATACTGTACCTGAATCTCCGCAGCCTCTATCCATTCATGGTGAGGGCCATTCAAAGAAGTGAACATCAGCTTTTCCTCTCTTTCTGTAGGAAGAACACAGAGTTCTTGCTGCCAGGGGTTCCAGGTGTAGGCAATGGAGATTTCACCTCACCTAAGCCCACAGTTGTTTCTCACTCCTGGAAATGAGAATTGGGTTGTTAGGAGATTGCCCTAGTCACTTCAATAAAAACATTCTGTCTCATCTCCCTTCTAAGAAACACATTTGGCCCACCATATAACCATTTCCATCCTTTTGCTCTTTTTCAGTCTAGGTTCACCCTGTAGGCCATTCAGATTCAGTGTCTCAGAACAATATCCTCTTCTTTAAACTGGAAAGTCTGGAAGATTCCTTGTGACTGTGGGAAAGTGTGGGCCACAGCACCCCCCACCTTGAAACTGAGTTTCAGAACTATGTTTGCATTTTATTTCTCCCCCCTTCTCATTTTCTTGATGAGAGGGGTAAATCTGACAATTTTTTTTTCCAGAGAAAATTGTTCATACAGAGGTGTAGTTTGGTCTGTCCGGTGGGAGGAGATGAGTTTAGGATCTTTCTACATTGCCATCTTGAACTAGAACCAAAATATTTTTAAGTAATATTTTGGATACAAGTTCTTTATCTGAGCTTTATGATTATCCATGACTTGTTTTTTCATTTTCTTAACAGTGTCTTTCTCAATGCAGAAGTATTTAGTTAGTTCAGATTATCAATTTTTGTTCTTCATTTTTTGGCAATAATTTTCATGTTATATCTGAAAACTAATTACCAAACTCAGGGTCACCTAGATTTTCTTCTGTGTTTTCATCTAACATTTTTGTAAATTTGCATTTTATATTTAGACCTGTGAACCATTTCGAGTTAATTTTTTAAAAAGATTTTTTATTTATTTGACAGAGAGAGCGAGATCACAAGTAGGCAGAGAGGCAGGCAGAGAGAGAGAGAGGGAAGCAGGCTCTCTGGGGAGCTCAATTCCAGAACCCTGAGACCATGACCCGAGTTGAAAGCAGAGGCTTAACCCCCTGAGCCACCCAGGCGCCCCTCAAGTTAATTTTTTAAATATTTTATTTATTTATTTGACAGACAGAGATCACAAGTAGGTAGAGAGAGGGGGAAGCAGTCTCCCCGCCTGGCAGAGAGCCCAATGTGGGGCTTGATCCCAGGACCGTGAGATCATGACCTGAGCCGAAGGCAGAGGCTCAACCCACTGAGCCACCCAGGTGCTCCTTGAATTAATTTTTAATTAAAGTGTAAGGTCAGTGTCTAGGTGCATTTAAAAAAAAATATGGACCTCCAGTTGTTCTACCAACATTTGTTTGAAGATGTTTTTTTTCCATCTAATTGACTTTGTGCCATGGTCATCAATCGGTTGACTATATTTTTGTGGGATTTCTGGGCTCTCTATTTTACTTTACTAGTATACGGGTTTCTTCTTTTGCTAATACTATACTGTCTTTATTACCCAACCTTTATAGAAAGTCTTGAAGTAGGCTAGTAAGTCTTCAAATTTTATTTTTTTTTAGTAATTTGTTGACTATTATAAGTCCTTTGCTTTTCCATATACATTTTGAAGTCTATTTATACACACACACTCACACACACACACACACACACAACTTCAATATGTGAAATAACTTCTTGGAATTTTTATTGAGAGGTGTTGAACTTATAGATCAGATAGGGAATAATCAATATTCTATTTTTTCAAAGTTTTATTTAAATTCTAGTTAGTAAACATACAGCATAATATTGGTTTCAGGAGTAGAATTAAGTGATTCATCATTACACAAGTACCCTCCTTAATAGCAATCACCCACTTAGCCCATCTCCCACCCATCTCTCTTCTAATGACCCTCAGTTTGTTCTCTGTAGTTAGGAGTCTCTTATAGTTTGCTTCCTTCTTTTTTTTCCCTTCCCCTATGACATTCTAACAATATTTTAAAAGTTTCTTTGATTTCTTTCATGAGCATTTTGTAGTTTTCTGTCTATACAGCATGTATATAGTTTGTTCGATTTATATCTAAGTATTTCAGTTTGGGGGGCTATCACAAATGGTACTGTCTTTAATTTCAAATTTCAGTTGTTCATTATTGGTATTAGGAAAGAATTTGACTTTTATTTATTGACTTTCTTTTCTGCAACCTTGAAGTATTTCTTTCCTTTACACTTCTGTTTTCATGGTGAATGCTTTTTCATCCCTTCCCGTTCAGTCTGTATGTGTCCTTAGGTGAGAAGTGAATCTCTTGTAGGCAGCATACAGATGGGTCTTGTTTTTCTGTTTTTGTTTCGTTTTTTTTTTTTTTTTTTAAGATTTTATTTATTTATTTGACAGAGAGAGATCACAAGTAGACGGAGAGGCAGGCAGAGAGAGAGAGGGAAGCAGGCTTCTTGCTGAGCAGAGAGCCTGATGTGGGACTCGATCCCAGGACCCTGAGATCATGACCTGAGCCGAAGGCAGCGGCTTAACCCACTGAGCCACCCAGGCGCCCTCGTTTTTGTTTTTAATCTCAAGCAAGATCAGTGTGTTTTCCTTTTTATCTAAACACAATATTTTTTGTTTTGTTTTTATTTTAATTCCAGTTAGTTAATATACAGTGTTATGGAAGTTTCATGTGTACTACATAGTGATTCAACAATTCATATGTCACCTGGTGTTCCTCATGATAAGTATACCCCTTAATCACCATCACCTACTTCACCCATTTCCCCACCCACCTCCCCTCTGGTAATCATCAGTTTGTTCTCTGGAGACTGTTTCTTGGTTTGCGTCTTTCTTTTTTTGTTTTCCTTTGCTCATTTGTTTTATTTCTTAAATTCCACATATGAATGAATTTATATAGTATTTATCTTTCTCTAACTGACTTATTTTGCTCAGCATTATACTCTCTAGCTCCATCGGTGACATTGCAAAGAGCAAGATTTTATTCTTTTTTATGCCTAAATTACACACACACACACACACACACGTACATACATACACACACACCATATCTTCTTTTTTCATTTATCAATTGATGGACAC